>NW_024080658.1:800158-1400158 GCF_003009895.1 Hyaena hyaena
CATAGAGGGTGCAGGATGCAGTGGGAAAGCCTGAACACAGGCTGTGGCTAGGATCCCATTAAATAGTCTAGGCCTGAGTCATGAAGACATGGACAAGAACAGAAACAAGAGAGTTAAAAAGGAGAAAACTAGTATGGCACCTTTATTTGGTGGTGGGGGCTGAGGGGAGTATCAGGATTGGAAAAAACAACCAGTTGTAGATAAGAGAAGAGTTCAATTTCCAAGTTTGAGAAATGGGAGAGAGATGATGTTCTTGGTCAAGATAGTTGGAAGAAAAAAAAAAAAACAGCCTTAAAAAAACCTTGCCCAAAAAAAAAAAGATATGAAAAAAACAAAAAAAAAAAAAAAAAAAAAAAGAAAAGAAAAGAAAGAAATAAAAATATCAGTAGTAGTATTTTACTTAACATTTACTATGGGTCATGGGCAACTTAACAGCAATAAAATCCCCTCAGTTGACATGTGGTAAATAAAGGCAGATTTCACATGAAAACATAATGAATATGGACAGTAAAACAATGTTTTATGGAGATGTCTTGGTTTAGTTTATCCAAGCCAAAATTTTATTTTGCCATAACTCGCAATCAGACAAGTTTTGCAAGTCTTTGGGAACTTTAGGGGAAACCCAAATATAATCGCTTAAAATTTTAAAAAGTCAATTCTTAACAAATTACAGTCAGAATTTTGTCAAATTTAGGCTACTTAAGAAGCTTTAAAGTTCTCAAAAATCTAAGGTTATTTTATTGATTAAGACACTGTATAAAAATGTATAGGAATGCTATGGGGTAACAGTTTTCCCTGGTAGGTATATTACATTAACTGGAAAGTTTCCTGTATAGGTTCATTATGAAAGTCATTCTTAAAATCCCAAATGACCTTTTTCCCATTTTTCTTGTCTCTTCTTCTATGTGAAATTCTGAGAGTGAAAAAGATGTCTCCACCTCCTCACAGATTCTCATTCCCAAAGCACGCACTGGTGTTACCAGCTTCTTGACCTGAGAATTCCAATCCTAGCTTCTCCAAAGAGAAGGGGTCATGATTTATAAAGGCATTCCAGTGTTCCAGGAAGAGGAAGAGGCTGTGCTGGCTATCAGCTGCCAGCTGGTGGTTTAAAAAAATCACATCAGAATAGAACACAAAATCAACTCTTATTAGCTTTATCCCCATCAATATGACCATCACCAACAAAGCAGTTTCCCACACAGCCCTCAGACTACCCTGAGAGTTCTTGAATTCTGGTTCCCAGCAAAGTTGCCTTTAAAAGAGGATTGGGGAAAAAGCTGGGGAAAAATCTCATGGTATGGGGTAAAAAGTGACCCACCATACTCAACTTCTAAGCCCTGGTTTACCTGAACAAGGCAATTAAACTCTCAGATAATCAATTACCTCACCTACAAAATAAAGAACTAGATGAAGAGGCTCTAAAACTAAGTACAATGGTAACCTGTACTCTTCTACTCAATGTGTATTAATGTTTTAAACATTTTAGATGTTTTAATCTAAACACTTTAATAAAAACATTTTACCCAGAAAGTAAACTCTAAGTGGACTCTTTAAGGTTGACCTTTGACCTTAGGGCTTTCTCTCTATGAGTGGCCCTATCCCCAGTGAAAGTCATCATAATACTCAACTGCTCACCACCATTGTTGCTGCTGCTATTTTTCTGGAATATTTCAACATTCTGAACTCTTTTATCTTCTTTTCTCTTTCTCTGTCTCTCTGTCCCTGTTTTTCCCTTCTTTCTTTAAATGTCTTTAGCATCCAATACAAGCAATCACGATTTCAACCACTAGGACAGAGTAGGGCATAAAACAGACAGAGAACTAGCCCACCACTTGCTTCCTCAAGCATAGCATGAGATTATCATCATACTATAACAGAACTAATGTTCAAACAAGCATATTTGAGGGGAATTATCATCAAAATCCATAGACTTACAGATGAATAGAGACTAGAAAGGAGTTTTAGACTTCAGTTATCCTAACGTCATGTGAACACATAGGAATCCCTGATAGATGGTAACTCAGCCTCTCTTTCAGCACTTCCAGTGACATGGCACTCACTCTTCATACAACAATCTATTCCACATCATCAGCACCAAAAAAATACATGACACATGATGTCCCCTTACTCCAGGAAGTACAGGAAAATCCTTTTCAAAGGGGCCATCATGCCCCTGGGAGGATATTTTGTACTGCCTCCCCAAGTGATTATTTGGGAAGTCATTTAATAATCCTGATAATTAAGAATATATAGCTTGAACTGATTAATACCTTGTATTGGCGCAATAAATATTTCAAGCATAGCAAATATCTTGAGAAAGGATTTTCTTTGTAGTTACGAAGCAGCTCAGGTTTAGTGTTTGTTGTTTGAAGAAAGAGAACGCAGATAGGATTTAAATACTTTGTTTTCATTGTACTGATTGAAAAAGAGTGCATTTAAAATATGTATGTATGGTGGACTTCCAGGAAAAGACAGAAAGTTGAATATGTTTATCTACTTTTGGTCTTTTCCAAAACCCCATTAAATGACATGAAAGGTTTTTTTAATGCATAAATGCAGAAAGATGAAAATATGAGAAGAAAAATAACAAAACATTAGAAAATGCAAAGTAGATAGACTGGTACTAAATGCTTTAGTAAATCCAAGAAAATTAAATCTTAACGTAGAACTGAGAAAAGCCATGTGCAGCTTAATTTTCCCTGAATTATCTAAAATATAGGAGCTGATAACAGTTTTGAAAGTGGAAATAAGGAGATGGCACAGTAACAAGAGTTGATAGAAAGTCATTTGAGGAACAGATATCCAGCCCTTGCTCCAAATTGCCCACAGCTGGGGACTGGCCAAAATTCCAAAGTTTATTCTCAGGAAAGGATAAGGTATCTTTATACATGAGAAACTTCAGGTACATGTATCACCAAGGTATCATTTTCAAAAGAGGAGGAAAATGTGGACCCCACCAAACAAGTCTGAGGGAAATCCAGAGATCCACCCAATAAACAGATGGAGTCAATACTATAAGCCTGAAGATGGTTCAGATACATATCCTGGAGTGACCAACTTAGGGATAAAGGATAAGTCAAGATGAGTCATCATTACAGATTAAAGTTGATCCAACACAAGAAGAAGGGAATCCTCCGAGGGATAGTGCAAAACTTAGGCTAAGGGAATACCAGTTGAGACAGGAGCAGAAAGAATGTTCTGGGAAAATTTCTATCAAGGATAGAAATTGGTAGAACACCTAATATTTAATTTTGGGTTGCATTGTGCTGAATACATAAAAAAAAACTAAGCAAACAAAAACTATAGGAAAAACAAAAAAGTTTTCCAGTGGGGGAAAAAAGCTGCCATAAAATATAATGCAGAAAATTATGCCATGATACCTCACCTCAGATAGTTCATAAAATTATCTACATATTAGGAGACACACAGAGGATATCAAACCCAAGCTCAGTGTGAATATTTTTTTTCATGTCATAAAAGGCAAATATTAACCATTTAATTGACTAAAATGAAACCTATTAAGAGGCAGGTCGATGGGAAGGCAGAGGAAGTAAATGCATAAAGAATGCAGGAGGATGGAGTACCTGGGTGGCTTAGTCGGTTCAGCATCCGACTTCGGCTCAGGTCATGATCTCAAGGTTCACGGGTTTGAGCCCCACATCAAGCTCTGTGCTGACACCTCAGAGCCTGGAGCCTGCTTCAGATTCTGTGTCTCCCTCTCTCTCTGCTCCTCCCCCACTGTGCTCTGTATCTCTCTCAAAAATAAATACACATCAAAAAATTTTTTAAAAAAAGAATGCAGGGGAAGAAAATAAAACTAATTCCTCATTTTCTATGATAGGAAACCAAGTGACAATTTCTAAAATTAAAGCATCAAGAAGTAACATATGCAAATTATTTGGAGATATGGAGGTAAATATAAAAACATTCAGTGAAAATACTTGAAAGATGTTGTCTCTGAAGAAGACAAACTGGAGAGAGAGGCAGAATAGGAATGCTGATTGTTATGCCAATGAGGACTCTTTCTTGGACCAAGTTGACTTTTTTTTAAATGTTTATTTATTTTATTTTGAGAGAGACAGAGCAAATGTGTGTATGTGTGCCTGTGCAAGCCAGAGAGAGGAAGAGAGAAAATATCAAGTAGGCTCTGTGCTATCATGTCCAACATGGGGCTTTATCTCACGACCATGAGTTAATGACTTGGACCAAAATTGAGAGTCTGACACTTAACTGACTGAACCACCGAGGTGCTCCCACTTTAACTTTTTAAACTGTGTAAATGTTTGAACTGTATAAATGAGATATTAAAACAAGAAACAATAATGGGTTCTATAAAATCTCCGGAGTATCTGTTAACAGACAGAAGACCCAAAACGAAAAGTGCTCTTCCTGGACTAAAACTCGAAATTGACTCAACAAAAGCTTGCGTTCTAGTCCAGCTGTCAGAGCCCATACTTACCAGGTTGGAAACAGACAACACAACATCTGTGTTCCAAACACCGAACTCACATTTTATCTCCTTCCTACCTGCTATGTCTAATACCTAGAGACTGTAAATGCACTGTGCTGTGGATTAAACTTGATTGCTTGTTTTCATTTCTAGCACATGTAGGCAGAAACTAGAATTTAACACAAAGAAGGAATGTGTGTCAATATTTTGCTTTGGAAATCCCTAAAATACTAGAGTCTAGTTATGTCAGCTTCAGGTTAAATGGCTGACAGGGGGCATTAAATTAAGGCTACTGATGTCCAGCCAAATAGTCTAAGTAGCCCCAGAGACCGACCAGCTGTCAATCTGTCTTCAAAATGTCATGGGATTCTCTATATCTCCTTTAGTCTCTTGAAAATGCCCACAAACACACACAGACACACATGTAGCTGAGATTGACTACAGACTTTTTTTCTTAATATAATTTAGTTGACTTTGTGTGATCCCACTGATACAACCAAAAGGAATCTCATCGATGAAAACAGCATGAACATTCCTCAAAAAAATTAAAAATAAACTATCATATGATCCATCAATCCCACTTTTGGACTTTATCCAATGGGGGAAAAAACCCACTATCGTAAAGAGACACCTGAATGTCCATAATCATTGTACTGCAGCATTATTCACAATAGCCAAGACATAGAAACAATCTACATATCCATTGATAGGTGGATTTTTAAAATGTAAACATATATTTATCTCAACTGGTAGAGGAAAATCTATCTATCTATATCTATCTATCTATCTATCTATCTATCTATCTATCTATCTATCTATCTATTAATCTCTGTACATAGATAAACATATACTCAAACAATGGAATAGTATTCAGTTTTTAAAAAGAAGGGAATTCTATGGAGGGCATTATGTTAACTTAAATAAACCAGATAAAGGCAAATACTGTATGGTATCACTTATATGGACAATTTTTTTAAAAGTCAAACTCACAGAAAGGGGGAGTAGAAGTCACTAGGGGCTGGGATGTGCCAGAAATGGGGACAGGATGGTCAAAGAGAACAAACTTTCAGTTATAAGATGAGTAAGTTCTGAGAATCTAATGTACAACATGGTAACTACATTGTTAATGCTGTATTGTATACTTGAAATTTGCTGAGAGCAGATCTTAAGTGTTCCCATAAAAATAAATAAACAAACACACAAATAAATATATGGTTAACTATGTGAAGCAATGGATGTTAATTAATGTGATTGTGGAAATTATTTCACAGTATATACATATTATCAAATTACTACCTTGTAAACTTTCAGTATATTATAATTTATTTAATTATATCTCAGTAAATCTGGGGTGGGGTGGGGGAAGGAATCCCTACCAATTTATTCCCTCCCAGGCTTAGAAAGGCCCAAGTGATACGCTTGGATCCACAGGCAAACCATAACTGGGCTTATAAGGGAATTTCTTTTTTTTATGTCTTTATTTTATTTTAAGAGACACAGATAGACAGTGAGCAGGGCAGGAGGAGAGAGAGGGGGAGAGACAGAATCTGAAGCAGGCTCCAGGTTCTGAGCTGTCAGCACAGAGCCTGACACAGGGCTCTAACCCACGGACTGTGAGATCATGACCTGAACCAAAGTCGGACACTTAACCTACTAAGCCACCCAGGTGCCCCAAGGGAATTTCAACTGACTCCAGCAAAGCAGTCAGTTAGGAAGTAATGAGTACCAACAAAGCTTGCTCACAGGCCTTTTTAATGTTGCTTCCTGCCTCTTGAGTTCCCCTACTTTGGGCCTCAGGATCAGGTAACTTGGAGGAAGCTAATCCTTTCCTGGAAGCATTTCTACCTGACTGAGAACATACATTAAATAGAGTCCCCAGGACTCCATTTTCTATTAAATCACCATAAGCCCAAGTAAATGATTGTGCAATCACATCTGTATGCAGGATAATTCACTCACCTCTGCCAACACTAGCCTACTAAGTTTCACCTTGAACAAAGCAGGAGTCCCAGACTTCAGACCACTGCCAAGTGGTGTGCTTCTCTAAAGCAACATTAGGTGTGACCATGAGAGTGTAACTATGGCTCTGAGACCATATTTTTATCCTGCAGTGCTCCCAAAAGTAGGCCAAATTTGCACATTCTGTTCTTTGTATGGATTGTATTTTTAAGTAAAATATAAAGATTTATTTTAATGTTTACCTCTCTATTTTTAGTTTCTTGCTTATCCAGAGTAAAGGAATTTCAGCCATTAGCATGGGTTCAAAAGTCTCCCACCAGTTAAATTAGACCTTAACCAAGCAGAGTCTACCATGGATCACTCCATTTAATATCATTTTTAAATTTAGACTTGAAATGTACTATAAAATAAGAATACATATATACAACTTGTATATCCAAATTTAATGACAGGGAACTGGTCTCTTAGATGAGATAAAATTGATTTCATAATTTTGTTCCTTACCTCCTAGCTATACAACCTAAGTCAAACTTTAGCTTCCTCATTTAAAATGAAGTTGAAATGAAATTAAAGACAGTATCTGGTACAGTAAACACCCAGGAGATGTTAGCTATTATAATTACATTATTATTAGTAGTAATATTTCTATGTAGTTCTGTTGGGAGCCATTCTGAGCCCACTAGTCAAGAAAACTCCTGGTGAGGTTAAAGCAAGTTTGCACGGTCTCTTGCTAATCAGATGATGACCGATATCCACCCCCACTCAATTATTTCTGCTTCAGCACTGACCCCTAGGGTATCTTGTTGATCAATATCAGGAGTGACTTGTCCCCTTATTCTGGCCCTGGTATGATGATTGCACCTTGTGAAGGAACTTATTGTGGGAACTTCTTCTTTTGATTATGGGAACAGACATCGTGTCTCCAGCAGGTCCTGTTTCCCTCCATACTTTCCCTTGAGCTATGAACAGCCTAATGACCCTTACTCATAAAAGATTGACCTTTACATGTACAATTCTGTTTCTACCATTGTATTAGTCCAAGATGTTCATACAGCTCAACATGTAAATCAACTAACCAAAAATGTCTCTCATGCCCTAGCTATTCAAGAAATCACAAAAC
Organism: Hyaena hyaena; assembly: GCF_003009895.1. NCBI lineage: Eukaryota > Metazoa > Chordata > Mammalia > Carnivora > Hyaenidae > Hyaena > Hyaena hyaena. The sequence goes on from NW_024080658.1 coordinate 807,688, forward strand.
TAGACACAAAGGTAAATGCACTTGAAGAAGCTATTCTATGTATTGGAAATGAGCTAAACTCTTTAAAGGTATGGTTGGCTCTCCAGTGCCATAAAGCATATAACTGGAAAATCAAGTCTTGCCGGGAGACAAAGAGCCTAACTTAGAGAGAAGGAATAGATAAGGTCAGAAGATAAGTTACTACATATACCTTTGCTAACTGATGGTGTACAACTCCTTCCCTAAGGCCTACATTCCACAAACACCTTCCCTTACCCTGGAAGCAGTGATGAGGATGGATAAGAGTATCTACAAACCTATGACTTAATCTTAGGGTTATTAAAATGTGAACACCCTGTCATTTTCTTAGTTACTCAACCTCACTATAATTGGGGTAGTTCTGCAAGAAGACTTCTGTAAAACCTGTTTCTGTACATTTCCAAAAACATCCCATCACAGAGAACTATCCATTATAAAAATTCCATTTTCTGATGCCATGTTAACATTTGACCTATAAATAAAGACACCAAAACAGACAGGACAGAGATGCCTGCCTGGTGATCGGAAAGGATCTCGGGGCTCTCTCGCTCTCTCCCTCGCTGATACCGTCCGTCCTTCGGGGACCCCTAGACCTGCCAGGGCCGGCCTCCGACACAGTTCCACTCAGAGATAATTAATTTTTCAAATGATACCAGATTTCTCAACAGGTTTGAGATTGTTTAGCAACTCTTCTGAATAATTTTCTAAGGCTTGTGAGAATCAGACTGATTGTTTTTGTTATATTATACATTGGCATTGAGTAGAGGCACCATTTTTTTTTCAGAGAGATCCTGATATATATTTTCTTAAATAAATTAACCCTTCTATCTCAATTGATTTTTTTAGCAAGAAAAATTTAACATGCCCAAACAAGTAGATAAATAAAAAGTAACTATTAAAAAGTTGATAAGGGGTCCTGGTGACTCAGTCAGTTGAGCATCCAATTCTTGGTTTGGGCTCATGTCATGATCTCACAGTTCTGTGAGTTTGAGCCATACGTGGAGCTCTGCACTGTCACTGACACTGGCAGTGCAGGGTCTGCTTGGGATTCTCTCCCTCCCTCTCTCTCTCTCAAAATAAATAAACTTTAAAAATAAAATAAAAATTTGATAAATGTGGTAGATTATATCATTTTTCATTTATTCACCACCTTCTCTATAAAAGGAGTATATGTTTCTTCCTCATGACTCCCAGACTTGCTCATTTTACTTACTTTGGCAAAAGGAATATGAAAAGAATGTGGGCTACAATTAAGCAAAAACTTTAAGAGCCATCAGGTGATTTCATCATTGCTCTTTTTCTACCTCCTCAAAATGAGCCTGGAATTTCTCCTTCAGTTCTGTAAGTCCAAGGGAAACACTTGTGAAGCATAAGTGCAGTCAATCTGTAAGGGACAACATAAAGATACAGGCAATCCAAAGTACTTTTAATACATGCAGGAAATAAATCTTTGTTGTGTTCAACCACTGATACTTGGGGATTGTTTGTGATCACCTTAACCTAGAAAAAGCTGGCTAATGCAGAGATAGTCTGGAGTAAGGTACTGCCATAATAGGAAAGCTAAAACAGAGGGCATTGACTTAAGGGACGAATGAAAGGAAAAAAACTTACTGAGTACTGAAAAAATGAAAAAAAATATTATGCAGTGATAATGTGTTACCTCCAACAACTTGGAAGATAATGTATCAAATGTCCTGTGACTTTAAAAGAGATTGAGAAACAGAGTGCTACTAGGTTTACTTGATTGCTTTAGCTGCATTGGATAAGGTACTACTGAAAAAAATGAAATCATAAACAATTGGAAATGTTGGCAAGCAGAGTTGCAATATGAAACTGTTTCCCTCTCCTACTAGCCTAAAATCAATCTGAGAAATACATTGAAAAACAAAGTCCAGAAGACTCAACCTCATGGTAATGTCCAATCCAAGGGGAGTTGGGGAGTATGTCAATATTTGTAACCTTCTCAATTCATTAAGGTAGTGTTTATTAAGATATTTCAGGTGATAAAATGGCTCAGAAAAAAAAGGAGATGAAAGCCATGGTTCTCTCATAGAAACATAATTAAGCTTGAGTTACCTGTAAGGAAATCTAGAGAAGTATAAAGATCTGTTTCAAAAAGAATTTTGTGTGTGGCTTCCAGAATAAAATAAATAAGCTAGCTGTAATTCTAAAACAGCCAACAACCTAGATTAAAAAAGACTGACCATTTGAGGCTCAAACTGACCTCTGTCACTTCCATCTTCTGTACCCAAAAGTGGAGTGAGAAATCTGCCAAGACCTCAATTAAGACATTTCTCTAATGCCTCCATCAGATTGTGCAAAAGCATCTGGAAAAGAAAGACCACAGAAAAGGAGGAACCTTCCAATAAATGAAGCCAGAGTCAACAAAAACAACGGACTAAGGAGCTAATCCCAAGGAGCAGAATCTGGATCTAAAAAGATGGGTTTTTTTTTTCTAGTATTCTTTCACAGGAGGCCTTCTGATTGTCTACTTAGAGGGTATTATGCTGAGTGAAGTCAGTCAGACAGAGAAAGACATATACCATCTGATTTCACTTATATGTGGAATCTAAAAAACAAGTGATTGTCTACTAGATATGATTTCAGAACTGCTATGAAACAATGACTCCTGTATACCTCCCATGTACTCCCTTTCCAAATGGAAGAGCCCTGTCTACCTTTATATGTAGACCACACATGTGGGACCAGATACTTTATTGTTGATGAATCTCAAAGAAATTTACATCAAAATCTAAGATAGAGATTAGCACAATATTCTAGACTGGGCCGCTTGCATGCTTGGATGCAAATTTGATAGGTATTCCTTAGAGACAAGATCAGTATTTTGTAAGTAAGTCTGGAAACAACTATTTGAGACATGAAGTAGAATTGAAATAGTTTATTATTATTACCATTTATTCACTGTCCCTTCTAAAAGAATATTTTTCTTTCCTGCCCAAATGGCATGAGGCTTAACAATTTCACTTTGTTTTGACCAACGAAATTATTAGTGATGTATGCCATAGTCAAGCAAAAGCTTTTAGAGTGATTATGTGGTTCTGTTGTTATTGCTATTATTTGGTTTAGTTCCTGCCCTTCTTTCCCCTCTTCTATGGAAACAGCATGTCCTAGATACTGGCAGCTCCATAGCCTGGATCAAACAATGAAGAAAACATGTGGAACACAATTACACCCATCGCAAAGTGAACAGTAATAAAATTGCAGATAACCCCAAAAAGATGATGCAACATGAATAAGAAAGAAAATTGGTTGTTTTAAGACACTGAGATTTGGGGGTTATTTTTAATCATTATTTAAATTAAGAAAAATTGATTAATAATATATAGCAGAAGTATTTGCATTTAATAAGGTATGCATAGAAAAGCCACTCTGATACTTCCAAGAGTGGAAAACAACATTGCCTAACAATGATCTATTCTGGTGTATGTAGATACATCTTACTTATAAATTGCTATTATACAATAGCATTTCATTTGTGGTTTACTAATACATAATAGTATAATAATACATAGTAGCATTATGTTTTGAATGGCCTCTCTATATGTTGTCATTTCTCACATTATGAATCCTACTTTTCTGGAGAATTCAAGAAAGTCCTTTCAATGAAAATATAAACATAAGATTTATACCTTTCTAATCTGATACAATCGCATGAAACTTGAATTTGGAATGAAGCACTGATCTATGGAAGCTTCATTCAGGGAAACTGATCTTTAGCAAATTTGGGATAGAAACATTTAGTTCATCAGGAATGGCATTTGGTGGGATGTCCTGAATTCTGCCCTGAGTGTAAAGAACTGGGCAACAATGACCATAAAGCAACCCTGCCTCTTTGCACTACATTGTGCCTGGTTTTAGGGCTTCAGAGTCCATGTCTCTTTGCCATGTAAATGGCCATTAAGAAATTATTGTTAAAATTAAACTAGCAAGAGATGACTCTGTTGTTTACAAGTAGGTCTTCAAACAAATACATGTGGAAACAGAGAAATACTGCGTGTTGCTATATTTTGTACATGAGGGGAGAATAATTCATATTTCCAGTAAAGACCATTTCTCCTGGATCATGATATCCTCTACCACTTTCACAGATGGAGATTCAAGGGCAGGAACTTCATTATGGAAGTGGATAGTCCAAATTTCTTCTCATGCTTCCCATACTGTGGCTACATGACACTTCAGGAATGTGTCCACTGTGTCGTCTTATAACTGAACACCTTTGTTCAGCTCACCACCGGAAATGCCTTCCACCTGGCCCTTGCCTCCTATGCTTGCATGTACAGAAAACTGGAAGGAATAAAAAGGAAATTCTATCTTCTTTCATAAGAAACTAAATACTACCTGTGAAAGAAGCTTTTCTGATCCCTGTGGGGGAATTTATGAAAATGTACTGAAAAGCACTATGTACTACTCTTAGAATATTTATTTCTAGTTGTTTGCATTGTTTAATTTCCTCACCGGTCTTCACATACACATTACATTCTAAGTTCTTATAGAGTCATGACTGAATCATTTCTATAAATCCTGAGCAGCAGTAATATCTTTGTTTCTTATAAGTACTTCAAGAAGTGTACAGATAGAAAAAAAAGTATAGAGTAGAACAGATGATACAAAACAGAATACCTAGTTCCTCAAAGTTTAAATGTATCTGCCTAGGCCACAACAGCAGGAATGAATTTTGTCCCAACATGGCAGAGGAGTCTATAGAAAGTGATGAATCAAAAATGGTTTCAGGAAAGATCAGATCACTTTTCTTTTAGGGGAGAAAAGATTCCATTTTGATATTTCAGACCATCAAATGACCTGAAATGTTTGGAAACAAGAAAGGAACAAAGTCAAGCTTCTTCCTTAAGTGTGGTTCCATCAATGTTTGATTATGGATTTAACTATTGGCATCATCCTAAATGCCTGAGCAAGAATATGTTCAGGCCAGCATTTCTTTGAACAGGGAGGAAACGTTGATGTAATGAATTCTAGTTGCTCAGTGAATCTGGACCATGTGAGGACCGCCCTGTGGGTCCAGATGGAGCAAAGTGGGTTACATGTGATTCCACACTTGACATCTTTGTCCCAGATGACAAAACTCCCCTACCCTCTTCAAATAAAATCAATTTGTTTGAAACTAAAAATTCAGATATAAATTATTTATTTGATTTAAAACTACTAATTCCAGTGGTTAGCGAAGGGTATAGAACATAAGATGTGTTCAATAAAAACTTACTGAATGGTACTGAATTGCAAATTAATTAATGTCTCTTCTTTTCACTGCACTCCAAAGTAAAAAAAATCAACCCGCTGCTCTGTTTATCTATGTTACATCTATGAATGTAATCATCTTGAACTGTCTCCTTACAATACAAGTTCAACTTTGTTTTTATGATGCTAAACTATTTATTTTAGTCAATCAGTCCATCATGTGATTTGACTCAAAGTATTAACTAAATTGGCTATATTTTACTGACCTAAAGGTATGGTCCATGTTTCCTTTTGTTTACCTTCTCTCTCTTTTTTTTATTTCTTCAAATTTGGCTACCTTCAAATGGGATATATACCCTTAATATATTTTGAGCTCTTTCTTTCCAAATCAATCAGCTTATAAGTTCTTAACTTCTGTAGTGCTAAAATATAAGCAGTTAACTTAAGCTAAATATATTTATATAATTTATAATTTATATATATTTTATATACATTTACATAGTTTATATTTAATATATTTTATTATATATAAATTATATAATATATTAAAATTTATAATTTATATTTAATATATTTTTATATTTTACTTATATAATTTATAATTTATAATATTTTATATACATTTATATAATTTATATTTAATATATTTTGAGCTCTTCCTTTCCAAATCAATCAGCTTATAAGTTCTTAACTTCTGTAGTGCTAAAATATAAGCACCCCTTAACTTAAACTAAAATCTGTCTATAAGCAAGAACAAACTGGTGAAGTCTTCAGAATCTTATCATGCAAGCTATTATTCTTTATTAAAACTAACTGCAATATAGAAGAAGCAATCTCAGACACACACAAGGAGGGAAAGGGTTATTAACTGGTATGTCTCAATCTGAAATAAAGTAATTTCTTTGGGAGACAATAGTTTTTTTGTGAACTTCATCAGCTCAGCCAAATCAAAATGTAATATAAAGGAACACTTAAATAAGAAGGTTAGATGCTTTGGGAATAAAAGAAGATACTAAAAAAAGCCACAATTAATATAGTAAGTGATTGAGAAGAAAGCAATTTAATGAAACAGCAACTCTTTTTTTTTTTTTTTGGCCTAGACTGGATATAAATATGAAAGTATATACTCCTGTAAAACAGAGACATTTTTGCTTTCCCTAGAGTAAAAGAATCTTCTTATGTTTATAGCTACACAAAAATAACGAGTAGCAATTCATGTGCTATTATTCAGTTTTAGATCATGAAAGAGATTAGTTGTCAAGAAAATATTCATCCCTTAGTAATATTATGAAAAACAGACCCAGATATAACAGATATGGAAAAAAGCTCCAACTATTCTTCATAAATATTTATGAATATTAATTTTTCCAGTCTACATAAAATAGGATTCTACTTTAGCTCCCATCAACTGAGTAGTATTGTGCCTCTTCATCTGACCAAAAAAATGTGATTCAGTGGAAACAACAACCAACAGGTTGAGAAAAAATAGCTTTATTATGGTGAACTCCTCATTTCTTTGCTGAAAACGTCATTGCATTTTTGTTGATAATGACTAAGCCACACTGTACTTAGAAAAAGTACCTATTACTATACCTACACTATATAATATGCATTGAATATTTTTTGAAAATTAATCTTTTGGAAAGGTATCACTAAATCATGAATCAAAGGCCAATTATGACTATTTTTGTAAAATACCTGTGGTCCAAATATCTCTTCCATATAATAAAATACAAAGCCTTTTTACTTAAGTTGGGAGGGAAGAAGCGTGGGAGGGAGGAAGTTAAATTTTATCAATTCCTCCTGTTTGCTGAAGATTGTGGATGGTGTTTTCACATATATTATTTACCTATTCATAACTAGGAAGATATTATCATCCCAAAATTATAAAAAGGAAAGTAGGGGCATTTGGGTGGCTCAGTCAATTAAGCATCCGACTTGATTTTAGATCAGGTCATGATCTCACAGTTTGTGAGTTTGAGTCCCGCCTCTCAGAGCAAGCTGATAGTGTAGGGCCTGTTTGGGATTCTCTCTTCTCTCCCTCTCTCTCTCTCTCTGCCCCTCCCCCGTTCACTCCCCCCCCCGCTTTCCCTCAAAATAAATATTATAAATAAATAAATAAATAAACAACTGAGAAGAGATTATGAACATATCAAATGCTTTATAAATAGCATAAGAGAATAATATTGAAGTTTCTTTTTTTAAGTTTATTTATTTTGAGAGAGAAAGAGAGCATGCGTACAAGGGGTAGGAGTAGAGAGACAGGTAGAGAGAGAATCCCTAGCAGGCTCTGCACTGTCAGCACAGAGCCTGACAGGGTTTGAACCTATGAACCATGAGATCATGACCTGAGCTGAAATCAAGAGTCAGACACTTAACCTACTGAGCCACCCAGATGCCCCATTATCATTGAAGTTGCAGTGGAGCCACCAAGATAAACAGACACATTATTCTAAAGTGCCAGACCAAAATACAATCTTTCACTATTAGTGTTCTAGACTGTTTTCCCATACCAAATTGAGTATACAAAAGGTTGAAAGAGAGAAGATTTAAACAGACTTCTGCCATCTCCGAATCACGTGGGCGTCACCATTTCACCTTTGGCCTAGCAGGAGAACCTTCAGCAGATCTCCTTGTAGAGCTTCAGATGAGTTTGGCAGGCACGGTGGGCTGAGACCTGTCTCTTGCCTAGAAGACTGGAGGAAAGGATAGGTGGGTGAGCAAACTACATTGCCGGCTAAACTTTGGCCAGGTGCATGTGGAAAGAAATTACACTTCCCTTTGAGGTGGTACAAAAGTGTCTGCTGCATGCTTGCCATCGACCAGTTTTGTAACCTTGAGGGAGAGAAAACTAGCCTCCAGCCTTTTTTTTAACTTCTGTCCAGAGAGTCTTCTAGAAGGAATATTAGGTTTCCAAAAGCGAAATACTTATAGAGAGATCCCCTGGAGGACCAAGGACTGTGAGAAAGCAAGCAAAGATGGGCACTGCCGTCAGAATGGGGGAGCCGCAGCTGGAAACCTTCAGGAGGAATGGCACATAAGAGCCCATGAAAGCACAAAGAGAGAGAAAGTGAGCTCCACACATCTGCAAGGCCAGAGAGGGGACAAAGTTATATTCCGACAGCACTATTTAAGAATAAATTCTGTTCCTTATTCCCTTCTCCTTCCCTTTATTTCTTATTTAGGCGAGCAAGAGTAGTAGCTAGTTAGTTGGGTGAAGCTCCAAAAACAGAGCATGATCACACCCTTACTCCCAAAGCAAACTGCCAGACACAAGTGGGTTCCAGCTGGGAGGGCAAAAAACAAATTAATAAATGAACTTCCATATTTGGATGATTTTCTGGGTTTAAAAATTCATATTAGAAATTGAACTGAGTTTATAATTTTAAGTAATATTAGGATCTTCAAGGTGACTTGCAAGGTATGAACTTCCTTTTCCTTCTCTAGATTCAGAAGCAACGCTATGGGGCACTTGGGTGGCTCAATTGGTTAAGTGTCCAACTCTGGATTTTGGCTCAGGTCATGATCTCATGGTTCATGAGATCGAGCCCTGCATCGGACTCCGTGTTGATAGCACAGAGCCTGCTTGGGATTTTCTCTTCTCTTTCTCTGCCCCTCCTCTGCTCACATGTGCACATTCATGATCTCTCTCTGTCTCCCTCTCTCTCAAAATAAATAAATAAACTATAAAAGAAGAAAGAAGCACAGTTATGACTTCTTCCCTGTTTCTCACATTCCTGGCACTATATGGATTGCTTGATGTCACAGCCATAAATACCAGAATATTTCAGACAACCCCCCTACCAAGAGCCACTCAACTAAACCTTAATATAGCTTGAGTCTCACAAACTGCTATTTATTTGACATAATGTGGAAAGATATGGGAAGGCTGAGAAACAAAGCCAGTGCCTGAGGGAAGAATGGAAATGATACAAGGTAAGGTGGTATGTATGGTAAAAAATGACACTTCTCTCTGAGAAACAGAGAAAGGAAAGAAAAGTGCATGTCTTCACCAGCCAAGGAAGTGCCCAGGATACAAATGCCCCACACTGGAGTCAGACCTAGGATGCTCCTCAGCTTGAGTGGAAAGAAAAAAAAACTGTGAGAAGTTCATGTGCGTAGAAAATGTTTTAGTACCAAACTTGCTTCAATATTGACATACTTGAAAAAGAAATACTGTGGTCTTATTCCGTTACCTTAGTAAAAACTATTACTTGGGTGCTTCTCCAAACCAACAGGCTGGAAGTGCACCAAGGGGTAACTTGAGAAGGTATTATGTGCCTGATACATAGTAAATATTCCATATTTATTGAATGAATGAATGTGAATCTAAATCTGTCAATGACCATAATAATATTACTTGCATCACAATATAAATATAGCCTCTGGATTTCTGTTTGAGTGTTTGTTGTTGTTTCAGTGTTGCTTGATGGTTCCTGTTCTTGTTTTTCATGGCTTAAAGGACAAAGGAACATACTTGGCATGGCCTTCAAATTCTCAGGTTTAGAAAAAAGAAGCAAATGCAATGCCAACAATGGCCTGGGAAATAAGGAAACAGTTGAACATGGGAAAATTAAACTGCCAGAATCCTAATCAAACTTCCTTACAAACAATAAGTAGTGGAAGAACCAGAGAGCTATGAGGATATCCCTCTCAGATTTGGGACTGAGGGGAGCCAATGAACGAAGCCCCCCAGAAGCGAAGTTCCAGAAGTATATCAGAAGTGTCCCAGAAGTTGCTCCCAGCCTTGGCTGGGAGCAGGGATACCACAGAAGACTCTTTACTGGGAGTCATGGGACTTTGGGCCAGGTGAATTTCCAAGACTTCCCATTAGGCTTGCTGAATGTTCTTAGAAGAGCAATGTTGTCTTAGGCTCTTCCTCCCAACCAGAATTTCTTCCCTCCCTCCTTCCTTCAAAGGGTCAGATCAGACAATCTCTCAAGGGATTGAGGGATCTGATATGCTCAGAACTTCTCCCGGCTCTCTCCCCTCTCCCCTCTGGGTTCTTGAAAGTCTGATCTGAACTATCAGCTACTGAGGAGCCCGAGTACTAGGAGAGCATGTGCCCTGCTGCTTCCCAGCGGTATAGCAAGAGCTTGTGGTAGCTCTGCAAGAATAAAACCTAGAGTTTTTAAAATATTTCTGGAGACAATCCACATTTTCTTTATGTCGAAATCAGAATTTTAAAATATTGGTTCAAATTTCTCTTAAAAATCATATGCGAGCCAAACAATATATCCACCATCTAGAATTCGCCACAGCCAGCCAGTTTGTAGCTTCTCCTGGATAGTGTAATTCTCCACCAGTGCAATTTTTTCTCTGCCTCTTCCAGGATTTGCTTATTTTGCTTTTCACTATTCTAGTTTCCCTGCTGAGGAGAAAGGACTCTAGCAGTTCAAACAAAGGCAGTTCTTACAAAGTCATGAGCTGAGGTACTTATAAACACTTGAGACATGGAGATGCTTGCAGGGACCAGTTGTCTTTACAGCAATGGAAACAGAGTGAGCACCCATCTCTTTCCCTGAGTTCAAAGACAGCCCAGAGGCAGCCCTGCCTCCATTGGGGGCTGCTTCTGACCTTGCATTTAAATGTACCTTCAAATATACTTTGAAATTTGAGAAGGCAGTATAGTACCCTTGCTATAAAGTCTTTGCTTAGTCCGGAAAGAATGTCTTTAATGGCAGTCTAATATCCTTTGGACAGCTACTGTAAGCCTTCTCAGTAAATCACACTGTTTGTGGGCTTAAATTCTATTATGGTTCAGTTAGTCTTCGTCAGTCTGAGAAAGTCTGATTTATTTAGTTTTCAAATCCAAAGTTTCTGTGTTGTTAGAGGACAAAATCAGTATTTGATTTGCCCTCTGCACAATGTTAATAATTGGAGGTCCCCAAATGCACATTCATTTTATGTGTGTGTGCAGAGAGAGCTACAGAATAGCATTAAAATGGTTTTCTAGACCATATTTGTGGTAAGATTGCAGTGAGAGACTGGAGTTAATGAAATTCCCTCTCACTCTCCAAGCTCTGAAATGTCCTCTGGCTCCCTTGTGTATTACTCAGAGAGAATTCAGCCTTAGGGAATATGAACACAAGCTATGTCATTGTAATCAGTAACAAATGAGTTTCACATTATCTGGTTCTTTTCTGCTTCATTCAAAGGTGCTGTTAAATGTCATCTGAATGTGCATCTCTAAATTTCAGAGTGCATGGACAAGATTTCTGGGACTTCCTGGCTGGGGTAAGAATTGGCAAAATCTTCAAGTGAGTCCCTCCTCATTTGTAGCCACTTTGACAAATGCTTTTCTCTAAGAAAACCAGGCACAACTGTTCACATTTCTTCTGCACAATCTCTCTGTCTATAAACTTTTAGTCTTGAGTTCAGTTTTACAATACTGCTATCTCAGCTAAAATTTTAGGTGCAGATTTATATAAAGAGAAAGCTTAAATTATTCTATCCATAGATTAACCATGACAGATTTAACTCACCACTCAGGAGCCTGGATTGTTATTACAATCCTGTCTTTAATAGTGGAATCCAAGAAGAAAGAAATTATCTCTAGAACTGTGTTTTCAGGTATAGAATAAGAGTGTTATACCAAACACTCTCTACGGCCAGGGACAAATCTAGGTTTTATGAGGCCTTATGTGTATACAATTGAGGGATCCTTGGTAAGAAAAGCAAACTCAAAATTATAAAAGGTAGATATAAAGGGAAGTTAGATATAAAAAAATTTTAATTTTAAAAGAATAACCAATATTATACACATCACAAAATACACAAGAAAGAAAAATATTTTTATTAAATAACTGTCCAGCACATATCTATAATACTTCCCTATATATTTTGGCTACATAGTTTTGATTGACTCTTCATTTTATAACAATTTTATAATACCATTGTCTACTGAGAGAAGAGAAATACAATTCAGTATTTTCTCTAGTAGGACTAATCAAGTACTGTACTATTTATAATTTGTTTATTGTTTAGAAAAAATTCTTTGTCAACACCCATTATTAGTAATCTCATGTAAATACTTAATAGGTTATCAAATTTGGGGAAACCTCTATCCAATATCTTTGTATATGAGCTATAAGATTCAGAAGAATATTCCATAGACCAGCTTCTGGCTCCTTATTTTCGAAACTTAATTTCCACTATCCACATACACCTAAACCAGATGCCAAAGACACATTTAAAATGCAACATTATTTCTGACACCTTCAAGACATGACCCTGAGTGAATGAGTGAGAAAAACAGTTGGTAGGAATATTCCTGAAAGCCATTTCTATAATGAGATGGCTAGCAATAATGTAACAATACCTGGAAGAGACCACAAATCACATAAATATAGCCCATTAAACCCAAACTACAGTTAAATATATCTTACAGTTTTCAAATTTTATAAAAATATATAACCATGTGAAGATATTGCCAGGCTCCTCCCAGGATATAAGTGAGGAGCCCTAGAGCTTACTACATGTAAGTCTCCATGGTAAATCCATTTTAGAAATGGACCTTCCTAGTTCCAAAAATTCTGAGAAATTAATGTAGCTAAAACTCAGTGCAATGTGTTTGGCTTAGGGGAAAAAAAACAGGAAGAATAAAGAAGTAAAGGATAATCAATAGTAAATGCACAGGCATTAGGTTTTAATTATTTTGAAATTATGCATTAATTTTAAGTACTTCTAGCCCATTTCTATTGACGATGAACAAACAAGAACTGGTTGTAAAGTTCTCTTGTCAACTAAACTAGGTAAGGTATAATCTTTCTTACACTATTTAAGAAGTGACTCGACCCTATTCTGAGTATAGCATGGACATAGCTTACATTTACCAATTTAATATTATTCACTGGAGTTACTGTTTTTAATTCTAATACAAGATCAGGTTTAAAAATAAGCATTCGTCTGGCAAAAAGAGCGTCAGAGACTTTTCTTGTTATTTGTTTATTTAGAGTTTTTTGTTTGTTTTTTGGTCATTATGGAAACTTATAATACAAGTTTTATAGTAATCTCTGAATTGATCCTATATCTAAAAATAAAAACACAATTATAAACTGAAATGCTTGTCTTTCAGGAAATTTTATTACTTAATTGGAAAAGCCCTAGACTCTTAACCATTCATTTAACACATTTTTATTAATATTTGGAAATAATAGAGGGCAGGCACTGTGCTAGGCAGATGCATGCATATTATTTGTGACTGAGAGTCATTTACCAGTTCTATGTCATGTTGATTCCAAGTTTTGAGATGGTTGAGGGAGTTGGGGGAAATTAAAATGGTGATTTTTCCTACTGTCATGTGATCATCTCTCCACTGAATTATCACAGATACAACAATGCGACAACCTAGAGTCAAAAATCTGTCTCTAAATGTCTTCCCTGCTTCCTACTACCTATGTGAATTAGGTTGGTGGTCTTCCAAATGGTTTACATGCTCCCTACAAGGCACAAAATTTGGGCTGAGGCCACAAATTTTTGAAATCGAAGGATTAAGTAGGGACATTAAGTAGGTCTATGATTTGGGATATGTTATAAATATTTATATTTTAAAATAAAATGGTTATATCACCTTTTTAAATGTGTCCAGTAAATCTAAATAACCATAATGATAGATACATACATTGAAAAAAAAAAAACATAAACAAGGTCTTTCTTAACAGTTAGGAATTTTATCTCATTTCTTTTCCCCTTGTACCTATTTCCCATTGTACTTAACTTAAACACACACACACAGTATCCTAGCATAATATATTTTTATATTTAAAAGGTTACCTTATCATACTTGTTGAACTTACTATACTCTACAACAAAAATACTTATATAAATTTAAAACAAAGATCTTAGGCTTCAAGTATTAAGAAATTTCATCTGGTTTCTGTCGTATCGGTGGTTCACGATTAAAAAAAAGAACAAATATATTAAAATTTTTAAACTCACCACACAAAAAATGAATTTTTAGAAGTTTATCCCTTAAAAAGATGGCTTTTTTTCAATTAGCTACTGTGTCCATGGATGAATATGACCTATCACTAAAATGAGACGGTGTTCAGGATCACATCTATTACTTTTCATTTTTATAGACATAAATTCTGAAAAAAGCTGTTCTTACAAATTTCACCATAAGCTGACCAGGATACAAAAACTTTTCTATTGCAATATCATCCATTTCTTTGAATTTCCTCCAAGTTACATGGCAAAATTCATGTAGTGATCTATCATCTAAAATTATTTTTAATAGTCTCTCAACTGACAGCTTAGTTATTTCTTCCCTCAATTTTGTTGAAAGCCAAGAACTGGAAAGTACCTGACCTGTGAAATGATTTGTTACCCAGTCATGAAAGTCATTCACTTTCTTAGTTTCTGGGAAATATACCAAAGAAGTTTTAGTAAGTCTTATGACTCTTGGTCTTTTATACAGTGGCATCTTGTTTAACCCAATAACCCCAGAAAGGTTTGAGAATATCAAAATATTGCTATTGTCAATACATTTTGGCAATACTAATTTTTTAAGTTTATTTATTTTGAGAGAGAGAGAGAGGAAGAAAGCGAGCAACCACGTGTGTGCACATGAGTGGGGGAGGGGCAGAGGGAGAAGAAGAGAAAGAATCCCAGGCAGGAAGCAGGCTCCACACTATCTGTACAGAACCCAAAGACAAGGGCTCAGTCTCACTAATTGTGAGACCATGACCTGAGCCTAAATCAAGAATCTGACGCTGCAATCAACTGACTCACCCAGGCAAAAAAATTAAAAACTAATTTTTAATAAGATAATTTTGTCTTATCATGTGGCCTAAATATATTTTCCTCCAAACCTCTGCGCTACAGTTGAAACTGTGCAGTGTATCCACTATAGAAGCTAACTGGCAAAGCCAGTCCATATTATCTAACCAAGGTATTAATCCAAAAAAAAATTCACTCTAGTTATCAGTTTAAATATATTAATTAATTGTGTCCCTATGATTATCCCTATGATTTACCTTGTAAATTATATTCCTGAAACAAATACACATACAGACCATGGCCCTTTGCCATAATTTTCCTTTTTAATGATGCTCTTTTTGCTTTATGCTCATGAAACTCTCCCTCAAGAACAACGAATACTTGACAATAACCAGACACAGCGTAGACAAAAATTAGAACACTGACTAATGTGAAGGGATGATGGGGACATAGAAGGCCTTGAGCCATGCTAGGATAACTGAAAGACTAATGCAGACGTTCTGAATGGAACCTGGCACAGCTTAGTCAAATTGCATAGCCATTTCCCCCATGATTCAATTTCCATTCTCAGATCCATTTTCCAGAAACATCGTCACCTATGTAGGACTGCATCTGAGAATGAGCGCTGTGACACTGTGGTGGAGGCAGGGGGTGGCTATCAGCCTGTCCTTGGGATTATAAGTAGGTATAATGTGGGAAGGGGGTCACTATCTAATAGATGGATCTTAATATCATTGTGCTGGTGGAAGGAAAGGAAGAAAGGAAAAAACAGAGAGAAAGAAAGAGGAAGAGAGAGAGAAGGAGGGAAGGTGGAAGCAAGAGAGAGAAAGAGAGAGAAGAAAAAAAGCAGAATAGATTTATTTTGTAATATTTATGTAAATTTAAAATACACATTAATCTATGTATATTTGCAGGAATGTACATGGGTGATAGATATTAAATACATTAGAAATATTGAATTATAATTTATTGCATGCTAGCAGATTGACATTTTATATAGTTCATAAATATATAAGATATGTCATCATTAACATTATGCCTTCAGATACTGTTCCACCTGAAACAGGACCAGCATCTATACTTCAGGATACTCTTTTGTTCTTCCTTGAGCCTTTCCAGGTGGGATGGCTAAGGAAAAATATTTCAAGGTAAAATAAATTACCCAAGGATAAGAAAAAGTCATCCTTTAAAAGAATGAATATGGTCTTAGAAAAAAAGAGGGGAGTTAAAGAGAGGAAATCTAGTGCTTGATGAATGAAAGGGGAAAGACTAAGAGGTGAGCCAGGGGATCTCCCTTCTTCCTCTTCCTCTCCCATCCCCTGATCCCCAACATGGCTTCTTTTTCTTTCCTTTCATGCATTCCCACACCATGAGGACTTCACTTGGGACCTCTGAGGTAAATAGAAGTGAGAAGCCATTAACCTTGTTATGGATGGAATGTTTGTCCCTCTCTCCTCCTCCCCCCCTCCCACCCCTACCCCCACCCCAACACTCCTGCCAATTCTTATGTTGACACTCTAACCTCCAATGTGGCTGTATTTGAAGACGGGATCCTCTAAGGAAGTAATTAAGATTAAGTGAGGGCATAAGGATGGGGCCCTGATCCTACAGGATCAGTGTCCTTAAAGAAGAGACCCCAGAGAGCTAGCTCTAGCTCTTCCTCTACATTTCCCCTCCTCACCCCTCTTCACCCTTGCATACACACACACACACACACACACACACTACGTAAAGGCCAGAAGGCAGACAGCCGTCTGTAGGCCAGTAAGAGATATTTTACTAGAAGCTGAATCAGCTGGAACTTGAATCTTGGACTTCTATAGACTCCAGAACTGTGAAAAAAACAAAAACAAAAACAAAAAACAACTGTGTTGTTTAAGCCACCAAGTCTGTGCTATTTTGCTGTGGCAGCCTAAACAGATGCAAACCTCAAGTGTATTTATGGAAATGGAAATTAAAACTTTGAAGTTTTAAATAAGAGGGGGTTATGAGTCAGAGTGCTTTTGAAAAAGTAGTTAGATGATATAATGATAGATCATTTGATTCAAAATTTTAATTCAACATACAATTCTCTAGTTGCATCTCAAGATATGAATGACTCAGCATGTAGATTTTTTTAAGTTTATTTATTTATTTTGAGAGAGACAGAGACAGCGTGAGTCAGGGAGGGGCAGAAAGAAGGGGAGATGGAGAATCCCAAGCAAGCTCCTCACTGGCAGTACAGAATCTGATGTGGGGCTCAAGCTCACGAAACCATGAGATCATAACCTGAGCCAAAACCAAGAGTCAATACTTAACCAACTGAGTCACCCAGGTGTCCCAGCATATAGATTTTTAAGAACAAAAATAATGATGTAAAAACAACAAAAATACCAGCATTCCAGTATTTAAGTCACCTGGGTGGCTTAGTCAGTTAAGTGTCTGAGTTCGTCTCAGATCATGATCTCAAAGCTTGTGAGTCCAAGCCCTGAGCAGGCTCTGGGCTGACAGCTCACAGCCTGGAGCTTGCTTTGGATTCTGTGTCTCCCTCTCTCTCTCTGCTCCACAGCCCCCACCTCTCAAATTTAAATAAACATTTAAAAAATACTAGTATTTAGTTATTTTAAAATAGTCCATTATGTGAGTAGACACATATAGAGGCAGAATGGCAATATTATAACCCTTCATGACTTTAAAATATGATATGGAACTTTCCCATCATAGTAAGTAGAAACTGGAGGAGAAACAATCAAATCTCCATTAGTCATTAGAGCCAAAGAAAGACTGAATTCTTCTATTAAAAGTAGAGGGAAATGGGCAAAAGGTCTGAACAGCTGTTTCACAAAGTGAGATTCATGAATAGGCCTAAGAAAAACTGCTCAACATCATTAGTCATCAGGGAAATCAAAATGAAAGGAAAAACTAGAGGGGTGCCCAGGTGGCTAAGTCGGTTAGGCGCCTGACTTCGGCTCAGGTCATGATCTCACAGCGGTGAGTTTGAGCTTGCATTGGGCTCTGTGCTGACAGCTCAGAGCCTGGAGCCTGATTCCGATTCTGTGTCTCCCTCTCTCTCTGTCCCTCACCTGTTCACGCTCTCTCTCTCTCTCTCTCTCTCTCTCAAAAATAAACATTAAAAAAAAACTTTTTTAATAAAGGAAAAATTAGATACCACAATATAAACACCAATGTTAGGAAGGATGAGAAGCAACCTAAATTCTTCAATATCAAATTATATAGCCACTTTAGAAAAATATCTGGCAATTTCTTTGAAAATGGCACATATACTTCTCCTGTCACTTCTGGGTATTTACCCAAGAGAAATGAACCCACACATTCTATGAAAATCCTAAAATTTATTCAAAATGGTCAAGAACTGAATTGACAAGAAAATGGATCAATAAATTGTAGTACATGCAAACAATGGAATGTTACTCAGCAACAATAAATGAATTATTGATACAGGCAATGATATACTTGACTCTCAGAAATGTTACAATTAGTAAAGAAAACCTGAAATAAGAGTAAACACTGTATGATTCCATTTACATGAAATTCTAGAATAGCCACATAAAAATCTACTATAATGAAAATTAAGAATCGCAATGCCTCTTGGGTGAATGAGGGTGAAGACTGGCTATCAAGGGGTACAAAGGCATGTTCTGGGATGATAGCATCTTGGGTATAGATATTTTTATGCGTTGATCAAAATTCACTGGCTAGTATACAGACAATTTGTGCATTTTACTATACTTAAATCTTATATAAGAAAATCAATTATAAACAAATATCTAAATTTAGTAATGACTTGTGAAAGGTTTTAGTGATGACATTACTGATGTTTCAAACTTATTTTGAAATGCATTTTTAAAAATGGTAAAATGATGGATGTATATAGGTATGGAGAGGTAAATAGATACCTGCTAAAGCAGATACAGCAATAGATTAAGATATGGGGGAAAGATCTAGAGCAAATATGACACAGTATCAATTCTGAATGGTAGGCCCCAGATGGTGTCTTATGTCATTTTTTTGTATGCTTATATTTTTCTATATGCTTCAATTATTTTATAATTGCTAATATATTTATATGAAATGTGTAACTTCTGTAGTATACAGAAAATATTTATGCAGGCATGGTACCAGAAATCCTTTGTAATAGCTCTGCAGACTGCAGGACACATCCCTGAAAGTCCCAAGGTGATTTTGGAAATTACATTAATTCTTCGGAATCCTGCTATTAACTTTCTAGGTGTGTTGATAAGTATACAAGCTTAAATAAATTATAAGACCAGAGTGAAAAATGTATAAACATATCCATTCTTGGTGGACTGTATTTTTTTTTCTTCATCATTCACACCCTCCTCAGTCAGTGGATTATATCTCCACCCATTACCATACGACTTCCTTTGGCCAACGCCATTTCAGTAGATGTGTGATCTATGCTATGTCCAAGGAAAAACTATTAGAGTCTTATGAGCTGAATTGTATTCCCTAAAAATTGAGCTCTTATCCTCAGTTCCTCAGAATGTGACTGTATTTGAAGACAGGGCCTATAAAGAGGTGATTACGTTAAAACAAGCCCCTGAGGGTTCTAAGCTAATCCGACCAGTGTCCTTGAAAGAAAAGGAAATGTAGACACACAGAGACACTAGGGGCACATGTTCACAAGAGAAGAGACCACATGAGGACACAGTGAGAAGGTGACCATCTATTAGCCAAGAAGAGAGGCCTCAGAAACAAATCAAACCTCCCAACATCTTGCTATTGGACTACTGTCTTTAGATGCAGGATACCCAAGGACTGCACATCCCACATCAGTGCTCCTCTTCAACCAGGGTCCCAGAATTGCAAGCTAGGCGGAGCCACATCAGCTAACTTGTACTTACCAACGTATATGAGAATCAATACTTATTGTTGCAAGAAAAATACACACACACACACACACACACACACACACACAGTTGAGGTATGTGAAATATACTTCTTGGTTGAGTGCCAAAGGGCCAAGAGTTAAAATCAGTATTGGACTACAGCCTAGCTAGAGCTGAATCGCCATCATGGAAGGAATCTTTGGAATACAGAAATAAATCTGAAATTTTATTTAAATTTATTATTGTCATTATTATTATTTGATCATTATAAATTGCAGTTGTGGCCACATTTTATGGCTTGGGCATTGTAGTACAGGAACAATGATTTCTCAGCCCTTCCAGCTGCCTAATTACACTCATGGTTACTGAATTGCATGTCAATAATATAAAATAGAAACTCACTTTTAGTTGCCTTGGTAAGGGAGCAATTTGGCTGGCAATGTGGTACACAGTGCTGCTAATGGTAGGTTGCCACAGAGTTATTAAGCTTTCCTTCCCCTCCATCATAACCAAAATAAAGCCTCCCTAGACTCAAAACAATATGGAATTTTCTTCTAAAAGCATTCTTGTAAAAGCCTGTTGTTTTGAAGTTTGAGGGAACAAAATGTGTTTTGGTGTGTGTTTTCTTGAACCCATTTCCTCTAATACTGGCAGGTTTTATAATAATGAATATATATTTATGTTTCAATGGACTGTTAGAATTTCAAGAAATAAAGAACTTTTTTCTTCCTGCTCTTGAAATTTTTATTATGTTTGGATCAAAGATGTATATCCTAGTTGTATTAGGAATGAGTTTGAGGTCTCTCTGATTCAAAGTTTTGAGACAGCTAAGTTGATATTCATTTTTATTTCTGAATAGTTCCCAGATATTCTTTTTCATTAAAAAACCTCCACATAAAATGAAGTAACCAAAAATTAACTGAAGTTCTCAGGAGATAACTGTTTAATATTAAGAACACTAATACACGATAATTTTACAAAGTTTGAATCAAGAAATAATATAATCTATTATTTAGATGTGTCTTATTAATTTTTTTAAGTTTATTTATTTATTTTGAGAGAGAGAGAGAGAGAGAGAGAGAGCATGAGCAGGGGAGAAGCAGACAGAGAGAGAGAGAGAGAGAGAGAGAGAGAGAGAATCCCAAGCAGGCTCTGCAACTAATGCTTCTACTTGGCTGGAGTGACCTGATTTTTCTGTGCATGGCCTCTCATCATCCAGAAGACCAGAGCTACCTTCTCTTTATGTGGAAATCCCAAGACATCATTTTAAGAGGACAAAGACAGAAACTACAAGGCCTCTAGAAAACTTGGCCATAGAACTAGCAAGTCCTACTTCAACCACATTCTGTTGGTAAAAGCAAGACACCAAAACTAGTGTGGGCTGAAAGAGTGGAGTTACAGCCATCATCTCCTAACAGAAAGAGCTGGAAAATATTATTGCTATATGTTCAATCTAACATAAAGCTAATGGCTTTGTGGAGGAAACCAGCTAGATGTTCACCAGGCCTACTTCCACTTTCTGGACATGAAACAGTTCTATACTTCCCAGTCTCCCTGTAGGTGGGTTGAATCCAAGTGCTTGCATCATGGCATTTCCAACCACAGCATATACCTATGATGCTTCCCCCTACCCCAGAAACAGCATGCGCTGAAGATGGCAACATCACAAAATGGAAGGAGCAATGACCTCCTCAGGTTTTTTTTTTTTTTTAAGGAAATCCGTTTGATTGTCACTGAACTTTGACAGGAACAAAAAATAAATTTCTACCACATTAAGTTACTGAGATTTAAACATAGTATAATCTCATGTATTCTAACTAATAAAGCCTTTGAGAACTAAAGAAATGAACTCAAATAATAGAATCCAGGACATGGCAGAAGTCTGGTGATAATGTTTTTTTTGTTGTTGTTATTGTTGCTGTTTTGGGGGGCATTGAGAAAGTTCCTCCTCATTTTATACCACATTAGCAGTCTTCTATCTACTTACTAGACCATCTTCCCTGATGATATCTACTAGTCCCTTGGGCTCTGTTATTTCTAAGTCAAGTACAGATGAACATACTTTCTACTATGGCAGAGATTTCTCTTGCATGGTATAGAATTCCCTCTCACAACTACTGTTATTCATAGGGAAAAGGCATAGGAACATATGCAAATATCTGAAAGGTGAGCATATGGCTCACACAGAAAGACACTACCTTTAATGATAGTGTTTAAAAGTCTTCTTTTTTTCCTACCTTTGCAGTATCCTTACCTCTCATCTCACCTCTTAGATATAGTCCTTTCTATTGGAATGACATTTGAAAGACATTTGCTAGCTCTTTAAGATGTTAGGTTTTCCTTTGGTTCATAACTATGGTGACTGTCATATGATAAAGGATCAAGTAGGTCACTGGGAGATTTTTATCCACTTTCTGGAGCAAAACCTCCTCCAAGTGTTTTAAAGATGTAAACCTGCGCCTTTTCATGTCTGGCAATGATGCTGATGATGAGAAAAACCTTCCCAGACCAGGATGATCTATCCAAGATCTATTTATTTTTCCATAATCCCTCTGTTTATGTGTTCTCAAATGACTAATGAGGCCAATCTGGAACTGGCAGATTCTGCCACAATTTAGACAGATGGTTTCAGTATATGTGCATAAAGAAAGTAATGTTGGATATGTGAAAATAAAGATATATTTTGTACGATTCTGAGCTTTTTTTTTAAAGAGAACAAAGATAAAATGACCAGGGGGCATGGAAAGGTTTCAGCATTGCTAAACCACACAACGTGATCCTCTTACCTTAGAAACCTCTAAAATAACTACTGAGAATCATTACACTAACATACAGATGATTTTTTTTTTAGTTCAAGCACTCGGGGAAGTCTAAACATATGCTCTAGTCATTGCTTTAGAAAGCTTGTGTAAGCAATATTAAGTGAACTGTTGCTGATAAAAATGTGACCTCACTCCAAACCTGAACCCTTCCTAGAACTGAAGCAAAACCAAATATTTCTGGGCAATTTGAAACATAAACAGGGCTGACCATTTTTCAGGTCTTTGCATAGATGACACATATC
Organism: Hyaena hyaena; assembly: GCF_003009895.1. Lineage (NCBI taxonomy): Eukaryota > Metazoa > Chordata > Mammalia > Carnivora > Hyaenidae > Hyaena > Hyaena hyaena. The sequence continues at coordinate 830,557 of NW_024080658.1, forward strand.
TGAACCTTCTACTTTAATCCAGTTATCCAAATTTTAGTATGGTCTCTCTTAGATGAGAAAACCTGGAAGCCTTGATACATTTCCAATTTATTGCATAGGGCCTAGCAATATGAAGACCCATTCACTTACTCACATATTCCCAACTAATATTCACTGAACACTTACTTTGTGTTAAGACAAGATCATTGATGGTGCAAAATTCTGATATGAGTGTACTGATAAGCCCAATCTTCGAGAGACACAGATTTGACAGACATGTAAACAAACTGCTGTAACACTGTATGATAAATTTTATCTAACTTCTCAGAGAATAAAGGCTTTGTTGTGGTTGTTGTTGATGATGATGATGATGGCTATAGTGGAAACAACAAAGGGGAAGCAGAATGGAGGAAGTGGAAGAAGGAAGAATCCAAGTATGATAGGTTTCCCTGAGACATACTACCCAGAAATGTGTGCCACACCAACACCATTAATGGTAAGCTGCCAAGCATTTAAGCTGGTTTGTGATGGTGGCAGAGACACGGATTGTATATAGATCTTGGATGAAGGAGTAGAATACCTACATGTTAACAAGGCCCTTTGATGTAAGATAGAAATAAGACTCGGAAGCAAATACAGATGTGCAATGGGTCACGGATTGATTACCCATCTCCTGCTATAGCAAAACTTCCAATGAATTTTAAGATTCTAAATTTTAACTTGGATAACCAGGTCACCACGAAGATATATTTTTAAAAGTAGGGTATCAGGATGCCTGGGTGGCTCAGTTAGGTTAGCGCTGACTTTGGCCCAGGCCATGATCTCACGGTTTGTGAGTTTAAGCCCTGCATCCAGCTCTGAGCTACCAAGCTGAGCTTGGAGCCTGCTTCAGATTCTCTGTCTCCCTCTTTCTATGCCCCTTCCCCACTCATTCTCTCTTTCTCTTCCTCTCTCTCTCAAAAATAAACAAACATTAAAAAAAATTAAAGGTAGTACAGAAAAAGTATTCTTTAATATTTTATTAGCTAAAATTATAATTTTTAAATGGCATGGAAAATAAGTACTTTTATTTCTACACTAACTCCAACCCCTTGCCACAGACAGTATATATTTGGGAGCTTATTTATCAAAGAGACACAAGCTCTTGCTGGCCAGGCTTCTGGTTTCTTCAGTAGTGATATCCCTTCATAATCTTTGTGGACGTTTGATCTGTTTTCAGGTAGTTCCTTACAAGTAACCACAGTCAAAAGTTTCTTCCCATCCCTCTTTCTCTCAATTTCCTTTTATTTACCTTGAGATAATTTGAAACATTAGGTCTAAATGGGTAGACAACCCTGTTTATCTCATCTTTGGCACTAGGTAGTCTCCTAATTTCTGAATAACATATAACAGGAAGGAGGTGTTAATGGCTTAAGTCCTCACCCTTGTAAAAATGGTTTCATCAGAACTACCTCTAATACCTAGCCTGATAACTAACTCTCTTATAGAATTTTGCTAAATATAGCAAAACATTAATTGTGTAACTTTTTTTTCAAACAAATTTGGCTAGATATGGACTTCTGTTGCCATATGACCTGCTCTCTAAGGTATTGCAGATGGCCCAATTCTAAGTATCAATTACTATATAAATTACAGAAAACAAATTCAACTGCCTGAGACCCAAAATACAGTGCTTAAGCACGACTCAAGTTCATGTCTCTCTCCAAGGAAGCAAGGGCAGCTTTGACATTTTCACTGTGCAACTTTCAATTCTAGATCTAAAAGTGACTATTCTACTTCTCATCATGTCCCAAGTGATGGAAAGTAGGAAAGAAGCAAAAGCAGCACAGATGCATTCATTGTAATGATAAAACACAGAAACAGCACATATACTTTCTATGTCCATCCAGCGGGACAGGACTTCTTTACATGGCCACACCAGGCTGCAGGGATACCTGGGAATGTAATCCCTACATGTGCAGCCATGTTTATAGCTAGAATGGGGGCATTCTATTACTAAAGAAGAAGAGAGAAGATACAGTGATGCATAAATCAGCAGTCCTTACTACAATGACCCATAGGTCAGAATAGGAGCCAGGAGAGAAGAAGGGGGTAAAGACTTCACAGAGAAGAACAGTGCAGATGATGTGGAAGGGACCTTACCCTAGGCTGGTTTTAAGTCTGAGCCCCCTGAAGCCGTCAGTTCCTTAGAAGAGTTTCCTCTGCACGGAGTCCCCCATTTTGTCTGCTAAGAGAATGTCCCTCCAAATTATACAGAAACCTCTCTGCCACTTAGAGGGTTCAGTGATTAGTCTCATTCTCCATTGTCTTGTTAGACCCATTCACCACGAGTCAGGAGGCTTTCCTGTGAATGTACCGTAGGAGCTCAGAGGAGCCCAGAGAAGGGGGACAGACAATTAACATAATCTAGAATTTTTCTGCAAAAGAAGTAGGACTTCAGTGACCATAAAAGGAGTAAAGAAGGGAGTCAGGCTTTTGTGAGGATTGATCAGAGGATTTGTCCCTGGTACTCAGACTTTACAGGTCTGCATGACCTCAGAGAATGACCTGGCTCCCAGTGGATTAGAAGGATTGGGGTCCACATTAAAATCCCAAGTTGGACTTCAACTAGTTACTTAACCTCTCTGTTACTCAGTTTTCTCATCTTTACAATGTAGACAGCATTTACCCCATAGGATTATTTTGAAGATTTCAGTGAGATGATGTATACAAAGTTTTAAGGCTGTGCTCTGCAAATGGTGAATATTTAATAAATATTACCTAAAAACACGTATCTGGGTGCTCTTATTTAAATCATAACAGATAGAGGACGTAAAAATATTTTTATCCATAGTAATATTTTTCACTGCTTCTAACATTGTGCCTGGAACACAGCAATCATTCAATAAATGAATGAATAAGTAAATGAGAACATTTTGAAACCCATTAAACTAACCACCCCACACAATGTTTCCCTGGCTTCTCAAGTTTCTTAGCGGTTCTTAAATAGTGGCTCAAAAAGAAGAATTTATGTTAGAAATGTGAGCCAATGTACATAATTCCATCTGAACAAAGAAAGTCAGAAGTGCTTATTAATTTACAATGAAGCCTTCATGTCAGTCTAGGAAAACAAAACATACAAGAGCATTGACAATTTTTAGAACACACACACACACACACACACACACACACACAAAGAATCCTTGTTTCTCTGGGAAAATGGAGCCATCTACAGGCCAAATCAATTTACTATCAAACAAACTCATTCCTTGATTTCGTAATCCTAAAAGAGGAAAGTTTTTCCTTTAATATCTTACTACTCTTATTTTTATTTCTTGTTACTCTCCATCTTTCCTCTTCCAAACATATGGCTGTAGTTCCAAAGCATATCCAGAATACAACCAGTTTTTACTACCTCCACCTCCAGCTTATGCCATCATCATTTTTCATGGATCAATGCAATAATCTAACTAGTCCTCCGCTTCTGCCTTTAACCCATTACAGTCCGTTTACAACAGAGTCAGAGGAATCCTTTCAAAGTAAATCACTCACGTGTCTGTCCATTGAATTTAAAAATTAATGAATGGCCCCCATAAATCATACAAATTCCAAGTAATGGTGATAAAGTGCAAACAAAGACATGGTGCTTGTTTTGCAAAGGAAACAGAAAAGCTTGTGGGAAAATCATTATATCCACTATACTAAACATAAGAGCAGGATGAATGATGAGGAATGATACAACTAACTCCCTTAAAGTAAGAGAGCATTTTAAGCTGGTTCTGAAGGATAAGTAGACTGACATGTCACCGTTGGTCTTTCAAATCAATAGGAATAACATAATAGCTGCCATTTATGAAGGACTGAGTACTTATAAGATACAGTGCCAAGTGCTTAGATGTAGGCCTCACTTCACCCTTACAACCACCTAAATAATTAGACATGGTACCCCATTTCGCCCAGGCAGAAACTGGGAGTTACAGAGATTAAGTAATATGCCTAAAGATACACATCTAGTCAACAATGGATCTGAGAGCTTCGTCAGGCATGTTAGGCGAGCCTGCACTCTTAAGGACTGGGCAATACTCCCTCTGTGAGAGGCAGAGACAGAGATCCTGGTGACAAAGCGACAGTAAGAGCGAGAGGTTTCTCAATATCTATTCTGCAGGACTTTCACTGGCATAGTCCTGGAGCTTTAAGATGACTGTGAATATTTAAGTGAGTGTCCTGCCAATCCCTGCCTCAACATAAATTTTTGACATTGCAAACACACATATACACACAGAGATATAGCTGCTGCATGAGACTATGAAATTAGGGGCTTAGAACCAGAGCATGAGCTCCATTATGGGCAGGCACTATGTCTTGTCACCATTCTGTCCCCAGCATATAGTGGATGCTGAATTCATGAACAGATGAACTGAGACTCTAACTGTATTTTAGATAATCATTTAAAATTGAAGGTAAAAAGTGCCATAGGAGAACAGATTGCACAGCAGATTGTACAGGATGCCCAACAGTTGACTTCTTTTCTTTTAAAGGATTTGAACCTTAAACAGGCAATTGGGCGAGAATTTAGAATTAGCCAAATCAGGTTATGGCTCAGGTAGGTCTTTTCATTTTAAGTCTAATTTAATAACTGTACCTATCACCAACTTCAGTCAGGGGCCTGCATAATAAATGCATGCTTTGCTGGGACTCCTTCAAGCAGAGCTCTTCCACCCATAGAGCCAGTGGCTACCACACCAGGGGGATAGCCACAGCAGCGGGCCTCGAGTTCCAAAGACTGTGGTGAAGAGAACAAAGGCTCTGAAATGAGAGGAAATGAGGCGTCTCAGAGTTCATGAAGACCAGGCCGCCGGATTGGAGTCCCATCAGGACTCATTCAGTTTCAAGTAATAGCAATCCTTCTCGAACTGGCTGAAACAATGATTGCCTCCTGTAATTGATACATTCAAGAGATGTGGCCAACTAAGGAACCACTACGCCCAGTGCCTCGAGAAAAGGTCATCAAGACACTGCTGGTCTCTCCAGCTCCTGCTTCAGCATTTCTCTGCATTTGGCTGCATTCTCAGATTCCCCACTGAGCCAGCAGAAGTGGTTTCCAGCAGCTTCAAACTTACATCTATTCACTTAGCAAGCCAGTGGATAAAGGGGCCTCATTTCCAACTGTTTTAGCTGATAAAGCCTCATATTCCCTCTGACTGGTCTCACTTGTGTCACTTGTCCATCCCTGAACCAATCACTATGGTCAAGATCATGCAGCCAGCTCTCTGGTTTGTCAGGACGGAGACATGTACTCGTGGCTGGAGTCTAAGGATGGAGTCACTTCTGCCCAAATGATATAAACCCAAAGTGGGAGAGGACTGATTCTCTAAGTAAAACTTGAGGTTTCTTTTTTACTAGAACAAGGGATGTTGGGGAGCATGTGGGGTGGGGGGGAGGGGGTGGAGAGCAATAGACAAAAGATGCTAAAAATGTGTGGAAGCATGTTGAAGGTGACCTGACCATGACTGGCTCCCTAACTGAATTGGCTAGGGAGTGGAGAATGGGAGAGGAAAAGAGACATTACACCTGTTAAACCACAAAGCAGTTACTAGGCACCACATGAAGGAGGAAGTTTGAGTAACTTGCAACTGAGTGACAATGCCTCAAAAGCACATCATTCATTCATTTACGTGCATGAAAGAAGAATTCAGAGAATAGACAAATGTAGAACAACTTTTTAAGGTGGGCATCATTTATTCTAATTAACTCAGGAAAATGAGGAACAGAGGCTGAATAGCTTAGTTAAGTTCTCCTAAGTCAGCAACCAGGAATTTCAGCAAAGGGCTCAACCTCTAGGTCACCATTACTATGTGCCCCAAAAATGGGGTGCATGAAAATTGAGGCTTTTTACTGTGACTAATTCTTTTTTTAACTTGCTTTTTTAAATGTTTATTTATTTTGAGAAAGAGAAGATAGCATGAGTGGGGGAGGGGCAGAGAGAAAGAAGGAAGAGAATCCCAAGCAGGCTCTGTTCTGTCAGCATGGAGCCCAATGCGGGGCTCAATTTCATGAACCATGAGATACTGACCTAAACTGAAATCAAGAGTTGGATGCTTAACCGACTGAGCCCCCCAGGCATCCCAGTTGTAAATAATTTTTAATCCTAAAATTCAAAACAGTGGCAGGGACTTTCATAATAAAAGTATAATTTAAATCTGGACTCTGTCCTTTACTAGCCACGGGTTCCTGGGCAAACTAGTTCATCTCTCTTAGCCTCTGTTTTCCCATCTGTAAAATAGAGCTAATCATCCCCTTTATTCTGGAGATTAAATGAGATAACCTATGGAAAAACACCTAGATAACATAGGTACAATTAAGTAAATAAGTTATATAATAACTGACTGTGAGATTCTTTTTTTAAAATCAAAGAGAAAACATAGTCCCTACTTAAATATAAAACAAAAGAACACCAAAACAACAACATCAACAAACACCTTAGTCTGGTTTTCACTCAATCTCAATTCTACATCATCCCCATGCTGTTACTTAAGTTAATATAATTATGTACAAGGCAAGGAAGAGGCATTTCCTAAACACATATCGCATAAAAACATGGCCCCAGCAAACTCATTGGATCCTGAAAGCAATTTAGGTTTCATTTTACACCATCTGCAACCTCTCAGACTTCAGAAGCCTTGAATCTGTACCACCTAGCCGTAGATCGGACACAAATATAAAAAGAAAAATCAAACCATAACCCTGGACTCCATCCAGGGTCTTGTCTTGAGGTTAAAGTCTTAGAAAATGTCTCTCTCTCCTGTGAAATAAAAAAGTAATCATATCCTTGCCCATGTCTGACCCCTACATCTTTTTACTGTTTTCCTGTTCTAGTGTAAAGTCCTGGACCCCAAATCATGACCTGTCTAGCCTTTGTGAGGGCTTCTCAAATACATTCTTACTTCCTTCAGTCAACCAGTTCCCTCACTTTCCCTTTCCTTCCATCACCCATTAACAGCCACAGCTGCCTCATGCATGTCTACCTCCCACCACGCACAACAGGACAAATAAACACTAACCAAGGGAAATCTTGATAAATGAACTTAGTAAAATTAAGAATTTCTTCTTCATCAAAAGATACCACTAGGAGTGAAAGAAAACTGTGAGGATTATTTGCAATGTATACATCTGACAAAGAATGTGTATTCAGAATTTTTAAAAAAAAAAATCTTTTTTACGCTAATAAGAAAGGACAACCCAATTTGTTTAAATAGGTAAAAGACTTCAATAGACATTTCACAAAAGAGGAAATATAAACGGCAACACGCACATGAAAAGGTGCTCAACCTTACAAGACATTAAAGAGCTGCTCATTTTCCAACCATAGTGAAAACATTTTACATACCCATAAAACTGGCTACGATTTAAAAAGAACAACTGAACAGATCAATGTCGGTGAGCCAAAATCTGGAACTCTCATATCTTGCTGATAGGACTGAAAATTGGTATAACCATTTATACCATTTAACACTATTTACTGAACCTCGATATGTATCCTATGACCCAGTGATTCCTGCTCTCCTAGGTACATCCCCAACAGAAATGCACTGTGTTCATTTAAGTGCGAGGGGTATATTTAAGGATAGTCAAAGCAGCATTACTGCAGTAGTTGAAAACAACGCATAGCATACAGGTCTGTGAAGAGTGGAAAATAAAATTATGGTGGTATAGCCTATGACAGGATATCAATCAATAAGACAGAACAATCTACTGCTATACATCACGGTATGAAAAAATTTCCAAAACATAATGTTGAGCAAGAATTCATATTCTATGATCCCTTTTGTATAAAATTCAATGAAGGGGGAAAAAACTAATGTAGGGTAATAGAATATAATACAGTAGTTACTTCTGGTGGCAGAAGGGGTTGACTGGGAGAGGCATGAGTGGGGAAAGTGTGGTACCAGCAGTGTTCTATTTTTATCTGAAGCATCACTGGGTATTACACAAGTCTGTTCATTTTGTAAAAGTTATTGAGTTGTAGCTTGAGATCTGGTCAGTGTACCAAAAGTAGGTTATCTCTCCATAAAAAGTGTACCAAGAAATCCACATCCTTCTTGATGCCTCTAATTAAGGCTCATGAGTTCCATACAACCAATTCTGTGACTTCAGAATAAACTTATAAAAATGACTGGAATTCAACCATCTACACAGAACATTTCCATATCCACAAAACCACCTTTGAAAAAATACATATATTTTATTGTTGGCAATTCTGCTTTCTCTGAGCAATGGTTTGAGGGAAGCATCATGTACAGAATTGGGAAGCAAGAGGCCAAGAGCTCTTAAAACAGTCAACATAATAGTAGCAAATATATATGGATTACTTACTACACAATTAGCAATGTGCTAAGAACATATTTTATTTAATCTTCACAATAAACATATGAAATAGTACTGTTAGTATCCCCATTTTACAAAGAAACTGAGATCCAGAAATATTAAGCGTCTTGTCTGGGTCCATATAACAAGTGGCTAAAATGAATGAGGATTTAAACCCAAATAAGTTAATTTATCTTATCAACTCCATAAATACTAACCTCCTCTCACCTCCTCCTTGGGAAGCAAAGAGACAGAGGATGTGGCAGATACAGCCTCTCTTCCCTCTTTCCCAGGGTAGAACTTCACAGTTAGGGGACAGGTAGCAAATAGTACAGACGTTTCATTTCTAGAGCTCCATTTTGACCAGAAGCACATAACCTATGGTGGGAGGGCCTCCTGCATGTGGGAGGCACCTCTGCATGTTGGAATGAAGAAAGAACACACGGGCTTTGGTGCCTGAGAGATCTCACAGCTCTCCCTTTTGTATGCCGTTCAACAAACCTGATTCTTTATCTATAAAATGAAGATGAACAATCTTTTTCATAAAGCTATCAAGTGAATTCAAATGTTGGATGCATTTAAGTACTACAATTTGGGAAGGTTTTCTCTTTTTTTGGTTGGTGATTTTTACTGTTTGTTTATTGCTTATTTTGCTTGCTTTGCCACTGTGGAGCACAGCCTGTGTTGTCTCACATACTCTCCTTTCTCTTCTAATTCTCCCAACAGTCCTGGGAGCCTATGAGAGAGGTGACTGACTCTCTGAGAGCCTCAGAGAGGTGACTGACTTAAAACTTCAAGCAGTTTTCAAGTTAAGCGGTGCAAACTGCCCTAAACTCCTTTTCTCATTCTTTCTTGTGTGACTTAGCCTAGACAATCTGGAGGAACATTCAAGTATCTTTAGTTCTCTCTTTTTAAACTTAGAACCAATGCTCAGATGCTAAATTTCTGCTTCCTTTGTTCTAGATCTTATTCTGACGCTTTTCGCAATTGAGAATCAGGTGATGATAGCCAGCACTTACACAACACCTTCTTTGTGACATGTCTACATTTGCAATACTGTTTGTCCAAAACCTTGTTGTCTTTCCCTTCCTTTTTTGTATAATTCACTGCCCTCATGCACCCAGTTCCTACAACTGTACCCTCAAAGTCATCTGTGGTTCTCTTTTCCCCTTCAACCCATAAAATCATTGCTTCAAGACAGATTGTGAGTTCAGCCCACCACCTCAAAGCTTTCCTACGACCAGTAGTTTGGAACATCTGGATCTTTTCATCCTTTAATTGTATGTCACATCTTCCCAACTGGTCTCTCTGCTTCCACCTCACCTCTCTCTATGTTTAGAGATCTTTTGCCTACATCCTCATAAACTCCAGACTCTTGAGATGGTAAATAAGGCCTACCCTTTCTATACTTTCCTCTCAAAGTACTTCTAGCACTCCTGTCTAATCACACTCCACATTTCTGCCATCCTGACATTACCCACCATCCTTATCATGACCCTTTGTGCAGGCTGCTCAATGGTCCTACCCAACCTACCCCATCTGGCAATCTGGCAATCTCTTACACATCCTTCAAAATGCTGCAGAATGCAATTTCCTCTGCAAAATCTCTTCCCCATTTCGGCAACCCAATTGGTTCATTTCTACTCTAAGTTACATAGTACTTACTTATATTGATTTGTGATATCTATTTTTGAATTCCTGCTATTCCTCAATGCTAAGCACTGGGATATACAGCTGTTGGGGTTAGAAAAGATATCAGAGAGGAAAGTATATGCTGCATGAATGAGTGAATGGTTTTACAAATCCAAGCTAACATCCAAGTTGAAAAGATAACTTAGAACAAAAAAATGTAAAACCTGCACACAAAAAAAATGAGAGCCTGATTTATAGAAAGAGCACCTGTTTAAGAATCCATATACCTGGGATCTTATTCCATCTATGCCAATCACTAGCCACATGGCTATAAAGGTGTAATTTTACCCTCAAGACTCGTAGATTAGATGATGTCTGACATCTTTCCCAACTCTAAGATACTAAAAGGCATGAAAAAGAACAGGAAGCTAACAATGACCTAAATCCTTCTTCACACTGGTAAGAGTTAACTCACACACTAATGAAGGTCTGCCATATACACAAATCACTTTCCTGAGGCCAGGAGGAGAGAGCCACAGCATTTCTAAGCAATAGTTTTAGGGACATAAGAAAAAAGAATATTGGCTCAGAAGCAAAATAAAAAGGACACTTTCTGGATATGAGACAAATCACATGAAGTAAGAGGAAATGCTTTTTTTAAAAAATGAGAATATTCAAGCCACTCCCCAAAACAAAACAACAAACAAACAAACAAAAAGGGACAAATTAAAAGTCCATTCCAATGTGAAGCAGTTTTATTTAGGGGAAGTCAAACAGGGCAAAGGTCTTGCTGAGTTAGACCCAGAAGCTCCACATGCAGAATAGACAGGAATTTTAATTTGCATGTGTGATTTCACTATAGTCAATTACTGATATTTGTAATTAGCCTTGGTTGTCCTTTCTGGCCTGTGTTACAACATTTTTTGGTGTTAAGAACAAGAATCCTCTAGTTTATGTTTTGGAATGGGGGAGGGGTGACATTGAAAGAATGTGTACAAGGAAGGCTGATAAGGACAGTATCTGTGCTATCAGCTTTTGGGAAAGCAAGGGACAATGAAAGTCAAGTTTCATGGGAACCCCCAAACAACTAGCAACTTAGCAATATCTCTAGTAGTCAAGTAAACTGCCTGTATCTTGGCAGCCCAAGTTTGTTAACCTATACCCTATTGTCCACTGTCAGCATGACTCAGTTATATCCTTTGCCCCTTTTTCTGTGTGACTTTCAACTTCTGCAACATCATATGTTGTCTCCTTAGGTCTCTTGATATTTTCCAGAGGGAGGATCTGAACGCTTCAGTGTCGACATCCTCTCTGAATGTCAGAACATTTACACAATACCAGTAAGTAAGTTGCTGGCCAACTGTGGATTGCTCACACTTAAGTCTCCACCGTGGTTCTATCAGCTTTGAGCAGACTAGAATGGTCAAGTTAATCAACACTGATACTTACAAAAGAAACCCCTTAAAAGGATATTTTGGGTGAGCAGACACTCTTAAGACTTGGCCTGTTTAGGAAATAACCACAAGGCCCACTTTGAGCCTTGTTGTAGCAAGGAACAACTTTCCTCCTTTTAAATTGCAAGAGGCTACCAGCAACTCTAGACACCTCTGAACATATCTTCAGTGTTCAGCAGTCCCCCGAATGACCCAGTTACTTATGCCAGCACAAGGCCACTTTTCAATGTGTTTTCTGCGTCAGTTAGCCATACTGGTTAAATTTTTGTATCAGTTGGCTAAGTTGTGCTATAATAACAAAGTTCCCCTAAATCTTAGTGGCTTACAGAGGGTGGTTTCTCTCTCATGTGTGTCCCTGATGGGTTGGATCTGGTTCTGCTCCATTCATCTTTTCTCCAGGAACCAAGCTGACAAATCAGCCTCTATCTGGACTCTACATTGCCATTTATCCAGCACAGTCCTAGCCATGCCCGTTGTCCCAGAGAAATGATTAATAGCTTAGCATTTCACTCTCAGTAGTGCACCCTCTTTCTTTCAAATATTCCTGTCCTGGACAGTTCTTGACAGTAAAAATTACATGCCATTTTTACTATCTAGGTTATGGATGATATCCTGGCAAAGGGGAAAAGAGAAATGGCAAAAACACACACTAGTTCTTAAAAGTTTCTGCTCGGAAATGACTCAAGTCACTTTTGCCCACATTTCATTGGATAAAGCAAGTCACACATCTGCTCCCGAGTTCAGTACATTGAGAATGTATAAATGACCCTGAGGAGGGCAGCAAATACTTTGAACAAAATACATCCTACCACAGTGAAAAATGGAAAACATAAAGACAAAATGAAATGATATAAACAGTTTGCCCAAGGCATGTGAATGGAAGTGGTAAAAGGATCGAGTTAGAGTCACTGCAGCTCAGGGCTTCTAAGATTCTACAATTTTATCTGTTTTCTGGGCTTCCCCAATGCCCTTATTTTGCAAGATGGAAAAAAGTGGAGCCTAGGGAGGGAGGTAACTTTTCGAAGTTCCCAGAAGTCTGTAGACTAGTGCATGACCTGCTAGTGTGGTTGTTTAGGAGTACGATGGAAAAAAAAAATTTGGTGATAACATAAACCACAAATGTATAAATCTAAACCAATCCCAAGCCACTCAACCTGCATAGAATTGACAGAGGTCAAATTGGTGTGGTAGAAAATAGATAAATGAGAGAGCTCCCAATAACATGAGAAATTTTCTAAGAACTCGAAAATAATGTAACTCCTCTTTCATGAGGGATAATTTCAGAGAATGTTCTCACCTTATATTGAGACATTGAAGACATATGAGTCTCACCTCCTTCTTGTCATTAGGTGACCTGCTTCCCTTCTTCGCCTTCAGGGCCCAGCTTCATGAAGATCAGTAGTTCTCAACCTTGGCTACAACCCCCATGCCACGTCTCCTCCTCTCCCCAAATACTCTGATTCAGTTGTTCCGAGAAGAGGTGCTGATAATTAGTACTATTCAAAAACCCGCATGTTATTCTACTCTATATCCAGGGCTGAGAATCACTAAATGTAGGATTTTTTTCAATATTCCGTGGACCAGGGTGATGGATTTTTGGTTTAGCAAACTACTTTGGTAGAGCGATTCATTTACACTTTGTTATGAACTGAACATTTATCTTCTCCCAAAATTCATACACTGAAGCCCTAACTCCCAATGTGATGGTATTTTCAGGTTGGGCCTTTGAGCAGTAATTAGGTTTAGATGAGGTCATCGGGGTAGACCTTGCATGGTGGTATTAGTTCCCTTATAAGAAGAGACAACAGGCAGCTTCCTTTCTCTCGGTCTCCATATTCACACAAAGAAGAGGTCAGGTGAGCACAGAGCAGGATGGTGACAGCCTACCACCCAGGAGAAGAAGCCTCAGAGTGAACCTATCTTGCTGGCACCTTGACCTTGGATTTCCAGACTCCAGAACTGTGGGAAATAAAAGGCACCTACTCTATGTATTTTGCTACAGTAGCCCAAGCTGACTGCTATCTACCATTTGTCTTCAAAACTCCCCAGTTCTATTTCTCACTGCTAGAACTACACACACACACACACACACACACACACACACACACACACACTTGGTTTGTGTGTTTTATTTGTTTGCCTGGAATGCATTTAAAAATTTTTTTAAGTTTATTTATTTAGTTTGAGGAGAGGGAGACAGAGAGAGTGAGTAGGGGAGGAGTAGAGAGAGAGAGAGAGAGAGAGAGAGAGAGAATTCCAAGCAGGCTCCACACTGTTAGCACAGAGCCCGATGTGGGGCTCGAACTTACAAAATGCAAGTTTCATATGACCTGAGCCAAAACCAAATGTTGGATGATTAACTGACTAAATCGCCCAGGTGCCCCCACCCCCGGAATGCATTTTGAAATGCAAGGTAACTTATATCATCCAAACCACTTTATAAGATATGTTATTTGTTCCACAAGAGTCTTTGGTATTTTTGGTTTGAAAATTCAATGTCTCTCTAAGTATAAGGCTAGAGATTAGAAAACCTTTGGTATACAGCTGGTTCCACTATTTAACTGGCCATTGGATATTGGTTTGGTCACCTCTCTGGATATCACTTTCCATCATAAAGGAGAGAATCAAAACAAATACTTTTTATAAGATCCTTCTTCCAGAGCTAGAGTCACACAACCACCCATAAGGCAGAAGTTCTAACCCTCTTTAAAAATATATTAAGTTTTCCAAAAAGGCATGGCCCAGAACTTTTTTCTCCCCAATCCCAAATTGGTTACTTGGTCCAGGGCAGGTGAGGCCATTGTAATGATCTTTTGACAATCTCTCCAGGAGATTCTAATGAGCAGCCAGGATTGGAAACTACAAGCTATTTACAAATGTTTACCAATGAAAATATAGACTCAGGTGAAGTCATTTGCTCAAGATCATGTAGCTTTCCAGTGGCAAAGCCAGAATACGAACTCTGGTTGTCGAGTTGCAAAACTCCTTCCACGTACGTGGTACAAGAGTCCTATCACATTACTGGCCATCCGATGCTGGAGCTTTGGTTGCTCCTATTTGAAAGTGTGTTTGGCTGACCAATCAGCCACACTCACCTATCAGCTGTTGCACAGGTCACGGACAGAAACTTTGGCTTCATTGTGGAGCTAGGGTCGGGGTTTTTCCATCTGTGCCCAGTAGGATGCACTGGTCTTCCATATCTGAGGTTAAAAGAATAAGATGCACACAGACTAATTGTGAATTATAAATAGGAATGTTTATAGATCTTTTTGGTTTGCATTTACACATAGAAATATTTTCTGGTGCACTACATTGGCATTTTGATTAATGTTATGTTCTTGGCTTGTTCTTTAGTCACAGCAACACACAGATTTCTGTCTACATGTACTATTAACTGTCATCTGAGCTTCCCACGCAATGCAGCTGATAATTACACATTCCGAAAGCCGAGTGTCATGATCAATTAACTTGACAGGCTCCACTATTCAGATAGAAATGGGGGCTGTGCAAATCTGTTTTGTAGTATCTCAGTATAAATAGAGAAGTGATTAAGTGAAAGAACTACAATAAGTAATACTGGCTCAAACCCAGGCCCAGAAGGAGTGAGTAGAAAGATTTTGAGCACTGGGACCATTGAGGCCAAAGTTCAAATCCTCATCCTGCCACTTCCTAGTTGAATGGCCTCACACAAGTTACTTAGACCTGCTTTTATTTTTAATTATATATTTACCCAAAAGGTGCATTTAAAAATCTGTGTGCTTCTTAAATAATAAACACCTTTACGTTTAACAGACCAGCTTAAAAACAAAACTAACCAGAGATGCCTGGGTGGCTCAGTCGGTTAAGAGTCTGACTTCGGCTCAGGTCATAATCTCACAGATCATGGGTTCGAGCCCTGCATCGGGCTCTGTGCTGACAGCCAGCTAAGAGCCTGGAGCCTGCTTTGGATTCTGTATCTCCCTCTCTCTCTGACCCTCCCCTGTTCATGCTGCCTCTCTCTCTCAGAAATAAGTAAAACATTAAAAAATTAAAAAAAAAAAAAAAAAGAAAGAAACAGAATTGACCAGAGCTCAAAGCTCCTGGAACTTTCCTGGTTCTCATACTCCCTTTCTCCCCAGTGGTAACTCTGAACCTCTCCTACTCATCCTCTTTTTTTTCTTCTATAGTTTCCCCACCTGTATATGTATCCCTAAATATATTTGTATTCTGCTTATCTGTTCTGAACTTTAGAAGCATCTTATGTGTGTGTTTTCTGTGCCTTAATCCAGTTGTTCCACATTGTGTCTAGGATTAATTTGCCCTGATGTATGTGGCTATAGATCATTTCTTTTCACTATTATACAGCATTCAACTAATTGAATATAAAACAATGCATGCATCCATTCTACTGATGATAGCCATTTTAGATCCTTAGTATTATAAACAATATTAAAAGAAGCATTTCTGTACAATTTCTCCCCAGTGTAGCGTTTTTCTAGAGAAAGAGTTGACAAACTATAGCCCAAGGGCCAAATCCAGCCTGTCATTGGTTTTTGCAAATAAAGTTTTGTTGGAAAATAATCACGTCCATTCATTTCTGTGTTGCATATGGCTGCTTTCTCACTACTACACACAAGATTCCATTTGCTCTCCTGAATGCCTCCTCCTTTCCTCAGTCCTCAACACAAAAACCCTAGATCCCTCCATTCAAAAAGGTCTAGTTTTCTCTCTTTTTTTTTTAGAGTCTCTGTAGTCCCTTAAAGAACAAGCCTAAATTACTACCAACTGCGTTAAAGAAAAAAAAAAAAAAAACAAGAACATTAAATTTCAAACACTCCAAAAGGTAAAGAGATATTATTGTGTTCATTCTGAGGATAGTAGTTTAGGTGTGTCTGAAGGGACAAGAATAAAGAATGCTTTTTGGAAATAAAAGCATTGTTGCTTTCACAGATTTCTGCATCCTATATCCTATACTTCATGCTTGTTCTTACTTACAAGGAGGCAATCATTCCTTGAAATAATCTCATTCCCTCTCACTGGAGCAATTTGGTCTAAAAATCACCCAAAGATGATTCCTTAGGAAGTCAGATAAGTGGGTTAGTCTGACCAAATGTGTGGCTACAAGAAGAATGCCAAGAATCTCACATCCTGTGAGACTTGGGAAGGGAATTTGCTACCTCCTATCTTTAGAAGAGATTCCAGTCTCATGCCTCAGGACACCACGGGGCAGTCCCAGAGGTAGCATCCTCTTGAAGCCTATTTGCTTCTGGTAGAACTGTGTTGCTTCCCAGTATGTAGGAAGGGTGGTTTGTGGAAAATCTTTAGAACTTAATGCCACAGAGATTAGGCCTTGGGAAACCTTCAATTCCTTGATACCCAGACTTTTCAGATAATGTTCAATGACTCTTTCCTGCTGTGATATGTTTTAATTAAGTCAGCTGGTTACTTATTTCCATCATTTTTTTTCAACACATCCTTTAAAATAGGCGGAAACTAGGTGAAAGACATAGTGCTGGTATAGGTAAAGACAAATCTGAAATAGTCCCTATCCTTAAAAATAGCATCACCTACAATATTTGCAGGACTTAGTGCAAAATGAAAATGCATCTTTTGAAAATTCTTAAGATTTCTTTTTAAATTCTTAAGATTTTTCAAGATGATGATAGGTGATAGCACAGCATTCAACCAACTATAAAGTCCTTCTAAACATGGGGTACATGCAATTCATTCCCATGAAGCAGCCTTCATAATCTATTACATGAGGTAGATACACAAAAGTAGCTATATTATAAAGCGAGAAAGATGACAGTAATGTTAAATGTCTACACAAGTAATACGCTATAGTCATGTACTTCTAAAGGAGAAGCAGGGTAGGCAGCCCACAGCAGGAGGTATTTAAACTGGACTTTTAAAAAGTGAAGACATTTTTATAGGTAGAGAGCGTGGCCAACTGCATTCTTGGCTGGGAAACATTAAAAGAAAACTTCTGTGATGTGAGAATGTTGCTTTGACAGAACAGATATGAAGGCCACAAGAATAGAGAGTGCTGTATGAGTAATGTGGTAGCGGTGACCATAGAAAGGTCACTTGAGGTCAAATACTAGGGTGTCCTGGACCATGAATTCTTCAAATTTGGGCTTTCTCTTGAATTTTATATACTGAAACGTCCAAGATATTTAAGTAGGAGAATGATATGATCAGTTCTAGAATTCCCGAAAGAAAAATTAACTCCACTTGTAATGTGGCAAATGGATCAGAGAAAAAAGGGACCAGAGATGGAAAACTATCAGGCAATAGTTAATAACACCCAGGGCAAGACAGTGATGCGCTGTGATATAGATGAACAGGAGATAGATGGAAGACACACTTTTTCCTTGAAAAAGAAAAAGAGGGGGACTTCCAGAGAAGATGGCAGAGTACAAGAATCCTAACCTCACCTCATCCAAGGATACAACTAGATACACACACACCTCTAACCCAAAGAGGACCCAGAGCCTGGCAAAACAGGCTCTTCACCGTGAAATGTAAAACAGAGGCCACACTGAAGAGAGTAGGAAGAACAGAGACATGGTAAGGAGAGAAACAGACCCATGGGACTGTCCTCAGGATGGAGGGACACTATGGGCTCAGAGAGGGGAGAGGACCGGACTCCACAGCAGGGACCCCAGGCATGGGGGGCCCCACATGGAGAAGATGAATCCCCATCACATTTGGCCTTGGAAACCAGAGAGGCCTCACAATCAGTGGAGCTTGACAGCTGGAACTTTAAAAGCAGCAGCTCAGCTCTGGGAGAAACAGAAGGATGGAGTGCCCACCCTTTTTTAAAAAATTTTTTTAATGTTTTATTTATTTTTGTGAGAGAGACAGACAGATAGTGTGAGCAGGGGAGGGTCAGAGAGAGAGGGAGACACAGAATCAGAAGCAGGCTCCAGGCTCTGAGCTAGCTGTCAGCGAAGAGCCCGATGCAGGGCTCGAACTCACGAACAGTGAGATCATGACCTGTGCCAAAGTCAGAGGCTTAACGGACTGAGCCACCCAGGCGCCCCTGGAGTACCCACCCTTAAAGAGAGAGCACAACAAATAGCCCTGCTGAGGTGTAGCATAGAAGCGGCAGTTTAAAAAGTGTCTGGGGTATATGGGAAGGAAATTTATTTACTAATCTCAGAGCATGTGCTGGAGAGGCAGGGATCCTTGGGAGATTTCGCCAAGAACAGAAGAGCTGGCAAGTGCCGTTTCCCTTCCCAACCCCCCAGCCAGATACACAGACATTTGCAGCAAACAGCACAGTGCCAACACTCTCCACCTAGCTTGCTAACAACGTGCCCTATCCCCACACTCTTTTGTGGACATAACCCCTTGATCCCAGCTTGGCCTTGGCAGGAGTACTCCTGGGTGGCAACAGGTCCACTTCCAGAGCAAACCAGCATGGACCTTGCTGGCATGCACACCCCACCCCTGCATTCTCCTGAAAACCTGACCCCTCCAATATACCCTTGACTGGAGCCCATCCAGAGCAGTGCCACAAGGCTGGCAGCACGCAAGCGGCTCCCACAGGGAGCAGCACCACTCCAAGGTGGCTCTTGCTCCAGGAAAGGGAAAACTAGCCACACGCACCAGTCAGCTGTGGCCCTGGCAGTGGGATGGGGGCAGACATCAGGTGTGACTGCAGGCTGTGACCATCAGTGACTGCTTGTCAGGGGTTGGTACAGGAAAAGGGCCCGCCATTTAGTGCTACTGCATCTCTGGCACATGCCCAGGCTCACTCAACTCAAGCCCAAAGTAGCTGCAGACTGGCCCGCTAACAACACAGGGACGGACCCTGCCCACAACAGGCAAAGAGAAACTCTGTCGACAACTGGACTGAAGGCAAACGTGGCTCAGCCACAACATTAAGGTTCTTTCAACACACATAAGAGACGCCCCTGCAGCCCGAGGTCCTGGCGAACAGGGGCACTGCACTGCAGAGCACTACAGGGCCTCTTCGTCACATGGCCACCATTTTCAGGAAGAGGGGATGCAGCTCACATTCCTAACATGTAGCAACATACAAACAAATGAGGAGACAGAGGAACATGTCTCAAATGAAAGAACAGGAAAAAAATCACAGCAAGAGAGCTAAGCAAGACAGAGATAGTAATATGCTTATTGGAGAATTTAAAGTAATGGTCATGAAGATATTCAGTGGACTTGAGAAAAGAGTGGAGGACCTCAGTGAAACCCTCAACAAAGAGACACCTGTCAGAATGGCTTAAATCAAAAACACAAGAAAAAACAAGTGTGGATAAGGATACAGAGAAAAAGGAACCCTCATGCATTGGTGCAGCCACTGTGGAAAACATCATGGAGGCGCCTCAAACAGTTAAAAATAGAATTACCATATGATCCAGTAATTCCACTACTGGGTATCTGAAGAATATTAAATTCTAATTCAAAAAGATATATGCACCTCTATGTTTATCACAGCATTATTTACAATAGCCAAATTGTGAAAGTAACCCAAGTATCCATCAATAAATGAATGGATAAAGAAGGTGTGGTCTATATATATATATATTTCCAATGGAGTATTACTCAGCCACAAAGATGAATGAAATCTTGCCATCTGCAACAGCAGGATGGATCTAGAGGTTATCATGCAAAGTGAAATAAGTCAGTTCAGAGAAAGACAAATACCATTATGACTTCACGGACATGTGGAATTTAAGAAATAAAACAAATCAACAAAGAAAAAAGAGACTAACCAAAACACAGAATCTTAACTATAGAAAACAAAGTGATGGTTACCACAGAGGAGGTAGGTTGGGGGATGAGTGAAATGGGTGAAGGGGATTAAAAATACATTTATTGTGATGAGCCCTGAGTAATGTATAGAATACTGAATCATTATATTGTACACCTGAAACTAATATAACACTGTACATTAACTATACTATATATAGAATAGAATAGAATAGAATAGAACAGAATAGAATAGAATAGAACAGAATAGAAAAAGAGAACTACTGGGAATTTACGTGTTTTTTTTTTTTTTCCCCTTAAACTACTGAGGTATGACTGACCTGTAAAGAGCTGTGGATATTTAATGAATTCGACTTGATGAGCTCGGAGATAAGCATACACTCATAAAACCATCACCATCATCAAGACCATACACATATCCATCACCGCTCAGAATTCCCTCCTGCCTCTCTTTAGCACTATTATTTTATGTGTATGCATGTGGTAAGAACACTTAACAAATTTATCCTCTTGGGAAATTTTAAGTATACAATACAGTATTGTTAACTATGGGCACTATGCTATGTAGTAGATCTCCAGGATTTACTCATCTTGCATAACTGAAACTTAATACCCTTTGACCATCACTTCCCCACTACCCAACCCCACAGCCCCTGGCAACCACCATCCAACTCTGCGTCTATGAGGTGGACTATTTTAGATTCCACATCTAAGTGAGGGGTAGATGGGTTATAAATATTCATTCAGCACTCCTGGAGAATTCAATGCCAAGCTTAGGAAGATTGTTTTTGCACCTTGCCAAGCAATGACCAAGCCCAGACCCCCTTTAACACATTCTAGGCAGGGGAGCTGTCAGCAAGGCAAACTCATGGATGTCATAGTAGGAAAGGGAAAGAACTACCCTGAGCTGCCCATGTCACTGTATGTTTGTTCCAGTCAAACTGCTGGGCTGTTGAGGTGTAGGTGGGTCTGAAAATGTAATCCTTGTCAAGAGCTGGGCAAAGCTCTCCCAGAAACTCGCGGAGCTCTTGGCAAGAATTTTCAGGTAAACTCACCCAGAATATCTTTTTACATATTTTCCCTAAAACTCTCAGGAAAGCATCCATTTTTAAATTGATAGATGGGTAGGAACCAGAAAAAAAAGGTTTTTAAATGCCCATATATGATATGTTTAAATACCCAAAGGATCATTTTGGGAGACATTTAAGAAAGTGTAATGTTTTTGATACAAAAATAGAGGACAGATATTAAAAGACTGATTTGTGGCCATAACTCAAATCAAGATTAACTGCAATGTATTAGAGTTTTGCAACTAATTAATGATCTGATTTGAGACAAATAATTTAGCTTCTCCTGTCTCTCATCTTGAAAATGAGCATATTATTTGCTTTGCAAACTTCCCAAGATTATTATATAGGGCAGAAGATGAACAGGTACACAACTATCATTGATGGGTCCCAAAGAACTCCAGAAATCTAAGATCTTATTAACAGTTCCTACAAACCTCAATGGTCTGGAATTTTTGACTCCAAAATTTTAATTTGCTTCTTTTTAGGAAATACACTTCCAAGAAAATATGGAATGGAAACCACTTAAGATGTTGTGTGTGTGTTGTTGTTGCTGGTGTTTTGGGAGAAATGTATAACAAATATTCACATCATAAGAGACTGCATAACACAAGAAGTAAATAGGAAGATCTGCCAGAACCTTCAGTATGGAACTGAGAAAATATATTCCGTGTATGTTGTCTTCTGAGCATATGGGAAATGTTAAAATAAATGAACCCAACAAATACTTGTAAATCACATTTGTTTCTCACACTTCCTCACCCCCCAACAAAAAACACTCATAAATCATCCATTTTATATATAAGCACAGTTGTTACCTCCTACTTGGCTGCTTTTGACTGTGTAAACTGGCCATGTTAAGTCCAACTGTTCCTGGCATAAAGAATTCAGCTGGCTCTTGCTCCAATATGTCTTGGGTTCACTAAGTTTATATGTCCCCATCTCCCACTAGGAAGAAAAGGCCTTGAGGGCAGGGACTGGCCCTTGGAGCCTTAGCTCCAGTCCAGTGCCTGACACACAGCTGGTGCTCAAACACTGGCGAAGGCATGAGCAGGGAGTGACAAGTTCCCGGAACGGTGCACACTGCCAGGTTTTCTTCTCCATATGACTATCAGATTTGCAAGAGTACGCTTTTCCTCTGCTGCGGGTATTTTCCCAAGACAAGACTAAGGCATCCTCTTGTGTGTTTTAATAACACAACTTCACTTAATGTGGAGTTTGTATAATTTCAATCTTTACATAGTTGTAATGATGATTAAATGGGGTTCCCACCTGTAAAGAGTCTAGTATTTACATGATATGTCCTCAATAAGCTAAAAAGTACATTATTTGTGAGGCACCTGGGTGGCTCAGCAGTTAAGCATTAGACTCTTGATTTTGTCTCAGGTCATGATCTCATGGTTCATAAGATCAAGTTCTGCATCATGCTCTGTGCTGACAGTGTGGAGCCTGCTTGGGATTCTCTCTCTCCTTCTCTCTCTGCCTCACAGGTGTTCTCTCTTTCTCTCTCTCAAAATAAATAAATTCATTTCTTAAAAAAGTAAATTATGTGTTCATTTATGAGAAAGAGAATAATGACTGAAGCCAGATTACCTAGAATCATATTCCAATACTGCTACTATTGCTATGTGATCCCAGGCATGTAACATACCTCTCAGTGCCTCATGGCATTAGCTCTATGATGGGGAAATAATAGTGCTCACTTCATAGCACTGTTTTGAGACTCATATGAGATAGTGTGCAAGAAGATGGCATATGTACATGGTGGTGGGAACACAAGAAGTATTCAATAAATACTAGAAAAATAAAGGAAACTCAAGAAACATTTGTTAATCACCTGCTACATACAAGAAAGTCAACTAGTTGCTCTGGTGGAGAAAAGACTGAATCCCAATCCTCAAGGAGTTGAGATTCGAGGCAGAAAAGATCTCAATCTGAGGAATAATTGAAAACAGGGATAGTTAGAAATTCCCTCTACTGTTCTCCCAGTGCTTTGGACCAGCACATAATTGGGAGAAAAGAGATTTTTACAGGACCCATGTAAGTGGAATGTTAAATGCCTCCGAACACTTCAGCTCTTGCGTGTAAGCTGGATATAAATAATAATAACAATAATAATAACAATAACCACCTGACTGTGCTTAAAATTTTATATTTGATCCTGTTTAATCTTTCCAACAAAATTTCAAAGTAAGCATGGTTACCTTCATTTTACAGACTGAAGTTCAGAGAAGATAAATAATTGCCCAAGGTCACACATTGTATCCCACAGCCGCACGAACCATGCCTCCATATTTTCCCCAGCCTTTTCCAGAACTTGGCAGCTACATCAATAAGCTTGCAGGATATATTGTCACTATGAATGCATCCTAAACAGGGGGATGGCCCACTGGCTGCGGTTGTTGTAGCTGGGCCTTTGCTTTCCATTGTGTTAGGGGTGAGGCTGTTCAGGGTGTTTCCTCCATCCCACTGTCAATCACAGTATCCTCCTCTGTGGCTCTCCTCACTTTCCCAGGGATCCACCTTTCAGCCTCCATCAGGCTCTGTCATAAATGCTCAGACCTTAACTTTGCTAAGGTCCTCCCACTTACCATCTGCACTGCCAGCTTGCCACCCAGCTCTGAAGCCAGTAGAGCAGTGGACACCTGCATGTCTTTCTCTAACCTCAGTTCTTCTTTCCACTTTCTGACTGGAAAGTCTGGCATTGGTGTTCCACTGAACTGCCCACAGTAGAGGCCAGCCCACCATGCGGCCACAGTTTCCATTTGCCGAGCATGCTCTGTACAGTTCCTCAGCAAGCACATGGGACCAGCCACATTCACCCATATGTACTTCAGTACTCATACCTGGTCCAGTCACCTAAAATATGAGGCACCTCTCCTCACAGAGAGATTGCCAAAGAACCCAGGATTTCTTGCAGGTGCTTCTCCCCTAAGACCCGTTTCTCGGTCTCCTGACTGGCTTCCAATTATCGGTTTGCAGCCTTAGCAACTTACCAGGGGAAATGTGAAACTGTCCCCCCACCCTCAACATGGAGAAGTAGAGACTGAAGAAAGACCACCTCAGATGGGTAGGTGGCGGTGTTAACAAGCAAGGGAACTTAGTGGTGATGTTTATCTTTGGTAGCCACAAGATAAGTAGGTCTCCACACCCACCTGCGAGTATCCTAAAAGTTTATGTAGAGACCTTAAAGGGTTTCAGTCACATATATCAGCCAGAGAGTCTCAACTGCATCTCACTCTCTCCAGGCTGTATTCTTGAAATGGCTCAGAACATGGGAATGGTGGATGGATTGTACATTTCAAGGATGGGAGAGGGTGAGGAGCCTCCAACTGCCCCAGGGCCAGCTCGTGAGTCAAATGGCTACATCCCCTCAATGGCCTCCTACAACATCAAGCATTATTGCTCTAATAAGCCCAAATTGTGTAATGGCACAGACACAATAGAAGTTTATTTCTTGCTATGCAACAATACAGGATTGGTGAACAGAAGGGAGACATCCAGGTGGCCAGATGCTCTGTCAACATGGACGTTCTAATACTACAGGGAGGAGAAAGACATGAAGGACAGGACATGGGAGGCTTTGTGGGCCAGGCATGGAAGTGGTACGCACCACACCTGCTCAGTTCCCATAAGCTAGAATTCAGTCACATGGCCTCCCTTAACTCCAGGAAAAAATGGCAAATGTAGAGCTGGCTGGGCAGCCACTCTAGAAAAAAAAGTAGGTACCAAATCCACGATTCCTACTTGGGTCTGCCTGGAGCTGAAGTCCATGCTTCTAAACTAGGAATTATGAGAGGTATCTATGGGTCCAGGATTTCCCCTAAGTGACTGTACATGTTTCAACATTTCATCCTCAAAACAACTCTATGAAGTGAGTTCTGTTATCTGATAGACAAAAACAAAACAAAAAAAAAAAAAAAGCAGGCATGATTCAGATTCAAACAGTTCTTTCATGACAACTGGGCGATAGAGCATGTGTTTGATGAGGGCCCGCACCACCTCAGTCTGGCCTGGACAACTTCCCAGTGCCCTCCCAGCTCCATGTGCAGCCCCTGAAAGCCAGGTTCTGAGATGACCTCAAAGCATTCTTCTCCCAGTTACCCCAAGAACAGAATTGAGCTGGGTCCCCCAGGAGGCCACCAAAGGCCCCAAGACATTCCGTGGGCTGCTATTTTGGCCTGTGTGATTCCATCACTGGATTATCCCACTTTCCAGATAATCCTTTCTGTGGGTTATCCAGGAATTCCACAATAAAACACTGAGAGAAGAAAGGTTTTGGCTTTTGACACAAAGATCTAATGTACTTGCAGCTTTTGGAACACAACATTTCTCCCAAAAACTTTACCATGAAATGGTGACATTTGTCAAGACTAAAAAGCTATAATTCTATTCATAGTCTTCTTTGAAGTTGAAAACTAAAATTGCATTTACTGGACATAGATTTAGAAACGTCTATTTTCAAAGTAACCACAGACCAATTCTTACAGTGGAGTCTTGTATCAGAGGAAATTTCATAG
The DNA here is from genome assembly GCF_003009895.1 of Hyaena hyaena. NCBI lineage: Eukaryota > Metazoa > Chordata > Mammalia > Carnivora > Hyaenidae > Hyaena > Hyaena hyaena. The sequence goes on from NW_024080658.1 coordinate 856,270, forward strand.
TGGTTCTTCTGAAAGAATTTCACAGCATTGTGCTTATGAGTTCAGGCTTTGGAACCAGTTACATGTGTTTAAATCCCAGCTCTGTCACTTACCCTAGCTGTGTGCCCCCAGTATTTCCCAATCTGTAAAATGGGGGTAAATCCAGTGCCTATTTTTCTTAACACACAGTGTTTTGCTGGTTTAGTTGAATATAGTGATTCAACACTTTCACACATCATGTGGTGCTTATCACAGCCGGTGCCTATGTTACAGTGTTGCTCTGAAGACTGAAGAGCTCAATGTGTTACGCTGAGTCAGCATAACGTTTGGTCCGCGGTGAGCATTCACCAGATTGTGGAAGGTGATGTGGCATTTTATTCTCTTCAATTTAAAACCCTCACAGTGATCAAACAGAAATCTCCTCCTTCTAACATCCCAAGCCTATCATTCAATACAGTAAAGATCAACCTGTGGGTGGAGTCTGACTCTCATCCTGTATCAGTGGGCACCCCATGGCTCCACAATGTGCATTCCCCCACTAAACTAGATGCAAACGGCGCATCCAGGACATGATTAACATGATGCTAGTTTGCAGCTCCACAGCTAAAGGATGAAAAGGGCTTTCTAGTACAGTTATTAGAAGCCCAACTTTAGGGCCAGATAGACACACATTAAGAGTCTTACATTCTGTGTGGCTTCTCTATTCCTGGCTTTCACATTTTTTTTTTAATTTTTAAAATTTTATTTTTTTTTAGAGAGAAGGAGAGCATGAGTGGGGGAAAGGGAGCAGAGGTAGAGACAGAATCTTAAAGGAGGCTCCATGCTCAGTGCAGAGAAAGATGGGAGGGTGGGCTCAATCCTATGACTGTGGGATCATGATCTGAGCTGAAATCAAGAGCTGGAGGCTCAACACACTGAGCCACCCAGGCGCTCCCAGCTTTCATATTGTTAAATGGGTTTTATAATAATCCATCTTTGTAGCCTACTATGAGGATTAAATCTGATGTTACAGACACTGTGCTAAACACTTGATAAACGCACAATGTCCTCAATGAGGACAGAAATCCCTTAAGGCTTTCAATGGATTCTCACTTTTTCTTTAAATAAAAACACGGTCAGTGTAAATGTAAAATGGTGTGATCACTACGGAAGTTCCTTAAAAATTAAATATAGGATTACAGTGTGATCCAGCAATTCTATTCTTAGGCATATACCCCCTAAAATGAAAACATATGTCCACACAAAAACATGTATACCAATGTTTATAGCAGCTTGAGTCATAATATCCAAAATGTGAAAACAACCCAAACACCCATTACCTGATGAGTGGATAAACACAATAAGCAATAAAAATAAATGAAGTACTAATACATTCTCCTGACATAGACAGCCCTCCAAAACTTTATGCCAAGTGAAAGAAACCAGACACAAAGACCACATGTTGTATGACTGTGTTTGAAAGAAATATCCGGCAGGTCTATACTGACTGGCAGTAGATTCGTGGTTCTCTAGGGCTGTAGGGAGGGGATGAGGTATGGGTTGGTATGGGGTTTCTTTTTTGGGGTGACAAAAATATTGTAACAGTGATGATAATTACATAACTCTATAAAGACACTAAACAGCATTGATTTGCACACTTCAAACAGGTGTATTTTATACTCTGTATATATTTCAATAAAGCTATTTACAAAGAATATATGTGATGGTAACATACCTACTCTAGGTTCTTAGCTGGAATGTCCAACGTTGCCTTGGACATGTTTAAAACATTCCAAATGTCGCTATCAAATAAAGAGCAAAATAGGAAGACTAACTTTTCCTCTGAAATGTTCTGCCATTGCCAGAATTTTCACTCTCTTCCTAACCAGAAATCAGGTTGAATCAAGCTCCAAACAAACCTAAAGAAGCTGGAAGTGGAAAAGTGTGTTCCTGCAGCGAGGTATTGGTGCAAAACCAGACCCCATGCTCTATGGTTCTTCAGGCTAAAAGATGGATAATTTCTGGGGCACTTGGGTAGCTCAGTCGGTTAAGCGTCCGACTTCAGCTCAGGTCATGATCTCACAGTTTGTGGGTTCGAGCCCCACATCAGGTTCTGTGCTGACAGCTCAGAGCCTGGAGCCTGTTTCAGATTCTGTGTCTCCCTCTCTCTGCCCTTCTACCACTCATGCTCTGTCTCTGTCTCAAAAATAAATAAACTATAAAAAAAAAAAGTTTAAAAAAAGATGGATAATTTCTTACCAATACATACATCCTCTTTCATAGGCAAACAGCTTGAAGATCAGAACTATGTTTTAACAAGGACATTAGACTAAAAGATTTTACTTACTTGGTCACACCATTATTCAAATAAAATTTTCCTCTACATTTATGAGTTCTTTCAGGAAAGTAATCTAATTTATGCATTTGTATAATTAGCATTTATGAACCAACTACTCTGTGCTAAGAACTACTCCAGACAGTTGTTAGATATGCTCAAATTATCTATTTGGACATCACCAAACAGAAGCATTTCATTTTCTCAAGATGCCTCATGTATTCTTATGGAGCCAAACAGGAATATAAATTCAATAAGTTAAGGTTTGGTCAGCCATCCAGAAAATGTAAAAAGCGTACTTTAATCTCCTAAGATTTTAAAGCAAAGCATGGTGACACATGACTGTCCACTGAGAAACCATTTCTTGTAAATCTCTGGTCCTATGCCTTCTACACAGATTAAAGTAGTATTGATCTAAAAAGAATGTTGAAGAGCACCTGGGTGGCTCAGTCAGTTAAGCGTCTGACTTCAGCTCAGGTCATGATCTTGCAGTTCGTGGGTTCAAGCCCCACATCTGGCTCTGTGCTGATAGCTCAGAGCCTGGAGCCTGCTTCAGATTCTGTGTCTCCCTCTCTCTCTGCCCCTCCGCTACTCACTGTCTCTCAAAATAAAATAAAGACATAAAATTTTTTTAAATAAATAAATAATTTTTCTGTGGAACGGATAAAATCAAAAGCTGAGTTCAGTCCTTTAGGTAGAGGTTTTTCTTTTTGAATAGGTATTTGAATTATGCTTTCTTATACTAACCTGAGTCTATTTTTAGTTCCTCCTCTTGAAGGTTTTGTAATGAATTGAGTGCAAGGTGATTATTTTGAAACTCTACTTTATAAGATATTTGTTTCAATAGATGAGCATACTAATGTTGCAGAAGTAAGTATGAACAGTGTCTTATGAAAGACTTAGCCTCAAGATTATAAAATAATCTTTGTGTGAAGTAAAGTTATTTAATGATATGTTTAAAATGTTTTCAGAATCTATACATGGTAGATCACAGGCCATTAATATAACTTGCACTCTGTCTCTGTATCTCTCAAATACAAACATTAAAAATTAAAATAATAATAACAAAATAAAAAAGAATGTTGAAAATAATTATTTTCCAGTGAATAACCTGATTCTCTAAACACGGATTCCAACTACAATTTCCAACACGACAAAAAGGGTGATGTGTCACAGGAGACAGCGTGAGCCACTAGGGCACCAAGCTTGAGTCTGTCAGCCTCCTCTGTGCACTAAGCTTCACCTTGGCTGTTCCCTTCGGCTTTCAACTGGCTTCAATTACCTCTAGAGTTAGCTTCAGCAAACAACAAAGTATTGAAAACTCAATTTTCCATTCTTCAAAGTGCATTACTAGAAAAAGTGAAATGCAAGGCAACAAAGAACATTTAATCATTAGGATCTTGCCCCTTGCTGTGGTGAAACCGCACAGCTTGGCCCACGTCCAAGGGTAGAATTAATGAATGAGCAAGATTCTCAGGGAAAGTCTTTAACTACAGCCTGCTTCGCCCACAGAGCCTGCCTCGTTATTGCTCTTGGCATGTCTGCCTGTGTTTCTAATGGATCACCTTCCCTCAGGAACATGCATAGAGAGAAAGGTACAGCTTATGAATTCATGTTTCCATTTCTTGTCTTTAGAAACAGACTTAAGGAGATTTAATTACGCTCAGGCAGGAAAGTCCTGAGTCTTAAAACAAAGCAATCATGTTCCGCCTTTGCTTATTCTCAGCTGTGGCGAATTGGGAGCTTGCTTGTGGCCATGTCCTGGGCTAGAGTATCCTTTTTTTTTTTTTTTAAACGTTTATTTATTTTTGAGAGAGAGAGAAAGAGGGAGAGAGAATGAGCTGGGAAGGAACACAGAGAGAGGGAGACACAGAATCTGAAGCAGGCTCCAGGCTCTGAGCTGTCCGCACAGAGCTTGATGCAGGGCTCGAACTGACAAACCATGAGATCATGACCTGAGTCAAAGTCGGACGCTCAACCGACTGAGCCACCCAGGTGCCCCACGGTTACCCTTCTTTAAGACGAGACTGTTGTTGAGTCAGAGTCAAGGGCCATGCTGGCTACCTCCTAGAGGCTGGGACTTTGTTAGACAAGCCAAGAGAAGGGTTTTTTGGCTTTTATCCTGGAGTCCTCTCCTGACTGCTTCTTTCTGTCCAGCTCTCCTAACACTGGAGCCGGAAACAAAACCTGAGGTGGCTTTGTGACATTTGCTGGGTGTAACCCCCCCCAACAGTCATGTCTCTGTTTTTATATGAATGTCACCCCAATTCCCTTCTGGGGTTCCCTGTGCACTCCCAGACACAGCCTGGTGCTGTCAGTGAATCACCCCACGCATTGCTAACCAACGGAGTAAGCATGTGACACAAACTGGGGTCACAACAGTGCTCCCTCCAGATGCGAGGCTTCGATGATAAAATATGATAAACTGATGAAATGTATCACATATATCACAATGATAGAAAGAAAGAAAGAAAGAAAGAAAGAAAGAAAGAAAGAAAGAAAGAAAGAAAGAAAGAAAGAAAGAAAGAAAGAGAAAGAAAAAAACAAGCCAAACTGAACACAGTCAGGACTTTTTACTCAGGGAGAGGAGTGTTTGAGGGAACATATTTAATCAGTTCCTGCTCTTCCCTTCCCACTGCCCCCAACGCACACAGCTGCTGCACGCCCTCTGCCCTTCGGCCTCCCTTCTGTTCCATGAGCAACGCCATATCCTTCCAGTAAATTCCCTCTTTGCACAAGTTAACCAGAGTCTGTTTCTGTTACTTGAAACCAAGCAGCTGCATAAGAGGTGGAATTCTGCTCAGTTTAATAAAGCCAACTCAAGGATGTAACTAAGAACCTGGTTTCTGAAGATGGCCTATGCTTCCAGTCTGTCGGGAAATCTTTAAAAATGTACTTTATACTTGTGTAGCGCTTTATAGCCTTTAAAGCACTTTCTCTCCCTTCCTCTCTCTCTCTTTCTCTCTGCCCCCCACATATATATTATCTGAGTACATGCTCACTTATATATACATACATAGAGAGAGAGACAGGCAAACAGGGAAAGAGAGGACTGAGAAACAGAGAATCATTCTCATTTCAGACTAAAACCCCAAACAACTCTGTGACGGACGAAACTATTGCTTATAGTAACTATAACTGAGGGGAGCCTGGGTGGCCCAGTTGATTAAGCAGCCTACTCTGGATCTCAGCTCAGGTCATGATCTCACGGTTCCTGAGATCAGCTCTGCATTCATAGTGCAGAGCCTGCTTGAGATTCTCTCTCCTCTCTCTCTGCTCCTCCTCCGCTCCTTCTCTCTCTCTCTCTGTCTCTCTCAATAAATAAATAAACATGTTTTAAAAAAGAAATTGTAACTGAAACACACAAAGATAGTAAAGAGAGTTGCTCAGAAAATCAACGGGGTTGTCAAGTCCTCTGATTTTCAGGATCCAATCCAGAATGCTTCCAAGCCAACGATACACAAAAGGATACAGCTAACATTTTAACACTTACAAATGAGGCATTATAGATGTCTTATCTCATTTAACCCTCTTTCATAGCCCTCTCAGATACAATTAGGCCACTTTAACCCTACAGAGTAACCAAGCATGTTAAGTAGTGTCCTAGTTCTCAAGGAGCAAGTTGCAAAGGTGAGAGCGACCACGTAAGCCCCTGAGGAGGGGGTGTGGCTGTAAAGTCTGGGTCCTTCACCCCACTTCACAGCAATCCTCTGCAGTGAGGGGAAATAAACCATTACTGGATTTAAATCAGAATAAATTTTCAGTAAATGTTACTCAGTAATTGGTTTAACTGGGAGGGGAGTAGACCCCTACTACTGAACATAAATCAATATTAATTCCATGCAGATTAAAGAGTTGGAGGTTTAAAACCAACACAATAAACCAAGTAGAATAAAATATGGGCAAGATTTTTCAGTTCTCAGAATGACTAAAGCCTTTCTGGGCAGGAAAAAAAAAAGGAAGCATCTCAAAAGAAATTATTGATATGTTGATTGCCTACCAATTAAAAACATCTGTAGCACAAAAAGTACTATAAGATGAATTCAAACAGGAAAAATACTTCCAAAATACGTTATATAAGGTGAACAGGCTTAGTATATAAATATTTCTCCTAAAACAAAAACAAACACTTCAACTTTTTAAATATGCAAGTCATATATAGATTGGAGAAGATGTCATAGAGATAGGCAGAACACATCTAATAAATGTGAGTTCTCTAAGAATTAAATAAACAAAAAATTAAGGAAATTATAAGCTTCCATTTCTCACTCCCCACACTGACATAAAAATGTTTCTGTAGTAGTATCAGCACTATGACCACATTGTAAGCATTCACGGGCACAAAGATGGTGTAAACAGGTATAACTTCTTTAGAGGACACCTGAGCAGTATTACCAATGTTTAAGTGATGCCCATACAATGTATCTCAACGGGGTAGGGTTTTAACATACATTTATATGATAAAATGTGATGAAATTATTGGGTGACAGAACGATTTCTGTCTTCTTCTTTTCTATATGTCCATATTTTCCAAGCTTTTACAATGAATATCCCCAGGAAAATGTGTGTGCATACATATATACACACACATTGCTACATATATATGTATGTGTATACACACACACACACAATTTTTTAAATTTCTGCACATTGAACTTGACATATTTAAGTGTATGTGTTTGTGAGGTAATTGAGAAGTTCAAAGTCAGGGTGGTATAAACAGAAACAATTCCATTCTCATCCTACTCTGTGAAATCTCCCTTTTCCCTCCCATGTTGATACCCTAGGCATATTCCACAATTTCTGGACACTTTCGGTTATTTGAAAACTCAATCCTCTCATTTTATTTATTTATTTATTTTGTTTTGTTTTGTTTTTATTTATTTCTAGGAGAGAGAGAGAGACAGTGTGAGCAGGGGAGAGTCAGAGAGAGTGGAAGTCACAGACTGAAACAGGCTCCAGGCTCCGAGCTGGCAGTCAGCACAGAGCCCGACGCGGGGCTCGAACCCACGAACTGCGAGATCATGACCTAAGCGAAAGTCGGATGCTTAACCGACTAAGCCACCCAGGCGCCCCAATCCTCTCATTTTAAAACAGAATTTTTTTCTCTCATTCAGTGTTTCCCTTGATCCAACATGAGGCAGTGTCCTAGCTGGGGGGGTGGGGGGGGCGGGCTCAGGTGGAGAGGGGCCATGGTCTGCACTTTCTCTAACTTGGGGTGGGGAATGGAGCATGGGTCGCTCTGCCTCAGGGCACTTACCTGCTTTCCCTCTTTTGGATCTAGCTCTTCTTCTTTGGGGGACAGAGGTGATAGATAGATGGTAGGTAGGTAGGTAGATAGACAGACAGACAAGAGGGAGGGAGGGAGGAAGAATAGAGGGAGGGGGGAAGAAGGGAGGAAGAGAAGACAGAAAAGAGGCATGGAGGGAGGGAGGGAGAAGGGAGGAGGGAGGGAGGGAGAAGGGAGGAGGGAGGGAGGAAGGAGGGGAGGAGGGAGGGAGGAAGGGAGGAGGGAGGGAGGAGGGAGGGAGGGAGGAAGGGAGGGAGGGAGGGAGGGAGGAGGGAGGGAGGGAGGAAGGGAGGGAGGGAGGAGGGAGGAAGGGAGGGAGGAAAGAACTGAGACCAGCAATTCCAAGCCTCACTTGGTGGGCCATCCAGGCTCTTCTGCCCCGTAAGGAGTGCATTGCAGAGCCCCCTTCACTTAGCTCCCTGATTCGCAAGATTTGGCTGTGCACCCACTTCTTCCACACCCCTATTCTCACCCATCACTCCGATGTCCCCCCAAGGCCCTTTGCTGCAGGGGCTTCTATCAGAGCAGCTAAACTACTCTGGAAAGAAGCCTCTGGGGCTTGCCCATCTCGGAGCCGAGCAAGGGGGTCTGAGTGAAGAGAATGCAGCCCAATGCCTCTTAGCCCATCAGCTTCCCTTAATTCCTGTTGCATGAGCTTCTCTCCTCCAATTCCTGGCCTCGCTTCCTCCATCCGTTCTCTGCCCTGCTGCCTGCTGGACACTTCCTTCTAAACCTCACTTTCTATGCTTCAAAACCTTTCTGTGACTTCCCGCACCCTTAGGATGAATTCCAAACCTCTGAACAGAGGATATGAGGTTGGCACCTGCCGTCTCCTTACCACAGAGCGACACCTCCCCCTCGTCGCCTCCCCCCCCCCCCCCCCCCCCCCCCCCCCCCCCCCCCCGCTTCTTCCATTTCGCCTTCACAGGTGCACCTCCTTGCTCTTCGCACTCTCCACCATCCCCACCGGCCTCCATCCTTCACCTGATCAATGCCTGCTCGTTCTTTCTGTTTCAGTTCAAGCCCCACTCCGTCAGGGAGGGCCCCATCCTGAGACAAGAAAAAGTCCCCAGGTACTCTTTCGTTGCCTGTCACACACCCATTACATATTTTGCAATCCCTGGCTTAATTTCTGTGCTCTCTCTGAAGGCTGGAGTGGCGTCTGCTATGTTTACAGGGGCTTACACCCGCCCCGTAATTAACACTTAAATATGAGTGAATTCATAAACCCCGACTGAAGGCTGTTTAAGGGCATCTGCTGGGCTCTCTGCAGGACACGAGCTGAATAATCAAACCAATTGAATAAAGGGAGTATTTTCAAGATACTGGGCACAGCTTCAAGGGGGGCACAGCATCTGAGGACAGGAACGTGGGAGGGACACAAATCACACTAAGGCATAAAGGGGCAGGGGAGAGAGGCTCAGGCAGGTTCTGCTCGGAGGAAAGGCCATATGCAAATATGGAGAAGGATGCCTGAGCAGACTCCACACAGACAGGACCCAGCCGGTCAGGAGGGAGTCAGGGAGTAAGTACCCCGCTCATGCCCAGCCCCATCTCCCACCGTGTGTCTGGCATTGCCTGGACAGACCCCAAACCACAGGGCACGGAACCGCGATGATGGGGTCCGGCTCGGCCAGGCCCCCAGGGCACGGCGCAGGGTGGGAGGGGGCTAGCCCCAGGGGGCCACATCTTCCCTGACGGTTTCCTTGCGTCCCCCTCAGTGCTCTTTCCTGCATCCCCCTCATGGCAGGTGGACAGCGGGCCTTAAACACCTGTGCACACGGGCTCCACTTAATCAAATGAACTAGGCTTGAAATGACTTGCTTTGAACAGAACACCAAGCACACTGCTGAGCATCTTCCATGTCACAAGTGGTCTCGTCTCCGAGTCATCAGCATGGATAGCGCAGCCCTGAGCGCCAGCATGCTCACTCTCAGCCTCCTGCCGAAGCAGACTTGGGGATGCCCACAGCCCACGTTGTGAGCAGTCCCAGTGAAGCCTGCAGGCCACTGTCACCTAACCTCTTATAGGACTGGATGTTTTATCTTCCATTACTGGGCCCCCTCTCACCCGCTACGTTTACAAAATATAATCATTTGGGCAAAGACATATGGCTTCCATTGGGGGCTTCAAACACTAATACACTGTTAAAGGTTCATATGTTGGTATTAAAAACAAGAAAAGTGCAACTTTTATGTGGGATTTCCAACCTTTTCACAGCGGCATCTGTGCCGGCCCCCAGGTGCTGGAATTGGCTCTCACTCAGCTGCCCCTGGGAACATGCAGCTGCTCCTTTGCCTCGGGCAGCTTCTGGGAGCACAGGGCCACTCCAACAGCGGCTAACTCCAGGGCAGGTGACGCCCCCCCTCCCCTCAGGAGGGCAGTTAATAGAGTTCTGGAGTTGCCAGAGTCAGTGGGGCCAGGTCAGGCCGACTCTAAGACAACCTGGCCCCAAATCAGTCATTTTAGTGGAAAAAACATCGCCAAACTTTTCATTCCTAGTAACAGCCAGATGACTGCATTGTACCCTGCTTACCCAGTCGTGTTATTTTAGCTTAGACCCAATCTTAAAAAATATACGTATATACCATTTAAACCCCGTAATTAAACACAATGCAAACAGCTAGACTAGAGGGTCCTTTATGACTCCAGTATTGAGAACAGAACCCAAGCTATCTGCAGTAAGAGAACTACCCCCTTGTCAGATTTTTGGTGTCATAATGAAAATCATAATAATGATGTCACCCAGTTCAAGTATTCTGTGCAATTAAATCGGGCTATAATGGGATTACGGCGGCTCTATATAAGCTAAAAAATCACCCATCTTGATGTCAAGTTTCTCTAAGTCTGTACGCATTGGACAAAGAACTGCCTCCCCGCCTCCCCCTGCTCCCCGCCCGCCACACACACACAGAATTAGTGTTTGATCAGGCAGTAGCAAGGTGATCTCATCAACTGTATAATGCGGAAACTCAAAAAAACAAAACACAAAAGGACATCGTTCACTAAAACCTAGCTAGTCTGCTCATTGCAACAGAAGGATAGAAAGAGAGATGAAGATGGAAAGCAAAAATCTCAAGAAAAGGGCAGAGGCAGAGACAAGCACAATCAAATTAAAAAAGACAAACCAAGAAAAACACAGGTCACAGAAACAAGCTGGGAGAAATACGAAGTTAACTTCTACAGGTTAGGAGCGCCATCTTGTGGACCATAAGGATAGTGCAGCCGAGGGTCTCTGATGTCTTACTCTGTTCCCAACTAGTGTACTAATTGCAAAGCTTAACATCCCTTTCTTGGTGCCTCTGCAATGAACCGAATGAAATTAAAGGAAAGTCCTGATTTGTGGACTGATGTTCCCTCATTCTTCATAGAAGAAACAATGGCTCACGGGCTATTCCAACATTAAATATTAAAAACATGGACATGCTCACAAACTTTCTAAACAGATCTAAAAATAATGAGTTTGTTAGTAAACTGTTGTTAATATTAAGCTTCCTGTAACTTATTTCTGTTCTATTCACCTCAATTGATTGATTTATTCATTCGACAGCAGATACTTGCAGGGCACATGTTATATGCCCAGGATGCCACTGGGGTGAGGGGAACATAGCAGTGAACAATGCCACAGTGCTGATGTTTGGGGGCCTTTGTTTCAGTGGGAGATAATCAAGAACTAAACAAGTAAACACAAAATGCCAATGGTATTCGTTGCTGTGCGGTGCTATGCAGATATGTAAAGCAGGGTGTGGCAAACAGGGTGTGGGGGTGTGGGAGGGGGGACTGCAGGAGCAGATAAAGTTAAAATTGAACAGGGATGGGGCGCCTGGGTGGCTTAGTCGGTTAAGCGTCCGACTTTCGCTTAGGTCATGATCTCGCAGTTCGTGGGTTTGAGCCCCGCGTCGGGCTCTGTGCTGACTGTCAGCTCAGAGCCTGGAGCCTGTGTCAGTCTGTGACTCCCTCTCTCTCTGACCCTCCCCTGCTCACGCTGTCTCTCTCTCTCTCTCCTAAAAATAAATAAAATATTAAAAAAAAATTTTTTTTAAAAATTGAACAGGGATGTAAAATAACTGAGAGAGGGAGCCCTGTAGCTACTGAGGGGAAACAGAGGCAAAGCTGAGAACAGGCAGAGGCACCTGGGCTCTGGGGTCAGACAGGCCTCAGCTAGAACCCCAGCTCCTCAACCTCCTTCCCAACTCTGCTACTAGATCTCTCTCAGCTTCTATTTCTTCAGCTACCAAACGCTTTCTTTGTTACACTATGGGAAGAGCAAAAGGGGATTGTTTATTGTAAAGATTAAATGCATATAAAGCGCTTTGCCCAGAGCCAGGTATATGGTAAACACAGAGTAAACACTCACTAACAGCTATGTTTGTTTTGACCATGTGAAATTATAGACACAGATACTTGAAAACACCTTCTTGATTCTGATATTCTTCATGGGACTTTTCAACAGTAATACTTACTCTATTCCCCTTATATTAAATTGTCACGATATGTCAAAAAGGGATAATATTATTTCCATGCTGAGGCCCAAGGAAATTGAATAGCTCACCCACAGCCAGTGTGAGCCAGAATTCAGACCCGCGGGGTCTAACTACAGAATCTGTGTGTGCTCTTAGCCACAACTTGAATAGCCCACAATAGGCTGTGCATGCAGTGGCAGGTGATGGAAGCCAAACTTTGAACTCAGGAGTCTGTGAAATCAATTTGGTCAATCGCAGCCAGCTTCTTTAAAAAAAAAAAAAAAAAAGGAATAAACAGAGTGCCTGGGTGGCTCAGCCAGTTAAGTGTCCGATCTCAGCTCAGGTCATGATCTCCCCATCCGTGAGTTTCAAGCCCCCGGTCAGGCTCTGTGCTGACTCCTCAGAGCCTGGAGCCTGCTTCAGATTCTGTGTCTCCCTCTCTCTCTCTGCCCCTCCTTCACTTGCTTGTGCTGTCTCTCTCTCAAAAATAAACATTTTTAAAATTTTTAATAAAAAATGGAATAAATAAAATGTAAAACACCACATATAGCCACATATAGTAAGGATAAGTATTTTTAAGTAAACCTGTGTTTCAGGGCTGTATGTGTGTGTTGTGTGTGTGCACGCACACAACACACACATACATATATAAGTATTTAGTCTTCTATATATCATGACGTAAAATGTATTTCTTACAGCGGGTCTCAATCTAAATTATCTTGAAAAACACTGCTAGGTGACACTCATTGATCCCCTCGAAGAAATTATGGGTTGTCCAAATTATGCTTTCTGCTTTTCAATCTACTCTGTTGAGATCAGGTATGAACATCATAAGATAAATCACCAAGATGGAGTTTTCATTCTTTATTCAGACCTGTCACTGGCATAGACAGACCAACCAAGTCTTTACTGATATATTGTCAGCAAACCTGGAATAAGAGAAAAATATTCCCTCTTTTACAAGTTATTATCCTCTCCAAACACCTGTCAGATTGCTTTTCTTTCATTGAGAAGACAAATAATTTTAGCATCAAACACATGCTGCCTCATTTTGTTAATTATGAAATTTGTGTCACACACTGGAAAAAAAAATTACAGGCCTTAAAGAGACAGGCTGGGTTTTCAACCAGTAGGTGAGTTTATAGACCATATGTTCAGCCGTTCTCAGGCATTTTCCAAAGTTGGAAATGTTAGGCATTTATATGGTTTATTTATGAAGCACTAACAATGATTGGAACATTATGATCTGATTATTTGCTAAAGTAACCTTTCAAGCAATTCAAGTGGTTGAAATTTAAGGGTGCAAAAAATATCATGTGACACCAAATAAAATTTTATTACTGTTTTTGCACTTACATAATTTAGAAACACCTATTAAAAATAAAAAATAAATAGCTTCCTCCTTTATAACAAAGTTTAATCTTAGCTCATACTTTTAGAGACACAACATAGGGCAAAATATGGTTTTAATAACCTTAGAATTTTCTGCACAAATTTTGATTTGGAGACAAAAATATTAATACTCCAGAATAACCAATTATCAATAACATCAATCAGTTATAGTAGTATAGACATCCAGGTCAAAAACCAAAAAATGGTAAAGCTTAAATGTGTCTGATATTTTAGTTTTTTTGGTTGGCCTTTCTTGGTATCCTTCAATCAGTATCAGAGAAATTTCTGGAACAAAAGAACAGAGTTTCAGAGCTCCTTCTCCACTCATGCCTTCCATATCATCTAATCCTGCCACTTTCACCATTACTGTGTCTCCAGGGTATAGAAGCTTCTGTGAGTAAAGCAATGAGGACTCACTCATTGCGATCAGCCCCGTGAGTTTCCAAGCAGGTATCATTTCCTTCCCTCATGCCTCTGTGTCTCCAGAGTTCTGGTCACAGATCACAGAAGACTGACTTCCAAGAAAAGATTTACTATTTCTATGGCCCTGATTTTGCTGATAACTTCTGATCTCATCGGATCATCGGATCTCATCGGATCTCATCTTTGCCCTGTAATCCTGAGAAACAAGGTTAAAATTGTACCATACCTCTACCACGGGGCTTCTGCGACAGGTATCATTTACCCATGTTACTTGCTGGGCCCAGACACAGCTTCAGAACGCTCCTCAACACCACAACCTAAGTAACCCCTACCAGTTGAATAGAGTGGACATGAGATTAAATGTATTTGTTCTTCTAATCATTAATCATTATAGTGTCTAAAATCAACACTTTGGGATTCAAACTCTGTATCTCAGACTGTCCCTGGTACTCAAAAGAGGAACAAAAATCAATGTGTTTGGCTTTAGGTTGGGATGAGAGGATCGTAACATATTGCATAAAAAGGAACAAGTAGCTCCTCTGGAACATGGTGGCCATGATTAATATGACCAAACAGCGGGAAATCTAGTTAGTCCTCATTTCAAGGGTTTTGTCCCATGGATCAACTGAAATCCAAAACTTTTGTCAAATCAATAGATGTTAACTTTTAGATCTAAACAAAATTAACACTACGGCTATGTCAGAGAATTCTCTTTCCTGAAGATATTTGTAGTCTAGGCAACATCTCAAAGGGGAACCAAAGGATTTCACTTCAAAAGGATTTGACTTTAAAGAATTTTAGCTAGGAGGAAACAAGACATTTTCAGGTATGACAATATAATATATGCAGTATATTAATTTGTATTTTATATTTTGCTAAACTAAAGCATGTATCCCTCTCTGTACTCAAAAAAGAGTCAAGGGGTGCCTAGGTGCTTCAGTCAGTTAAGTGTCCAACTCTTGGTGTCGGCTCAGATTGTGATCTCATGGTTCGTAAGTTCAAGCCCTCCATCGAGCTTCACTCTGACAGTGTGGAGCCTGCTTAGGATTCTCTGTCTCTTTCCCTCTCTTTCTCTCTCTGTCCCTCCTCGTCCCTCTCTTTCTGTCTCTCTCACAAAATAAATTTTAAAAAAAAGGAGCCAACCTTTCATGTTTTATCACATGGAAAGTAGGCAAAAGCCTCACAAAAGATACAGAATATCACCTGAAGAAAATATCTGCTCTACATCAGCATTACACTGATGTAATGTGTAATGTACACAAACATTACTTCATTTAAATGTACATTGGGTTAATTGGATGGGGGAAGCAATTGGATCCCCCTCTCCCAATGAATGACACTAAATGCAGGAAACTGGCAGAAAACTCCTATAAAATAAACATGCCTGCATCAACAGCTCTCATCTTACATGCTATGTGTTCACAGTCAATGCATTTAGTCTGTCTGCTGTTTAGAGTCTTCATATTAAAATGGGAAAAGTCATTTTGAGGATTAGAAAT
This sequence comes from Hyaena hyaena, assembly GCF_003009895.1. Lineage (NCBI taxonomy): Eukaryota > Metazoa > Chordata > Mammalia > Carnivora > Hyaenidae > Hyaena > Hyaena hyaena. Next base: position 871,630 of record NW_024080658.1, read on the forward strand.
AATGTATACAAAGTCACTAGCACATAGTAGGTGCTCATGTAACTGCAGTTTAGGAAAACAGTAATAGTTGTGTGTGTGTGTGTGTGTGTGTGTGTGTGTGTGTGTGTGTATGACAGAGCCAACAATGTTTCGTTAGGTCCACTGTGCTGAACAGCTCCAGGCGGCTCCAGTGACATCCTGATCTGGGTGACTGGTGTCCCATGGAACCACACAGTTTCACTTTCATTCCTGCATGTGATCTTCTACTGTCTGGCACACAGAGCTAGTATTGTGTCAAAAAAAGGGTTAGCTCCAGAACCAGACATTGAGAATTAAGAAGATGGTTAATTAATTAATTAAGACAGGTGGTTTTCCCTGGGATAAAAGACAGTGAACGTAGTTAGGGGGTCGATTCTACAGGCGGGAGAACCACTCTTCCTGGATACTCCCAGCCCCAAAACGACACACCCCCTTCTAGAGAATCTCAAGGGTGTTAGAACATGAGCCAGGCAGAGCCACAGACAGGAGCTGGCTGGAATTAATCATATTCAAGAGACCTCAGCAGCCTAGACAGGGCTCAACTCAGGAGAGTCCTTTCCAAGGCTTCCGCACTTCGAGCCTCTAGAGTACTTTCCTAACCTGAGAGTGGAAAAAGACCAGATCCTAGGATTGTGTTTCCTACTAGACAGGCTGGGCCACAAAAGTGGAATTGCCTGAATAGATCATATTGGATTTGGAGAAATAAATACAAGTGACATTTCTTACCCTTGAGTGTTGAGGACTAAAATGTATACCATTATGTGAGGTCCAGAGACCAAATCTGAGCTCCTGAATTCTCCTCACGTAGCCAGGAACTCTAGACAATTCTAGTGCAGTAGCTGACATATTGTAGGTCCCAATAAACATTTGCTAATGGAATAAACGAATGAATCAGCAAGTCCCAATCTGGTGGGAACAGATTGTATTATGTCTGCTTCCCAAAGAATTCAAATCTAACCACAAGTTATTCTGAGCCCTTCTGTTCACAATTGCTCAAATTTGAGATGTCAGAGACATTATAGTCTATGGTCCTATAACTTCTGCTAAGTGTTCTGTATGGTTTAACAAAATGGCCTGCTGCAATTCTCTGCCAATACCCTGGAATTAGTCTGTGTCTCCCACTGCAAGATGTATGGGGATCTCCAGACCCCACTACAGTCAAAAGATAACAACTTCCAGGTGTAATCCAGGAGCTTCATTCCCTTTAATGCCAACAAAAATATTATTCTCTGATTAGATCCTTTCTTGTAAAATTAAATACTTCCTTCCTACCCCACTTCCCCACCACCTCAGAAGCCTAGATTTATTTCATGGTTCTCGTATTGGCATACATTAGATTCCTTTACAGATGGAGAGCCAAGATGATTTTTATTTCTGAATCTATCACCTTTAGTGTCATTTTATAGTATGTAATGACCTGCTCCAATTGTAACCATCACATCTTTCTGTCCTTAATTTTCCCTTGACTTGGTCTTCCTTAATCTTCTTTTGTCCCATAACCTTTTTTGATGCTAAGAACCATAACTTAATGCAAAGCATTCATGGCTCATTTGCTTCTCCCAACACTATTCTATGGAAAAGAGGCCCCAGTATGTCTCTCTGGGTCGAAAACAAAACAAAACAAAATACTGTCATTGTCCAGCAGTAATTATAGCCTTTTAATACAAAAGGCAAAACCGCATTCCTTGGGGCTAGGACAAAGGGATTCCTAAGATGAGGACTAAGCTATTCATGTAGGATTGTAAAACTAGTTCCAAATAGTTAAAGCCAGGCCTCAATATACATACAGTAATTAAGCTGAGATCATCAGAAAATGCTAGGAAAATGCCTCCATGCTTGTCACTGGTGAGATTCTGCAGTAAGCATCTATGGTAATTCCTACTGAGACTGGTAAGAAGTCTGCATAGGTGCTGCATAGTCTGGTTGCATTTGTAGATATTAAGTATTAATGACATACCTGAGCCATGTTTATTCTGAGAAGGAAACAACATGGGCTCAGCAACCAGGTATTATGTTTCAAAAATAAACCATATAGACCAAAAGTAGATCATTGGCAATGGTGTTTCAAGCCAACACATGAGAATTCTCCTTTGGTTCAGGAGATTACTTCAACAGAAAATTCTGAAAAGCTTGTAAGGACAGTTTTAACACATGGAAGTGAACAGGATAAAGGAGAGCCATACCAATGAGCAAAAATGAAATTCACAAAAAGTTGTAGGAGGAAATCTGGGGAACAGCAAGAGCCAGAACAGGGCAAAGGGAAAGGACAGAGTCAGGATTTAAATGATTCCTACTTCTCCTCCGAGTAACAGCATTAATTAAGCACTAAAGCTATGCACTGTCCCACAGATTCCTCATGTATTTAATTGTCACATCAATCCTATGAGAAGTGTTATTATTCTCATTTTCTAGATGAAGAAAAGAGGCAAAGAAAGGCTAAGTCGCTGGCCCAAGGTTATCCAGACGGCTGTGGAGATCATGATACACACGTGCCACGCAAATTTATCTCCAGATCAGTCACATAATAGAAAGTTGACTCACTCTAAGCTCCAATCAGGGCAGAAAGCTGGCCATTTCTAAAGCTTATGTGACAGAGAGAAAACATCCCACTGCCTATGAAGGAACCTATATTTAGAAACAGACCACTGGGGTGTTGGTGCTGTCTCTGATTTGTCAGCTATGTGACTGGAGCATCATTTTACAATCTTTTAGACCAAGTTCGTTTGTAAAATGGAGATAGTCCCTTCCAGTTTTCAGTTCCACATGTAGGGATACTGGAAGTCACCACTCCAGCCTAACAAACAGGCTGAGACACCAAGTGTCCTCAGATGGGCAGGACAGGAGAGGACCCTGGGCAAACCGCTGGCCCAGGGCTGGAGGGGCAGGTGAGGGCAGGGAATCACAGCAGAGACTCCCAAGCAGAAGCCACTGGGAACCGGGGCTGGTAGGAAACTTGACCTGGGATTGACAAATTGCTGGAACCTCAACATGGACCATTCTGAGAGTCAGAAACTCCAGGGGGACCCAATCATAGGGAAGCCCCCACCCCCAACAACTCTGTGAGATTTACCTCCAGGAGCTCAATCAGGTTCTTGCAGAAAATATCAGAGAAAAATCCCCTCCAGCTTCTGCCAGAGGGAGGGGCAAGGAACCAGTTGAAATACCCCAAAGTTCCCGTTCTTCTGAACAAAGCCTGCCCTCAAGGGAACTGGTTAACTGGAGCCCAGAAGCCAGGATATTATCTGAGCCTGGACCTGAAGAAAGGACATTTCCAACTCCAGTGCCACTAGCCATCTTCTCTCACCTGACGGATTGGAGGAGAGAAAGCTGAGAAACACTTGTGAAGTTCACAGTCGGAGGCAGAAACTCACCCAAGTGGGTGTAATAAATCCTGCCCACATTGAGCTCTCTAAGTCAAAGTTCAATGAATACAGAGTTGGTAACTTTACTTCCCTTATAGTTCTGAAAGGACAGGGCACCAGAGAAGACAGGACACAAAAGATGTGCTTAGAAAATCTGAACATACAATTCACTGTGTTAATTATTGTTGCCATAGCAATAAATACCTTTCTTTGGACTTCTAATTCGCTCAATTTTTACTCTTTCTTTTTTTTTCAAATATTTGCCCACTCCCAAAATAGCTTGAAAGAAGTTTCTACTTAATGTATGTATGATGTAAGACATTCACCACAATATTTATAATCAAACTCTAACAAACATCTTGGTAAAACTGAACATTAAAATCAATGATTCACATATTCCCACATATTAAAAGCAGCTAGAATCATGCTTACTTGGTAGAATCAAGCAAATTAATTTTTTTAATTTTTTAAATGTTTTATTATTTATCGTTGAGAAAGAGAGAGAGAGACAGAGCATGAGCAGAGGAGGGACAGAGAGAGAGGCAGACACAGAATCTGAAGCAGGCTCCAGGCTCTGAGCTGTCAGCACAGAGCCCGACATGGGGCTCAAACTCACGAACTGTGAGATCATGATCTGAGCCAAAGTCGAACGCTTAACCAACGAGCCACCCAGGTGCCCCATAGCAAATTAACTTTTGAGTTTTGCCTTCATGTGTTTCCAATCAATACGTCTCAGTTTTTTTTTTTTTTTACATCTTCATGTTTATAAAACACAATTTTTAAGTGGAAAACACTTCCACTAATAAAAGAATAAATAATAGATTAGAAATTCAATTAAGGCCACACAGAACAACTTATGCAAACACACATACATATAACCATATGTACTATATTTAATGCATTTTATATAGAGATATATAGATACGGCATGTATATTTTACACACACACCTATATATACATAATTCACACATACACACATAATCACACATCCAGCACTAGCTGTTACAAATACATTATTGAATAAAGTAAACTTTCAACCTCTGCACTGATATAGAAATCATAATTCTTCAAGGCTTGGGGTAGGCAATCAGCTTTGAATGCTAAGAAAGAAAATGTCTACTAAGCAAATTCTTTTAGCAAGATTTAGAGGAAAGGGATGTGGGAGAATGCTTTTACTACTCTAAGAAAACAAACTTTTTCAGATATATTAGGTTCTATTTGAACACAAGATGTTTTCACTTGCACATATGGAGTAAAAGTACTTATTAAGGTGTTCAGCAAAATAACATCAAAAAATTGTTTAGTGGTTCTAATGCATTCATAAGTACTGGGCAAACACCACATATAAATACTGAAATATTCTGGGGAATATGATGGTAAGATAGAACAAGTTGGTTATTATACATATTTGCATATACATTCCGGCATTGTAACCTCGGGCATTTTTTCTTGCTGACCAGTGCACCTGGGCCATGAATCCTTTTTTTCTCATAAGGGAGCCAAGGGGATGTAAACTCATTTCTTAAAATTTTTTAAATGTTTATTTATTTTTGAGAGAGAGAGAGACAGAGACAGAGACAGAGCACAAGCAGGGGAGGGTCAGAGAGAGACAGAGACACAGAATTCAAAGCAGGCTCCAGGCTCTGAGCTGTTAGCACAGAGCCTGACACAGGGCTCGAACCCCTCACCTGTGAAATCATGACCTGAGCCAAAGTCAGACGCCCAATCAACTGAGCCACCCAGGTGCCCCAGATGTAAGCTCATTTTTATACACACCCAAGAAAATAATTAGGAAATGGAAATTGCCCCTGTCAAAATCATGTAATAGATGCCAAAAGCAATTATCACAGATCCAGGTTTTGTCTGCTATTTTCAATTAAATGCCCCATTACTCTCTTCCATTGTCCTGGATTACTGAAAGAAGGTAGTTTCATACTAATTCAGAACTGTTCACAATATATAATACTAGAGACAGCCATTCTCACTTGTGGCCTGGGGAATGTAATTCATTGACATTTCTGCAGATGGAAACAACTTGTATGATTAATGATACTGTGGTTTGCAATCTTGCTCAAGATCCCCCCCCAAGGCACAGAACACTATCTGAAGGAGATATCTGCTCTACTCCAACATCAGCATTGCTCTAAGAGAGAACAATCTTTGAGTTTCTTTTTAGAAGAAGGGATAGGTTTAAAGAATATATGCTGTGGTTAGTTGTTGTTGTTTTTATCTTGGGGAAGGAAGGTATTCAGATCTCCCACAATTAGTGACATGAAAAAAATACAAAAAACTGACATGATCCCCTAGCAGAATAAACACACTTGAGTTAAATAACAGCATTGCAACTTTCACACTGGGCTGTGCATTCTTGACCAGTATATTTAACCTGAGTCTTAATATCTCTGTACTGAAATGAAATAAAAGTTGTTTTGAGGATTAGAGGCGATATACATAAAGTCTGTAGCACATAGTAGGTGCTTATGAAACAGCAGCTCAGTAAAATGGTCATTGGTTAATCCATATGGGCTCTTCCACTTTGGGGTGAAAATACATAGGACAAGAGAGAAAAGAGCTTTCCTCCTCCACCAAACTTTTTAGCATTTCTCAGAACACCTTTGATACTCTGGATTCTCACTGATGAGTATTGCTGAATGGATGAAGAGTATACTGCAAGGTCTTTTTCCAAAACTTACCACACTTATACATACACAAACTCAGAATCATGGAATTTGCTCCTCTAAATTGCAGGGGTGGCACACCTACCCTGCCCTTTCCCCTAGAAATGCACCATATAACCGGGATCATATCCCTGGCTCTCAGCCTTAAATGTAGTGAGGAAGTATCTCAACAGAATAGTCAAGGAACATGGATATATTATTATTTACATCCTTTGACCAATATCTGCAACCTTAGCTCTATTGTCAACCAAGACTGCAATGTCGGTAGCTAATCCCAAACTTCTGATACTGCTAAAGTTCCACCACAATCTGCTTAGTCACCACCTCCCTACTTGCTGATGTTTTTAGGGAAATGACTATAAGACCTTCCCTGCCCAACGAGTAAAAAAAAAAAAAAAAAAAAGCCCAGGGTCATTTTAGATGGTTATTCCTAATTCTACAACTGCCTTACTCCAATAAGTGTATCACTGTCCCCTCATCAACAGAGCACCCACAGCTGATGACCTCACCGTTGGCCAGGGTTTGGACGCCAGCTCTGTGTCAACTGTGTAGCAACATCAGAAGAGAACCTGCCCAGGGAGGCTCTGAGACCACTGACCGGCCGCTGGGGCCTTACCTGTTGTAGGTAGTGCCCCTGTTATCACAAGTACCATTTAAAAGTAGGAACACTCTCCATGATGATACAGTTTTAAACAAATACACATGGTATGGAATAGAAGTAATGATTCAAAATTCTAAATCTAGGATCTAATTATTTAGCAGCTAGATAAAAGCTAAGGAGATGGATGGCACACTTTTGAATAGACACTAGCCTATAGATTCCCAAAGGAATACACCATATCAGTCAACAACAATTTCTTGGAGTAACCACAACTATATCCCCATTTATACTTAAAAAATATCCAAGATTCCTAGAAGAGTACCTCATAACATACTGATTATTTAATAAGTATTTGCTATAAGGGCCCCTGGGTAGCTCAGTTGGTTCAGCATTGGACTTCGGCTCAGGTCATGTTCTCATGGTTCATGAGTTTCAGCCCCATGTCAGGCTCTGAGCTGTAAGCAGGAGGCTGCTTCAGATTCTGTGTCTCCCTCTCTCTCTGCCCCTACCCTGCTCATGCTCTCTCTCTCTCAAAAATAATAAACATTAAGAAATTTTTAAAAAGTACTTGCTATAAATTATTAAAATGGAAGGCAGAAGAAACAAATTTATTAAGCTCAGTTATTAGGGTTGCTCCAAACAGAAAAATTAAATCATATGTCTGAGTCAACTTATAAAAAAATTCAGCTATTTCAACACCACAGCTAAAATATTCTTTAAATAAAAAATACTATGTAACTACTTAAAAATAAAACACAAGGAAAGTATGCAAAATTCCTCATTTCTTTTTGGAGCACAGAATTGATTATTCCTATTTAAACATGGTAATAAATAGTCTTTAATATAATTATCGTTGCCCTGCTTATTTGCAGCTTAGGCTTCTCAATGTCTCTCCCTCCTACCAGGAAATCCATGTTGCTAGCTAATGGGCAAATTAATGAAATGAGGCATGTCAAAGAGCTCTGAAAATAAAAGTATTATTCAGAAGAATGTTATCTCTATTCAGCAACTCTAGCATTCCTAAATGACCATCATTGCCATTTTTCACATCATACTCTCACTGAACTTATAAGTGTAGATGGAGGGGCACCCAGGTGGCTTAGCTGGTTGAGCGACTGACTTTGGTTCAGGTCATGATCTCACAGTTCATTGGTTCAAGCCCTGCATTTGGCTTTGCACAGACAGTGTGGAGCCTGCTTGGGATTCTCTGTCTCCCTCTCTCTCTGCCCCTCTCCAGCTTACACACACGCTTTCTCGCTCGCTCTCTCTCACACAAACACAACAAAAAACAAAAAACAGCAAAAAATGTGTGGATGGAGTCAGGAATGGAAGTTTTAAGAACTCGGAGTTCACAGAGTAATACAACAAACTCCCACTGCTCACCACCCAGAAATGTATTACTGTCAATATGTTTATATTTTTTAAACATAAGGAGTATAATATTATGAATATTTTTGAAGTCTTCTCTGCCCACATCCACAGATCCAACCCCTTTCCTTTCTCCCCGCCCGCCCTGGTACATATTTTTCCCACATTTCTTTAGACTTTTACATATGTGTATCAGTGAAAAGTATAAAGTTAATATATAAACAGACTATCTATATTAGTCAGGTTCCAGGAAGAAAACAGAGACATACCAAATTGAGTAATCTGAGGAGAATTTAGTAAAGGTATTGCGTATTAAGTTGTGGACAGGGTTGAAAGGGCATCATGCAGTCTCTTAAGGCCAGCAAAAGCCAGAAACTGTCACCACCTGTGGCCTGAGAATGTGGAGCATAGGTGTGTGGTCAGGAAGCTTTGCTTTGGGCAGAGGAATGCAACCAACCTCCGTGACTTGGTGAGAGGGAGCTGGGGAGTCAGTAATCTAGTATCACCCTGCTCTTGTCTTTTGTGTCCTGCTAATGTCTCCCCCTGTCCAGCAACTAGAAGGTGTAGGGTGGGTCCGGTGATGGAAGCCCATCAAGGTCCCAGTGTGTACACAGCCCAAGGTGGGTAAGGACAGAGAATGGGTTGAGCTCAAGGCAGGAGGTGGGTGAGTTCCCTTTTTTAACCAGTTGACTAGAACATTTTTTTAATGATGAATGAAGTTTCCATTTTATCAAGTGATTATTTTTCTGTATGTTTTCATATTATCCTGTAGTTTTAATCTTCCAATTACTAAATTATAACAGGAGATTTGTATGTGCTTAGCCATCCTTGAATTCTTATAATAAATCCTGCTTTGTCACAATATATTTTTAAATACCATTATATTTGATTATCAATATTTTACTTAGATATTTTGCATCTCTAAGGTACGTGGGCTTAAACCTTCCTTTTTCTTTTCTTTTTTTTTCTTTTAACTTTTTTAAAGTTTATTTTTGAGAGAAAGAGAGAGACATACAGCATGAGCAGGGGAGGGGCAGAGAGAGGGAGACACAGAATCCAAAGCAGGCTCCAGGCTCTGAGCTGTCAGCACAGAGCCTGCCACAGGGCTCAAACTCATGAACTGCAAGATCACGATCTGAGCCGATGTCTGCTGCTCAACCAACTGAGTGAGGCGCCCCTTAAACTGTCCTTTTTCAACTGCCCTTGTCCTACATTTGCATCAAATTTACAACCACCTTATAAAAGATGCTGAGTAAAATTTACCTAAGATAAGAGCTCTCTGCACTTAGGGGTACCTGGGTGGCTCAGGTGTCTGACTCTTGATTTCGGCTCAGGTCATGATCTCACAGTTCATGAGATAGAGTCCCCCGTCGGGCTCTACACCAACAGCACAGAGCCTTCTTGGGATTCTCTCTCCATCTCTTTCTGCCCCTACCTTGCTCATATGTGCTCTCTCTCAAAATAAATAAGTAAACTTAAAAAAAAAGTTCTCTGAACTTAAAATCATGTTGGAAGTACCATGGGAACTGGTGGCTTTGAGATCTGTGACTGCAAATTTTACTTAAATTGATGCTTCCGGCTTTTATTTAATTTTTGGCAATATATGGTTATTTATACTTTTTCCCAAAGTTATCATTTTAACCTAAGTTTTCAAAGTCATTTTATGACCTTGTTTGTAGCTGCAGACTTTTAAAGTCTCTACTGTAACTGCCCTTACATCCTATTTTTCATTTTGCCTTTCGCTTGCTTTCTATAGGATTTGGTGTGTAATGACTTAACGATCATTATGTTCTAATGACTTTAGTAATTTTAATTTCAATTTCAATTTTTTAATCACTTGTTTAGAAATACATGTTCTTAATATCCAAAAATATAAGGCTTGGAGACTGTCTTAATTTTTGTGTTCTAATGTGCGTGTTTGTGTGTGTGTGTGTGTGTATGAGTGAGAGAGAGAGAGTTAACAATTTTTTTTAACTGTGGTCAGAGACTAATCTATATGATACCAATTCTTTGAAATTTATGGAACCTCTTTTATAACTTGTTATGTGACCAATTTTTATGAACTTTTCACATGTGCTTGAAAAGTATTAGATCAAGTATGTTAATGATTTGGTTCAAATCTCTGTCTTTTAAATTATTGGTTTGCTTTACCTGTAAGTTTTTGAAAGAAATGTGTTAAAGTCACCCACTATGACTGTAGATTTATCAATCTTTGATGTTATATTAGACTTTTTGTTTCATTACTTCAAGATAACATTGTTAAATTCAATGTTTTTGAGTATTGTATTGCCTCTCTCTGTAGGTTAGCTTTTATCCATATAAAATATTTCCATTTGTGTAGTTCATTGTTTTAAATATATTTTGTCTGGTATTAGTAGTGCTAAATCTTTTTGATTTTTGTTTTTAATTTTCCTGGTACATCTTTATTCAAAACTTTTTAAAAACTAAATGTAGTGAGTTTTTGTGACTTGGATATATTTTTTCTAAAGAGCACTTTACTGGGCACTTTTCCTGTAACCCAGAACTATCTTTTAACAAGTCAGCTTAATTTTGCTTTATAACTTAGAGGACTGCAATTGTTTTAGTGGTTATCTGTAATCTTTTAACACATATACAAATTTCCCTTTATATTTTAGTTAAAATTTCTAGATTTAATCAGTATCTCTATCTTTATCTAGAAATTGACCAGAACTTAAATACCTAACTTTTCTCTGAAGTCTCATTCTCCATCATCCTTGTTACTGTCTCGAATCTGTAGTTCTCCTTTCTTTTTAAACATAAGAACTTAGTAACAACTGTTTTTTTTTTTGCACTAAACAACAAATTGTTTATAATTTCTTCACAAATTCCACTTCTTCCTTCTAAGTTACTTTGTTTTTATTGTTCATAGTTATTTTATGGAGAATTCCCCCGTTATCATGAGATGTTCTTGATTTATTAAGACATCATTATTTGTTTACTTATTTACTCCACAAACAGGAAATGAGTGACAACCATGACCGAGTGTGGTGCCGGAAGCTGGATGGATGAAGAGGAAGAAATTAACCAGTAGTTGGAACTCACAGAAACAGAGGGTAGGGTGGTTGCCAAGGGATTCTAGTCACACGGAACAAACTCCCAGCTATAAGAAGATAGCGATCTGATGCACAGCATGGTGACTACAGTTATCCATACTGTATTGTATACTTGAAAGTAGTTAAGACTTGAAAGTTGTGATCTTAAATGTCATCACCACAAAAAAAAAGGCATAATTATGTGACAGATGACGGTGTTAACTAACCTTATTGTTATAACCGTTTTGTAATAAATACATGTATCAAATCATTACTTTGTACACCTTAAATTCACATATGGCAATAATATCTCAATAAAGCTAAAACAGAAAGATGAATGGTTTACTCCCTGACAAAATGACTTTGTGCATGCATTCATTCATGTCCATCACAATGATCTCAAAGGAATATCAGTCATAATCATGGTAATAATTCTGAAGAACAATGTTAGTAAAGGCATTAACTTGGCAAGATTTTTTCCCTTTGAACCTGAGCTCAGGGCAGTGGACATGGCTGTCCCTCAAAACCCATCCACAGCCTATAATTTTATCTAAGGGTTTTCTCTCTACATGTCTTCCTATAAGGAACAAGACAATGGTCATTATTCACTTTTACTCTCCTATAAATCCAGTTGTCCCAACAGGTATCTACACAAATAGAAAGACCACTCCACAAGAGAAGTCCCCGTGGCTTTACCATTTACCAGCCACAATAATAATCATAATTAAGTGCTTATCTGTCATTTACAAGAATGAAAGTAGGGGTGCCTGGGTAGCTAAGTTGGTTAAGAATCCTACTTCAGCTCAGGTCATGATATTGCAGTATGTGAGTTTGAGCCCTGCTTCGGGCTCTAAGGTGACAGCTCAGACCCTGGGGCCTGTTTCAGATTCTATGTTTCCCTCTCTCTCTCTGCTTCTCCTCTGCTTATGCTTTCTCTGAAAAATGAATAAACCTTAAAAATTAAAAAAAAATGGAAGTGTATGATTGGTTCCTCTACTGGATAAATTCTGATGGTGGTAGGGAAGGGGAGAGAAGAAACAAGAGAATAGCAGTGTAGGAGCTGAAAACCAGAACGGTGAGCCCAGATTACCTATTTGCAGGGCTCTCGCACACTGGGGAGAGAAGTCACTCAGAATGGAAGAACAAAATTCAGTCAGTATGGGCTGGAAGAGAAACCCTTAAACAAGATATGTGAGAATCATCAAGGAGTAACTTTCCTCCTAGCTCTGGTTCCAGAGGATGTATTTCTCTAATTCCTTTTTTTATTAATTATTTTCTTTTTTTAATACTCCACCTTTCCTTTTTGGAAAATATCCAGTTATTCCCCTTTCTTAGTAATCCAAGGCTATATGTCAAGAACTGAGATCTGTGATAAGCATAGTATGCAGTACAGAATTGTCAAATCACTATTATACACCTGAAACTAACACAACATTGCGTGTCAACTATAATTAGGCAAAGAAGAAAAGAACTGAGCTCTGAAACTAGGACTGACAATATCAGGAAAGGTACCAGAGACCTGGCACCCCGGGTGACATACACATGATCTATGGTCTCCAACTGACCCTTTCTCCTAAATTTTATCAAAGATCAGGAGAGTGTCAACCAGTTTGAATAGGTGGCAGTATTCTTTCTCTCTCTCTCTTAATGTTTATTTATCTCTGAGAGGGAGAGAAGCAGAGTGTGAGCAGGGGAGGGGCAGAGAAAGAGGGAGACACAGAATCTGAAGCAGGCTTCAGGCTCTGAGCTGTCAGCACAGAGCCCAACGCAGGGCTCAAACCCATGAATCGTGAGATCGTGACCTGAGCTGAAGTCAAACCCTTAACCGACCAAGCCATCCAGGTGCCCTTATAAAACTGCCTCTTAACAACAAAACCAGTTATCTCTGAAAGCCTTTTCAGGTAAATATATATTCTATTGAAACCCATCTGTTCAGTCACAGATTCAGACCAGCTTCTATGGTCATTAGCAAGTAATATATGCCCCCCATGTCACCCCCTAACGTACCGTGTTGTATTGCTTTTGTCAGTAAGGTGTTCAAATATTGCCTGACCATGAGTTCCCAAAGATGGCCAAAAGTGATAAAGGAGGAAATTAAATGTTTGCAGCAAAAAGTAGAAAGGGGGGAAAATATATTGGTGACACGCAGAATTGTTGAGGTTGTTTCCTCAGGAATTGGTGTGTATTGATCCTACCCTAGAGTCTGCCATTATAGAAACTTACTCTCTACAGCTGATAGGACCTAGCAGATATGTTGGAATCACACTGACATAGGGTTTTTCCTCAAAGATAAGGGGCTCAAAAAGCAGAGCTAAGAAATAAAAGCCTAATGCTGATCTTTCATGCACCCATCAGTGGGTACAAATGGTGTTTGAGAGACCTTCTAGCCTTCCTATCACCCTTGAAGTCACATCATATAATCAATCATCTCCTTCTCTTAGGGTAAGTCTAATCTACCTGCATTCCAGGAAACAGAAAATCACCCCATGTTCACCTGTCCTGTGTTACCATAAAGCACCTTTAGATGGCAGCAGTGGCAAATAGCTGTATAGCTGTATAGTCCAGGCTGGGTTTAATTTTTTTTTTTTTTTTTTAAGGCAGAGCAGAGACATACTTTGGAAAGTAAATCACGTTGTGTGGTGGAAGGTGAGTAAGTATCCTGAAGTAGTCTTTCAATGGGCTAAATTGTTCATTTTTCTCCATTGTTCCACATCTGACAGCCAGCTTGGGGGAAAAAAAAAAACCCACCTCTGAGTATTCAGTATGTGAGAATTCCAGAGAACAAGAGAACAATATCCTCTGAAGAGTAGAATGCTGCACACGTGTTCCTTTGCTACCACCCAGCCCTTTGACTACTTAAAGAATAATGGGATATTGGAAGTATATATTTAAAAAAAATACTATAGCAACTCTGGTCTTGCAGTAGATCACTGAAGAAGTAAGAAGAGGCAGGTAATGATTTTTGACACATTGCCGATTCATTTGGTGAAAACATTTCACCTAACAAACATGTTGACAGGAATAGCTTCACGAACAGGACTTACATTTGCTGCCCTTGCCCAGAACCAAGGATGATGTCACGATGGGAGGAGGGAGGCATCTTCAGAAGTAAAACTTGAACTGACTAAATTAAGGTCCCCTGGGAGAAGAGAAACAGCTGGTGGCCGCCGGGGGTGGGGGAGATTTACCTGAAAGAGCATAATTGGTAACTGCTACTTCACTTCTGCTGAGCTGGGCTGAGTTCTCTTAGCCAACATGCGGCTCTAATTGATCACAACTGTCCCTCTGAGGAAGAAAGGCACACGCAAAGAAGGCCTCTGTGGATGCAACCCAACTATGGGCCCCCAGCTCCTAGGGTCTTTGAAGGAAGTAAGAAATCCACAAGTTGTTTCTGGCCTTGGGGAAAGCTCTCCACGCGTTCCATGTGTTAAGCACTTGAATGACAGCATCTCACCAAGTATTCCCAAGGAGCGGTTATCATCCGCAATCCATAGAAGAGGCACTGAGGCTCAGAGACGTGATGTAACCTGTTCAGGGCTCCACAGTCACTAAGGAGTGAGGGGCTGCGGGCTCCAAGACCAAGACTTCTCTGCGGTGGCAAAGAGGGCAAAGAATAGACTCGGGGCCAGGGACGGAGGGCTCTGCGTGCAGCCCAGACCCCTGCCCTGCCCTCCCAGGGATGGTTCCCCACACTTTTTAGCTGATGGAAAGGACCGAAAGAATGGGAGGTGGAGAAATGTGGGTCCTACTCCATGCCAAACTCAGACCACAAGTCTGCAGCTGCCCCACCCACCCGACCCCACCTCCACCCGCAGGATTGGGCAGCTACTCTCTGTTTACAGACGAGAAATCCAGGTTGGTCTCCGTCCCTGTCTGTTGTCAGGGTTAAACTCCAGCTGTTTGTTTTGCTTTGAGCATCAAGGGCTGCTTCCACTGTAAAGTTTCTCATTAGCTTTCACTTAATGGTTTTGGCCCTGGAGATGTTTGCCTAGACCCTTATTTCATCAGAGTTAGCAGAACGGACGTTTCTTTCCCAGCTTTATTGAGATATACTGACATATAACATTGTGGTAGTTTAAGGTGTACCACGTGTTGATTTGATACATTTGTATGTTGCAAAATGATTACAATGAAGAAGGAGGTTTTTTAAACCTTATTCCTCCTGCATTTATTATCTAGAATTCCTCACTGAAGAATTTTTCCTCAACAATTGATTACCTGAAACAAATAAAAACAAAAAAGGCAGGATAAATGCTTGATTCTTTCTTTTTATTTATTTTCAAAATACTGAGCTGGTGCCCACCCAACCTCCATATGATTTTATATATTTGATGTATTTCGATATCTTGTAGTCATTATTTGTTTTTATATTATTCCCGAGTTTAGCCAGTGGGAGATCATACATATAACCTTGCTTTGGGGCATAATAACATGGTTCAAGCTCATCTCAAACACATCTTGCCCCAGATCTAGAATCGGCCATTTCTCCAAGAAGCCTTGGTTCCTTTACAATGGAAATGGCACTCAGATATTATAACTTGGGTACCTGGAGTGATTATTAAACTGAGTTGGTCATACGTCTAAGCTTTTTCAGTGGACAGAACTAAGAAATTTACAGTTTTTAGAAAGAGAAAAACAAATCCTAATTCAAACTGATATTCCTCGTTTATGTTTATTTTTGAGAAAGAGAGAGAGCACTAGCAGGGAAGGGGCAGAGAGAGGGGGACAGAGGATCTGAAGCAGGCCTTGCCCTGACAGGAGCAAACCCCCTGTGGGGCTTAACCTCAGGAACCATGGGATCCTAACCTGAGCCAGAGCGAACACTCAACCCACTAAGCCACCCAGGTACCCACCAAACTGGTATTTCTAATTCAAATCAAAGATCATAGAATTTTTACTTCAATATTTTATTTTAAATTTATCCTTTGCTAACTCTTCAAGTTTTATCTCCTAAGGATATTACTTTAATGACTTGGTTGCTTTACTGTATTTATGTAATAATATTCAAAATAATATAAATATCACCATTGGAATCTAGCCAAAAGAATTCTGTCTAAGATACCTTTATACTTCTTTTTGTCCTTAGGATATATTCCCCTAGGGATGTACAATCTAAATATGTGTTTTAGAGTCATTTGAAATCAGGGTGCCTAGGTGGCTCAGTCAGTTAAGCGTCAGACTTTGGCCCAGGTCATGATCTCACAGCTCGTGGGTTCAAGACCCATGTCAGTCTCTGTGCTGAAAGCTCAGAGCCTGGAGCCTGCTTTGCATTCTGTGTCTCTCTCTCTGCTCCTCCTCAGCTCCCACTCTGTCTCTCTCTCACTAAAAAATAAACATTTAAAAAAAGCATTTTTTAAAAGTCATTTGAAATAATTCTCAAGACGGTTATACCACAGACTTGCCATAACGTTAGGGTTTTGTTTTCAGTTTATTTAAAATTTTAGGATTTTTTTTTATGTTTAGTTACACATACTAAACTTATGATTTAACTTTGTTTTTGATTATGTAAAACATTTTCATAATTCCAAAGTCAAAAAATAAAATGAGGTTTATAAAGAAGTAATCCCCTTCATACCTCCTAGTTCTCTGTTCTTGCCATCCCACTCCTTTTTTTTAATGATTATTTTTGAGACAGAGACAGAGGCAGAGTGTGAGCAGGGGAGAAGCACAGAGAGCAGGAGACACAGAATCTGAAGCAGCTCCAGGCTCTGAGCTGTCAGCACAGAGCCCGATGTGGGGCTTGAACTCATGAACCATGAGATCATGACCTGAGCCGAAGTCAGATGCTTAACAGATTGAGCCACCCAGGTGCCCCCCTGCCATCCCCTTTTTGATCAAACTTTGGTTTATCCTGCTTTTGCAATTTGAAATAAATATGAATTTATTACTTTTCTTAACTGTAGCATACTGTCAAAACTATGCTGCATTTTCCTTTTTTGTTGTTTGTTTATTTTGAGAGAGAGTGTGAGCTGGGGAGGGGAGAGAGAGGACAATTCCAGCAGACTTGCACTGTAAGAGCAGAGCCCATGCAGGGCTCTAACTCACAGCACTCTCAGATCATGACCTGAGCCAAAGAAATCAAGAGTTGGACGCTTGACTGACTGGGCCACCCAGGCGCCCCTGCATTTTGCTTTTGTTACTTAGCACTATCTCGTGGCCATCACTCTGTGTCAGGGCACAGATGTCTTCCTCATTCCTTTCCACAGCTGCGTACTACGGCATGGTGTGAACGCTCCATTTAACTGGTCTCCCTTTGATAGACATTTGGGTTGTTTCTAGCCTTTTGCGCATTAATGCTCTACCTTCACCTTACTGAGCCCTCCTAAGACTCTAATCAGTTTGCTTTACTCTTATTTTATAGAAGAAAACACTGCCACCTAAGCAGTTAAGGACTTGGCCAAAGTTCCAGACATAGGTAAGGGTGGGAGAGAGACAGGACTCTCCTGCTGCCATAGTTTCTGTTCTCTGTTTACGTCTATGTGGTTCGTGCCGCAGGGTACGTATTTGCTGGCACCTTTATTTTAGAGTTGGGGGGTGGAGCGAGAAGCACGTGCTTTGGGGTAGACCGTGGAGGAAAATTTAGCCTTAAGTTCAGGGCTGGAATTTCAGGTCTCAGCCAGCCTGTGGGAAGAGTATCTGAGGGAACAGCTGGCCTTTCTGGCACTGTCCCCAGTCAAAGGAATGCCAGACATCCACAAGCAGGTGGGTCTATTTTTGGCAAAAGGACCTTCTCAGTGCCTGCTAAAATCACATCATGTCCCCTTCTCTCACAGTGCACTTTGCTACCAGGGTAAATCCACTGAAGACTCTCTCTGAGGGGTACAGTACAATCCATTCTTGACCCTTCTCTCGTCAGTGGTTCCCCACTTCTCCCAGACCAGTGAAAAGTTGCACGTTACTAAACCAAACACAGCAAGCACAGTTCCACGTAATAATTATTTTATGGTCTATTAGGAGGAGAAATTAAGCTGAGATTTGAAGGAAACCTTAGGACTTTGGCCAGAATCTTTCATTAATTTTCCCTTTTTCCATCACTCTATTTATTTTTAAGAGCAAAAGTCAATTCTGAGGGATAACTAGTCCATACCATTATGTTATTTTAAAATGAGTTTAAAAAAAAAAAAAAAAGAATGAGTTTCTCAAGGCAAGGCCTTGTCACAGAATACTTTTAGACCAATCTCCTCCCACATTCTCCTCCCCAAAATAATCATGTTTACAGTAAAGGCTGAAAACACTGCAAGATATGAGGAACATCAGCTTTTGAATTTCAAGACACAAATCATATTCACTGCAAAGTCCTTACCACGGCAGAACCGACAGCCACTACATTTTATAGATATTTTCCAAAAGAGTTTAAACAAACGAGCTTTCTTTTCCACCTCAGTAGTTGGAATATGGCGTTCCCTGACTAGTCCTGTTAATAAAGGTTTTATTGTGCCATTGCTAAGCTTCTGAAACCAAACAGCTCAAACAAATTAGCCATAATATCATTGTGCTCTGGACTGAGCAGCAGTGGTTAACCATGCCGGTCTGATCTCATTGTGAAGCTGACCGGCTTCTCAAGCTGGCCTGGCATAGGACACTGAGTTCAGGTGTGTGGTCCCTCTCAAATAAAGCTGGTTCTTCATAACCCCCTTCTCCATCTTGTCAGGACACAGACTTTGACATGCGAGTCAATGCCTGAGGGTTCACTCACGTAGCACGTATGAATTTACCTTCTTCACTGTGACGGGGATGGGAAGGCATTTGTGAGTGAGACACACACACTCCCTATTGTCTGAGAGCCACAGGGAGAAACATTAACTATGGAAAAACAATTCTATAAATGTTAAGTGTTGTATTTATGTGCTTGGATATATTTTTGAGTTCTTTGTGCCTCTATTTGTCCACTTATAAAGAAGGATAACAAAAGTAACTAAATCACAAGGTTGCTGGAGTAAAACACCTGGAATGTGCTCCATAAATATTAGGTATAATTAGATATTAAGTATCACTGCTCTATCAAAAAAGAATGAAATCTTGCCATTTGCAACTATGTGAATGGAACTAGAGGGTATTATGCTAAGTGAAATCAGTCAGTCAGAGAAAGACAAATATATGACTTCACTCATATATTTGTGAATATAAGATACTAAATAGATGAACATAAGGGAAGGGAAGCAAAAATAATATAACAACAGGGAGGGAGACAAAACATAATAAGAGACTTAAATATAGAGAACAAACAGCGTTACTGGAGGTGTTGTGGGTGGGGGGATGGGCTAAATGGGTGAGGGGCATTAAGGAGTCTACTCCTGAAATCATTGTTGCACTGTATGCTAACTAACTTGAATATAGATTTAAAAATTAATTGATTAATTAAAAAATAAAAATAAATAAAAATGTATATTGAAATGCCAAAAAAAAAAAAAAAAGGTATCACTGCCCTGAAATCTAAAGTTAGATTTTCTCCTTATCCCTCCTAAAGTATGTCTTCCAATGTTCCATTTAATTAACCCGACAAACCTGTAATATTGATGTTACCCATAAAGGAAAAAGTTGAGGCCGCAGAGTTGAATGGACTTATCCAAGTCATACATTTCACACAGAGATGGGACCTAGATCAATTCACATTAGTTCAGCCCCCAAATTCCTGGTGCCTGTGTATCTTTCCCACTTCATCTAGTCACTTCTTACTACTCATTATTCTGTAGCCATAAATGTCTCCTTTATTTTATCTGACAAAATATTTCTATCCTACCTCATGGCTTTGTATTTGCTGTTTTCTTTGTCCCAAATGCCATTGTCTTTCCCTCCTGACTTGTTCCTTCTTATTGTCCAAATCTCAAATATCATCTCCTCAGAGAGATTTTCCCTAAACATGCCATCAGAAGGAGCCCATTCTGCCCCCTCCCACCCACACTGTTATTCTCTATTACTTCTTACTGCTTAATTCCTTTAAGGTGCTCATCAGATCTGTCAATTTTAAATTATGTATTTATTTACTGACTAGATCCCCACTGGAATGTCAAGCTCAAAGAAGATTGGAGATTTTGTTTATATTGTTCTATGTTATCCTGGGCTAATAGTAGAGTTCACAGGATATTTATTAAAAGGATAGAAGAAGGAAGGGAGGGAAGGCTCACTGCATTTTTTTCAGATGCATAAGATTGAGCAGGTAAATGTCTAAGGAAAGTAGGGATGTAATTGATGGCAGAAGGAGCAGCTTGAATCCAAGTCTTGAGACTGATGAGTTCAAGATTTGTTTAAAGTTTATTTTTTTTAATGTTTTATTTATTTCTGAGAGAGACCGAGAGAGAGAGCGTGAGCAGGGGAGGGTCAGAGAGAAAGGGAGACACAGAATCAGAAACAGGCTCCAGGCTCTGAGCTGGCTGTCAGCACAGAGCCCAATGTGGAGCCCAAACCCACAAACCAAGAGATCACGACCTGAGCCGAAGTCAGACACTTAACTGACTGAGCCACCCAAGCGCCCCTAAAGAAGTTTATTAATGTAGCCAGAAAGAAGCTCTATAGGGAAATTAGTCTCATCAGCCAGTTTACAAATACCTGTCAAATGCCTATGGTGTCAAAGATGCTGTGCTAGATATTCCATTATATGTTGCCACATTACAGATTGCCCCAAAACTAATGGCTTAAAGCAATCATTTATATATTCTTCACAAATATGCAATTTGAGCGCGGCTCAGCAGGACAGCCCATCTCTGATCCATGTGACATTGGTGTGGAAGACACAACTAAGGACTGGAAGATCCATTTCCAAGATGGTTCATTCACATGGCTAGTTAGCACTGGCTGTTGTCTAGGAGCTCAGTTCCAGCTGTGAGCTGGGGCCCTTCCTTCTTCTCCAGGTGGGCACTTCTACAGACTGGTTGGGGTCCTTCAGAGCACAGTGGCTGGACTTTAAGAGCAAGGGTCTGAAGAGAGAGCAGCAGAAGTAAATGGCATTTTTATGATTTACCCTTGGGAATAACACAATATCCCTTCAGCTCTACTCTATCCTCTGAGACAGTCACAGAGTTCCACCCAGGTTCAAAGGGAGGATACCTAGAGTCTGGGTAAGTAGCAGGGTTTCTAGAAGAGTACTTGAAATAGGAAATACGGTTTCAGCCATATTTGTGAAATACAATCTACTACATAGAGAAATAGCAGTATACTGAGGAGTTATAGTACCCGCCATCTGGAAATACAGATCATAATGAAGAAGACAGACCCACATGTTTCTTAAAGGGGCAAATCCAATAACAGGAGGGGTAAAGTGTTAGGCTGAGACCAAATTATCCATCACTGCACTAAGGTTTAGCGGGTTAGAATAACAATCAATTGGTTTCTCATGGTTTTAGTGGATTAGAAATTTAGGAGTGATTCAGGTTGTTCTGGTTTCGAATCTCTCATGGAGTTGCATTGAACACATCAGCCTGGACTGTAGTCATTTAAATTCTTCACTGGGGCTGGAGAATCTGCTTCCAAGATGGTTGTTAGCAGGAGGCTTCAGGTGTTTGCTACATGGATGCCTCCATAGCACTGCTTGCATGTTCTCCTAGAACAGGACTGGCCTCCCCTAGGGTGGGTGATCCAAGAAAGAGAGCAAGGATGAAGCCATAATACCACTTGTAACCTAGTCACGGAAATCACACATCATCATTCCTGTTATATTCTTTTCATTGAGCTCATACTCAAGGAGAGGGAATTAAGCTCCACCTCTTAGAGAAAGATACAATGAAGAATTTGTGAACATTTTATTTTAAAACAACCACAGACCTTACCCATTATGCAATAGGAAGTGATTTAGGAAGAAGTAATGATCTGGGCAGATGTAGTTTAGATGGATCACCCTGGTGGTGATATACTGAATATATTTGAGAAAGATTAAGACTGAAGGCGGGCAGACAAATAGGGAGAATTCTGAAATAGCCCAAGGAGGGATCAAACATTTTTAAGTCAGTGTACGGGGCTGTGACAACAGAGGAAAAAAAGGGTTTGAAAAATAGTAAGAAGGCAAAACTCTGTTATGAGAGAAAGGAAATAATTCTATGATTAAATGTTTTATATAAATTTGAATGTCTGAGGGGAGTGATAGCTATCAATCAAGACAGAAAATCATTGAGATAAATTAGATTGAGGAATAAGAGGAAGTTTAAAATTGGAGGGAGATTTTGAGTTTGAACTTACAGATTTAGTGGATAGTTGGTGTTTTGTTTTGTTTTGTTTTGTTTGGCCACTGCAGCATTTATTCTTGCCTTATTTTGATAACAGTATCCTTTTTTGAGGGTGTTCCTACCTCACCTACTCTGCTTAAATAGGGCTGTACCCAGTGCTGTGCTGATAAACCAGGTCTCCAAAATGAATACACAAATAAAGTCCTAATTTGTAGTATGAATACCCTCACCTATTCCAATTTAATGCCACCAACAGTTTAATAACCATCTCAGAAAATCACTGGCTTTTTTTAATCAACTGGCTCTAGCACACCAGGGCAAGATCTCTGGCATGGTGATGAATCACATGACCCAGACCTAAGCCAGTTAGCACACTGAATTCCTTCTGGCCATGGCCTTTGGTTCAGAGATGAACATTTCAGTCAATCAGAGCCAATGAAATGAAATGAGATTACTGCTATGAATCCTGAGAAAAGACTTTTTACTTTCCCCTGATAAATGCAATTAAGAGATGATACAATAGCACTGCTGCACCACATGAAGTCACACACACCAAGTCACACACTGTTTTGTACACACCAATGTACAAAACAGAACGGAGAGCCAGAAGGATGACATTATTTGAGCCATAAATCTAGTTGTAGCTAAAACTACCTCTAGTTATAGACTTTTAAATTAAGTGAGCCAATAAATTCTTTTACTTTTTTTCTTTCCATGTGTGTGTGTGTGTATATGTGTGTGTGTGTGTGTGTGTGTGTGTGTAGGTACATTTTGTTTTGTCTTTCTTCTATGTTCAGAGAATCTCAACTGACAGACTGTGTGACATCCAGACACTTGATTATATAAATCTGAAGCCAATAGACAAGTCTAGGACTGGTAGAATTCTGTGAATATTTAATCCACGAGAAAGCACAAGCTCACCAAGGGAGAGAACCATCCTGCTAATCACAATTTTCTTAAAATTTTGTAGAATCAGAAGATATGTGAGCAACAGTAGAGATAATCTAATCCAACTCCTTCATTTAAAAATTATGAAAACTGTGTCCCTAAAAGTTTCAATACTTGGTCCCAGGTTATTTCAATACTTGGTCCAAGGACATAGTCAGAACTAAAACCCTGATTCCCTGACTCTTATGTATCCCTTTTCTAACTCATTGCAAGTTATGAGTAGGTGGGATCTAATTTAATTATATGTTATTTTTGTATTATGAATAAATGTATAATATAACATTTTCCAGTTTAATGGATAGCACTTTACTTTTTCAAAGCATCTTGTATAATTTAATCTTCTTGCCAACCCTGTAAAGTATGTGGGACAAATATTTAAGAGATTAAAAAACGTGGGCTTGCAGGGCTGGAATGATTTTTCCAAGGTCAAAGAGCCAGTGAAGGGTAAATCCAATACTAGAATATAGGGCACATGATTCCTTCTTTCAGTGCTCTTCCCCTTCTGCCTCTCTTTCAACTTAATGATGTTTCACTACAAGTGCTTAAGGTACAAAGCAGGTAGCACAATTGCTCAGGATTTGGGATGACTCCTCATATAAACTCCAGAAAAGTGCATTCTAAGATGTTTTCTCTTTGCACTATTTCTGTAATTCTTCAGGCAGCTAGGATTCAATCTGCTTAGTAGTCAGGGTGTCAGCACAGGTGGTTTCATAGGAGATGTATGAATTTCTGGGTCTACTTTCACAAATACCACAACCTTGTTGCCTTGCAACAATGGAGATTTATTCTCTCACTGTTATGAGGAGCAGAAGTCTACAAACAGGAATGCACTCCCTACAAAAGGCTATAAGGGAAAATCTGTTCCATACCTCTTCCAGCTTCCCATGGTTGCTGGCTTCCCTGGCCTGTGGCCACATCACACCAATCTCTGCCTCCATCTTCATATAAACTTCTCATTGTGTCTGTCCTCTGTAGATCTCTTATAAGGACACTTGGCATTTGATTTAGGATCCACCCAGAGAATCCAGACTGATCTCCTCATCTCAAATCCCTTAACTTAATCACACCTATAAAGAACCCTTTTCCAAATAAGGTTCACAGGTTCTAGGGTTTAGCGTATGAATAGTTCTTTTGGGATGGTCACCATTCAGCCCACTGTGAAAGGCAAAGGAAAAGAACTATTATTTATTATTTTTTGAGGAGAAGAATTATTTATCCAAAGGTCAGAAGCTTTACAGGTGGAGTGAATCAGAGATCTGCACCATTCTTTTCCAAAGCTAGTCTTGAACTCATATACAAATTTTGAAAAGATCCAAGTGATCTATATTACATTCTCTGAAAAGATGCCCTGCTGTC
Organism: Hyaena hyaena; assembly: GCF_003009895.1. Taxonomy (NCBI): domain Eukaryota; kingdom Metazoa; phylum Chordata; class Mammalia; order Carnivora; family Hyaenidae; genus Hyaena; species Hyaena hyaena. Next base: position 896,171 of record NW_024080658.1, read on the forward strand.
CTCTTTATCAATTAGCTGGAGGTGATAGGCTCGAGGTGAAAATGTATTCAACAACTAGCGACTTGCCTACAGGCTTGGGCATGTGCTTTATTTATACGACACTCTCTGCCAGAGTCAGTTTCATGCCAAGAGGCGAACTTGAAAAGCCACTGTTGAAACAAGAGCTCCTGTTTATTTCTGACCAACATAGCAAGTTCTCTGCTTCACTCACTGTCATGGAGAGTCACCCACTAGACTGGCTGTGCTTTTCCTGCTGTCCTTTAAACAAAGACTGATATGTGTTCATTTCCAAATCCAGACCCATGTCTGTGATGGGTCACTATCTATGAGCACACTTTGAAGACACAGTCTTTCAAAGGCTAGTAGCACCTCTATAGGATGCTTATTCTTCCAAGGGAAAGATACTCTCTTGTCCATGCTACTGGGAAGGAGAAAATGAGAAGGAAAATAACACTTACTGAGCATGATGGATATGTTCATTAAACTCCCAGATCCACTCCCCACTCTTCTCCACAGCTTACTTCTTGTGACCTTAGTGGACTCTCTGACCAAATGGCTTCAAGTTGAGTTTGGCCAGTAGAGGACTCCAGAGAAAGTAGAGAGAGAAAAGGAGGGAGGGAGGGAAGCCCCATTATTCATTTCCCGGTCCTCCTGGCCCCGTGTTGCTACAGGCTGGCCACAAGTCTCTGCCGGTCTCAGTACCACTATGATAGCTTCCTCTACCCAGCCTTCACTGTCTCCACGTCCCAGGAAACACCATTTCTATTCAAACCTTTAGGCATGAAGGTGGTAGTCCCATAGGTATTGCACTGTCTCTTGTGGTTTTCTTACACCTTGGGTACACGTTTTAAAAAATATATTTCTACGACACTGTACTCAAATTTTCCTAATTTGAACAGACCATCGCTTTCCCCAAGGGACTCACACTAATGAAGGGTAATCCTTTCAAGATCTTTGCTACATGTCCCTTTATTTCAGTGACCACAGTCCTCCAGGGTACATTGTTTTAACTGCATATGATAGACAAGGAAACTGGAGCCTACAGAAGTGACATGGCTCGCCCTAGAAGATACAGCTAGCAAGTGAGCAGTTAGGATTTAAACCCAGAATTGTCTAACTTCAAAGCCCTTAGATTGTCAGCTATTTCTTCTCAACACTAAAGATATGTCTTAAAAGATGCCTGGAGAAACGGAGATTTCAGGCACAAAGATGCCAGAATGGCTTAAATGTTTTATTCAAAGTTAAACTTTAGAAAGTCATGCTGAGACTCCAATTCTCTGTCGTATCACATGCAGGAAGAAAAAGAAAAAAAAAATCTACCCAACATCCACAATAACTGGAATGTAATTTACATCTTTACTATATTCTTCTAGAAGGCCAGGAGTAAATTATCTTTATAATGCGGAGCCAAACCTCTTAAAAGCCTCTTTCTTTCCTTCATCATTTTCTCTCCATATCTCATATATGGAAGCTACCCACAAAATGTTTTTCCAGCCCACCTCCAAGCTCTCAAGATCTCTCTCAAGAGGCTCTCTGTCTTCTAACTCCCTCATCCTTTCTGGATTTCTTCTTTCCCCTCCTGCCAGTAACTCTCTGTCTTTTCAAGTGAAAATTCCTTTCATCTCTTTCAGGCTTTTCCAGATTTCTGTTTGACATTTTTCCAATTAGCACAACTAAAGAACTTGAATGATAGATACCAGAGCAATATAAGCATCTTCTGGGGAGAGTGGGAGTCTTGTTAATATTTAAAAAAAAAAATTAATGCCACATAATATAGATTTAGTCAGTTTTCAAGGGGAAAAGATTTTGGTACCTCACATGAAATCTATACTAAGGATGAAATATGGATTATAAGTACTTGGACCATGGGAAGAGAAGTGGGGGAGGGTGAAGGGAATATTTAATTCATATTAATTCATATAATATAATAATTAATTCATATCATATCATGTCCATGTCCTCAATTTCCCAATTGGCTCTATGTAGTACCAATATTTGTTTCAATTTAATTTTTTGGAACCCTAGATATTTTATATGAGAAACAGCATTATAAGTTATATTTTTTATCCATTATAAATTGTGTTTGCACATAAAAGTATAATTATTAATAAGAATGATAGGGATTAAAAAAGATAGGGATTAAAAAGAACACTTATCATGATGAGCAGTGAATAATGTACAGAATTGGTGAATCACTATATTGTATACTTGAAACTAATATAATACTGTATGTTAACTATACTGATATTGAATAAGGAGAACAAGGAAAAAGAGAAGAAGAAGAGGAAAAAGGAGGAGGAGGAGGAGGAAGAGGAGGAATAAGAAGATTGATATTTATTTCCCTATCAATAAATTCACCATTTTTTCTATGCCTCAATCTTTAACAAGGCAACCACATAGTCATCCTAACAGCACCCAAAAAATAAGCTCTACCTCCTCGATGATGATTAAAAGACCACTGCCCCTCATAGCTTTTTAAAAACACCTTAATTGGTGAAAACTCAGTAAAAGGTACAATAAATCTGCAGTCAAGCAAGCTATTTACCATTGACTTTGTAAAAACATTTATGGGTTGAAAGTAGCTTATCTGGAAATATTCTCTCAGGCGAGGCCAAATGGAGAGGGGAAAAAAAAAAAAGGTTGATTAGCTCTGGGATTTAAAAAACCCTCACAGGAACATTAGACAATAAGCCAATTCATCCTGAATCTGCCTACAGTTCATAAGGATCATGAGGCTCTTCATTTTTGTGGCCCCAATAAAGGCATCAACCAAAACCAGAAGTAGATAGTTTATTCTTTCTCTAGGGGCGGGTGGGGTTGGAAGTAGAGAAAGCAAGACAACTATCATTTGCTGAACCCTGTGCTATGTATGAGGCACTCCAGAGTAAGTTGATGACTTACCCTAGGTCACAAAAGTAGAAAATACAAAGGCCAGGATTTTAAGAATATTTGTATGTCTGTCTGGCCCTTCAACATCCACTGTCTTACTATGTTGTAATGTCTATGGGAGCAAGTAGCTTGTCAGTCCATTGTTGAAATCCCAGAGCCTAACCTAAAAGGAACTCCATGAAAATGTGGTGAATAAATGAACAATGAATAATTTCTTTCTGACTTCAAAGCTCAGGGTTATTGTACTCTACTTGTAGATAGAAAAACAAAACTCAAACAGTAGGTAGTTGTTCTTAGATTTTGAGATGTCTCCTCTGCAGTGTATTGGTATCAGGATAAAGTTTTTCCCTTTATAAACCAAAGCTCCCCCCATTGAAGTTATCACTGAAGGCTTTACAGTGCCATCAAATTGAAAATGAGAACGCAATTCCTATTAGCAAAGAAACACATTACCCTTAATGATGATGTGACCACTTAACTCCGACCCCCACAGTTAACTTGGGAGCAAATTGGAAACCACAGAGAAAGTTTAGCTTTCAGAAACAGTGACATTATAATGAAAATTCCCACGAACATCTCATGCTGTTTTAGGTTTACTTTGGCTCCGTTTGCAGCCAAAACCCAGCCAACCAACTCATTGTTCACCCTACACTATAGCAAAAGAGTAGTTTGTCTGATTTTTTTTCCTTTTTTGTCATTGAATTGATGAATTGCTTTGGTATCAGGTAGCCAGGTTTTATCTTGGGAAATAATCATCTTCTACTGGGAGAGCTATTCAACTGTGTGGTAGTGCTTCATCACCAGCCGTGCATAAGTGGTGCTGTTTGCAATTTGATAAATGTGTACAGAGGCTCAGCGGTCCCCAAACACAAGTCTGATATGTAAACACAATCAAATCATGCTCTTAACCAAGGGAATACATTTCGATTGCTCATCCTTCTCTGTCTTTTTCAACTCCTTGACAAAATTTCCTCATCCCTCATTCTGCACAAGCAAAATGAGGGGCATTTTGCAGTCCTGGGTGCCACTAAAATGAGTGTTAAATATCTTCCACCTGTTATAAACTGAACTTTTGATTGGAGAAAGCCACAATGAAACAAGTTCCATAAGAAACCGGAAGACTCTCAAAGGCTTTTAGGTTTATTTCAAAATACTGGGGAGTATCTAAGGAATGCAGAAAAATCACTCAATCTTTCAGGTTTTATCAAAGCCACAGGAATCAGAACTTTAGGTTAGACACACACACACACACACACACACACACAAATCCCCTTTCTAGATAACTAAGGACTAAAGTTAGTTACGTCATTCTTGCCAAGAGTTGGGCAGTAGACATTATTACGTCCATTTTAAAGATCATTAATGTGAAGCAGTAAAATGAAGCAATTTGCTACAGGACCTATGTTTTTGCTAAGTGCCGAAATTGGAACCTAGCTCCATCTCTTAACTGCTACACTGCTACACTGCACCTCTTTGTCTCTATAATATTCCTGCCAACCTAGACTTTAATTACTTGTTTGATCATGAACTGGGCCCATCAAACCCTCAGACATCTCTATGCCAGTTGTCTGTTTTGTGTAGTGAATTAAAAGTTGCCTTTCTACAACTCCTAGCTGCTGATCCTAGATCTGGCCTAGGGCCTTACTGAGTAAGTGTAATCCCTCTCCCAAGTGACAGGCTTTTGAATATTTAAAGCTGGAAATCATGTCACCTGAAGCCTTCTTTCTTGTGGGCAAATATTTCCAGATCCCTTAGCTCTCTCTCTTAGAACATGGTTTTGCTTTCTTGATTGCTTCCTATTTTATGTGTTCCTCTTAAAATGTGACATAAAAGATTCAGCTGTCATCTGGCCTCACATAGAAGACCAGAAATGTCACCATCCTCAATCAGTTAATGCAGCAAAGATTAAATTAAAATCTCTACCCTCTGTACCAACCCCATGTTTTGAAACCTACACTTTATGGGCACCCAACATTGTCCGAAAGTCTCCCAACCCTCACACACAGTGCCAAATCTCCAACAAGGCTCTCCTAAAAATGCGAAGCAAATACTATAGAAATTAATCAGAGCACCCAATGGGTCTCTATATTATGCAACTTAATCTACTTAAATGTCCAGCATCTGTCCTCAAAACTTCATGGCCCAAGGCTACCCTATCTCTAAGGAGTTCATAAATCCTTAAGTGCCTGCCACAAACCCAGTCACTCTTCCAGGAAAGTGATCCCAAGTGGCTTTCCTTGTCAGACTTGTCATTACTGTTAATGAGATACAGTCACCCGTCACCCTTGCCATTGCTGACGAGATCATCGAGGTAGGGGTGCCTGAGTTGAAGCTGGTCTATGGTCTGGTTACCTGTGAAGCAGCTATTGAGAACTACAGCAAAAAGCACATGTTCCTTATCAAATAATGCTGAAATATATTTTCTTCAGAAATATATTTTCCATGTATTTTCTTCAGAAGATATTTAAGAATGTTAGTCTCTAAGCACCTATGTGTGAGAAACATGTTTGTTTTAATTTCTGTACTTTATTTCTATTGCCAATCTCCATATTACTGGAGGTTTAATCTTAAGCATTAAATGGTCCCTCTCCTTTGGAAGGGGTTACCTCTATTTGGGGGCAGTTTTATGGGTCCTCAGGGATTGCTGGGGTGAGGACATCAGGTCTGGGTTGTTAACTCACAGGCCTCTGTTAAACACTCTCCTGGTTTCCAAGCACTGATTCACTCCTTTTGAGGTATATCATCTCCATCCTGGACCACAGGCTTCCTCCTGGCTAACTTCCTAAGCACTTGGGGTCATTCTTTGAACCTGTGCCATGCATAACTACAGGAAATTTCAGGAGAAATAGAAATATCTCTTTCCTTATTCATGTTACCCCCAGAAAATCTAGGCTAGTCTCTTCACATGCACACCCTCAGATTCCCTCTGAATGCCAATAGTTTTGAAATACAAAAATCAAGGAGACTCTGTTTCTCCTTCTGATGGACCATCATTTTCGTGAGACACTGAGCTCAGCCTCTCCTTTCTATTACCTAAATAAAAGAAATGCTGGGAGGGGGGCGGGATTTAATTGTTATTGCAAAAAGCATTAGTCCTCTGCAAGTATAAATTGAGGGCACACAGGAAGTTAAGAAGACCACTCAAACTCAATGGCTGCTTCAAGTGAGAATGGAAGAACTCTTCTGGTTACTATTACCAACCTCATACAAAGGTAGTCAAACTGAAATGTGCTCAAATTCACATACTTACTAAATAGGAGAGCCAGGAAATGAACTCAATAAATGTGACCCCAGAGCAGAGCTTTTAAGCACTTTTGTGATAAGGAAAGGCTGCAGAAAGAAAAGTCATAATGAACAGCCCTAGTGAACTGTTATGAAGGAACAGAAAATGTGTAATGCCACAAGAGTGTATAATGACTGGGTAGGAAAGAATGGCAGAGCTCTGACCTAATTACAAGCATAAGAAGAGATCGCTCTGAAGAAGTGAAATTTGAGCTAAGATCTAAAAAGTTGCATAAGAGCTAAGTACTCACAGGAAGCAAGAATAGCACATGCAAAGGTCCTGATCACTGCCTCATGTGAAAGAAGTGCCTGGAAGGAAGAGAGTGTGAGGCAGATTGGTGAGTGACAAGGCTAGATACAGAAACAGAAGTCAATTATAGTTAAGTCTTCCAAATGATGTTACTGGTTTTTACTGGAAACTGCCATCCCACAGGAAGAGCCTCAGTTCTGAACACCCATTGTCTCTTCAAGCATTATTCATCACAGATGAATTAACATGATTTCAAACTCACACAGTATGGAGAATGTCTGGCTCAACGTGGCCTATGTATCCCCTATTATCCAATCAGCAGGAGGTGCAGAGTCATATGGTGGCCAAGTTGACCAGTATAAAGAAGAAGGCAAGGTCTACTATAAACAAATGCCTATAGCAGACTAGATTCCTGCATTGACCAGCATCTCTGAAATAACAGGATTGCCAGACAAACTTAGGTTTCCCTTAGTCAGTGGGTTTTACTGTGAAGATAAAATGGGACATTAAGAAAACCCTGACATTCATTCAGAAAACAGCTCCAGCGAGCCACCACACACAGCAGAGGTCATGTGACAAGTCTTGCCGGCAGCAAACATCCAATTTGATGCTCTGCCATTAAGTTTTCTTTCTTTCTTTTTTTAAGTTTGTGTTTTATTTTGGAAGAGTGTGCCAGCAAAGTCAAAGGGGCATAAGGAGAGAGAGAATCCCAAGCAGGCTCTGCACTGTCAGCACCGAGCCCAACATGGGGCTGGAACTCACAAATCGTGAGATCATGACCTGAGCTGAAATCAAGAATCAGACACTTGACTGAGCACCCCCATTAAGATTTCTTAGCAAGTCTTGGGCTCTGCTTCATCTCCTATTATTATGACTTAGTGAATTTTGTATCTTTTGTTCCAATTCCCCAGGAACGAGGACCTGACTGAGCTGAACAGTCCTCTCCTAGTACACGGCTGGCATCCGTTTTGAAGAGGAAGCCTCCCCGGGGCCGCACATTTCCAGGGATGATCTACAAAGGGCTGCCATCTCCAGCGCCGTGCCTTCCGCAATCAGCTTAGACGGCACAGTGCCGCGGGTGACATACTACACCTCTGTGCAAGGTGGTGACTGCAACAAAGAGGCTGGAACCGGCCAACATATGTTTGGTTTAATTTGCATAATACTGGTTCCCAGAGGTGTTTTTTGTTTGTTTGTTTGTTTTTAACTTAACATCCAACCAACATTTTTGAATAAGAAGATTTCATGTGAAAATATAGATTTCCAGTTTCTTTTGAAAAATCAGAGTACCAGTAAACAGTGGCCACAGTCAACAGGTACTGAGTAGTGACTGACCCCTTTATTTTTGAGAGAGTATGAGCATGCATGCATGTGAGCAGGGGAGGGGCAGAGGGAGACAGAGAGAGAATCTTAAGCAGGTCCTAAGTGGGGCTCAATTCCACGCCCCTGGGATCACAACCTGAGCTGACCCGTTTAAAAGGCCCTTGGGTGCTCTAGTTCAGCATAGTACAGAATCTCCCTACTGTCAACTAGCTTCACTCATTCGCTCACCTGCCTGACTCTTGTAGCCTTTTGAATTGGTAAGTGGTTAGGGGCACCCGGGTGGCTCAGTCAGTTAAACATCCTACTCTTTTTTTTTTTAATTTTTTTTTTTTATGTTTTATTTATTTCTAGGAGAGAGAAAGACAGCGTGAGCAGGGGAGGGTCAGAGAGAGAGGGAGTCACAGACCGAAAGAGGCTCCAGGCTCTGAGCTGGCAGTCAGCACAGAGCCCGACGCGGGGCTCGAACCCACGAACCGCGAGATCATGACCTAAGCGAAAGTCGGACGCTTAACCGACTAAGCCACCCAGGCGCCCCTAAACATCCTACTCTTGATTTCAGCTCTGATCATGATCTCAGGGCTCATGAGTTCAAGCCCCACCGTGGGCTCTGTACTGACAGTGTGGAACCTTCTTGGGATTCTCTGTCCTTCTCTCTCTGCCCTTACATTGCCCATTTGTGCACTCTCTCTGTCTCTCCCTCAAAAATAAATTTAAAGAGTCACTGACTATAGAACTGTCACAATCTCAAGTTGAGGAACTATGCCTAGTACAATTCCATTGCTTTTGGGGCCCCTGGAACAACTTGGAGACAGCCTCTGAACACACTCAGCCAGTGTGCCTGAAAGCTACTGCCTTTATGCAAGTGGTCCTTTATTGTGATAGCCTAACTGGACTTTGGCTAAGCATCTAAAATAGGGATAAGGATAAAGGAATGGCTCCTAGGCATTGGGCCCAATCCATCCACATTTTAGACCATTCTTCTCTGCCCTAATGCCTGTTACAAAACACAGTAGTAATAGGCTCTCCTTGCCAACCTACATGCTCCTTCTGGTTATCAGATAAGCCAGAGGGGAGGATGCCTCATGCTGGTAAAATGGGCACTTGTACTCTGAACTAGCACGTGCATGCTTTGGTCCTGAGATGCTACATCTTGTGATAAAAATGCATTTTACAGGCCAACCAATGTCCACCTTCATGCCAACTATGTGACCTTGGGCAAATCACTTAATCTTTTTCAGCTTCGATTTATTCATCCACATATTTGTGCCCCAATAAATATTCTGCAGATTAAATGCAATCATAGGAGTTCACTTTCTTCTCCATCCATTTGGATAACAAAATAACTTGAAGCCAACTACAGTAAAACCTTGGACTGTGAGTAACTTGTTCTGCGAGTGTTCCACAAGGAGAGCAAATATTTCTAATATATTTTAACTTGGTAAAAGAGAAATCTCTTGCAATACGAGTAGTATGTGACACCGAACATCATGATCACAACTGAGCCAGCGGTTCTTGAAATTCGCTTTAACATATGAGTGCTTTGGATTACAAGCATGTTTCTGGGATGCATTATGCTTGCAAACCAAGGTTTTACTGTATTTGAATATTTAAATTAAACTAGCCTGTCTAGTTCCAGTTTTCACCTTGTCATTGTAAGTTTCTTCCAGGTCCCCACTCCTCTGTGGGCCTTTCCCAGTTATAATATTTAGCTCTGGTTTTGCAAAGAGAAGAACTGTTCCATCTTACAAGGGGCTGGATAATTTCAGTGTGGCTGCAGCTGTCACTGTTTCAGGGTGAGTTCCATCTGGCCTTCTTGGCAAATTCATTACCGAAGCATCCTACTGTGCTGCCGCATGCCTCTGACCACCGGACCCACGAGCCGAGGAGGGTCCCAGCTCAGTGCAGCTGCTGTGGTCAGCAGGCATGTGCCGTGGATGCAAAAATAACCTTAGCGAGGACAGGAGGTCCCTCTCCCCTGGAGGGGTATGCTGCTAACGAATACACCTATCTGCCTATCCTACCTCTTACATCAGCTCCCAGATTACCAGCTGCTTCTGCTGACACACACTCTCAGCCACTCTCCCAAAGCTCACCTCCAATCTAGCATGGCCAAGTTAGAGCTCAACAGCCCGCTGTGACACAGTCATTCTCTTCCATGACTTCTTACGTCCTGGAGGTACTTGAAGCTAAAGAAAGAGACCTTCCCTCTCATGTGCTCAAGTCTATCTCCTACAACCAGATGAGTCTGTATCATCCATGGGAAAGCCACACAAACACGTAAAGTCCCTGGCCCAGAACCCGGCACAGAGTGGATGCTCCTTTTTGCCTCTGCTTATGATCAAGACACCCTGTGCCCCTCTTAGTGCTACACACTTTACAGCACCACGTGACTGAGAGGCTAAAACAGAGGCTCTTTGACAGACCATCTTAATATTTTTGAATCCTCACTTAATACCAAGCCTCGTTCCTGACTTCCTGACACATCATAGGTGAAAGGGGTTGTTGTCTGATAAAAGCATGAAAGAAAAATTAAGTGAAGTGAACTGTGAGGAAACAAGTGAATGGATGGCTGACTGAATTAATAAATGATGAGAGAATCAGAGAATGCGGTAAAACTGCTTTTCAAAGTACATGAAGACTTAGAGAAGTGTCTAGGCCTTGGGTTGACTAATTCAGGAAATACATATACCTGTAGTAAAGAGATGATGAGGTTCTCAGGGTTTTAACCCATTTAATCTGATCCACAATCAGTGATTAATTCATCAGTGTCAACTTGCTAATGTAGTATAAGAAATCTTAACTTTTAACATGCAAAAGTGCTTAGCCCAATTTCTGACTCACAGTAGGCACACATTATTTATTGACTATGTATAATTGTCAAGTTGACAAAATACTTAATGAGTACACAGCGTGAGCCAGGCGCTAGACCTAGCATGGGGGACAGAGTGAGCAAATGTAGCACTTGGTGCCATGGTCAATGGGGAAGTTTGTGTGGGGAAACTCCATGAAAATGCAAAAGGTTGCTTGTTGCATACAAATTAGAGAAAATAGAATTTGATGATCTTTATGGACAGTTTTACCTAGCTCTGATGGGTTGAAATTTACATTTTCTTACTCTTTTTGATCTAGTATGTCACTTTAAGGAGAGCTGGCATCAGGTACTTGGATAAAGAATATAGTATTTCATCATGAGTTTGCTTTTTTCCAGGAATCTCTTTAGCTTCAAACAGAGTGATACACATCATCTCCTTATTTTATTAAGCTCTGCATCCCCTAAAACTTCGCACAGTGCTTGGCATTTACTGGACATCCAGCAGTTTATGAAAAACGACAAAATAGTGGCCAGAGATCCATACACTCATGTGTGTGGAAGGATTTATAAGGCTAACAGCATTCTTGATATCTCAACTGTTATTAAACTGGGGGAAAATCAGGCATAGAGTTACTGAGAGCAGACAAAGGCAAAGAGGGACCAGAATGAATTGTGATCCACAAAGAAATTAAATGGTAAATAAGACGTATAGATGCACCTCTCTGTATATCAACATTGGTTTCCACATGTGTTAATACACAGCTGGGGCTGCTATAACCACATAACCAACCTGGGAGACTTATACAACAAGAAGTTACCATCTCACAGCTCCAGAGGCTAGAAATCAAAAACCAAGGTGAAGGTGACAGCAGGGCTGGTTCCTGTGGAGGGTTGTGTGGGCAGAACTGTTCCATGCCCCTCCCCAGCTTCGGGTGGTGCGATGGCAATCTCTGGTGTGCCGTGGCTTGTTAAAGCAGCATCCCAATCTCTGCCCTCAACTTCACATGGGGTTCTCCCTGTGTTTCTGTTTCTGGTTCCAATTCCCCAATACCCCCCCCTTTTTTTTTATTTTAGAGAGAGCGAGAACTTGAGTGGGGGAGAGGGATAGAGGAAGAGAAAGAGAGAGAGAAACCTTTTAGTTTTTGCTTTCTACCCTTCAATACTATTTGAAAATTTATCCATGAACATATACTCCTTTCTTGATTAAAATTTAAAGTACTACTGGGGCATCTAGCTGGCTCAGCCAGGAGAGCATGTGACGCGTGATCTTGGGATTGTGATTTCAAACCCGACGTTGAATATAGAGATTGCTTTTAAAAAAATAATTTGATTTGATTGATTTTAAAAAAATCATTAATGCCTAATTGAGGTGTTCTTCATTCTGTCATTGGAAACAGGCAACAGAGCATTTAAGGGGAAATATAAAGCTGTCCCAAGCATTTTATGTCTTAAATAAATACTTCAGAATTTGGAAAAGTGGAAGGACATCTAGATTCTGCTTCCAGGGAGCACAGTGCTTTACTAAGCCATATATAATCAAGCTTGTGAGCTATCTGGACCTGGACTCATCTAATCCCATTTTGGACACAATGCCCAGTAAGTTTTTGGCGTTCAACCTGGGCAAAAGGCAGTAACTGTGACCCATTTTTGAGACACTACAGCTTATTGGCTAATACCAAACAACATCTCTTCTGTTCTTAAAAAGTGGATTAATGTGGAATTTGCTGTCTCTGCTCTGATCCCTTTAAAGGGCTATGATTACAGAGCCAAGCAAGGCCATCTGAGGCAGAGACTCATTCCTGCTGCATGTAGACTTGGCAGTTTTCTCTGAGTGGTTCCCCTGTGCCATGCCTCTAAGGCTGCAAGTGCGCATCCCGTGGGGCCTGGCCAAGGAACTCGAGCGCTTGCCTTTCGTCAGTGCATTCAAGGCCAACACCAACAAAATTTGTCTCAGCTGCCTCACAGCTCAGCTCTTGCTTCTGCAGAGAGAAGAACTGGCTAATGGAAAACTTTGATTTCAGTGTCACTATGAAATTGTGTTGAAAGAAGAGACTTTTTAATGTAAAATCAGAACCTATTGAATTCATTGGTCAATCAGCAACTTTTATTTTCTTAAAGATTTTGCTGAGTAGCTGGCATTGGAGCAGCATGTAAGTGCAGTGATTATTAACACGAGCCTCAGAATCAGAGAGGCTTGGTCTGAGTACTGACTCAGTCAGATATTTAAGGTCAAACTACACGATATTTCCAGCATTCAATCGCTCTGAAATGTAACTCAAGGTAGTAAGTGGGCACATTCTCTCCAGCATAAGCATAGCAAAACCAGATTATTAGTTCATAAGAAATGGGTTCAGTGGTACGTTAATAGGAAGAAAACTAATTTCTCATGAAGAATGATAAAAATTTTTCTAAATGAAAATTTTGCCTGCCAAATGTTGTCAAGGACCAGGTTTCTTCTATCCTCTTATCCTGCCATCCATATCACATGATTTTCATCCTCATGGTGACAGAAGATCTACTTGCACCTCTGGCCATCACACCTACGTCCAAGCAGGAAGGCCAAAGGCCTTCTATCTAGCAGAAGCCCTTTCCCTCAAACTTAAACTTAAAAATTATTGGTCAGAATAGTGTCACATCATCATTGCTTGGCTAGATTGTGGCTAGGAAAATTGAATACTTAGCCCTATAGTCTCTATACCAGAGGAAAGCAAAAGAGAGGTTTTGAGAATCAGTGTTGAGTGAGCCAATCCTTGACCAAGGCAGGGATGGGGAAAGATAGCATTAGTTAATGAGCTATTTACTTATAAAGTATTATTACTTCCACAGGAGGATGAGCTACTTGGATTCAGGGAAGTTACAACTGCCCAAAATGCAGAGGTAGGATTCAAGCCTGAATCATTCTGTCTCCAAAGTTTTTGCTCTTGGGAAGAACTTGGCTTGTTTTAGACATGAATCTGGAGTTTTTCTTTAAGCACCTTGGGCCAGAACAATGTTCTCTATTAAGATGTAGAAGTAACAATCATGTCTGCAATTGGCAAGATACGTCCTTTACTGGCACTAGGACACAGTAGAATTGACAATTTTGTTGATTGTTCAAGGTAGATACTTGCAAACCCCACCAGGCCATTCTAGCTACTGCTTTCTCAACATGGTGGGCAAAATTATGTCTACAACATTAGCCAATGACAAGGTGTCCAACTTGATTTAAGTACCCGTACTTGTCTCCAAACTCTTATGATGGATTCAAATGACATGCTAATACGACTTTTGCATTCATTTTATTTTAAGCTATAAGCAGAAGGGTGTTTAAACCATTACCTCAAAACGCAAAAAAATCTGTTTCTCAGAGCTTCTACAAAAAGGTGATCAACAGGCACTTATAAACTGTGAGTGATAAAGAGTGGGGTTAGAAGGGTTTGAGTTGGCTTCCTGATTATCATAAACTGTGAGTTGGGATGCTTGGGTGGCTCAGTTGGTTAAGCATCCATCCGTCTTCGGCTCAGGTAATGATCTCATGATCTGTGAGTTAGAGCCGTGAGCCGGGCTCTGTTCTGACAGCTCAGAGCCTGGAGCCTACTTCAGATTCTGTGTCTCACGCTCTCTCTGCTGTTTCCATGCTCACACTCTCTCTCTCTCAAAAAAAAAAATAAAATAAAATAAACATTAAAAAAAAATAATAAGTAAACTGTGAGTAAACTAGGGCACAAAGAATATGAGGAGCAAAGTGTTAGATAAAAAAGTAAACCACAAGTGCAAGCATCTGCATGTCACTCAGAAGACAAGGTCTTCTACTTACTCCAGTGCCTGGTGATTTAGATGGAAAGTTTATCTTCACACTGTGTTGTCTAATAGTTAGGACTAGATTCCATGGAATGCAGAGATGCACCATTTTAAGAAAATACTTACTTTCAGAAGTCTCTGTGTCACAACACAGGGTGAGCCATGGACAAGCACATTGTCCTTGAAAATGGAAACCAAACTGCATGGCATGTAGAATAAGGTGCAGCTGCAGTCCTGGGAATGTAAGTAACAGAATCAGAGAATTGGCTTTGGAAACTGGCCCATAGTAAATGATGCATTCTTTTTACACTCTTTATTGATCACCTACTGAGTTAATCATTGTAACCTACTTGGAATAACTTGATCACAGACTAAGGGAGACAATGGCCTGCTTTAGAATGAAGGTCCTTTTGGGGTACCTGGGTGGTTCAGTAGGTTAAACGTTTGACTCTTGGTTTTGCCTCAGGTCACGACCTTGTGGTTAGTGAGATCGAGCCCCACGTTGGGCTCCATGCTCAGAGTGTGGAGCCTGTTGGAATTGTCTCCTTCTCTCCTGTCTCTCACTGCCCCCCCCATGCTCTCTCTTTCTCTCAAAATAAATAAACTTAAAAAAAAAGAAAGAGTCCATTGAAATTAGCCACTATCTCACTTATTATGAGCAAATCTGTCTTATCACCCTTCCTAGGAATAAGAAGAAAATGAGACCATTATGACTGAGCATGAAAAACTAGTTCCTACTATGACTTTAAAAGGTTTTGAAGTCTTAAGAAGCAAGAACCTTTTGTTAAATAATCAAACAATTAAGAGATATCTGAGAATTACACAGGGCTTATCCCAAAATAAGCAAAAAGCTATTAGTCAGCTGTGCGGTTATCCAACTGTTTATTCAACATGGTCTGTAAAGTAACTGAATATGTACAAAATGAACTTTGGGAGATACCAGTGGTTATGGGGCATGAACTGGTGACCAATTTCCCTTAGCACTTTTCTGTATTGAGCATTTATTTGAACCCGGCACTGAATTCACGACTTCTTGTGCCCCAGCACTCATCCTCCCTGGTAGCAAATATTGTATTATATTAAAATAGTCTCCCACACTGCATTCTATGTTCTCTAAGGGCTAAGACTGTTTCTTATTCATCTGTGTACACTCAGAAGTTAACACTAAGCCTGGCATATAGTAGATTCTCAATTCATTTCTGAATACATGACTATATAAGCTCATTTCTCTATCAAAGGTAAAATTCATAATTGGTCAGGAAAATCACATGCCAGAGATATGTAACTCTTCTAAAACTGTCTTAATAAAAGACAAAAAGTGGGTGAATCATTTTTTTTTAAACCTTCTGCTCTATTCTTGGAAAAAAACAACAGTAAGATCCTTTCATGTATTTACATGAAGATGAAAACAGTGTCTTCTGGTCAATCCATGTTGCTATAAGAGAAGAGTGAGTGACTTAAAGCACATTTTATTTCTCACAGTTCTAGAGGCTGGAAGGTTTAAGATCAGGGTGTCAGCAGATCCAGTGCTTGGTGAAGGCACTCTTCTTGGTTTACAGACAGATATCTTCCCACTGTGTCACCACACAGCAGAGAGCAAGGGGATACAAGCTCTCTTGTGTCTTCTTATCAGGGCATTAATCCTATTCATGAGTTCTCCACCCTCATGATGTAATTATCTCCTAAAACCACCATCTCCTAATGCCATCAAATTGGAGGTTAGGATTTCAACATATACATTATGGGTGGACACAATCAGCCCAGAGCCAGTTGTTTTCTAAGGTGAAGTCTTGAATAGTATCTTTGTTTCTAAGTATCAACAACTCTCACAATGTATGGGACCATGTCCATGATAACACATTCCATCATTTTACTGCCTCCTTGTTAGGTTTATATCCATGTTAGACACGGAGACACTCTGGGTAGCCATTAATTTGGTGTTACTTCAAATGAATGTTCAATACTTACTTAGTTGGGCAGGGAGAAACAAATTTTTCTCTAAATAAAATTTATACTAAAATAGATTCACTTAACTAATTCAAATCCACTTGCCAAAGCACTGAAATACTTCGGCAAAATTATTTTCTTTTCTCTGAAGTTCTTGTTTCTCATTTTCTCGTGATACTTAATAAACAAGAAATCTTGGGAGGCATATTTATGTGTGCAAAATTTAGATTAAAAAACAAATTCTGGAACACAGCATTATATCATGTATTATTCATTTTTAGAATTTTAACAGACTTTCAGCTATGCCTGGACATGTGAGTCACAACACTCAACAGAGATAGGTGGGTGATAACGAGAAGGACTTTTCTCTTTTCCACTTGAGGAAGCTCTCTGTTTTGGCAAGAGAAGGACTAATTAAACCTCACAAGACAGGTGTGGTAGAAACCTGAGACACCATAATAGTGATTTATTCTAAGGATGCTTTACCTTCCCTGACCCCTAGCCCCTGACTGTACTCTAAGATGCTGCTTTTTGAGCATGCCCCTTTAAATTAATTAAGACCTCAGAAAGATCTACGGCATCCCTATTTAATAAAACACTAGGGCCTCAAAGGTATTTAAGAATGTTGTCCCACAGCAGTGTCAAGCAGAGCCTAAAGGAAAGAAGATGTTACAAAGATATCTCTAGATGTGGCGTTTGTCCAATGAACTGAACCTTACTAAGACTCCCAGGAGATTCACAGAGTTTTTAAGAAAAATGAATTGGCAGAAATAGTGCCAATTTGGATTGAAAGGAACAGACACAGACAAAATGAAAAGAGGCCTTTAGACACCCTGAGGACATTACAAACCTAGAAACATGGCTACTTCTCATGAACAAGAGGTTAATTCATAGGGTAGAAACAAGGGCCTAGAAAGTGGAGCCAATAGTCATGAAGAATTATTCTCCAGTACTTAGTTCTACTCAAAGAACTACCACCTTGTGCCCGGCTGAATTTCAGAATTGCTGTGAATTTATGACTCCTGTATGCCTACTAGTCATTACTTTTTGTTTGGAACAGAAGCATTTATAGCAACTAAACTATAGGAGTCCCATCAATGAATGTTGAGTGTGTGTGGAGAAGATAACTTGTTTCATTTCACAGATCTTCAGCTTAAGAGGAACTGTATTCAAAGAAATGTTTTAAAGAACACCTTAAAAGCCACTTTAACACCTGGACCATCTAAATGATAAGCTCTAGACTCTGAGCTGACGCTATAATAGGATGAGACTGTTTGAGGACCCCAAAAAGAGGTGAGTATATTTTGCATGAGTAAGGGTTATGAGTCACTGGAAACCACAGAGAAGACTAGTTGTCAGGCTTCAACAAATGATTCTTACTCTTCTGGTATTCATGGAAGTTATATAATCCTTTCCAAATTGAATAAGGCTGGCTTATAACATGCCAATAGCCAGTTCTTTCTTAATTCATTCATTCTTTTCATTGCACATGGAGCACACACACACACACATAGTGCAGAGGATATACTATATGTTAGGCCACAAAACAAGTCTCGATGACTCCACACTTCATGTGAGTCTAACACAGGACTGTCTCATGACCCTGCGATCATGACCTGAGCAGAAGTCAGGAATCAGATACTCAACTAACCGAGCCACCCAGCATCCCAGGTCTCAATACACTTTAAAAGATTGAAATAATATTAACCATCTTTTCATTGACAGTGGAATAAAATCATAAATTAATAACAGAAGGAAATCTGGAAAATTAACACACAGGTGGAAATCAAACAACATGTTTTGAGCCACCAAAGATTCAAAGGAAAAATGAAAGGTAAATAAGAAAACACTTTCAGATATAAGAAAATGAAAACATAACATACCAATACCTATGGGATACAGCGAAAGCAGGGCTCAAAAGGAAATTTATAACTATAAATGAATACATTAAAAAAGAAGAAGAAAGATCTAAAATCAATAACCTAACTTTCTACCCCAAGGAACTAGAAAAAAATAGCAAAGTAAAGACAATGCAAGTAGAAGGAAGGAAATAATAAAGACTAAAGATAAACAAAATAGAGAATCAACAAAACCAGAATTTAATTTTTTCACAAAATCAACAAAATAGATTAACCTCAACCTGGGACTAGAAGGGACTCCATCAACCTAACAAAGGGCATCTGTGAAAAATTCACAGCTATCATACTTAACATTAGAAACTTTACACCTAAAATCAGAAAAAGATAAGGATGTCCACTTTCCCCATTTCTATTAAACATTTTACTGGAACTTTGAACCAAGAAAACTGTGGAAGGGAAGAAGGAAGGAGAGAGTGAAAGAGTACCCCAGTTGGAAAGGAAAAAATAAAACTATCTCCAGATGACATCATATCATATATAGAAAATCCAAAGACTCCACAAAGAAGCTATTAGTTACTCAGAAACCAGTTCAGGAAAGTTGCAAAACATGTCAACATACAAAACCCATTTTATTTCCACACACTAGAAAATGAAAAAACCAAAAGTTAAATTAAGAAATAATTCCAGCATCAACATCAATAAAATACTTAGGACTAAATGTAACCAAGGAGGTGTAAAACATATACCTTGGAAACTCACTCCAAAACATTGTTGAAAGGCATTTAAAAACACCTAAATAAATGGAAAGACATTCTTTGTTCATGGATTGGAAGACTTGATATTGCTAAGATATTAATACCATCAAAAGTGATCTAAGAGTCAATGGGATTCCTACCAAAATTCCAGCTGTCTTTTTGCAAAAATTGACAAGCTGAATCTAAAATTCATATGGTAATGTGAGGGACCTTGAACAGCCAAAACAAACTTGGAAAAAGAAGCAAAGTTGAAAGACTCAAATTTCCCAGTTTCAAAATTTACTTCAAAGCTATAGTAGTTAAAATAGTGTGTAACTCGTATCAGAATAGACATATAGATCAAGGGAAAAGAATTAAGAGTCCAAGAATCTATAGTCAACTGATTTTTTTGACAGGGGCACCAAAACATTCAGTGGAAAAGAATAGACTTTTCAACAAACAATCCTCAGACAACCCAACAGGCACATGCCCCAGGAATGAAACTGGACCTTTACCACACATCACATATATAAATTAACTCAAAACAGATTAAAGACCTAAATTTAAGAGCTAAAACTCTTAAAAGAAAACATAAGGTTAAATATTTATGGTCTTCGGTTAAATATGACACCCAAAGTATAAGCAACAAAAGAAAACACAGATAAAATTGTTAACAGGGATGTTTAGACTACTAATTTAGCATTTTAAATACCATTTTTTTTTCTAGAATTGCCAGGCTTCATCATGATGAGACATATCAGGTATGCTAACACTAATACACTGGAAGCATAAAAATGCTACTTCATAGTTTGTAAGATTGCTTTAGGCTTGTTCCCTATAAACATAGAAATAATGATAAATTTTGTTTTGCCTTATTTCTCATTTTTTAAAATGTTTGTTTATTTAGAGTAAGAACAAGAGAGAGAGCTTGCACATGCAAGCAAGGGAGGGGTTGAAAGAACAGAGAGAGAATCACAAGCAGGCTGTGTGCCGTCAGCACAGAGCCCGGTACGGGGCTCCATCCTACAAACCGTGAGATCATAACCTGAACTGGAACCAAGAATCTGACATTCAACTGGCTGAGCCACCAGGTGCCCCTGCCTTGTTTCTCATTTCACAAGTATATTAGCAGGGGAAAAAAATCAATAGGGAAGAAAGGAACTATTTAGACCAGCGTTCCATAGGAGCAAGAGCTGAAAAAGAAGATCATCAACCTCTTCAGTGCCTCTAAAGACAACAGGACTGAAAGATGAAAACATAGAACTCATGCCATCAAGATTCCCTAATAGGAAAATGAACAAATAAAGGAATAGGGCATTGATGCAGCTCAGGGGGACTGTCAGAAGTGCTACTGGACTGGAGCGTCTCCTTAGCTAGGGAGACAGTTGAGGAGAGACAGCAATTAGAGGAGCCTCCACAGAGGAGGTGATACCAGAGCTTAATTTCGAGGGATGACCTGGACTTCTCTGAACACAATAGAAGCTAAAGAATACCACAGACAGAAGAAGTTACATGGGCAACACATACAGTGAAATGAAGCAAGAGGTCGAATTCTTGGAACTGCAACAAGTTCAGAGGGACTCGAGCGCATACAGTAGAGCGATGAGCAGTGAAAGTACAGAAGCAGGCAGAGGCGAGATAGAGCTCATTGCGTTTGTTGTTGTTGTTCCAAGAATAATTAGATCCATAAATTCATTAGAAAGAAGCCTAAACACATGCCCTTTTATCCAATTATCCCATTTCTGACCATTTATTCCACAAAAAATAATCCAAAACAAAGACAATTGGATGCATGAAAATATTTACTTCCCTTTTAATCATAAATGCAAAAAAACACCCCACCTATAATCAACTTAAAAGCCTAAGGGGAGGCAGAGTGACTTAAAAAGTACTCCAATGCAATTATATGTAACTATTTAAAAAGTGAGAAATAGGGGACTGTAGAATGTACAAAATATAACACAATGTTAAATGGAAGAAAGCAGGTGCAACAGTATATATAGTATGATTGTAAATATATAAAAATGCCTCTGTCCCAGATATGGTAGGTTTGGCAGAGGACAGTGGCCAATTTCATAATAGGCCAAGCAGCCTCATGAGAAAAGTGATATCTGTGCCCACTTAATTATGTGTAATTAATAATGCAATTAATAATATGCATAATCAGTCATCACCCCTTCCATTCTCAAGAAGGTCCCAGAAAGCACAAGAATTATATGGTCATCCTCCTCGTTGGAAGAACTCCACCCTGAGAAAAGAGAAGATCAAGTCCCATCCACCCTCACAACAATTATGAGTTATTAGAGCAGAGAAATGGTAATTTTGAGCACAGAGAAGGTAGACTTCTCAAATTCTTTTGGTCTTACAACACACCCCATCTCTCAAACTGCTGAGGTTATTACATCAAATAAATAAAAAATTAAAGAGTAAAAATGTCTCTAATAAACTAAGATCACAAGGAAAGTTATGTTTTAGCTATAACAGAGCATAATACGACTGTGGAAGGAATATTCTTCCCCATTCCTGTGATGAATGTTGGAGCAAGGAATGGGGATGCCAAAGTCTACTTCACCTGGATCAGAAAACCAGCACAGAGAACATCAGAGAATGGGTTATAACAGAGGTGAAGGAGTCAGGGCAAGAAGAAATTGGTAATGCAGGAATGCACAAGCTTTTGTTTGTACTTGTGTTTTAGTTTTAATGTGTATGTGTGGAAAATGACAAGTGATGCAGTCATCTTAAAAAGCAATTGTTTTAAGGTAAGGGGATTATAAGTGTGCTTTTTCCCTTTATCTAAACATTTATAGTTAATAATTTGTGACTTTCTCGTAACAATACTTTTACCTGAGATATTGCTGGTTGTATCAGGGCACAAGCAAAGAAGACAAGACTGCTTCTACACATGTGTATACATACATACATACACACATACATACACATTTGTTACAAGGATTTGGCCTTCCACAACTGTGGGAGCTAGTTAAGCAGTCACTGTAAGGCTGCTGTCTTCATATCTAATGTTGGAGCTTGACATCCACAGGGCAGCCAGCCAGAAAGAGGAGATGAATGTAAGGTGGGGTCAAGTAAGATCAAGCTGGAACCCACAAGCTTCAGACAGAGCCCAGGAAAACAGACTGAAATTCATGTTAGTGTTTGTCTGCATGCATGTTGTATAGCAGCTGAGGCTCTTCCTCAGAGTTAAACAGGAACAGTGGACCTCAGAGTTGGAGAAATTGAAGGAGGATCCAGGAGGAGGGGGTGTCCTTACAGCATTGCTCCTGCCTCATGCCAAACAGGTGAGCCAGCAGTCAGTTGCAATATGCGCGAGCTACAAAATGGCGGCTATATCACAGGCCTCCATATCTCTCCCAAGAGTGTCTCTTCTCTTCAGCCCTAATCACAAACACACAAGAAATGGGAATTGGGGAACATGTAGGTAACTTCCAGCCAAACTGAAATATGACAGAGCCACCACAAAGTCAAATGATGTGTTTTGTCAAGAACACTACTAGTTTTCATAACAAGATTGTGAAAATCTGAACTAAAATGAATTTCTCTTTTTCTAAGCTATCTCTGGCATTTTTTCAGAAACACTTTATTTAACATTTATTTATTTGGACAAGTTTATTAGTTATAAGCCACAGAAACTAAGTCGGATGCAGGATTTTCCAACCTCAGCCCTATTGACATTTGGGGCCAGATAATTCTTTGTGAAGGGGGGCTGTCCTGGGCACTGTAGAATGTTTAGGAGTATTCCTGGCCTCTATCCACCATATACCAGTCCCCTTCCCAAAATATGATAACCAAAAGTGTTCTTAGACATTATGAAGTGTCCCCAAGAGGGGGTGGGATACAAAACCACTTCCAGGTAAGAATGATTGTTCTGGGAATTTAAACCAAAGGGAATGACAAAGATTCTTTGCTTGACCAAACTTTAGTTAGGCTCCTGAAACTTCTCCTAGGCCTCTCTTGGAACTTCCTTATAAAATCTAGTTTTAGTAAGAACCCTACTAAGTTTAGCCCAAATCCCCCATCCTCAATGATCTGGTCACCAATGTTACCTGACTGGTTCCTTACCCTCCACCACCCCCCAAGTGATATCTGATCACTCTGGCCTATCTTCAGCAATAATCCTGGTCGGTGGGTTTAACTGAGAATCCTTTTTACCCTTGTTGTTTCCTCTTAGTAATTTTTCATTCACTGACCGTCCCCCACTCTTGATTCTTGGTTACAAATCCCCCAAATGCCCATGTTGTTTTTGGAGTTAAGCTCAATCTCTCTCACCCACTGCAAAAGTTCATCACAGTGGTCCCGAAATCTATCGCCATAGCTCCCTTCCTTGAATAAACTCTTTCTTACAATGATTTTTGAGTATTTTTCTCTTTAAAAGGAATTGATAATGTAAAGACATTGAAAACATAGAAAACCAGGCTTGAGTGCAGAAATCAAGAGAACAATGCCTGTAATTACAGCACAGAACCAGATCAGAGAGGAAATTACAGTTGCTGCTTCTAAACTCTACCCATTGTAGTCTGTACTGCCACCACCACTGACCCCTGGACTCTGGAACCTCCCAATAGTTCTGCTATCTCTACTGCTCAGAGATAGTCTTGCTTCCACCACTGAGGCTGAAAAACAGCTCCCTTGTGATCCCCATTTTTTTCAGGTCACTAACTTTCACTGCAAGTCTTCCAAGAATGCATATGACGTTTATGCCCACTCACCTCTTAGCTGCAGAAGAGGCTGGGGAAATGACTATCTAGTATCCTTCTGAGTTTCATAAGTGGGAATGCACACATAGGGTAGATTTTGGAAGTTGGGCAGACCAAAAGAACGACAATATCCACTAGACATATCAAGACAATTGGTCTGAGGATTCTCTCTGACAGTGAGTGGGTACAGCTTTGCAAGTACCTGGCTATAACTACAGGGCATCTACTGCTTGACTAGCAGGATGTTAAGTCCTTTGTTGCGTCAAAAGAACCCAGGTCCCTCTGCTCCAAGAAATTGCATTCTACCCCCACAATGGTCAAGAACTGACCATCCCATGAGGTCAATCCTTTTATCGTCAGCCAGTGTCAGGGAGAGCAAACTCTGCCTTGGGTTTCAGAAGACCTCATTACTGTTATTGAAAAGAACATTTTGGTCAGAGATAAACAATAGAATGTTTCCACTTTTCTGTTTGGAAAGCTATTTAGAGAAGAGGGAAGAGAGTGAGCAAGAGTTGATGGTGGTGTGATGGATGACAAAAGCTTCTCTCCATGCTGCAATGGCCCAGAAAAGGCAACAGCCACGCACGTAATGCTCGTTACTGCTAATGGGAGTTGGGTCTGGCATCCAGAGAAGAACATGCCCTTGGAGCTGTACTTCCCTCTGTGGACAAATTGACATTGAGAGAACCTTTGTCATAAATAATCCCTGCCATTCAAAAGAACATTTAGCCCATTTCTGCACAGGGAAGACAAAAGAGTCACTGAAGTTTCACAGACTCTGGAGCTCTCTCTTCAGGAAGACTTACAAAAGCACAATGGGCTTCTGAACTGCACTGATGGATAAAAGAAGGGGTTCTGCATTGCTGGGGCTTGGGATGGCTGTAGAATACACATAATGCCAAATATCTAGGTGCAAAATTCAATTACTGTTCCCAGAAACTGTACTCTACTGCTTTGTGTAGCATCTCTTAAAATTTAGACAAGTAAAATAAATAAAATAAAATAATAAAAATAAGACACTGTCCCAGTCCATTCAACCAAGGACCCTGCCCCTGGAAAAGTATTTAAAGGTATTGGTGAATGCCAATAAATAATAAATAAGTGAAAGAAGCAAGGAAGATTAATTAATTACTAGACTCAACAGCCAACTTCATTGAACTTCTATGCCTATCACCCATTTCTAAGAATCAGGGGAGTTCAGTTTACATTCTAAAAGGCTTGAATATCAGTGACCTAAACTCTCCTCAAGCCTCAACAGCCAGCTTCACTGAACTCCATTGAACTAAGTATCCAGTTTTGAGGGAAAATTGCATGAAACTGATAAGTATGATATAGTTATTTCATAAAACCTTATGTAAATGGAGAATGGTTTATCAGAAGATTCAGCTTAACAATCTGTTCTGATCTTTTCACATCCTCCTGTCCCACACTCCCCCATGCTCATTATGCTCTGGCCACATTGAGCTTTTCTCTACTCCCTAAATAGATGCAGCTCCTGTCTGCCTCGGGGACTTTGAACATCCTTTTTCCTCTGGCTATGCTTCAACCCCACCACTGCTCAGCCTTTCAGCCCCTGGCTAACAAGAAGATCAACTCTGGTCTCATCAGAAGCATCACCAACCGCTGACAAGACTCTTCTGATCACACCATCTACAGTAGACCTTCTCCCTTCTCTCAGTCCTTTGTCTTTTCATAGCACTTCTGATCATTTGTATTGACAGGGTTCAGAACATACCACCCCAAAGTGTGCCACTTTGGGTTATTTTGAGCTAAAGGTAATCAGGTTCAGCAAATACAGGAAAAGTTCTTTACCTCTCCCTTATCTGCTTAAAATGAAGTATGTATTCTCATCTTTGGTAAAGAAAATTTACATTTATAAAGGAAATTTTCATTAGTAAACATATGTATACTAGGAAGACACCTATTCCCAGAGACATATTTTTTTCCACCCAAGAGACTGTTACCTGCATAACAAGGCAAACTTTATTTACCATATATTTCCTCCCTTATCCTCCCCCACTTTGCTTCCCCAACCAAGCACCAAACCCCTATTTCTTTCTGTAGCTCAGGACAGTATACAAGTCTCAATCATCTGGCCACTTCCTTGAGTCTCATATTGTTTCTTTCTAGAGAGAAAGAGAGACAGAAGGAAGCGCATGAGCAGGGGGAGGAGCAGAGTAGGAGGGAGAGAGAGAGAGTCTCTTTTTTTTAATGTTTGTTTATTTTTGAGAGAGAGAGAAATAGAGAGAGAGAGAGAGAGAGTATGAGCAGGGGAGGGGCAGAGAGAGGGAGACGCGGAATTCAAAGCAGGCTCCAGGTTCCAATCTGTCAGCACAGAGCCTGATGCGGGGCTCAAACTCACAACTGTGAGATAGTGACCTGAGCCAAGGTCAGATGCTCAACCGACTGAGCCACCCAGGTGCCCTGAGAGAATCTGAAGCAGGTTCCAAGTCCAGCATGGAGCCTGACACAGGGATCTATCTCTGAGCTGAAATCAAGAGTCGGAAGCCCAACCAACTGAGCCATCCAGGTACTTTGAGACTCATATTTTTGTAAAACTCCTGTGTGTCCATACATAATTAAAATAACTTTTTTTTACTCTCCTGTTACACTGTCTTATGTCAATTTAATTCTTAGACCAGCCTTAGAAGCTAGAAGGGCAGAAGAAATCCCTTTTCTTCCTTGTCAATGTCTTTATTTATTTGTACATGCTTTTTCTTTTTCTTTTCTTTACACTATAGTTCAAGTTCCATAAATGCAGGTGTAGCATCTACCTGGCTCCTTATTCTATCCTCAGGGCTAGAAGAGTAACTATCACCTGATATGGAATGAACAAATAAAATGTTAAACAAATGGATGTATTGCCATCCCTCTTACTGCATGTCAGAACATGAGGAGGAAAAAAGAAAACAAATTTATATTAACAGATATAGTTAAAACAAAGATTTTCAGGGTGTATCCTGTGGGCAATAAATATTCACTCTATTATATCTTCTATATTTATAACCAAATGTTAAACAAGAATAGCTCATTCAACTTAAAAAAAATCTTAAAAGGTAGTAAGGGAACTAACATGTGTTTATCTCAGATATTACAGGATTGATGTCATTTCTTGTCATTGCTTCAATAATACTGGGGTAAATATAATTAAAGAACAAGTCTTAATATTTTATTGTCTTTCCTCATGTGCACATGAGGCATTTAAATGACAAAACAAGTAGCATGTGTGGATATATGTCAGGAAAACTGAAATCAGTATGGTTTCAAATGGTTGGCAGTGGTTTCATAGGAAATGTGATGTTTAAACTGAGCCTTGGAGAATGAGAGACACTCACAAGGCAGAAAGGAGAAAGAAGGCCCATCCATGCAACTAGCAGAACACAAATAAAGTACAAAAAGAACTGGAAAAAAGTGGTGCAGATATCAAAATGGCCCATATTAGGAAGAAGTTAGAAAGACTGATTCTATGTGCATTCTGGAATTCCTTAAATTCCAGGCTGAGGAGACCAGATTTTATGCCCCATGTAAAAACAAACTGTAAAAAGTCTGGTTATGAAAATCACCTTTAAGGAAAATGAATTTCTTCAGTAATAAGTGAACTGTCATAAAGAGAAGCCAGAAAAGGGGAAGATTCTTAATAGCTAATGTTCTTATCCAGATGTTGGGAGTGGAAGTAAAAACAGTGTAATTCAATTGTATCAATCAGGGTCTATTTGCATAAACAGAATCCACTGTAAATACTTTAAACAGAGGGAATTTAATGCAGAGAACTGGCTACACAGATGATACAAAAGCTGAGAAGCAGCACAGGGGACAGTGAGGCAAATCAGGAATCAACAACAAGAAGCTGTTACCACCCTCAATGTTGTTGCAACAATGGGAAGAAGGGATTTAGTGGAGTCTAGGATCTGGAACTATGTCTTAGAAGCTGGAAACAAAGAAAGACTGTCAGAATGTAGAAGTTGTTTATCAAAACCTGGAACCATGGAGCAGCCCTCACTGCTGCTGGAGATGCTTCCCAAAGAAAGAAAATTTACATAAGCAGAAGGAAGAAAATGCATGGCCTCTCCCTCCACCAATTTCCCCCACTAGCGATTCTTTGGCTGAACCTAGACAGAAGGTAACTAGCAAGGTATCTTGGAGAATAACATTCCTTGTAAGTCAAAGCACAAGAGGAGGTTGGGGAATGAATCTGAGAGATAAAAGGCAAAAGACCAGCACATCAATCAAAGAGAAGAAAATCTGGGACTGTATAACTACTAGTTAATAAACAGGAAAGAAGAAAATGTGCCCAGGGATATGCTTCAGTCATGCTGGTAAAGAAAACAGGGGTGCCTGGGTGGCTCAGTCAGTTAAGCATCTGACTCATGATTTCAGCTCACATCATGATGTTACGGTTTGTGATTTTGAGCCCCGAGTCAGGCTCCATGCTGACAGTGTGGAACCTGCTTGGGATTCTGTCTTTCTCTCTCTCTGCTCCTACCCCATACTGGCTGGCTCACTCTCTCAAAATAAATAAATAAACTTAAAAAAACAGAGAAATCAGGAGAAAACTTCACAAGGAAGAATATCTGTATTAGTCACAGTTCTACAGAGAAATAAAATCAATTGGGGGGGTGCTGTGTCAGGGGAGAGATGAAAAGGAACTGGCTCATGTGATTATGCAGACTGCATCCCAAGATCTGCTGGGTAAGTTGACAAACTGAAGTCCCAGGAGGGCCCATATTATAGCTGTAATATAAGACTGTCAGACTTGAGACCCAGACCCAGAAGGAGCCAGTGTTTCAGTCTGAGTCTGATGACAGGAAAAAGCTGATGTCCCAGTTTGAAGGCAGTAAAGCAGGAAGAATTCTCTCTCATTCGGGGGGAGGCACAGCCTTTTTTGCTCTAGGCTTTCACCTGATTAGACAAGGCCCACCCATATCAAGAAGAGCAATATGCTTTCTTCAATCTACTGATTTAAATTTTTTGTTTTATCTACAAAAGTCATCTCTACACCCAAAGTAGGGCTCTAACTCACAACCCTGAGATCACAAGTTGCATGCTTTTCTGACCAAGTGAGCCAGGCACCCCCTAATTTAAATGTTAATCTCATCCAACAGCCTCTAGAAATACCCAAGAATTGTGTTTGGCCAAATATCTGGACACCCCATGGTCCAGTCAAAGTGACACATAAAATTAGCCATCACAGCATCTAAGCTGAGTCTGAGTTAATAGCAGTCTATGTGGAAATTCAATGAAAAAGTATAGAGCTCAAAGAAGTGATCAAGATTGGAAAAATAAATTTTGGAGTTGTGCAATATATAGGGAACAAAGTGAGCTATGGACAGGAGTCAGAGAAGAGACGATAGTTAGAATCATAACCTAGAGGCACTGTAAGTGTCTCTCTCTAGAAACATTAAACAGTATTAGGTATATTATTAGTAGTAAAACAGATGAGTCTAAGATAGTTTAAATAGATTTTACTCACATAGGCTGAAAGGTTTTCTTGTTGGCCTTCAGTTAATGACAACATTCTATTTATCAGAGCAGCTAAGACCTAAGGATAATGAAATCTTGGTATATTGTCTTTTATTTAAAACTAAGCCATCTAGTTCGATTCACAACTTTGTATCCTTGATTCTGAGATTTGGTGAGCATGTCTGTACTCATCATGTTCACACCCTAATAGTTTTATAACCATTGATCTGTATTGTTTAGAACAGTCCAACTACTGTAACACTAACCACAAAATCTCAGTGGCTTAAGATAATAAAGCCTTATTCCTTCCCATGTCATTCTCTGACAGTGCTGGTGGTGAAGAGCTCTACTCCACGCAGCCCTTCAGGGACTGGGGCTCTCTCCTTCCAGTGGCCTTTGGAATCCTTCACTGGATCCTAAGTATTCAAACAGTAGATGAAGAAAGAGTATGAACATGGTAGACTCAGTGGGAGGTTTATGGGCCATGCCTACAGATGATGTACATAATATGTTCTCACATCTCACTGGCAAGTACTCATTCACAGGGCCACGCTTTTATGGAGGAAGACAGGAGTATAATCTAGGTGCCCAGAAACAAAACAGAAATAGTTTGGTGAGCAGCTGAGTATGTTCAGCCATGTTGATCTGGTCCTTCTTAAACTACTTTCCAATTTGAAGAATCCTCTAGCTTTTATTCCCTTGATTATATGACCACCGTCCCCTGTAAATTCTCCAGTTCAATTATGCTTTGCATGATCTGAGACATCAGCACTACACAGAAAACTAGAAGGGATAAAAGAGGAGGAGGTAGGGGCATCTGGGTGGCTCAGTCAGTTGAGTAACTGACTTCAGCTCGGGTCATGATCTCGCGGTTCGCAAGTTTGAGCCTCAGGTGGGGCTCTGTGCTGACAGCTGAGCTTGGAGCCTGCTTCAGATTCTGTGTCTCCCTCTCACTCTCTGTCCTTCCCCTGCCCTTCTCTCTCTCTCTCAAAAATAAATAAACATTTAAAACAAAAAGAGGAGGAGGTAAAAGAAGAGAGCACCAAGCTTCTGAATTGAAAAGACCTGAGTAGTCGTCATCTCAAACACCTTATCACACAGAAGAGGACACTGAATGTCAGAGAAGACCACACATCCTTAAATGTAAAATTGGGACTTCAACCCAGCTCTCTTAATTTTATGCTCAGGATTCATGTCAATATACTATTATTTCAAATATGTGTATGCTAAAATTTGGTACAAAGATATAATAACATTCCCTAGAGTTTTTAATATTCTGAGGCTATATAATAATGATAGACATTTTGCTGGTAGTTTTAATCTGGGGAGTGCACACTTGAGAAGCATTCCTAGAATCTAAACTAGCAACCCAGAACCCTTCATTTGAACTACTATTATTAAAATTATTTTCTACAAAGTAAAAGTAGGATGCATGTATGCCCTACGTAGGCTTCTGAAAAGAAGGATTTGGAGACAGTTTTTTGTTTTTGTTTTTAATTTCCCTTCTACTTGCTATATTAGAACTCTTTCACATGCTAACAATGGAAAACAACTCAAACTAGCTTCGTTTTTTTTTGTTTGTTTGTTTTTGTTTTTAAGGAACCTATTGAATCATGTATGTACTGCAGGATCTGGGACACAACCAGTATCATCAGAGCTCTGTCAGCCCATCATTCATGTCTACTAATTTTTTTTTTTTTTTAGTTTCTAAAAAAATGTTTTTATTTATTTCTGAGAGAGAGAGAAACAGCGTGAGTGGGGAGGGTCAGAGAGAGAGAGGGAGACACAGACTCCAAAGCAGCTCCAGGCTCTGAGCTAACTGTCAGCACAGAGCGCGATGCAGGGCTCAAACCCACGAACCATGAGATCATGACCTGAGCCGACGTCGGACACTTAACCGACTGAGCCACCCAGGCGCCAAGTGTCTACTAATTTTTAATTCTCTTTCTAGGCTGGCCTGATTCCCTTTTCTTACAGACAGGCTATTTCCACATGTTGAAAATGATGGCCACTGGCAACATCAGCCCTACAAATTTTAACTTGAGATCCAGAGAGAAGAGAGAGTCTTTCCTTACGGCAATAATAGAAAAGCCTGAGTTGACTCTGACTGGCCCATCCTCAATCACCTGCCTTTTTTTTAATGAGTGGGTATGGGTGGGGGAGTAGAGAGAGAGAGCCAATACTGTGATTGACATCCCACCAAGCCTGGAAGGAGTGTTGAAGATTTCCCCCAGAAACCAGAACATGCTGAGCAGAGAAAAATATTAGCTATCCCATCCCATGCTGCTTGTTGACCAGGAAAAGGATATTAAAGACAAAAAAAAGTAGAATCCATTTCTAATATACAACTAGACGCATGATATATTAAGTATATACTTCCTTCCTATCAAAGAGCCAACATCCATATTCAGGACACTTTCCTCTCTTCTCTTTTAAATTAAAAACTCAGAACAATAGGCAGCACAAGAAAGAGTCTCTCTTGTTATTTATAGGTGTTCAAGTCAAATACCTCTTGTTATTTATAGGTGTTCAATGACAAATATCAGATTTATAGTTAATTTGGCTATTTATATAAACGTTAATCATTAAGAAAGCCCCCTACCTTAAAAAAAAAGTAGAGCTAAATATTGGGTTTAGAAAAGGACTATAAAATTGTCTAGTTCATCATTTTCATTTTGCAGATTATGGAATTGAAGGCCAGAGAGGTGAAGATACCTGGCTCAGTTATGCAGCTTTTTCTTGAATGAATCCCGGGTTTAAATTCAAGTTTCCCTTCAGGTAGTGCAGCACTTTCCCACTGTACATCATTGTCCAAATTCTGTACATGCTCCTCAAGCAATGAAAGATGTAGACACAAATAGATAATTATCAACTGAAAAGAGAATTTATTGGTTCTGTCAATCATTCAAAAATTTTTTTAAATTTCATTCAACAAGTTTTAACAGAAATTCTCCTCTAGCCATATTTTTGAATACACAATTCTGTCATATCTGGAAAAAATGGTGGCTCTTAGGAACTGAGGTTCTAACTGTGTGCTAAATGCTTGTAAAAATAATTACCACATGAAATTAAAGTGACATGTATCATGAGGAATTCTTTTGCTACTTGGCTTCAGAGTTTTGTTTGCTTTTTTTTTTTTCTAAAAAGTTTATCTCCTGCTGTGTCTTTATGCAATTATACACAGCATGATTAGATGGAAAAAAGATCCCCTAAATACCATGAACAGCTAAAATACAGTTCTAATCAATTCACTTGATTTTAAATTGTTTCAAAATATATCCTGGGTACTAACACAATCATTCTTAGCTTTTCTTATTTTAGTAGAAATGAACCTCCGTGTTCCTTGACCAGTAAACTTCTGCTCAAGTTAAAATACTAAGATCCTTAAAATCCTTTTCAGAAAATGCAGATTAAAATGAGATACTATCTTTTGCCTTTCAGCTTGGAAAAGATTAAAAATGAAAGTGTCTAGTTTAGCAGGAAAGGGGGGAAATCACAATCGCATCTACTTCTAGGACAAGTGTAACTGTTACACTTCATGGTAAATATAGGGGCTCTCCTTTTGTAGGCCAACTTGGCGAGATACATTTAGGACCATTAAGAAATAGGCATGCCTTGGGGCATCTGGATAGCTCAGTCCACTAAGCATCTGACTCTCGATTTCAGTTCAGGTCATGATTTCACAGTTGTGAGATGGAGCCCCATGATGGGCTACAAGCTGCTAACAGAGCCTTATTAAGATTTTCTCTCTCTCTGCCCCTCTCCCCAACTCATATCCTCTCTGTCTCTTAAAAAGTAAAAATGAAAATAAAAAAATAAGAAATAGTCATGCCCTTTAATCCAGTAGTTCCACTAGTAGTAGTTTGCCCTAAGGAAATTATCAAACATATACAAAAATGTTCATCACCAACTGCATAACATAAAAAAGGAGGGAAGGAAGGAAGGAAGGAAGGAAGGAAGGAAGGAAGGAAGGAAGGAAGAGGCTGGAGAGCCTGGGTGGCTCAGTCAGTTAAGCATCTGACTCTTGGTTTTGGTTGAGGTCATGATCTCACAGTTCGTGAGTTCAAGCTCTGTGTCAGGCTCTGCACTGTCAGCACAGAACCTACTTGGGATTCTCTTTCTCCCTCTCTGCTCCTCCTCAGCTTATGCTCTGTCTTTCTTGCTCTCTCAAAAAAAATAAACTTTTAAAGAAAGATGCTGCTAAATAAATCAGTTGATTTATGTTCACTACATGGATGTTAACTACAGTATAGTATTAATAAACTCCTGTCATATACCGTATTTAATGTAACTGGCAATAAGGCAGCAAATGAAAGGGTCTATATCTGCAGGCAGCCTGACCTAGAATAAAGCAAAGCATTTGTAAGCTTACTCTTGTAGGGAAAAGCAAAGAACTGTCCATAGGGGCTTTGAAGTGATACAAAATACACTAGTGCCGGTTGTTGGCACCTTCCAACATTCTGAAAAATCACTGATTTCTGCCACAATCTGCAGCCTAACACAGAGCATCCGAGCACGGGAGACAATCACTCACAATGCTGCAGAGAGAGAGAGAGAGAGAGAGAGAGAGAGAACCATTGGCTCAGTTGTGATCATGTGACATTCGGTGTCACATACTACTCACATTGCAAGATATCGCTCATTTATCAAGTTAAAATTTATTAGAAATGTTTGCTCGTCCTGCACAATACTGGCAGAAGTTACTCACAATCCAAGATTTCTGTACTTTAGAAGTATATGTAGCAAGGGCTGGCTTGGCTCTGTCAGTTAAGCATCTGACTTGGACTCAGGTCACATGGGTTTGAACCCTGCATCAGGCTCTGTGCTGACAGCGCGGTGAGTCAGCTTGGGATTCTCTCTCCCTCCCTTTCTGTCCCTCCCTCCCCCACACAGCTCCTTCTCTCTTTCTCTCTCAAAATAAATGAACTTAAAAAAAAGAATTATACCCTGCAAAATATTCATAGAGATTATCTCTGCCTGGAGATAATATCTACTTCAAAATATTCATGTCAGGATTCAATTATACACACACACACATACATACATATATATATAATGTATAGATACATAATAAAATAAACATATAAATAAGGAAATAAAAATGTACATGTATGCATATATGTAACTACTGTATATAACTATATTTATTGTATAATTTATATTTTATGCATTTATTTTTATTATTTATATATATATAAAATTTCCCCATCAAAGGGCCTGGGAAATAGTAGGCCTTCAAAGAATAATAGTCAACTTTTTGCATTTACAATGTTTTTCTTATGTGACACCCATTCCACAGTATTCTATAACATGATTTGGCTCCAAGAACACAATCAGGGAGAGAGGTATCTCAAGAGCGAAAATAAATAAGGCAGAAAACTAATAAGGTTCTGGAGCTCTCTGCAATGTTTCTGCACATAACCTGTCAAGCCAAAGCTTTAATCTGATGTCAGTTTTCAAATGATAGAGGATGATAGGCTTCACACCCCAGTGTGTGATCTTAAAATCTACCTTGCTGATGAAGATAGACAAAGGATAACCTTTTTCTTCAGAAAGTATTCTTATTACCTTTTAAAAGCATGAATCAGACCCTGGGAAAGATTAGGTTCATTACTTTAAAATAACCACGTGAAGGAACCCAGAGCCACATATCCAAGCCTAATGGATTTTGCCCTCCAAAAGAGGCATAATTTTGGATTCGCCTTCCAGGTCCCTGTTGGGTTTCCATGGGAACAAATGTCTCAGGGTCAACTGTACTCATCTCAGGGTTGGGGAGCTATATGAATGAGTAAGAGAGACAAAATTTGTCTTCTTTGGGAGCTGATTCAGTCTCCCAAATATATATAGGCATATATTCGGCCATAACAGAGGAATGGAAGGGTCTGATGTGATATGAGGTTTTAAGGGCAAAGCTGTGAAAGCTTAACTGAAGTATGACATAATTTTTAGCCCCTCAAACACTACCTGTTCCCTGACCACATTTAGTCAGGTTCCCTTTTGTTGACAGAAAGGGTAGATGGTATCCTTTCAGGCTATTCAACATAAAGGGAAAAGACTCTCACACCCCCTCCTGCAATCTGATTTGTGGAAATAAAAAGTCAAACTGAATGGAACAAGGAGGGGTTAGTTACTTCACTATGAAATAAATTAAACCTAAAACAGGCAATGACCTAAACTACTGGTTAACTCATTGCTGCAAATGCATATCCCAAAAGGGACTTCCATTCACCCTCCAAGAAACTGCATTGGAATGCTGAAGGAGTCTTGGACCACAATGAGAGGAGTGCAAACTCCAGAGTTTTTAGCCAAAGTAGCAGATGTTGCACTCAACCACTAATTTCAGGAAGATATGTAAAACATGGTTGGAAATGCTCAACATAGGTGAGAGAGGAGGTACTTCAAGACAGACCAAGTTCCACTCAGAACTTTCTGGTGAATGCCAGTAAAAAGTTTGTCTGAATCAAATCCTAATCATACTAAATACTTAGAATTGTCATATCCCTGTTGTACTTATTTACTTATCTATTTATATTTTATTTTATTTTATTTTTTTAAATGTTTTATTTATTTCTGACAGAGAGAGAGAGAAAGAGACAGAGTGAGAAGAGGAGGGTCAGAGAGAGAGGGAGGTACAGAATCAGAAGCACGCTCCAGGCTCTGAACTGGCTGTAAGCACAGAGCCCGATGTGAGGCTCCAACCATGAACTGTGAGATCATGACCTGAGCTGAAGTCGGACGCTTAACTGACTGAGCTACCCAGGCGCCCCGCCTACTGTTTTTATACTGACCCAACATTTATGAATTCTTATCACTGTGACATACAACCTCTCAGGAAGAAGGTATTTGGACAAGTATAACTTTTATTCAACAATTTAGTCTATGAAAAGATCTCTGGGGTGTATCATCAAGGTCCAGGATAACAGTTTCTCCTCCGATATACACACACACACACACACAATTAGCTTTTCTTAGTACATGTATCTATCAGTGGTAATAAGTGTAATCTTTATAAAACTGAAGTCCCCAAAAATGAGGAAAGCAAACCTCTGGCTAGTTTGCATTTTTAGGGAAAGATAAAAAGAAAGGAAGGGCTTGATATGTGAAGCTATATACCCTTAAAGACTTGAGCAAGTCTAGTCACTGTGGCCAAGCCTTTCCTCCTCCGAATTCCAACAGCATTTACTGTTTCTATCTCTCATTTCCATTCATTCTACAAAAATTCATGTCCAACTGGGATGGGTCAAAGCTAAATGCTGCTACTTAGTAACTGACTGGTAACATCTCTTGATCTGTCTGAGCAGCTGGTATGTCTCCTCTCTCTCTCAACAGAATCTGTGTTTCTTGAGGGCTAGAACCATGGCAGATGTTTGCCTAGAGATAAAGATCTGACTCACATTCCTCCATGAATTGGCAACCACTGGTCTGCCCAGCATCATCTCCTTTACCTTTCATACCCTGTATGCCAAACACCCCAGGTTATTTCCCATTACCAAATGAATTCTGTACTTCTCTTTTAAAATGTACTGACTGGGGGTAATGGTTCCACACAAATGCCCTTGTTCAAACTTTTTCTTTTAAGATTGTACCCACCTCTGGTGTCTTTTCCGGCCAATATCTTGTCTATGAAATCTGTGAAGGGCCTCCAGAACCAGAATCATTCTTTTCTTCCCCTATGTTCCCATGGCACTGTTGTTTCAGTTTCCGTTTCTGGAACTTATCACATTATGCCTTTATTTAGAGCCAATGGTGTCATCTCCTCTGTTAACTTAGAAGCTTATTATTTAGTCATGTTGTACCTCTCGGTGTATACTTCATGTTGCCCATAGTAGACACGTAACAAGCTTTTTTGAATAAATGTATCAATGCTAGCCATGACAATGACTGATAATGTCCCGGCAAGCTCAAACTATTCTCCAATAGCAAAGCGTTGCTTAAATAATTATTTTTGTGTCCACAACAGAATACTCTGCAGTCATTAAGCATGACTTAGAAGAGATTTCCAATGGAACTAAAGTGTATTATGCTAGGCGAAATAAGTCAGACAGAGAAGGACATATGATTTCACTCAAATTTGGAATTTAAGAAACAAAACAGAAGGAGCATGGGGGAAGGGAAGCAAAAATAAGATAAAAACAGAGAGGGAAGCAAACCCTAAGAGACTCTTAAATATCAAGAAAAGAAAAGAAGATTGACAGAAGGGTGTTGGGTGGGGGAATGGGGTAAATGGGTGAGAGGCATTAAGGAGGGCACTTGTTGGGATGAGCACTGGGTGTTACATGTGAGTGATGAATCACAAAATGCTATTCCTGAAATCATTATTACATTATATGTTAACCAACTTGGATTTAAATTAAAAAAGAAAAAAAAAAAAGATTTCCAAGTCATCATTCTTTTCTTTTCTCCCTAGTAGCTTTGTCAAACTACTTACACCATACCAAACTCCCAAACTCCCATTTCTCTCTTCATATTCAGCAAGATAAATTTATCTCCTCATTCATGGAGAAAATAAAACGATTAGGTTTTTTTCAAACTTTTGTCATCAAACACACAAACTCACCTGCATGCTGATCTACCCCATCCTTCCATGCAGTTACACTGAGATTTCCATTCATCTTGCTTTAAGACTAGCTTCCCTTAAGAAGACTAACTTCCCCCAATGTGTGCACAATGATACTGCTCACTGTATTCTCCTGTCTCTTGCTCTTCTTATTATCCCTTCGGATCTCTTTATCTTCAGGCTTGTTCACTCTCTCCCTGTCTCCTCTTCCTCTCTCCCTCTCTTCCTTCCCAATGGCATTTTAAAATGCTCAGATATTTGTACTTAAGAAAATCATCACCTCATGCTACTCCACTTCCTGTTTATAGAAAAAAAAATTAATGGAGTCAGTTCCCTCCTGCTTCCTGAATTTCATCTACTGTGCCCTTTCCATCACACTGAGAGTTAGTTCCCTTCTCCTCCACTAAAAAGACAAACAACTAAACAAATAAACAAAAACAAACTAAACCAAACCAAACCAAAAACCTCATTAAAATCGTTACTTACCTCCTTATCACTAGAACTCTTTATGACTTTCACTTTTAAGTGGCCCAGGATCCTTTGGACAGCTCCTCCTTGTAGCACACTTTGCTCGAGTTGGTGTCAAACGATACTTGACAAGGTTTGGCTCCTGCCTTTGTTAATTCCCCATTGTGAAATCCCTTTCCTCCGACATCCCTTAAATCTACTTATTTCTGAGGGTGTTCACAGAGATCCCCTTCTCTTCCTACTCCACACATTACCCCCAGGCATGCTAATCCAATCACCATCTCTGTGCTGTCAGAGATGGAGTCTACAGATTCTGCCCAGATCACTCTTTTCGGCCCCAAAAATCTTACATCCAACTACCCCAGAGACATCTCCATTAGGCTGTACTGTCAGCACCATTTCCAAACATGTTCCATACTTAAGCCATAACGCCCCACTCCACCACACCCAGCATGTTCCTCCCGTGTTCCTCTGGCAGCCTCACCACCATCCAAGTAAGAGACTCAGACAGAATCCTTGGTTTCTCCCTCTTCTCACTTTCAATATCCATTCAATGATCATGGCATATGGAATCCACCTCCTCAATATTTCTTAAGTCCATCAGCATCTCTCTATCCCACTAAGAGTACTCTATTTCAGGCCACCATTATCTCTTGCCAGGATTCCAGAAACTGTCTCACAAACAATTTTCCTGCCCCAATTGTGTCACATTCCAGTCTGCTCCCTATATTACAACAACCATGGCATTTCTTTTTTTATTATATTTTTTAAGTTTATGTATTTATTTTGAGAGGGAGAGTGTATGCATGCACTATCAGTGCAGAGCCTGATGCAGGGCTTGAACTCATGAACTGTGAGATCACGACCTGAGCTGAAACCAAGAGTTGGATGCTTAGACAACGGAGTCACCCAGGCACTCCCAACTATGCTATTTCTAAATGTATGTTACGTCCCTACTGAAAGCCCTTTTGGTGCCATCCCACTACCTTCAAAATAAGTTTCAAAACCCTTATTATGGTCTCTGGGTTCCATATTACTTTGATACCTTCTTACCTGTATGAGTTTCATCTTTCAAATGCTACCTTTCTTTACTCTCCATGTTCCTGACATCCTGAAAATCTTTGAGTTCAAGTGATCCACTCTGTCTCACACTGTGTGGCACCTTTACTCCTTTTGTTCACTTTGCCTCTAATATTCCTTTCTTCCAAGACCACTCTCCCATACCTATTAACTGCACCTGGCTAACTGCTACTCATACGTCATATCTAAGATGAGATGCTGGTCCTTTCAGGTTTCCTCGTGCCTACAAGTCCAGTTTGGGGGCCTCTTCTTTGCTCCCACAGCATCTAGAAACTCTATCATAATACCTAACCTAAGACATAATAATTTCTGTAATCTGTCTACATCCTGTTTTATTAAATTCTTGAGAACAGATATTGTGTCTATGTCCACCATTCATTGATTCAACAAGTAGTAGTGTAGTATTTATTCTAGAATTACAATCAATAGAGAACAAAACCAGATGTGTGAATTCCTTCATGTCTCTTACAGCTTACTGAGGGAAACGGACGTAAATCAAATGGTCACACACAAAATTGAACTCTGGCAAATACTACAAAGGAAAATTATGTTTGATGAAGCCTATAATGAGATTGACCTATTCAAGAAGCCCAGGGCAAGAAAGACCTCCTTGTTTCTGAAGGATATGATGACTAAGGGGCAGTCTGAGATTAAGAGGTAATTAATGGACAGAGAGGAAATATTCCATGTTAGGGAACAGTATGTGTCAAGGCATCAGGGTCAGATTCAGGGAACTGAAAGAAATTCAGTGTTATTGGAGCACTAAGAGAAAAAAATCACATTAGTTGAAGACCGGGAAATAAAAGTCTAAATATTCATATTCACATACTTGCCTTATAGTCATTGGAGGATTTCATACAGAGATGTGATGTGATCAGACTTTTGGTTTGAAAGATCAGTCTGACTATAGAATAGAAGATGGAGTGGATGGATCCAGGAACGGATATCAGGATGCCTGTTAGGATTCTGGCTATTGCCATAACCTAGATGGCAAATAATGGAGGCATGGATTACGTTGGTGGTATTAGACAAGGAAAGAAAGGGAAGACTTGAGAAATTAGTAGAACCTGGTGATGGATAAGATGTGGGAATTAGGGAGAAGGCATTCCCTAGAGTGGTGTCTGGCATAGAGTAGCATCACAAGTATCTATCCAATAAATATTTACATAAAGCTCTTGACCATTATGTAGTGCATATTTTTTACTTTTAAGAAGATTGGGGTGGTACCTGGGTGGCTCAGTTGGTTAAGCATCTGACTTCGGTTCAGGTCATGATCTTGCAGTTCTTTGAGTTGGAGCCCAATGTTGGGCTCTGTGCTAACGGCTTGGAGACTACTTCAGATTCTGTCTCCTCTCTCTCTGACCCTCCCATGCTTGCACTCTCTCTCTCAAAAATAAATTAAAAACATTAAAAAAATTTAATATATACATATGAACCTAAATACAAATTGCTATTCTTTCATTTATTGAATAACTTTGATCAAATCACTTAATGTCTTTTTTAAATTAAAAAAAAATATTTTTTAAGATATTAAACACCTTCTATTTTTTTAAGTTTCTTTATTTTGAGAGAGAGAGGAAGAGTAGGAGTGAGCTTGTGAGAGTGATCAGGGGGCAGGGAGAGAGAGAAGGAGAGAGAGAATCCCAAATAGGCCATGTGCTGCCAGCAGAGAGCCTGATGTGGGGATTAAACTCATAAACTGTAAGAACATGACCTAAGCCGAATCCAAGACTTGACACTTAACCAACTGAGCCACACAGGTGCCCCTTACATTGTTTATTTATTTTTGAGAGAGAGAGAGAGAGAGACAGGGACACAGCGTGATTGGGAGAGGGGCAGAGAGAGATGGAGGCACAGAATCTGAAACAGGCTCCAGGCTCTGAGCTGTCAGCACAGAGCCCAATGTGGGGCTAGAACCCACGAACTGTGAGATCATGACCTGAGCCCAAATCGAATGCTTAACTGATTGAGACACCCAGACGCCTGAGAGAGACAGAGACAGAGAGAGACAGAGACAGAGAGCGAGCGAGCAGTGAGGAGAGGAGCAGAGAGAGACAGAGGGAGGGAGGGAGAAAATCTTGAGCAGCCTCCACACTCAGCACAGAGCCCAACACAAGGCTTGATACCACGACCAGGAGATCATGAAATGAGCCAAAATCAAGAGTCAGAAGTTCAACCAACTGAGCCACACAGGCACCCCAAAATCACTTAACTTCTTTGTGACTAAAATTTCTTCATCCATAAAAGGGGGAAAATATAGTAAAAAAAACTCATTGGGCATTTTCATCAGAATGGAATATGAAAATTAACATTAAGCACTTATCTCAAACTTTAGTAGTCAGTAAATGTTCAATATATTTAAGTTTTAAAAATAGGTGTATAACAGCTACATATTATCATATAAATGAGGACAAAAAATTCATTAAGGGTTTTTACAGGTTTTTTACAAGGATTATTTTGATGGATATGTGAAGAAAGGAAGGAGGAGGGAACCAAAAAGAAAAAACTACACTAGAAAAACAATAGATAAAATAGGACCACATCTGTGAATTGTAAAATATGTGTCTTATATACATTTTAAAACAAATATTGAATGTTTTCAATAAAAATAAATGTCTTATTTATGTTTTTCTTTTTTATGTATAAATATTTTTAAATCTTTTCTGCAATAAATATATGTTGCTTATAATAATAAAAAATAATTAATTTGAAACTACATCTTATATTTCACCTTATGCAAGTATTATGAGCCCTGAAGTGTCCATTTTTGTATTCAGTGATTCTGAAATTTTATTCTCTTACAGCCTAACCTAGCCATTAGTATCATCTAGTAGAGTTAATTTCCCTAGATTGGAGGGCACTAAATTTTCCCTTAATTTTGCCTATATTTCCATTTTAAACATTCAAGAGCTGAAATGCAAAATAACAAATTAAGTACATATTCAGTGATAATGAAAATAATATAATATTACTGAAGACAATAGCAGGAAAAATGAACAAAATAAAGCAGACCTTTGTATTTAAGCAATGTGAACTCACAATCAGTGACAGATAATAGCCCCCCAAACTGATGTAATTAAATAAGAAAAAAATAGTCTGTAATTACCCCTCTTTGTTAGTCAAAAGTGCTCAAACTCCCCCAAAACACAGTGGAAGTTTGCTTTAATACTGCATTTTGCAATCAAATGGACAAGCAAAGGAAGGACAAAATTAGGAAATATATAATGTTGAACACTTTATGTTATTTCCAAAAGCAGAGAAGTCTTAGGTTTATAAAGGCATATCTAAAGATTATGAGTGCAAGCAAGCAATGTGATTACAGAAGCTATTTGGAAGGAAGAAAACTGAAGGATATAACTGAAACTAAATGAAGGTCAAGACAGAATAGAATAAAATCATCAGGGTTTTGAGTACAAAGATTTTTTCAATGAAAACCATATTCAAGGTACTGTACTAGGTACATTGCAAATGATATCATACTCGATTTGCACAAATAACCCTTTGAATTACTCTATAAGGAATCCAGACACAGAGAAAG
The DNA here is from genome assembly GCF_003009895.1 of Hyaena hyaena. Taxonomy (NCBI): domain Eukaryota; kingdom Metazoa; phylum Chordata; class Mammalia; order Carnivora; family Hyaenidae; genus Hyaena; species Hyaena hyaena. The sequence continues at coordinate 938,862 of NW_024080658.1, forward strand.
GTTGACATGTGAGTTAATCCAAGTCCTTGAACTTTCTCTTTGTTCCCATAGTGTGAGGATTGGAGAAGAGAAACAAAATTTCAGATTTCACTTGAGAAAACCTACACTGAATAAAGGCAGAATTTAAGCCATCCTTTAAGACCAGATGACTTTTGTATGGTTTTTTCGAAGAAGAAATTCGGATGATGTTTCTAGCATGATAAAGCTTGAACTCTCACTGACATTTGAGCATGTTGGTTGTATCAGTCAAAGGGCAGCCAGGCTCAAAGAGCTTAACTGAAAAGAATTTAATGAAGAGGCTATTTCCAGAAGTGAGGGAAGGTTAAAGGAAACCAATAAATTATGGCAAGGAGTCCAGTACTAGCAGTACCTCAACCTTGGGTGGGGTCCCAATGAGCAGCCTGTTAGGAGCAAGTAATGGATCTATGGGAATGGAACATAACAACGCATCAGGGATACCTTCACTGCAAATATTTTAAGGGCTAGAGATATCGTCTGAAGGAGAATGACATGGGACACCCTCCATAAAGAACACAACATTTAAAGCAGAAGGGCGCGTGGGGGGCTCAGTCGGTTACAATCTCATGGTTTGTGAGTTTGAGCCCCATGTCGGGCTCTGGGCTGACAGCTCGGAGCCTGGAGCCTGCTTTGGATTCTGTGTCTCCCTCTCTCTCTGCCCTCCTCTGTTCATGCTCTGTCTCTCAAAAATAAATGAATGTTAAAATTTTTTTTAAAAAAATTAAAAAATAAAAAATAAAGCAGAAATACCAAGGGTACCCTCTTGGGTTTAGGTAGTTACTGGTATGTCAACAATGATTTTATCATAGAAAGCTAGTACCTGTTATTAACTCCAAATAGCTAATGGGAAAATTCAATGCAAGTACAATCTATCTGTGTTTGGAATAATTGTGAAACAATACCTCAGAGACTGGATCACCTGAAGACGTTAAAGGAACAGAAGCAAAACACAAAAGATACTGAACTGGGACCTTTCTGAGCTGTAATATCCACAATTTCTCATTTTAGGAATGAGTAAAGGCCGAGAGAATTGATGCTAAAGCAAAGCTAAGTACACATTTATAAGTAGTGATTATGTAGGATGATACACAACTGGAAGAGGCCTGGTCCCCAGTCCAATGTCCTTAAACCATTCTGTCCTTACTTCCTGGTGTCATTTTTGTGTGGTTTAGGAAATAATATAATATTATGTAGAATTGTTTTAAATGTTTCCAAACACGGATATTATAATAAATAAGAACTTGATCCATAGATCTGTATACCTTATGTGTTGCCTTCACCCTTATTCAAAACTACCAGAAAAGTAGACTACTAATAAAAACACTAATAAAAACACAAAACAAAGAGATATATCTAATAAGTCAATGTGGAAATATGAGTAAATCACGTAAACTAATTTTCAGGCAAGAAAAGATGTAAAAAGCAACAAAGAAAACAGGGGACATAGAGAAAGCAAATAGTAACACAGTAGATTTCAATCCAACTATCTCAATAATCACATGAAATATAAATACTGTCCCTCTCAAAAAGAGAAAAGATGGTCAGATTGTATTTTTAAAAAAGCATAATCCTTAGCGCCTGGGTGTTTCCATCAGTTAAGTGTTCGACCCCAGCTCAGGTCACATGAGCTGCATTTGTGCGTTTAAACCCCGCATCAGGCTCTCCTCAGAGCCTGGAGCCTGCTTCAGATTCTGTGTCTCCCTCTGCCCCCCTCTTCCTGACTCATGTTCTGTCTCTCTGTCTCAAAATAATAAACACTAAAATGTCTCTCAAAATAAATAAACATTTAAAAAAAGCTTCAAAAAAAAAAAAGCATGATCCAACTCTATGTTGTCTATAAGAAAGAAACCTTTAAACATAGTAACATAGGTAAAAAGAATAAAAGGATATAAAAAGATATGTCACACAAACACTGCTCAGGAAAGCTGAATGACTATATTAATATTTTAGAACAGGAATAGTGTTAATAACATAAAAGGGCATTATCTAATGATACATGAACCAATTTGTCAAGGGCATAATAATTCTAAATGTGTATGCACATAATAACAGTTCCAATGTACATGAAAGACAAACTGTTAGGCTGAAATACACAAATCCATAATTATGACTGGAGATATTATCAACTTTTTGCAATGTTCGATAGAGAAAGTATACAAAATCAAAAGGAGTTAAAGACCCAACAGCATACTGGTCTTAACTGGGATTTATTCAATACTCCAACCAACAAAAGTAAACATTCTTTGCAAGTGAACATGGAACATTGACCAATATAGACCGTATGATGGACCCGAAGAGAAGTCTCAATAGCTTGTAACTATTGAAGTCATATAAATTGCATTCTCCAGGCACAACAAATTAAATCAGAAATCAATAACTGATATCTAAAAATTCCCACATATTTGGAAATCAAACATTTTTAAAAAAATTTTAATGCTTATTGTTTATTTTTGTGAGAGAGAGTGAGAGAGGGGGAGGGAGGGAGGAGCAGAGAGAGAGAGGGAGACATAGAATCTGAAGCAGTTTCCAGGCTCTGAGCTGTCAGCAGAGCCTGATGCAGGGCTTGAACCCACAAACCATTAGATCATGACCTGAGCCAAAGTTGGAGGGAGGCTTAACCCACTTAACTACCCAGTTGCCCCTAAACTTCACATTTATAAACAACCCATGAGTCAAAGAAGAATTCAAAAGTAAAATTAGAAAGTATTTTGAACTGAGAGTAAAAATACAGCATATCAAAATATGTGCATGCTGTTAATATAGTGCTCAGGGAAAATTTACATTTCAAATGCTAAAAGTCAGAAAGAAGGCCTCAAATCAATGATCTAAGCTTCCACCTTAATACCTAAAGGAACCAAAAGAACTAATTAATCCTAAATTTAGTGGAGCAGAAAATAATAAAGGACATTTTAAAAAACTCAATGAAACAGAAAATATAAAAACAATAGAGACCATTAAAGAACTCAAAACTGATTTATCAATGAGCTTGATAAACGTCTAGTTAGACGGATCCAGAAAAAAGAAAGGACACAATTTTGCAATATCAGTAATAAAAATAAGAATATCACTAAAGACCCAACACATATTAAAAATAATAATAAGTGAACACTGTGAACATCTTTATGTTAATAATAACAAAACAATAAATAACTTCAGTAAAACAGAAATTACTTAAAATACACATACTAATAAAAAAGAAGTAGATAATCTGAATACCCTATATTTAAGAAGTTGAATTTTTCATCAAAAAACTTCTCATACAAATATATTCAGCCCCAAATGGCTTCACTGGAAAAATTCACATACTTAAAGAAGAAATAATACCAATTCTACACAAATTCGCACAAGAATGGAAGGGAACATTACCCAAATTGTTCTATGAGGCCAGAATTATCTTGATACTAAAATCAAAGATGTTACAAGAAAATAATACCAATACCCCTTAGGAATATTGATGCAAACATTCCTTAATTTTTTTTTTAACAAATCATCAATATATGGAAAAGATAATACATTATGATCAAATATTTATTCCAGGAATGCAAAAATAATTTAACATTTAAAAATTAATGTAATTCATCCTATCAGTAAATGAAAGGAAAACATCTCAATACATGCAAAAAAAAAAAAAAAAAGAAAACATTTGACAAAATTCAACTCTTATTCGTGATTTTAAAAAGTTAAATAAACTCTCAGCAAACTAAGAATAGAAGGAAAATTTCCTAAAATAATAAAAAACCTACAACTAGCATTATCTTTTATGCTTTACCCTGAAGACTGGAACAAGGCAAAAATACCCTCCCTCACTACATCTATTCAACACTGTGCAAGAGACAAAAACAGAATTCCTAGAAATTAGAAAGGAAGAAGTGAAATTCTCCTTATTTGTAGGACACATAATTGTCTATGTAGGATATACCAAAAGAAAATACAAAGTGAGTTTGGCAAGATTGTAGATAATAAGGTCAACACAGAAAATCAATTGTATATCTTATATCCTATTATAATTGAAAATTTTATAATAAGACATTTACAAAACCACAAAAATATTAAAAACTAGAAATCAATTTATGAAATTGGTTTATTAAAAAATATGTAGGACTTGGCTCAGTTGGTTATGTGGCCAACTCTTGGTTTCAGCTCAGGTCATGATCTCATGGTTCATGGGTTCAAGCTCCACATCGGGCTCTATGCTGGCAGTATGGAGCCTGCTTCAGATTCTCTCTCTCCCTCTCTCTGCCCCTCCACCACTAGTTCTGTCTCTGTCTCTCTCAAAATAAACAAATAAACTTAAAAATTTTTGAAAAAGAAAAAATATGCAAGAGTTGTAAGCTAAAAGTAACAAAATATTGCCAAGAGAAATTAAAGATCTAAATAAATGGAGAGATATACCATAGGTTGGAAGACTAATTAAGATGTCAATTCTCCTCGATCTACAAATTCAATGTGATTGCATTCAAAATTCCAGTAGTCACTTTTGTAAAAGCCAGAAAACCTATTCTAAAATGCATATGAAATGACAAAGGAACTAGTATAACCCAAAGTATTAACAAAGAAGAACAAAGTCAGAGGATTTACACAACTGACTTTAAAGCTTACATCCAAGGTGCAATAATAAAGCAGAGTGGTATTGGTATAAAGATAGATATATAGATCAATAGCATAGAATACAGACCCCAGAAATAAAACCATGCATCTATATGGCAAATTAACTTTAAGAAAGATACCAAGGCAATTCAATGTGGAAAGATAATACTGTCAAGAAATAATGTTTGGTCAATTAAAAATCTAAACGCAAAAAACAAATAAATGAACCTCAACCCTTGCATTACACCACATGTAAAAATTAACTCTAATGAATCAGAGACTTAAATGTAAAAGTTAAAACTATCAAGCTTTAAAAAAAAAAAAAATCTTAGCAACTCCAAATTCAGCAAAAGTTAAATAGATTTAATAAACAGGACCCCAAAAGCATGGGATAGAAAGAAAAAATTAACAAATTTGACTTCATTTTAAACTTTTGCTCTTTAAAACACATGATTAATAATAAAAAAAATTACAATACAATAATGAGAAGACAGATAAACTGACTAAAAATATATATGGACAAAAGATTATAGTTTACCAAAGTAAAGTATATAAACGGTAAATGAGCCTATGAACATATGCCTATGAACCACATATGAGATATCATTACACAACAGAATGGCCAGAATTAACAATATGGACAATACCAATTACTGAGAAGTACATGAAACTGCAGCTCTCCTACACCGTTCCTGAGAATGCATACATGAAAACAGCAACGATTCCTTTAAAATTTATACATATCCTTAACAGATACCCAGAGAGTCCATTCCTGGGTATTTACCCAAGAAATATGGGAACATTAAGTTTACACTTGTACTCAAAAAGCCAGTTTATTCATAATACTCCCAAACTGGAAAGAATCTGGATTTTCATCAATATCTGAATAACCACACGAATTGTGATATAAGTATCTCCCGCTTTTCAAAAATTTGCATTATGACACTGTGTTTACGAAAGACCTATATTATTACCTGATTTCTCTAACTGGAAGAAATCCAAAGATGTTTGCTTTTACGACAAAAGACGAAAAGCGAAAACGGCGTTCAGTGTTGGTTTTGCAGCAGCCGTTATTGAGGCCGCAGGTTGGAGCCGCGGCACCTCCGCCTCAAGCCATCAGGGCTCTGAAGTGTGTCTGGTGAGCATCTGTGCTTAATCTCGATTTATTTTGTGCATCCTTTAGCAAGATGTGTCCTAAGGTATCAGAAAAGTCTGGGAGATGATTTTTTCGGATCTGAGAATGCTCAGGTTTTTGTTTGTTTTCCATATAAATTAATCTAATTACGTCTTTGCTTTATGCCACGTGGGCTTACGAAAGTTCGCATAGAAACGCTCTGCTTCTGGATGGTGGTAGAAACCTGTATATACGTATAATGAAATACAATTCAGCAATAAAAAAGAATGAATTGCTGATAAAAGCAGTAACAAGAATAAATCTCAAGAACATTTTACTAAAAGCATCCAGACAAAAAATACATACTACATACTACAGAATTTCATTCATGTAAAGTAATAGAAAAACCAAAATTATAGTAAAAGAAAGCAGATCAATTGTTACCAACATCCAGGAGGCAGGAAGAAGAGATTGACTTTAATAGCCATCAAATTTCAAAGTCTGTACTCACTGATCCTCCGTTAAGGGCCATTTCTGTTCTTAGAATACATTTCTTGGAACCCCGATCAGCTGTATGTAGTATGCTCATCTTCTTCTTTGAAACATTTTTTATTCAGGAAACAAATAGTGGTACCAACCAAGTACTGGGTTCTGCGTTCTGTCCTAGCCCCTGGGCATACAACGTGAACAAGACAATGTCCTTTCTCTCTTAGAGCTTACATTCTAGTAGGGTGAGACAGAAAATAAACAAATAAACAAATGCATTATTTTTAGATGACAGTAAGTGAGCAAAGAAACCACACTAATGTACCTGAGCTATGCTGCTCAACGCAATAACCCTTAGCCACATGTGGCTGAGTTTTTAAAATATGATTAGCACAGGGGTGCCTGGATGGCTCAATCAGTTGAGCATCTGACTTCAGCTCAGATGATGATCTCAAGGCTTCTGAGCCCCAAGTTGGGCTCTGTGCTGACAGCTCAGAGCCTGGAGCCTGCTTGGGATTCTGTGTCTCCCTCTCTCTCTGCTCCTCCCCTGCTCACACTGTGTCTCTCTGTATATATACAACAATAAATAAACTTTAAAAAATTGATTTAACACAAGTTGAATTGCGATGTAAGTGCAAAACATAGATTTCAAAGACATAGTATTGAAGAAAGAGTGATATATCTCATTAGTAATTTTTATGTATTTATTCATGTTGTTAAGAGTTTTTTATGTATATTTACCATGTCCGGTGTTCTTTAATATTCTCCATAGCACAGACTTGCTGATGATGAATTCTTTCAGACTATGTTCATCTGAAAAAGTCTTTATTATTATTTTTTTAAAGGGTTTAAGTAATCCTCTGTACCCAACACAGGACTCAAACTTACAACCTGAAATCAAAAGTCACATGCTTCATTGACTAAGCCTGCCAGGTGCCTTTCTTTTATTTTTAAGGTTATTTTCACTGAATAAAAAATTCAGGGTTGATGGCTTTTGTTCTATTAGCACTTTGAAGATGTCATGCTATTGTCTTCTGGCCCACATTGTTTCTGATTAGAAAGCCACAGATTCTTATCGTTTACTCTGCACCTAATGTGTATTTCTTTTCTCTGGCTGCTTTTAAGATTTACTTTTTATCCTAGGTTTTCAAAACTTTTATTATGTTTGAGATTTTCCTTGCTCTACCTGCTTGGGGTTCTGTTGAGCTTCTTGAATACGCAGATTGACAGTTTTTCTCAAATTTGCAAAGAACGTTGCCAGTGTTTTTCCAAATACTTGTGGTTTTTTCCTCTCCCCTTTTTATAAAACTCTATTTACACGTATCTTGACACTTCATATTGTCCCCTAGACACTAAAGCTGTCTCTGTTCATTTGGTCTTTTACCCTCTGTGCTTCAGTCTGCATTGTTTCCATCGCTAATGCTTTCAAATTTAGTGTTGTTGCTCTTGTTCTTTCCTTCTTAGTGTCTCTACTCTAAGTGAAATTTTCCATTTTGGATATTGTTTCATTTCTAGAAATCCCATTTTTTAAAATCTTTTATTCTTCTCCTCATTAGGCTTGTGTTTCCCTTTAAAACCTTGAAGGTATTCATATTAGGTGTTTTCAGATCCTTGTCTACTAATGCCATTACCTTTGTCGTTGCTTATCTTGTTTATAGTGATTGATGTTTCTCTTTGGAGTCAGTTGCATTTTTTCCTACTTCTTCATATGTCCAATATTTTTCATTAGATTCTGGACATTGTTCATTTTACAATGCTGAGTGCTGGACATTTTTAAAAAATACATGTTCCTTTAAAACGTTTTGGATTTTATTTGGGCAGGCATGTAAATTACTTGTTATTCAGCCTGAGCTTTTCAAAGTTTTCTTATGAGCTTTTTTTAGGGTGGGTGTTGAGTGTCCTTGACTAGTTTATTCTCTTTCATAAGGCATGGCCCTCCACTGTCACCACTGAATTCCTCAGGGCTTCAACAAGGACTCTTTACTCTGGTTGACCAAAACTCAGACATCTCCCAGCCCTGTGTGTGTCCCAGGAACTCCTCAGTTAGTTGTGTGGTTGTTCTTTGCCCAGCAAGACTCATGGACTCTCACCCGTCACATCTGTGGTTTAGAATTCAACATCGTACTCAAGGGGACCTTTATGCAGAATTTGGAGCTCTTTCTCCAGGCAGTTCCCTCCTGTCTGGTACTCTGACCCTCAAATTCCAGACACCTCACTCTTCCAAAATTCCAACCTCTGTCTCATTCCTTCACTGCAATCTGAAAAGTGCCACCAGACAGAGAGGCGCAGCTGCACAGAAAATCCACCTTGTTTATTTCCTTTCTCTTGTGAATCACGGTCCTGCACCGCCTATTGTCTAATGTGCAGAAACAGTTACCCTGTATATTTCATCCAGATTTGCCATTGTTTTCTGTCAGAGTGTGCTCCCATCACAGTGACTCCAACATAGCCAGAGGCAGAAGGAAGCATTATGAAATTAGGCATTTTATAAAAATAAAAATGTTTGCTTTTAAGATAGTGGGTTTTTTTTAAATATTTATTTTTGAGAGAGAAGGAGAGGAGAGAGAGCACAAGAGGAGGAGGGGCAGAGAGAGACAGGGACAGAGAATCCAAATCTGGCTCCATGCTGACACCAGAGGGTCTGATGCGGGGCTTGAATTTCCAAATCACGAGACTGCGATCTGAGTCAAGAGTTAGACACTTAACCAACTGAGCTACCCAGGCACCCCAAAAATGTTTTATTTATTTACTTTTAAAATTTTTAAATGTTTTATTTTTAAAAGGTAAATGGATTTCAATGGCATCTCATTGTAAGAAACATCTAATCTAGCACACTGGTTTTCAAACTTGGCTGTAACTTGGAATAACCTGGAGTATCACTCTCAGAGTTTCTGATTTAACTCTGGGATGTCACGTAAGCATTAGAAATGTTTAAAGCTCCCTTGGGGCACCTGGGTGTCTCACTTGGTTAAGCATCCGACTTTGGCTCAGGTCATGATCCCACAGTTCGTGAGAATGAGCCCCAGGTCGGGCTCTGTGCTGACAGCTAGCTCAGAGCCTGGAGCCTACTTCAAATTCTGTGTGTCTCTCTCTCTGCCCTTTGCCACTCATTCTCTCTCTCTCTCTCTCTCTTTCAAAAATAAATAAACTTTAAAATAGGATTAAGAAATGTTTAAAGCCCCCTTGGTGATTTTACTCTACAGCCAAGCTTGAGAACCACTGACCTGGTATACTGAAGATTTTAGTGACTGACACCATACTATGGAGGGGTGGATGTAGTATGTGTGTGTAGGGGTGTTTGGATGCACACACAACAGAGTGTACATGTAAACATGCAGTATTCCCCACATCTAGTTCTCCAGATCAGTGGCTCTCAAATGCTATTGTTGGAGAAACTCTACTCAAGATGAATGCCTAGCAAAAGATACTTTTCCAGCTCAGGGTGTGTCTTGCAAGGCCTAAGAAAAGAGTACAGGATGTTGTTCAAGTGGTGAAGGGCCACTAGGAGCAGCTGTTTATAAATGAGTAAGGGACAATATTTCATGGATCAATCATTTGATCATCTGTTCATTAGCATGAGTCAGAGGGTCTACACCAGAATGTGACATATGCCTGAGAAGGCATATGTTTGACATGCCAAGGTTTAGAGTAGAGCTCATGCCTGTCACCTCTGCTCTCCAGTTGCTTCAGTTTTTCAGACCAAAGCCACACGTAAAGGACTATTCATGTTTAATTTATATCTACTGAATCAGAGATTAAATTGAAAATCTTCACACCCTAAACTGAATTTTCCTCTCTGGCTATACTCAAAAAGAATGAAAATATGAAGGAAATATACAATCATTGATAGCCAGGTGTTTCCTATGTGCCATCTCAATCATAACACCAGCCACCTTATGGGATACTATAGCCTCTTGTAAAGAAGAAACCAAGGAAAGCTTTAGAACTTTCTCTCTCAGGATTTTATTCAGTGAGCACAGAGAAAAAACCCAACCGATGAAAGTATATCTGCCCTTGATGAAGCAGACAAGACTGCCTAAGGCCAGCCTAGTGTCTCTTTGCTCCTCGTGGAATCTCGAGGCTTCTGTGAGGAACTGCTAGGGCTCCAGTGAGCACAGCATGAAAACTAATTACAGATAAGGGCCATTCCAGGTCTAACGTCTCATGATCCTGTTGTTACAGCATCTTGCCCAGGTTAGGCAGCCAATTAATTGTTTATAGAATATGACTTTTTCTTCTTCATCTCACAGTGGGGATCCCTCCTGGCTAAAGACACTAGTCCCTTAATTTTTCCCACGAATACTCATACAGGCTGGTGTCATGCAAAGGACATAGTCACTGGACGGAGCTTGCTTCAAATCCCACAGCCAACTCTTTCTAGCTGTGTGAGTGTGGGCACATTACATAAAAATCTCTAAAATTCTTTTATCCCATTTATGAAAGGAGAATGAAAACAGAGTGCCTGCGTCACTCAAGGTAACAGCAGGATATGGATGACATTCCAAATTTGGTAATTGTTGAGAATTTTAAAAACATTTTAATGTTTAATTATTTTTGAGAGAGAGAGAGAATGAGAGTGCAAGCTGGGGAGGGGCAGAGAGACAGAGAATCCGAAGCAGGCTCTGCACTGTCTGCTCTGTCAGCTCATAGCCCCACATGGGCCTCAGACCCACGCACCATGAGATCATGACCTAAGCCAAAGTCAGAGGCTCAACCGACTAAGCCATCCAGGCGCCCCTGATGCAAATTTCATACAAGGACTATTCACAAAGGTGTGGGCGGTGTTTAGGGGAACCTGCAGCGTGGAGCAATTATGACAGTCACCCTAAAGGGATGGCAGCGTTTGGGGACCTAACTGTGTAGGGAAGAGTGCCTGAGTGAAGCTGATGGCTTGTGGGAGGGGTGCAGGCAGCCCAGAGTGGCCCAGAGGAGTAAACGCTCAGACCTCACTCTCGCACCTTCCGTTGGCCTTGCATGAGCCAAACCCAGGGTCAGCTAGGGGACAGGGAGGAGAACCTGGGGAGGAAGCACACAAATAGCACAGTGGCTGCATAATGTGCTTTGAGGATTGAACAGAATAACCAGGCTGCCTTGGATGCTCAGTGTGTGGCCGCTCGTTTCTCCCTCCACTTAGCCCGTGTCTCCTGTCCTTCTTCTCCTCTGAATCCCTTTCCCATCTAATTCTTCCCAGAGGCCTGGCTCCAGCCCCCACCATCCAGCCTTTACTAACTCCATCTGTCCTTGACATACTTGCCATTCTCTTATCTGGAGGGCAGTCTATCTCTGGCTGAAACGCCTTCCCCTCTACCCTGAAAACATCCACAGTTGAAGTAAATGGGAAAAGGGGTGGATGCAGGCAACAAAGAGTAAATAACACCCTTATTAAAACTTGTACTTGGGGCGCCTGGGTAGCTCAGTTGGTTAAGCGTCCAACTTCAGCTCATGTCATGATCTAGCAGTTTGTTGAGTTCGAGCCCTGCGTCAGGCTCTGTGCTGACAACTCAGAGCCTGGAGCCTGCTTCCAATTCTGTGTCTCCCCTTCTCTCTGCCCTTCTCCTTCTCATGCTCTGTCTCTCTCTCTGTTACTCGATAATAAATAAATGTTGAAAAAATTAAAAACAAAACAGAAAACTTGTACTTTACTAAGTGGACACAAGACCTTTGCCACAGTTTTAACTTGTTCATTTGTCTGGTGTTTTAGGCTAGAAAGATTAGTACCAGCAAACAGAAAAGAAAATTAAAAAAAAAAAAAAAAAAAAAAAAAACAAGAAAGAGAAGAGAAAGGGTCTGAAAACACGGTGGAAGTAATGACTGAGATTTAGACTAAGAGGAAAGAGACAAAGAACAGCAGAAGTCCCAAGGACATTCATGAGCAAAATCAAGATGTTCCAATCCTTGAACAAGGTAAAATTATGTTCCAAGTTGTCTGGTTAAAAATGCAGAAAATAGTATGATGTTTTACCATATAGTTTCTCTCAAAGGATGGTGACAGTCAAAATTGTATTGAACCTTGAAAAATATTGCCTAAATTACCTGGAAAATTCACTCAGGTGGCATGCTTCATTCTAAAGGTAACTAAGGATTTACAAGATTGTCTTACATTAGTCGTTATTATTTCTGTCCTGCCTCTTCTGCTCTTTGAGTGTAGAGTCCAAAGATTAACATTTATTGGGTCCCTCTGAGGTGGATACATGATAAGTCTTCATAGCAGAAGAATAAACAGATACTGAATCAGACAGACTTGAGTTCAAATCCCAAGCACTGAATAGTATCAGCTAAGTCTGACTATGATTATGTGCATATTGGTGCAAACTGAAGGGCAGGATGAGGTAGGAAAAAAAATAAAAACTGCTTCAAAATATGCGTTCACATAATGCACAAGTTACCCCCACCATACACAGATTCATTTGAGAAACCGTTGTTGGAAATCTCTTTTCACTAGGACATCACTAGCATTTAGAAAGGTTTCTGGCACATATTAATCACTCAAGTGTTTAAGTCCTGGAGGTTGAAAGACAAATATGGGTCACTGTTTCCTAAAAGTCTTTGAAAAGCAATGACAAAGTCTTTGTTTGGAATACCTCCATCCTTTTCTTCACCCCGAATCCTGAATATTTCCTCATCTCTCCTTTTATGCAAGGGTAAGTGTGGATCCAAATACTCCAAGACCCCTAGTCTGAGGAAACGTTAGGAAACGTGGCTATTTATAAGCATCATCTAAGGGTTTGTCTTCCTGTTGGTAGGTCTGTTTATCCTACCAATATGTGCTGAGTTACTTCCTATCAGTGTCAGTTGTGTGATCACAGTCAAACTGCATGAGAGAATATTATGCCATGAGAGATAATATTTTTCCTAACTTTACTGATCAGAAAACTAAGGCTCAGAGGGGTTAAATAATTTTTCAAAAGTCACATAACCTGAAATAAGGGAACAAACATTCCAACCTAACATCTGCCTTTCAGATACTCTAATTTTCATATCACAGGCATAACAGAACAAATCAACTAGCTTTCCAGAGAACCTCTAAATTTGGGGTCCAGGCATGACCCTTAGGGTCTTAGACTAGGCTCCAAAACTTATTCAGTTTGTTCTAGTCCAGATGCCAAACAAGGTGACTAAGAGTTGTGGCCAAGGCAGAGCTTACAAAGGTATTTGCAACCAAACAAATCCCAAGGGTGGGAGTCTGCTGTAATGGAAAATGAAGTGCAGACACCTGGTTTTTAGACCCAACTGTAGCAATTAATGTTAAATGGTGGTTCAATTTACTTATTATTTGGGAAAGTCATATGAGATAATGCAGAAAAAAATCACAACAGCCACATAATTAATTCCTTTATTTAAAAGATGAAGAAGAAAATGTGATACAAGCTTAAAGAAGGTGCTGTTCAGCCTTTTAGGAAAACACTTGGTGGGAGCCGTATTTTAGACCATTGATTACAGTGAGAGTTTTCATCTATCTTTCTTTTTTTTTTTTTTAATGTTTATTTATTTCTAGGAGACAGAGAGAGAGACAGCGTGAGCAGGGGAGGGTCAGAGAGAGAGGGATTCACAGACTGAAACAGGCTCCAAGCTCTGAGCTGGCAGTCAGCACAGAGCCCGACGTGGGGCTCGAACCCACGAACCGTGAGATCATGACCTAAGCGAAAGTCGGACGCTTAACCAACTAAGCCACCCAGGCACCCCGAGAGTTTTCATCTATCTTTCATGTTTTCATTTCATTTCATTTATCTTTTCATTTGTTCTGGTCTTTTTTCTCTATCGCTCATTAACATGAATTATTCAGGTCTACTTGAAAATCCTGCACAAACTTGTATATTCAGTATGGTCACAACTATGGTTAAAAAAAAAAGATTTGTTAAAAAAAAAAAGTTGGAAGGAAGTACACTCAAATGCTAACATTGATTATCACTGGATGATGTTTTTATTTTCCTAAGAGTGTTCTTTTCATAATTAGCACATACTATTTTCTGAGTGAAAAGTAATACCTGCTCATTTTAAGTGCTGTTAGTACTCATCCAAATGTATGCCTTGAAACAAACAACAATGAAATAATTGAACAAGCAAAGAGTGTCTCAAAAAGTTATTATCCATATACATGATTTACTTAGAAATAAATCAACAATGTAAGGGACAAGATCATTCTACAAAACGTAGCCATAAATTTTTATAACTATGACTTTATTTCTGTAGTGGTGCTGATCCTTGAATGTGAAGGCAGAGACTTCTCCTTTGAAGTGTAGGACACTTCAATGTTGTAAAATGTCTCAAATTACTACCCACCCAGAATTGTGGCCACAGAACAGAATAATCCAGCACAAGCTATGAGCTACTCAGTGGAAACATCTGGAAACATCTACCTTAGTCTGGATTTTCTTGTGGGTAGGTGTTCATTGAGCTGGGCATATAGTTAGAAGAGCACATGTTTGAAAGCTCCATGGATATATTCCATTTTCTTGGAATACATGAAAGTATACACAATCAGGTTGTGTGGACCGAGTTCAAGGTGTACCCCGCCTCCCTACATATACGCATTGTTGCTTTAAATACTAAACATCAGTTGAGGGTACCTGAGTGGCTCCATTGGTAAGTGCCTCTTGGTTTCAGCTAAGATCTTGTAGCTTCATGGATTCAAGCCCTACATCAGGTTCTGCACTAGCAGCACGGAGTCTGCTTGGAATTCTTTCTCTCTCTGCCCCTCCCCAATGTGCACTGTCTCGGTCTCTCTCAACATAAACAAATAAACTTAAATATATATATATATATTTTTTTCAATACTCAACATCAATAGATGCCCCATCTTGTCGAAGGCTGGCTTAGGTTCTTCATCTACTCACCACTCCTTCATCAGCTTCAAATATTTGTTCAGCTGCTACCTTCCAGTTAAGCTATTTTTGCAGAAGAGAAAAAAAAAAGTATTTTTACTTAAACCTAATGGTCAAACGTTCTACATGCCCCAACGGCCTAAATGAAATAAACCCAAAACACGGGTAGTCACAGGTGACTGGGGGCATGTTTCAGTGATGCCAGCATATTTGTAGACAAGTCACCGTTCAACTGGGAATGTAGTGCCAACTCCTCATTACTTTATGAGTCATTAAAAAGCTTTATAATCACTTGTCATTTTTTGTGGTTTGGCAATCGGTTTATTATTTTCCCCTGACTCTGTTGTGTTTTTCCTGATTGAATATCTTTTCTCAGCAACTGTTTTGAACAAAGCACTGTCATCTGTTGTGGCAAAGAGAAGAATTAAGGCTAATCTGTTGGCATTTTTATCTTTGCTTCAACCTCCTAAGGGAATGTGAAGCATGTGTGATTCCTCTTTTAGAACATTTGCCTTACATGTTATTGATAAAGTCTCCTTCTATCATTCCTTAATAATGACAATGATACCAAGTTTTTAAAATATCTCCCATAATTTTCTCATGTAATAGTCATTAGGATTATTACTGGTTATGTTTTATGATGTGGAAATATTATAGATACCCAAATCAGGTCTATATTTTTTCATTATGTGAAATACTGCAGAGTTAAATGCCTGGAGAGTGAGCCTTGCCCAATGAAAGATAGGAGATAAGATGGAGCCTTGTCAGTTCCAGTTCAAGATAGGGACATAGGAAGGTGCTGAACTCATTTCTTCCCACAGACACACTGACTCTATAGCTGTGTATGGGATAATTTCCTCTGGAGGAAAAAAAAAAAAACCTAGTAAAACCTAGCAGAGCAACCCCTCTACTGAGAGAGAATCCACACTGAAGTGGGTAGGTAAGACTGAGACACAAGGAAAAAAAGAGAAAAGAAAGAGAAGAAACAAGGCACTTGTTTACTTTATTCCTTTTATTCCTCCCCTACTTTGTTTTTTGGTTTTATTTTTGGTCAAGTGCCTATCCTCCCTCTCTGCCCTTCTCCAGCCAGCAGGCACCATCTTTGCACACTCCCTGTGCCATGATCTGCAGCACCACTGTCTCCCTGAGGCGACCTCCTACACAACAGAATTCACTGCCCTGGTTTTTACGTATTATGACCTTGTTTTTGCAGCCGTCACCCAAGAAACACTCCTCATCACTTGGCTCTGGAGGCCTGGAGCTCAGGCCAGGCTCATCCCATAGGACTTTAACAGCTGGAGACGCAGTTCTGGGTAGACGACTACTTCCAGCATCCTGTGAATAGAATGCCTAGAAATAAACTTAACCAAGGAGGTGGAAGATCTATACACTATAAACTATAAAATATTGATAAAAGTAGCGCTGGGTGGCTCAGTTGGTTAAGCATCCAACTGCAGCTCAGGTCATGATCTCACAGTTCCTGAGTTTGAGCTCTGCGTCCTGCTCTGTGCTGACACCTCAGAGCCTGGAGCCTGCTTTAGATTCTGTGTCTCCCTCTCTCTGCCCTTGTCCTGCTCGCACTCTGTCTGTCTCTCTCTCTCAAAAATAAATAAACATAAAAAAGACATTGATAAAAGAAATTGAAGAAGATATAAATAGAAAGATATTCTCTGCTCATGGATTGGAAGAATTAATGTGTCAAAATGTCCATACAACCCAAAGTCATCTATAGATTCGAACAAACAATTCTAAACCTCATGTGGAAGAGATTGGTGGTTACTAGAATCAGGGGATGAGACATGGGCAAAATGGGTGAAGGGACTGAAAAGATACAAACTTCCAGTTATAAAATAAATAAGTCATGGGGATATAATATACAGCATGGAGACAATAGGTAGTAATACTGCCTTGTGTTTTTAAAGTTGTTTGGAGAGTAAACCTTAAAACTCTCATCACGAGAAAAAGAAATCTGTCACTATGTATAATGATGAATGTTAACTAGACTCATTGTGGTGATCATTTCACAGAATATACAAATATTAAATCATTATGTTGTACATCTGAAACCAACATATGTCAGTTATACCTCAATTAAAAAAAAAAAAAAGGAAGAAGCCTTCTCTAAATTCATTCCACAAACATGTAATGAGCACCTAATACATTTCAGGCACTCTACTTACTTAATATTACATGGACCCTTGACATAGGCCAGATACTCCTGTTTCTTTTTATGGTGAAAGAAAGACTTTTTTCTGCTATATCCTGGAAGCTACTTAAAAACTGGATTCAGTGGGAATAAAATAAATGGGCTTGCATCCACAGCAGCCATTTCTTTTAGTGATAGCAAGTCTTGGAAATCTTGCTGAGAACTACATGACTCTTTCAAAGTACACAAGATCTCATCTTCTCATAATGATAATATCAGGTGAAGAAGAAATCTTAGAGATCAAGTGGATTACAAGGGTCAGGACATTTTTTAAAAACTAAGAATCAACATAGAGATGCCAAGTTTCCAATTTTTTCTTTCCAATGAGAACATTCAGAAGTAGACTCAAACTACTATTACATAATTTCATAATACAGAGAACATTTTAACCCCATAGGAAAGGAATTATCTCAGAATTAGAGAATTCTGTTATAATCTTAACATTATGAAGAATTCATTAAATATTATTTTCTCATTGCACTCCTACTCTGCTTGGCCTGATACTAAACCTTTTGGGAAGGCCTTAATCATGAGCTTTGTTGTAGACTCTGTTTTCTAAGGAAAGAATGCTTAGGCTGTGCTATTCTTTTATCCTCATTTTAGAAATTAAGACAGATGAAACTCGAGGAGGTTTGTCCAAGCCTACATAGCCAGTAAACTGTATAATTGGGATTCAACTCCAACTGGTCCAATATGTCTGATTATTCTGCCATTTTTCAATATCCCAATTTATTAGTTCTGATAATATAGAATCATTTAATTTAAAACAATGGCTTACAAATACTATTTCTTTGATGATTATGAATTTTGAGAGAAGTATCAGACATATCTGGCATATCTGTGTCAAAATAAAATTAAACGTGTTAAGATAAAAGAAGAAAAATTATGGCAGATACCTGCCCAATATTTAGTTTCTCCTTCTTTTTTAGAAAAGAACCATGAAGTATTTGGTTTGGGATAACTACATATTTTTCAGCTTCCTTTACAGCTACAGCGTAAAGCTATGTGACACAGTCATGACTGAGGAGATGTTATTGGAAATCACTAGGAAAAGATTCTGGGAAAGCTCTTTGAAAGGAAACTCACTACCCAAAATGTGTTCCTTGCCCATCACCCTTTTTCTTCATTCTACTCGTTTTTGAACTTGATGATGGAAAAGGAGCATTCAGCTTGCAATGCTAAACATTTTGCAAATGAAAACCACATATCAAGCAAGTCTCTGTGGAAGCATAGAAGAAATCTGGGTTGTTGGTAGTGTCATTCAGTTGCCAAATCAGGTCTGGACTTCCTGTTAGGTGAAAAAAGTAGATCCTCTCATTGATAAAGAATCTTTTTTTTTTTTCCAGATTCTTATTACATGTAAGAGAACTCAGTCCCATGATACAGACATGCTTTTAAAAAAATAATAATAAAAGGATTGAAAATATGGGTGCACATTTAGGAATTATGAGGGCATCAAGTAAGGAATCTGGATGCTGAAATGTAGGCACTGGGAACTGTCAAGAAATATAAATAGGATGTCTTCCAAGGTGTAAAAATGGAGCAAAGGAGGAAGAAAAGAAAATTCTGCATTTGAGTGAAGAAAAGGTCAAGAGATGGACCAGATAGTAGATATTAAAAGCTTTACAAAACCTCCCCCATCAATGTCTAGACTGAATTAACATGGGCCTCTGAGTCCATGGGCAGATGGAAGCTTCCACCCAACCTAAACCTAATGGGACAGCATTAACTCAACTGACTATACTCTTCAACTGTATATAGCACTCCCTCTGCTCACACCGCTGTAAAGGAAGTTTGAACCGAATCTTCTGGGCTAAGCTGGCATGAAATGCAAAGACAATGTCCAAAGTTACCAATGAAGATAATAGAGACTTAGTGGGATCAAAAGGTGACAGGACTCAGGGCTCCTTCAGGCTTCCTGGAGTGGTTCAGTTTTTAGTTGAATTTTCATTCATTTATTCAGCAAACCTACACTGAGTGTCTGGTATGTTCTAGGTATTGCTAGCAAAATATGGAGACTCCTAAATACTTTCAAATCATAATTTTTCAAAAAATTAAAAACATGACTCCCATGATCATTGTGTTTAACTAGTTTAATGTAGAATGATCGATTTATTAACTAACGTAGAATGATCAATTTATTTGACTCATTTAAGAGGGAATCAGCAGAAACATAAATCATTATCAAAGAGCATCTGAGGAACTGAGAATTTAAAAGATTAAAGAAAGAATATTCATGGTGCCTGGCTGGCTCAGCTGGTGGAATAAGCAATACTTGATCTCAGGGTTGAAAGTTCGAGCCCCAGGCTGGGTGTGGAGATTACTTAAAAATAAAATCTTAAAAAAAATATTGAAGCAAAAATTGCTAGGTTAGATATAAAATGAATAAACCATCCTCTGCAGTTAATTTTTCTACTAGACAGGAATTTGCATCTCATTTGACAAAAAATCTTCAAGTTAAGATGTAACATCACAGAGTCAGGGCCCTGATCCACAAAAAATAGAATTATCCCCTACAGGCATTCTCTCCTCATTTATCGAGTAGTCCTAGGGTAGATCCGGAACAACACCGAAAGGACAGGCAGTCCTCTTTGCCTTGTTTCTTACGTATCAAACAATTTTGAAAACAAGAGGCAGATCTTCAGGGCTGGTCTATTACAATCATACTTCCCAATGTCAGGAAAGAGGGAAAAAGGAGGACTGAAAAGATTTAAGTCCTCAATATAAATACACCTGGAACTTACGTATGATACTTCATTTAATTCACACCCAACTGAATGAAGTGGTTATTATTAAGCAGACTTTAAAAATGAAAAACCTGAGACAGAAGGCGTTGAGATCACACAATAAGAGGAACCAGGAGTCTCAAACCCATACACGTCTATTGGAATCTTTAGGTTCTGTCCACCGGGCCACATGGCCACTAATGAAATTCATCAATTTGTGGAGCCAGTCACTCATTGGTTAACCCAACTCAGCAGTAAACTAAATATATAGGTTTTCTCCTCATTTAGTCTCCGCCTCACACAGCTCACAATCTAAGGAGTCTGAGACCTTCATTTTAGCCAGCTGTCACCACAAGTATTTCCAAAGGACATATTTTAAAAAGGGGGGGGGAGGGAGGTCAGTAATTAAAGTGCTTCCTTTTTCTTTTTAGAACCGTGTTTCTCTTTCTGCGATGGCAGCCTACAGAGGCCTGCCCCCTTTATCCAGCGGCCTCTGCTGCTAGCTCCCTCTGACCTTCCTCTTCCCAAGCGATTTCATTCCTGAGCTCAGAGCTGCAGAGCAGAGCTTTCCTGGTAAGTCACAATGACACCTTACACGCTCGATTCGAAGGTTTCAGATGCCTAAGTGACTATCAGCTGCTGTCTGGAAACCAGAGCCAGGAGCCCTTTCAAGCAGCCGCTACATGAATGCCCCTTCCCTCCAGTGACAGGTCCTGGGCCAGGGCTGGACCGAAAGTCAGCCCAGGCTAGAGATCGGCTTTCACTTAGGACACATGTCAGAGAAAACTGTTCCTTATTACAAAATGCCATGGCTACATGCCCCTTAGGAGCATAACTCAGGCAGCTCTCTGGGTGGTCATCCACCGTGGATTGCATCACGGGGAACACGGAGCCCAAAGGCAGGCTCCCCAGTGGTCCAGGTGTGTAAGCATTCCGCAAGAAAGCAAAACAGCCAGAGCCCATGTACCTTTACCACTCATGCAGACTTCCCTTACTTCCTTGGAAATTGGTAAAACAGATTCCCTGCCTTTGAGCTGCAGTGATGTGATTGGGCAATGCTTAAGCAATGGGCCATGAAATTTTAGACCTGTAAGGACCATTTTAAAAAAAGGCAGGGGGCACCTGTGTGGCTCAGTGGGTTCAGTATCAGGACTCATGATTTCAACTCAGGTCATGATCTCCTGGTTTGTGAGACCCAGCCCCATGTTGGGCTTTGCTCAGAGCATGGAGCCTACTTGGAATTCTCTCTTTCCCTCTCCCTCTGCTTCCCTCCTGAAAGAAAGAAAGAAAGAGAGAGGGAGGGAGGGAGGGAGGAAAGGAAAGAGAGAGAGAGGAAGGAAGGGAAGAAGGAAAGGAAGGAAGGAAGGAAGGAAGGAAGGAAGGAAGGAAGGAAGGAAGGAAGGGAAAAGGAAACCCAATGGTAACTGCTGAAGTGACTGCTATGTAAATTAGCTTGATTGTATTGATTATTTAATTGTCAAGTTGTACACCTTAAATATTTCCAATTGTCATTTGTCGATTATACCTCCAACCTACTCCCTCAATCAGCCATTCCAAGGTTTAAGGATATTTGCTGCCAAACTTTCCCACCCCACCCCACCCCACTCCCGGGGCAGAAAGTGAAATCTCCAAACCACAACTTAATAGTTCCTTGGTCCTCTTGTTCTGTGTTTGTGAAGATGAAATGAGACTGGTCAGTGTCCACTGAAGTATAACCCACTGCAAATATTTAAATGCATTCTTCTGTAAATATCCTCAGCCCTCAAATGTCTGGAATTATGTGGCTGTTTTAGGTGTGCCATTAAGTTGAATGAGAAGCCACTCTTAATACACTCCCTAAGGTCTGTAAGAAGAGGCTGTAAGTAACCTGTGGAAAACGGACTGACAGGATGAGATCTACTCTTACAATCCCTAGACCAAAGCCTAGGAGACAAAAGGAAGTTCACGTACCATGTATCGATATATTTTGAAGTATAAATCAAGCTATCAGACTTCATTAAGATAGGCTCTATCTTCCTTCTTTGAAAAGTATACCTTCATAATGCCAAAATTGAAAGATTTTTCTAATACTGTGTATTTTTAAACGACTGAAAGTCAATATAACATCAAAAATAAACTAATTTAATTCAAGTGGGGGTGTTCTGTTGCCAAGCTGTCAGTGTTAGAATGAATTCTAGTAAAGACATATAATTCAGAATTTTTTTTCCATAAAACTATTTTCTTGCCTTTATTTCAGCACATCACTAATTAAATTGTTAAAGATTTCTCACATAATTTGGGTTCTACTGACAGAAAAGCCAAATTAGACAAGCTTTCTTGAGTCATTGTAGTTCTAACTTTTTTTTAATTAATTTGAATTCAGAGAAGTTTTTCTTTTCTGGGGAAATAGCAATTAGAATTGTCAACAAATTCTTTAAGCAATACTTAGGCCTAGAAATTATATATAATTTTACATATGATGTTAGAACTAATTTTATGTGGTCACATATAATAAATTACCTTTACAAAAATGTCATGAAATATCTTAATTTTATCACAGGAGGTAAAATTGCCTTGTAATTTTATCATCTATGAAATATTTAAATTCATAAGATCTGTTTCATTTACTATTCTAGTGAATCTCATGTGTTATCTAAATTTAATTTAGTTGCTTTAACAGTGTTTAGTCATTATTCTCAGCCTGTATCTGAGAGTAGTTATGACATTAGTCCTGATATGTATATCATCAAGATGTCTCTTCGTTGACTAGATCCAGAAAATATTACATACAATCTCTGAATTGTTCACAATGTCATTACTATGAGAGTGTGGAAACCATTATCCTAATAGAAAATCCCAATTACGCACCTTGCAAGGAACAGAAAATGTTTCTGTGTTCTGGCCAACAATCTACTTTGCACACTTCTCCCCTTGCCCACCAAGTTTGTGCCATTATCCTACCCTTTCCTCAGTGATATCTTAATTACTTAAATAAGCTGAGTATGGTTTTTTATTTGTTAAATTGTACTAAATATTTTTATAAATATTTGCAATCCTAGCTTCAGTACCAGTCTAACTGCCAATGTGAAGAATCAGTATCATGTTCCATATTTGTTAAATCGAGGCCAGAATTTTCTGCCATGATGGAGATGTTCTATATCTGAACTGTCCAGTATGACAGCCACACTGCACTTATGGCCATTGAGCATTTGAAATGTGGTAAGTGCAACCAAGAACCTACATTTTTAATTTTTCTTAATTTTTGTTTAATTAAATTTAAATAGCCACATGAGACTACCATATTAGATAGCATGGCTCTTGACCTACAAATAAACAAATTTAAAAGCAATATTGGGGCACCTGGGTGGCTCAGTGGGTTGAACATCCGACTCTTGATTTCAGCTCAAGTCATGGTCCCAGGGTCATAGAATAGAGCCCCACATTGGGCTCTATGCTGAGCATGGATCCTGCTTGGGATTCTCTCTCTCTCTCTCTCTCCTCTCTCTCTCTCTACCCCTCTCCCTCCCTCTATCCCTCTGCCCATCTTGTGCTCTCACTCACTTGCTCTCTTTCAAATTAAAAAAAAGAAAAAATAAAAGTAATATGAAATTTTCATATTACAAAATATTTCTCAGTTGCCAATATTGTGTTAATTATGAATGCTTCTTTGTCCCTCCTTGGAAACCTACTTTCATTATGCAAAATCTATTGACTTCACTGTTATCAGAGAGGAAGGATTATTAATTCATTTATCTTTCTCTTACTTAAGAGTTCTGCCTCTCACATTAATCCCGTGCTGTGATATAATATCCATCTCTACTGTATTGTCCAACTCAAGACAGAGATGTGGAGTACTGTTTTGCTGGAGCCTGAACTGTTTTGGGGCTACATGAGACCTTCTAAAATGAAGTCCTTGGTCAAGGGCTCTTCTTGCCCAAATCTAGGGTGAGGTATATGGGTAAAAAAGAAGATCCTGAGATGAAAAAAAGGTGAGAAGAGGAAGGAGAATAGGGCACGGAGATTGGCTTACCCAGTCCTCTCTTTACTTCCTCTACTCTGAATGCCCAATTGTGGATATAAATGGTAGTTGGTAACTCCCTGACCACAAGTTTTCTTTCCATGGAAGTGTTCACTATTCTGAAGGAGAAGGCTACAGTTTTGCATAATCAACACTCAGTAAGTAATAGTTGATTAACTAAATGAACAAAGCCTACGTCTATACCACCTCCGTCAACACTAGGAAGGGCTGGGCAATCAGCCACTCTTTGTGGTCCCATAATTGGACACATTTAGCTATAGTCCTGAGAGTCCCAGGATTCAGTTTTATCTGTGAATCAAGAAGTTTGCATATTGGAAAAAAGAACCCATCTTGATCTTCACTAAGGTGTTATAATGTTCACTGTTGGGATTTCTAATAGAATTGTTGGATCTGTCACATGAGAGGACTACAAAAAAGGTACATACAGTAATTCCTCATTATAAGAACACCATTGCAGGAACACTATATTTGTTTGCTAGAGCTGTCATTGTCAATAGGACCATGCTCCCTCTGAAAGCATTAAGGAAGTATGTGTTTTGGGCCTCTTTCCTGGCTTTTGTTAGTTCCTTGGCTTTGCAGAAACATAACTCCGGTCTTCATGTGGCATTCTCCCAATGCATGTGTGTGTCTGTGTCCAAATTTCCCCTTTTTATGGGGATACAGATCATATTGAATTGTGGGGCCCACTCTACTCCACTATGATTTTATCTTAAATAATTACAACTGAAACAACTCTCTTTCTAAATAAGATTGTATTCTAAAGTTATGGGGGTTAGGACTTCAACATATGAATCTGGGAGGGGCAGAATTCAACCCACACCACACACACTCCTCTATCTTTAAATATATTGCTATGTAGCCTTCACCTAGTACCTTCTCCTTTTCTAAAAATTTCATATATTATCCAGATAGATCATGTATCATTTCCATTTTATAGATGAGGTAAGAAGAGCGTAAAGTAGGAAACTGACATTCCTAAATTCACACAATTGTTTCCAACACTAGTTTCCAAGTGTTTTGATTTCTCGTCCAGTGATTTAACTCTAAGATTAGATTAGATTGCTTCTCCATACATAATTTATTTTTTTTAAAGCCGCCTTTATTGCTATTGCTCTAATTCCCATCCAAACTGAATGTTCAAAAGCCACTTAGTCTTACCATTCTCTTAGCCCATAAAAATTCCAGCTTGATCCTTTGTTTTCATATCTGGTCTGAGAACAAGATAAAAATTTTCAGAGATTGACACTGGGTTCTAAGTCTTCCTGGAAGCTAATCAGATGGTTTGTGACTGCGAACCTCAAGGCAAGCCTTGGTTCCTCAGTCATGACAGTATCTCAGGGATTATGGCTGATGGAATGTCTGCAGTTCCTTAGGGGCAAACCACAGAGAAGGTAGCAAAACCCAAAAGTTTGAAGTCAGACAGGACCTGGCTAAAGTTCCACTATGATAACATACTGTCTATAAGTAACATCTCAGACTTAATATAATTTCAGTGTATGATAGGACTCATCGAAATCCATAAAAGAACATTTTATAAATCATAGAGCACTCTACACATGCTAGCTCTTCATATAATAGTAAATATATTCCACTACTGTGCCACGAAGCACTTGAGCTAGTTGTTTTGACCTAACTCCATCTCCAGCCATCTAGGCATTCAGAATACTCCCCTCTCTTCCTGAGCATCCTGACCATAGAAAGTGTATTGTCTACACAAGGTGGGTCAGGGAAGGACTAAGTAAATCTGAGGCACAATTGGGTACTATTCCAGCTAACGACCAGCACATGGATGAGGTTGTGGATGGGGAGACCTGTCCAGAGTAGATGGTTTGGAAATAATGACTTGGCCCCATGCTGCTTCTTGCCCCTAGCTCCCGATGTTCCTTGTTTGGGACTGGCATTGGAACTCTATGTTATCCATATAGTCTTTCCCTTCTCTCTTCCCTCTATATCATGCAGTGTTCACTTCGTCTGAAGTAGAGAACATGTCAGTATGGTCTGGAAAAGTGATACTGGGTCAAATATGCCTCCAGTTCTTTCTCAAATTTTCAAAGCTGGAAAGTCATGGGTTTCACTATCCTCTGATTCTCTCTGTTGACTTTCTTCACACTAACAGATAATGTATATTTAGATATCTGGTGATAGGAAGGGCTTTGGGCCTCAGAAGGAAAGTGGACTGTGTGAAATATATATATCAACTCTAACATATAATTATTCAAAAATCTGGTCAATACATAATTCATAGTAGAGACTCCTTGCTCCATTAGAAGACAAAATCACAGAGTCAGATTCACTCTATGAAGGTCATTTGCTGCAAATGTAGTAATGAGGCCTCCAATCAGGACGGGAACCTAGATGCCGTCTTTCTTCGCTAGTGTCAGCTATGGGATCTGGGCTGGTCCCTGAATACCTGCAGGTCAACTGCATAATGGCTCCCAAAGACATTGGATCCTAACCTTGTGAATTTATAAATGTTACCTTATATGGTAAAAGGATCACTACAAATGTGATTAAACCAAAGAGCTCGAGATGAGGGGATTATTCTGGATTATTTGGGTGGACTCTAAATTTGATCACAAGTATCTTTATAAGAGATAGGCAGAAGGAGATTTCTGATACACTGAGGGGAGAAAATGATGTGAAGAGCAGACAAATTTGAAAATGCCACACTGCCAGCCTTGAAGATGGAGGAAAGGCTCATCATTAGCTAGTGAATGGAAGGACTGGCCACAATCTCCAGAAAACAGCAAAAGGCAAGAAAAAGGATCCTGCCCTAGAGCCTCCAGAGGGAGCACAACTCTGCCACCACCTTGCTTTTGGCGTGCAGAACAGGTCAGTGGTTCTCAACTCTGGCTACATAATGGCTACAGCAGGAGAGCTTTTAAATGATTCTGATGTAGTCCTGGCTCCAGAGATTCTGTTTAATAGTTTAAGGGGAGACCTGAGTATCAGTACTTACAAAAGCCCGCGGGTCATTACAAAGTACAGGAGGGTATGGAGCCACTGGACTAGATGGCTCTTCCCAAAATTAACATGGCTTGTTTCCATGTCCTTGCACTTTAAATCAGTGAACTGCAGTATTTGAACGTGGAATGAGATCCCTGGGGAGGACAAGGGGAAAGAAAACCTCCAGGAGAAACCAAGATGAGAACTGAGTTGGTATGAAAGGGAGCCAGAGGGACATCAGAGCAAATTCTAGCATGTCCCTTTAATGTTCAACAGCCTTGCTCTCCTGGGAAGAGTGAGTGAAATCACCCCTAAGAGTGAAGAAACACTGTAGAAGTATCTGACTTTCAGAAAGGCTACATCAAATGGCAAGCTAATTTACTTCTGTGCTCTGCCAGAATAAAAATCAAACGACCGGCAGGAATTCAGAGGACTCCCTTTCTTAGTGACTCATTCATCGATTTATGAAATATTTATTAGAGTACTTTCTTGTATGCCATTCAACATTCAGTCATTCAACAAGTACCGCAGGAGGCACACTGTGTATCAAGTACTGTTCTATCAACTTGAGATCCAGACAGAATCCGGAAAGATCCTATCTTTGATGAGGTACTGTGGGGAAAAACATGCTATCATGAAAAATAAATTCCGGGTGAGGAAAAGGAAGTGGGGTTGAAGGTAGTGCTCATGGTTGAACATGGAAGGGCTCACTGAAGATATATTTGAGCAAAACCCTGAAATGGGTGAAGGTAAAAGCCTTGTGCATTTACTTAAAAGAGCTTTCCCAGCAAAGGGAGTGGCAAGAAATGATGGCTATTGTTTTCAGTAAACCTAGAGAATCATCTCTCCTCAGAACTTGATTACTTGATTTAAGAATCAATATATTCTCTTCTACTTTGCCTTATCTCAGAATTATTTGAAATGGAAAATATGAGAATCTGCTTAAGTCTGAGTAAAGCTCATGTGTGGGGCTACTACATTGGTGAAGAATTGGTTCTATCAATAAGTCTTTACCTTTTTTTTTTTTTTTTTAGAACTAAAGAAAGCAAAAGGAACCTTTGCAGGCAAATACCCCAAAAGCAAAAGTTGAACCACTGTTGTGCTTGAGTCTCCAAAGGGCAAATTCCCTTGCTGAAGGGAAGCACAGTAACCAGAGCGGCAGAAACCACTAAGCTCTACTCTGATTTTCAGCACTGTGATGTGGTTCCCTTTTATCATTTTTGGACCAGTCCCCCTGTCCAATTAGGGATCACAGCTGCTAAGAATAAAGTGGTGTCTGTTTAACTGGCAGAAGGCACAATGGCCCACTCACACCGTCAATGGGAGTCATTGTTAGGGAAATATTACCACTGAGATTTTTTAAAATGCTAATGGATTAACTTCTCTTTCAATGCTGATTGTCACCCAGTTCCATTTTTTTTTAATACAGGAGGGTTTGTGGGTTTGTTTTTAATTTTAGTGAATTAGAAACATTTCCTATAAAAATACAGAATCAGAATTTTTTAACTTCCAGGAATCTCTGATACTATGTGTTTAACCAACTCATTCATAAAGGAGAATGCAACTCAGAAAGGTTGAGGAACTTGGTAAAAGCAACATTGCTACTTAATGATGGACTTGGAACTAGGAACCAGCCCCTCTCTCTCCATCTGCCATTCTGTTTACTCTAGCAGGCTGCACAGTCAGAAAGCAGTTTGTTGGAGAGATCTTTAACTTAACATTACATTTTCTTTGCCATAAATAAGTACCAAATAAATGTTTTCTCCCAGTAATCTTTTCTTGGTCCTCAAAGATGAAGTCCAGTCAAACTGCACATAGCCTTCCTACTGGATCACTGTTAACCTTTGCCACTCAGGAAAGAATGTCCTTTGCACCAGACAGCCTCTGGGAATCAGAAGAAAGTGTTGTTGCGCATTCAGATACAGGCATGTTTCCTAATACAGCATGTTCTGTGGCTTACGTGGACTTTGGATACCAAGGGTTTGTCCTCCTAAAGGTATCTATAAGCATATTGTGGGTAAATCATTCTCTTTTTTTATTAAATTTTTTTAAATGTTTTTATTTCTGAGAGAGAGAGACAGCACAGACAGGGGAGGGTCCGAGAGAGAGGGAGACACAGAATCCGAAACAGGCTCCAGGCTCTGAGCTGGCTGTCAGCACAGAGCCGGACACGGGCCGTGAGATCATGACCTGAGCTGAAGTTGGATGCTTAACCGACTGAGCCACCCAGGCGCCCCATGGGTAAATCATTCTTTCCAGATCGCTGAGGGGTCGTCAGCCCTTTGAGTGCAGTGCCCTAAAGACTGTGCACTCAATGGGACTCATTTGAAAAGGGGATCCCTCTTACAATCAAGAAAAGGCGAGTGTGATTTGGTTCGTATTACCATTGAGCAGACTTTACTTTATCTGCATATCCATAATTGTGCTGTCATTAGCAAAAAACAGGACCCTGATTTAGACATGCAAGTGTAGCATAATAAAAAATAGCAATGAACTTAGAGTTCAGAGAATTTTACTTCAGGTACATCATTCAATCATTTATTGAGCAAAAATGTCATTAAGACCTACAGAGAGCCAAACTCTGTAGTAGCTGTTAACGACAAAATTACTCATAACACTTGTTAAATATGGAAGGCAGACTTCATTCAAAGAGGGACTGTAGAGATAAATACAGGGACAACTATAAGGACATCTAGCAGTGAGGGAGAGAGATTGTGCTCAACTCCCAACACAGCCTGGGCAGGTGGGAATTTATAGACAGGAGCAGTGTGGGGGTCCATGGATAGAAAATTATAAGAGAAAAGATCAGGAGTTGGGAAGGGGAAGAGATTCTCGCTACACTAACCTAACAGAATTCTTGCTGAAGGCAGGCCAGGATGATCAGGCATCATTTGAGGGATGGTCGAAGATGAGGAACCCAATTAGATATCAAGGGTGATCAGATAATTGAGGACAGGGGATTCTGGCTACACTTACGTGACAGGATTCTTGCTAAAATCAGACAAGGCACTGAAGAAACAAACATGGGGATCCAAAAGTTGGGCCTAGTTGAAAAAGAACTCAGGAGTGCCTGAGTAGAGTTTGTTTGGTCACAAAGGGGATCTTGGTTAGAGATAGTAAGAGGTATTGTTGATCTAAGACATATTTTCTGCTCTGCCATGATTTGCATTGTGACTTTTGAAAAATCCATTTTATATCTCTCAGCCTGGATTTTTCCCTTTTTTCTTTCTTTCTTTCTTTCTTTCTTGCTTGCTTGCTTGCTTGCTTGCTTGCTTTCTTCCTTTCCTTTCTTCTTTTTTCTTTCTCTTTATTTTTCTTTCTTCCTTTTTTTCCTTCCTTCCTTCCTTCCTTCCTTCCTTCCTTCCTTCCTTCCTTCCTTCTTAGCACCAACAGGAGAAGGGCAGAAGGGGAGGGAGAGAGAGAATCTTAAGGAGGCTCTATGCCCAGTGCACAGCTCCATGGAGGGCTTTATCTCCTGACCATGAGATCATGACCCGAGCCAATGTCAAGAGTCAGACACGACCAACTGAACCACCTAGGTGCCCCATCTCATCTTTAAAACAGGACATTTGAATACTTGCCTTAAGATCTTCATCCACAAAATATCAATACCTTATAAGCTGTGAATCATGTTTCACATGCAACAAAGACTGTGAATACAGCCCTTTTGGGGATGCTAGTTGATAACAGTAGTATGCCAGGCATAGTACTAGGGTAATTTTAATCATTCCAAATATCCTGACAGGTGGGCAACACTATTTTCTTACCACCAGCAATAATTGAAGCTCAATGAGGTGAAGTATTTGCCCGTTTCCAAAACTAGGAGATAGAGCACCTGGGATTCAAACCGTGTCTGTGACGTGCAAGACTCTGAAGGGAAAGCTGTGCCTATGTGACTTCTACAAAACAGGTTCACCTTCAATTTAGCAAGGAAAAAACATAAATGATTGTAAAACTCTTAGAGTAAACTAACCAAACTGGTTTGGAAGATTTCATCCACTTATGATGATGTACAGCCCCTGTCCCCAGCAATAGAAATTGTCTCCTAGAGCCAAACATCTTATCTCTTGATACAAATTCCAGAACTATCAAAAACTATAATTGAAATCATGTCTCCAGGTCAATCAGTCTACAAATTTGACAGCTTAATCAACAGATGTGTGGTCTCCACAATAAAAAGATTTTTTGTGTATGTGCAGGCCCAAGCAATTTCAGTATGATAAACTCAGATAAATAAAGTTTACCTGGGGCTCATATGAAGATTTCCAGGAACTGACCTTTGTGGGCTGAAGCACTTTCTATTTTTTAAACCACAAGTGAAAAAATCAAGCTCAAAACAAAACAAAGAAG
Source organism: Hyaena hyaena (assembly GCF_003009895.1). NCBI lineage: Eukaryota > Metazoa > Chordata > Mammalia > Carnivora > Hyaenidae > Hyaena > Hyaena hyaena. The sequence goes on from NW_024080658.1 coordinate 970,135, forward strand.
CCTGAAAACCTGACAACAAAAATTTCTACTTCAATAGCTGTTTTTTTAGAATATATTTTTAACTTTTTTAAATGTTTTATTTCTGAGAGAGAGACAGCATGAGAAGGGGAGGATCAGGCAGAGAGGGAGACAGAATCCGAGGCAGGCTCCAGGCTCTAAATAGCTACCAGCACAGAGCCCGATGTGGGGCTAGAACCTACGAACCGTGAGATCATTACCTGAGCGGAAGTCAGACATTCAACGGACTGAGCCACCCAAGCACCCCTGTTTTTTAGAATATTAAGCATCCAAGAGGAATCATCAGGAAACAAAACTGTCTGTGAGTTTGCACTCATCTTTCTTATAAGGTGTCACCAATGGTGCTGCTTGTGAAAGCAAATAAACCTCATGAACAGCCTTGATTCAAGTCAGGGAGGCATGTCGTCCCATCATTGGCTGGCAAATTCGCAGCCGCACTCCTGCTCCTAAGGAATAAAGCAAATCCTAGCTTGTGGCAACCTTGAAATGTTAATTCCAGTATGTCTTAGGTAGAAGAGGTGTGCAGAGAAATCATTTCATCAAATGTGATTATCTGGCAACTTCCACTTCCTCTGGGAGGCTGAAACATATCCGTCAGGTTAGGAACACACCAAATGCAAAGAAAAGACAACAAATAAAGATCAAAGCTGAGAGCCAAGGCCAAAAAGAATAGATGGATTCAGTTCCAAATAACCATCTAGAACCCGTATTAACATCACTGTTTCACAACTCTGTGAGCAACTTTTATTTAATCCATTAAAACAATTCAATCATACTATTTTTTTTAAATTCCTATTTTTAATTTTTTTTTCCTGTGCTTTGTGTAGTACATCTGCCAGACTGAAGAGTGCTCACTTAGGCACAAACCCTCACTTGGCCCATACATATGCCACATGTATGTTATATTTATCATGCCACATAGTCCAAATTTGGGTATAAATGTGTTCATTATTATGTTTGAAATGTATAAAGGCATCTGTATTGTTTTTCTCTCATAGCAAACCTCTTAACAGGTTCTGCCTCTTTTGGTTCAGCCTTTAAAAAATCCTGCAAAGTAGGGGCGCCTGGGTGGCTTAGTCGGCTAAGCATCCGACTTTCGCTTAGGTCATGATCTTGCGTTTCATGGGTTCGAGCCCCACGTCGGGCTCTGTGCTGACTGACAGCTCAGAGCCTGGAGCCTGTTTCAGTCTGTGACTCCCTCTTTCTCTGACCCTCCCCTGCTCACGCTTGCTCTCTCTCTCTCTCTCTCTCCTAGAAATAAATAAAAAAATTAAAAAAAAAAATCCTGCAAAGTAGCTAAAAAAAGGTACCAGCACTCCCATTTTACAGATGAGAACACAAAGCCTCCCAGAGTTTAAATGGCTTGTCTTATAAAAGCTAATAGATTCAGTGTCATGCTATAGGGAAAACTGGACCCTGGAGCTATAAGACTTACTGCTTATACTTAGACCTGTTTTTCCTTCCTCTCTTCCTCTATCCCTTCCTTCTCTCCTTCTTCCAGCTAGTCAATAGCTATTGAACTCTTTGAATTGAATGTGGTTCAGGCGTTGATTGGCAAATCTGTGGCCGTGCCCCTGTTCCCATAATCCAAAAGCAATTAAGCCAAACTTGACCTGTGCCAGCCTTGAAATTTCAGCTCCATCATGTCTTCCAAAACCTGATCTTACCTATGTGTCTTAGCTATTATAGGTATTTTTATTGGCTAATATGGATAAACATGGACACTGTTAAATGGTTTGCATAATTTCACCACGACTATGCTGTGATTACATAAGTATGCTTTTGTCTCCAAGTATCCTTGAGAACAATGATTTAAGACTGCAAAGTTTAGGATAATAAAGTGGGCTGACTTCCATCTGTGAGAAACTCCCTTGTTTCACCTCTGTCTCCAGCAGGACCCCATTCTTTTTTTTTTTAACACCGTCACAATGCAGCTATTTTTTGTTTTCAGCAATAATGCGGTCATTGCTCATGTTCTTAATCACATGACCTCAGGCAAACTTCTGACCCCTCTATCTTTCATTCGTGCAGTGAAGATATATATCAATTACTTCATTGTATATTTTGAATAAGACTCTCTGAAGGCAATCAGCATTTTTTATGATTAATATCAATAGCAGAGAGATAGAGACAGAAAGAAGAAAAAAGAAAGGAGAAGCAGTAGCATGGAAAAACTACAAAATTCTACTTGTAAGTCTATTATGTATTCTACATTTAGTTCCCCCATGAAGGGAGAAAAATTAGTCTTTCTCAGAGTATGTGTAAAAACATGATACTGCACAGCTTTTACCGCCAAAAAAGGGGAGGAAGGGGAGAGAGTGGGAGGTCTTATAGTCAATACCGGGCTAAATAACATTTGAAGTTGTCTTTATCTATAAACTATAATATGTAAATGAAAATTGTAAGACAAATCGAGTACAGAGTATGTTGGATTTACCAAATTTATGTGATTGTGGAAATATTTTCTCACATTCTGTATCACAGAATGTTCTGTGAGACATGCTTTGCTCAGTTATAACTGTAAAAAGAAAACTAACTAGAGATAAGAACACCAGATAAAATATAGTTGAATTTCTCACATTCACACAGTAATTTACAGTGCATCAAGTACTTAACGACATAATCTCAATATGATACTCTGTTCTTGCTGTCCTCTCAAATTTCACCTGACGCCACATGGCGCAATTAAAGCACCTCATGGCCATGCAAACAACAGCAGAATTCTTTCTCCATCTCCCTCCAATTTCTCCCATTCTTTTCATTCTTATGTTCTCCCCTTTTTCTCTAAATAGTGGAAAGAGGGCCAAGGGGAAAGACTCCTCCTTACTCCTGGACCCCAGGTCCAGTACTTTCTTTTTTGGTAGGATCCCAAAGAGAAGGGGGTCCCAGGAGTGCAGCTAATTACTAACCCAGCTGATACTAGTTGGTGGTGTTGAGGGGACACCATGCCCCTGGCACTTGGAAATACGGGGGTGAAATGACAAAAGAGGACTTACCTATGCAGAAAGGTAAATTCAAATTAGATTCATATCCCAGCTTCATTGCTGCTGTTGGACAAGAGGAGACGAAGGAAGAGTTATTCTCTGACACTTTACATTATGGACATTGCCAGTCTCGGGATGGGGCAGGTAAAAATATTCATCTTTTAAACTCTGCATCATTTTTACTAGCATGGCATCTATAGAAGACAGTTGGTACCTTTTTATGTGTGTGTCTCTTGCAACATGTCTTCTTTTGGAGAATCATTCCACCTCCTGGATCTGGATCCATATGGTATGGAAAGGAGGACTCCATCCCCTTGATCCAGCACAGAAACACATGCTGAACAACCCCCTCCTTTGTTCAAAGGGATTAATTGAGGGATGGATACATGATGTCAGCAGGTCAGTTAGTATTAACCCTCAGGACTTTTGCAGAAACTCTCAGGAAATAGGAGTTCTTTGTTCTCCATGATCGCTAGCTATGAAGATGATGTAAGCCTAGAAATTCTGGTGACCGCGTTAACCACTGCATTAGACTAATTTCATATGAATGACTCCAAAACTGAAGAGAGCAGGGCCAAAACAGAGATAGAACAAGACAATTTACTGATGGCATTATTTGAACTACTGGATTCAGAGCTCCTGAAGCCAGAAACGCTTGTGAAGTTCTAGTTTTATGAGCCAATAAATCCTTTTATCTAGAAGTTTGATGTGAAATTGCAACTTAATGGATTTTGATTAATGCACTTTCGAATTCTAAACCTCTATAAAAGGAACAATATATCATTTTAACATTTTGCCATAGATGATTAGAAGAAGAAAACTAAATGTTCACCTTCTTTAGAAATTTAATATATAGTGGTATTTTAATGATTTTACTACGCTTTATTTTATTTTATTTTAAATAAATATGTTAATGAAATTATTGTTTTGAAAAATAATTTCACTGTAATTTTAGAAATTGTCTATTTTCTCTAATTTTTAAAAAGTATTGGCATAAAATATTCATTATAATTTCTTTCTAAAAACTCTTCTGTGTATACTTACTCCCAATTCCCTTTTTATCCAATTATGAATATTTGGGTGTATTTGTGTATTCTCTCTTTTTTATCAGTTGGTTCCCATGTTTGTCTATGTTATTACTCTTTACATTGAGTCATTTTGGGAGTAGCTGATCCTCTATATTTTTGTTTCTGACTTCATTTATTTCTGCTTTAAAGTTTATTATTTCTTTCCCTCTACTTTCTTTAAATTGGGGTTTTCCCAATTTAATGTACACTGCACATTTCCCTGTAGTACTATCTTAGATTTTTGATATGTAAAAAGTTCATGATTTTCATTTTAAATATTTTCTGAACTCCATAATGACTACTTTTTAATCAGTAGGTAATTAGGAAGCCTCATTTTAAAAATGTTTCACTTTCCAATCACATCTGGTAAGTTTTTACTTTAATTTTTGTTTTTGTTTTCTAATTATGTTGTGGTTATAGAAAGGAGTTAGTATATTACTACTGAAACTTTGGTTTTTCAGTAAGATGTGCTTTGGAGGTAGATACATAATTGGCTTTGGCAAATATTCAATATATTTTCACACAAAAATATGTATTTGCTAATTGTTAAGTACAGAATTTGATATAAGCCATTAGGTCAAGCTCGTTAGTTGTGTTTTTTTAATTTTTCTATGGTTCTCTTCATTTTTATTTTGGCTTCATTCATTCATTCGTGCATTGACTGACCCAACACATGTTTATTAAATGGCTACTACTGGGCTGGCTAATGCCAAGCGCTACTTTAGAACCTTAAGATACAGTGAAAACAACAATGAAAATAAAAGTTCCTGGCATCGTGAAGGTACTTTCTAATTGGGGAAAACTAAGGTATTTAGTATCTTGATATTTTATGAGGAAGGGAAGGAAAGAATGAAGTACGTAGAATTTAGATATTGGTAAGGATAATGGAAAAATAAAGAAGAAAGGTAAAGAGTGCTAGGATGGGAAAGGGAAGAAGTCTGGATTTTGAGTAGGGTTGACAAGAAGGGGCTCACTGAAAGAACCACACTTGAATAAAAACTCAAGAAAGTGAGGGTGTGAGCCATGAGGATATCTGAAGTAAGGGGAAATAGCAAGTAGGAGATTCTTGGTATGCTCAATGGATACCAGGGAGCCAGTGAAGCTAAGTGGAATAAGTAAGGGAGAAAGTAGGGAATGATGAGTTCAGCAGAAAAGGCACTGGTTGGGAGTGGGAGGGCGATTATAGGGAGACATTTAGCTGTTTTCAGATCTTTGGCTTTTATGCTAAGTGAGACAAAGTTTGTGTTGTTCTTATTTTTGCTTTGTTTCTGCTTTTGTTTTTTAGATGGGAAGTTATTGGAGGGATGCAGAGTGATAAATATTAACATTATCACAACCAGGTTACTCGATGCTGTTTTTATTTTGTGGGGATGAGGGGTGGGGTGTTTGGAAAGGGCAAAGGGCAGAACCAAGGAAGCTGGAAGGTAATTGAAATGTACATGCAAAAATGTACTGTGGCCTGGGCCAGGATGGTATCAGTAGAGGCAGTAAGATGAACCTATCCTGAGTATGGTCTGAAGAGGTAGCTGGAAAACCTTGCTAACAGATTAGACTTGAAGTATGAGAGGAGTATAAAATGAGTCCAAAAGAAGTTCATCTCTTCCCTCCCTCCATAACACCAAAAAGACTTTGAAAACTTTCACTCTTACCATGCCTTTTCTTTTTATATGTTTCTTTTCCAGTATTTTACTTCCACCTTGCTTTACAGCCTCCAAATGAATCATATCTTTATTGTTTTATATATAGCCATTGCCATTTAGATTTGCCCACAATATTATCTATTGTTTTTTTTTTTTTGATTCACCTAACTTCTTTTATCACACTCCTTCCTTCTGTGTTCTGCTTCCTTTTATCTGAAGTGTATTATGTCAGCTATCAGTTTATTGCTTCCCAGATCTGAATTCTCCCTTCAATATTTGTTCTGTGATAATGGAAGAAATTCCTTTAGGCATTGCTTCACAGTTGAGCCTGATATTAGGCTTTCCAGTAGAGGGCGATGAGAGGTATTACAATAGGAAGGAGTTCTGCTGTTTTTGGATGCACTGTCAGTCAGTGACGTGGAGGTGAGGACATTCCATGGTGCCTTGCCCTAGCCACATAACCATATGCCCTAGCCACATAACCAAAACATATGGCACCTTGTCAGTCTTCTAGTTGCAGCCTGGTCTGGTAATCACATCTCCTGGTCCTCTCAATAGGCACACTGAATCCTGCCCCCACTGGCGCCCAACTTCCTCTGCATATCCCATCCAGAGGCGTGTCTCCTGTGACACGATGGCCTGTGCTCCAGGCTTCCCACGCATTCTGGATTCCTGACTCCTTCTGCTTGTTCTTTGCAGTCTTCCTGATGCTAACAGCCGTCCCGACAAGAATGACACACAATGTATTTCAGACCTCTTACTCACCCGAGTGCCCTCACCTGCCATGCAAATCTACTTGCTTGGCCACCACCTGTAGCATGCAGTGGTTTGCTTTGCTCTCTAGAGTATTTAGAGAGTATTCTGCAATTTTCATTCTAGCTGCTTTTAAGATAATCTTTGTCTGCGGTATTCTGCAGTTTGGCAGAGATGTATATAACCCCTCTCCATCCTATTAAGTTCTTCTTGAAGTTCTATATATAAGAATCCATGCCATTCATCAAACCTAGAATACTGTCACCTTGCCTCTGCCTAATTCTCCCCACCTTTCTTCTGTACTCCTGTTAAACATATGTTCGTCCTCTTTGTTCTAACCTGCATCTCTTTAACCTCTTTTTCATATTATGTATTTACCCCTCCTTGCCGAAAATATCCTCAGATACGCCTTCTACTTTTCCTGATTCTCTCTTCCAATGTATCTAATCTGGAATTTATTCTCTCATTGAGTTCCTAAATATATGACTGTAGTTTGCATTTCCAGAAGTTTTATTTGACTTCTTTTTGATCTTTCCTGTTTTTTTCATAGTTTTTTTTTTGTTTGTTTTATTTATTTCTGAGAGAGAGAGAGAGAGAGAGGCAGCGTGAGCAGGGGAGAGGCACAGAGAGAGAGAGGGAGCAGGCTCCAGGCTCCGAGCTAACTGTCAGCACAGAGCCCGATGAGGGCTCATACCCATGAACCATGAGATGAGCCAAAGTCGGACTCTTAACTGACTGAGCCACGCAGGCGTCCCTGTTTTTTTTTTCATAGTTTCTTATTCTTTTAACTTTTATTAAAGTCCTTTTGTAGTTCTGTGATCATTTTAAATGCACATATTCTGCAGTTTCTATACAACAATTCTATCATTTGAAATTCCTGCTATTTGTTGTGTCTGTTGATTCTCATGGTGAGTTTTTTCCTCAATTGCTTTGCAATTTTTCATTGTAAGTTTTTCTTCTGAAAGGATTTCTCTATAAAAATCCTATGTGTCATAGTTGAGAGTACATTCTGCAGAAGAAAAATTTGACCTTCTGAAAAATGTCAGAACCATCTTTATGTTAATTTGTCACCATGGAATTCTCAAGCCATGTAGACAGTAAAAAGTATAATCTCTTATCCAAGTGAGGACATGCCCATGGTTAAATATATCAGGAGAAACTGTTCCCATTCAGAGTGCAAGCTGACAGACAAGGTTCCTTGTTATCTCACTGTGCCAATGGGCCATTTGTGTCTAGTCTACCCTTTCTCTAAAATGATAGCCCTTGAAGAGTTAGAGCTAACGCAGTAAACTCAGTTACAATCATTTGTCTCATGTGGGCTCATTTCTCTCTTGTCCCAGTGTACACAGCTAACACCTTAGGTTACTAAAACTGACAATCACTCACTCCAGGATGTCCACAGTTCCATGATATCAACTCACTTTTTAATAGTTCTCTTTGTGTCCTGTGTCTTCCCTTACTTATTGATAATCTACGCTCTCTGTACCTTCAAAAGAAATGCTGTCTGTATCTTAACTGGTATTTTGAAGTGTTTTTGTTAGGAGTGTCTCAGGTTATCAGTTTTACCATGCTTCCCAAATATAAAAGTGTGACTATTATTATAAAATACGCTTCCCATCGTAAAATGTAGGTTGTCCTCATTCTGACACAAACAGTTGTAAAAAGCTGTAATACAACAAGGCAAAGGAGAAATATAATTTCCCTCTTGATTATTCTTTGTTTCCCAAAGTGTTCAAAGTTTAAGGACAGAGAACATATTTTTGTTTGAGTCTTCTGAGTCATATTAATTAGTCAATGTTTTCAAAGTGCTTTTTGAGATGAACTATTATTCATGAGCAAACCCAAGATTTTTGTTATCATAATGATGGCTCCTTTTAAAGATGCTAATTGGCCCACCTGCCATGAAAGAACAATTTCACCTTTGCATTAATGACTGAGAACAACATACCCAGGTATCCTACTTATGAATTCATAAGGGAAAACTTCATAGGCAAAATATATATGATTTTACTGTGACAAGAGCAATGAAAATTCACAGCTATGAAAGCGAACATTTTGGCAATGCTGTATACTTCCTGAAAATAGAATGTTGCTCGTGTAGGAGCAAGAAGAGAAAACCCATTCTTCTCATTGTTTCTACATATATGAGAAATATTACCATTTTTGTCAGCAGACTAGACCTTATTGAAGTAGTCCATTCTTAACACCTGTTCTATGAGTATTGTTTTATGTATTTTCTATTCTGTTTCTATAGAGGAGAAAGAACTATTAAAAGATATCTTCAGCATTTAAATGAAAATAACAGTAATGAATAACTAAACGGTAATAAGAAGCAGCTTTCTTCCAGATTCTTTTCTAACATGTAAAGATAGAATATTATCCTCTATATAATGTTATCCAAATATTTTTTGGGATTTCTTTTTAAAATTATATTTTTATCCACCCTGTATTTCATTGGATATCATATCAAATGTTTGATATAGCATTTGAACTGACTTAATTGTTTTCCCAAGGGCTAAAATGATTTTTCATAAACCTTCTTTACAGAACCAAGACTATTTGGAAGGCAACATTAATAGCCCTCTCATCTGAGAAAAGTGAGAGGGCTGTAAAAATCTAGCATACAGAGCCAAGTACACTGCAGCTCTTCTAAACCTTAAATCTAAAAATAAACTTTTTCATGACACTTGTTTGAAAAAAGAGTTGTTGTAAGAGAATATTCTAGAAATAAATTTAATCCAAATGTCTCATTTAAAAAAAAATAGTTTTGAAGCCTTTGTTCCATAATAAAACAGCCTAGTATATGAGCAATTCACTAGTTGTCAGGTAAGCAATAGGTGATTGCAGATTAACTCTTTCTTGGACCCATGTGTCCTGGAATGTAATGACGTACTCATTTCTTAAAATGGCACCCCAAGGTCAGAAGAGCTAACGGAACACTGAAACTATTGTCAGCAACCAGATTCTATCCCAAGAGAATCTATGTGATTCATATATGAATCCAACTGAATTCAGTGAATCTAACTGAAATTTTTGAAATGATGATATATAATGTTGAGAATCTGGATTCTAAACAAAAAATTTTCTCCTTAAATTCAAAAATTGATCAGACTGATTTATGAGTTTTCATATTATATAAGCTACACTGTCTAAAAGAGGAATTTTAAATAGCTGGGCAAAGAAACTCTCTACCATCAAAGAAATTAATTAGATACATTTTGGAGAGATGCAAACATGTCTCTAATTTAAGATTTGGATGTTTACTTTAACATTTTGTGTTAGGTGTTGGGTACATTAGGGGTGAATATAACATAGCCTCTGCTATCCATAGTTCGAAGTCGAGAGGGAAGGCAGACACCTAAATCTGCCGTTGTAAAACAATGCAATAAGTAGAATGACACAACATGCTTCAAAGTGCCTTGATGGCAGAAGGAGTGATCAATTCTACTTGGGAAGCTCAGAGATTTCCATGGGAAGTATTTACACTAAGATTGAAAGCGAAGGAGGAATTTTCTGGGTAGACAAGTGGAATGAGGGGCATCCCAGCAGAGGTGTGAAATGGTCAGTTTGGAGAATTATTAAGTGCAGTATGATTGAAGCATTAAGTATACCCAGGAGAAGAGTGGGAATTGAGGTTCCAAAGACACACACCTACATATATTTACACTTTTACATTTCAGCCATTTTTTAAAAAGTGCCCAAGTATCAGATTATATTAACAGGGATATATTTTGTCACAAATTACTACAAATTCAGTGACTAAAACAACACACATTTACTATCTCACAGTTTGTATGGGTCAATAATCTAGGCATGGCTTAGCTGGGTCCACTGCCTAAGGTCTCAAAAGGATACAGCCAAGGTGTCTATTGTCTGTATTCTCACCTAGAGGCTTATGTGAGAAAAAATGGAATTCCAAGCTCTTTCAGATTGTTGGTAGAATGCATTTCACTCGGGTTATAAGGTGCCAGCTCTTTGTTGGCATAGCTAGAGGTAACCCACACATCCTAGAGGCTGCCCACAGTATATGGCTCTCTCCTTCAGCAGTGTACAATATGGCAGTATGATTTTTTCAAGGTCAGTAAGAGTCTCTCTCTCCAGCCTGCTAAGATAAAGTATTATATAGCATACCCTAATCAAGGGAGTGATATCCCATCACAATTACCATATTCTACTGGTTACCAGGAAGTTTTTCCTATAGAGTGAGAGAAGTCTAGAAGAGTGTGACTCATTGAGGGATCACCATAGGGTGTGTCTGACTCAGAAGCTTGATGGAATCTGATCAGTGGAATCAAACAGAAACTGAGTATGTAAACTGTTTATCATTTTCCTATTCCTTATTTTCCAGTGACTTGTTTTATAATATTGGAAATAAATTCCTTTGGAAAATGATTGGTCCTAAAATACAACGTGACACTTAGAAACATAGAAAATATTCTCAAATCAAAATAAAGACTTGATAGACTAATAGTGCTCAAAATAGGTCATACAAATTCATACACTAGAAATAGTGTTAATGGTGTGTTCAATGTAACAAACTAAATATCTAAAAGAAACTAAAAATGTCAATGTCTCATTATATTCCTTTATCACACCCTTCTCATGGTCCACAGTGGAATATCCAGCATTTTGTGGCTCCCAGAAATGTTCAGGAGTAAGTGAGGTATTAAGTAAAGCAAGAGAAGTAGCAATTCCAAATGCAACAAGTGATTATAGAGGGTGACTTCTTTACTGAAACTAGAAGGAAAACTTAAATATTCCCTTTTTTCACTCAGCAAATATTGACATCTCCTAGATCCCAGACACTGTGGAAGGCACTGAGGACATGATACCAATCAAGGCAGTCCTAGTCCATGTCCTCAGGGAGTTCGTGACCTCACAATATGCAGGTTAAAGTGAGCTCCTCTTGACTTGCTCTGTCCTCACAGTAGCCACTGACCATATGGCTATCAAGTCCTTAAAATGTGGCTAGTCAAAACTGAGATATTCACTGGCGTAAGATAAGTGTAAGATATTCACTAGACTTAACAAATTTGCTGTATACCCATTTCTTAAAATGGCACCCTGAGGTCAGAAGACCTAAGAGAGCACTGATATCCCAAGATAACCTATCTGATTCATACACAAAGTTTGTATGTACGAATATAAACTATCTAATTAGTAATTTGTATGCCAATTGCATTAAAATAATATTTTTGATGCATTGAGTTAAATATGTAGAATATATTATTAAAATTAATTGGATCTGTTTCTTATCACATGGCTCACGTTTGTGGCTTGCATTATATATTTATGCCTTTTTATTGGACAGCCCTCTAGACTGTGGGCTTCCCATTTCTGTATCTTTTGTGTCTAAGATGGTGTCTGTCCCAAATTTATTCCATACTTGTCAGGAAGCAGAGAGGAAACAGAAAGGCCCTGTTGAACTGTCTAATACAGTAAAGGACAGTTGTTGCCAAACAGTCGCTCTCTAAGTACTGGTGTATGGTGAACTAGATAGTGGTGATCCACCAGACAAAATATAATAATGGTGTCTTCTAAGTTTTCAGGATTGAAAGGAGTCAATTGAAATAATTCTCTTTCTGTTTTTTGTTTGTTTTTTGGTGTGTGTGTGTGTGGTTTTGCATGCAGCGCAAGAGGGGGAGGGAGAGAAAAGATCTTAAGCAGACTCCATGTTCCACATGGAGCCCAATTTAGGACTTGATCTCACAACTGTGAAATCATGACCTGAGCTGAAACCAAGAGTCAGATGCTTAACCAACTGAGCCACCCAGGTGCCCCTGAAGTAATTTTTTTGAACTAGTATTTTTTGCTGATCAATTTTTTTTAAAACTTTGTTACCAGTTACTGTTTTTGTACTATAAAATAAATAAATAAGAAGTCAATATGATTAGTGGAAAAACTGGAAACAGCCCCCATCCATCAAACACTGAGAACTTCCCTAGAAAACCATTTTCCTGGTCCTTCTGCAACTTGTTTCCAGACTTCTTCCATTCCAGTCCAGTTTGTTCTTGGTTTCTGACCTTTAGTCTCATGTCTTGTTTCAGACCCTCTTCTGCCCTTTGGACAGATGTCAATATTTGGCTTTGCTAGCTTTAATGTTTGATGCTGTAGATGTTGATTCTGCTTTCCCTTCTGGCCTTGGGCAGGGAGAATCATATTCCAGTTTTGGTCTCTTAGTCTTCCCAGCTAATTCTAAATTGTACTCATAGAAACATAAGGTGTTAGACTAAGGAGACATTATTTCTTTTATCTCTTTGCTTTTGACAGTATGAATCATTCCTAAGCATCTAAGAAAACAGCATCTTCCCCCATAGTTCACTTGATACCACAAATAACATTGTCCTACTCTCCATAAGGAGAAGGAAACCTTTCTCCCCTGAAATCCATGATGGTTAGATGCTTTGAGAAGTTATTGAGAATCTAATAAGTTACCGGTTCTTCAGATTATTTGTCAGGAGAGTGGGATGCTGAAAAACAAGATTTATACTAGACAGAACACAAACTAAAAACTATAAGAAATATTACTTCTTTTGTTTTCTTTAGTTCAACTTAATTCTGATTCTCTACCCCATTATACCAGGCAGGCAAAATATCCAATCTCAGACATTACTGGAGATCCCTCTGTGTCCCAGGTTTGCACCAGAATATAGGATATATAAGTAACATCTAAAACACACACACACACACACACACACACACACAAACACAGACTTAGAGAGAAGGAGAAACAAAAGGGGGAATGGGGAGAAAGAGAGAGAGAGAGGTTTTCAAGACTCCAGTCTGTGTGAGGACTGCTGATGTCTCAGAGTCCAAGCCCGTAGTAGCCCCCCCGGCCTCTAATGGTTGTTGACTTCCATGTCACTAATGGAGTCTGCAAACTCCTCCTAAAGCTGAAAACTTTCACAATACAGGTCCCACCCCCCTAGGCATTCATCATAGTTTTAATTTAAATTCATGTCTCCTCCTGAGGAACAGCCACAGAGCAGTATATAGAATACAGATCCTTACTGGTCTGCGGACACCCAAATCTCTCCTCTTTTCCCCATTCAGGAGAATCCCTTTCCATGTCTTTGTCCTCAAAAACCTTCTTCGTTTCATCTCTTCCTCTGGGATACATCTTTTTAAATACCTGTAGGATTTTTATATGAGACAGAAAGATTTGTTGACCTCAAGTTGCTTTTACTGAGGCTCTGACTCCTACCTGAGACAAACACAGTGTAACCACAGATTTAGACAATGGCTTCTTTGCTTATTAATATGTCTCTAGTAACTTGTGTAGTACTTGGTTCAATAAATAAAGATGAAATAAAAGAATGAATGCATGCATGGAGAGTATTTGGCAAGATGTATATAGATTCCAACCTTTCTTGAGGTCTGGCAAATTTAAACTCTTTTCCTCACTTTCTCAGGCTAATAAATTGGTGTATCAATATAGCAACCATCTCCAAGGCAAAGAAACAGACCTTATAGTCATGGTGTTAGCCTTCAACAATGTATACACCAGACAAGCAGAATCTAATCCAGGACATTTCACACATCTCTTTTTCAAGCAAAGAGTCTGTGGGCCTATTTTCATTTCACTTCTGTACAAGGAACTTTGATGACAACAGTGCTAAGTCCTCTACCAGTTCTGATGTAGAAAAAGCTTACAAATTACTTCTAGACCAACAGTCCTTGCAAAGTCAGCTTCAGCTTAAAGATGAGTAAGTATAAAGATAAGGACTCTAGTCCCATCAACATGCCCCCAGGTTCATAGAGCTCTTTTTTTTGTTTGTTTGTTTCACCCACTAAAAGAGGAATTATATCCATTACTATCCTTTCCTCCTTTGATCTTCCTCAGTATGAGAAATACATTTCCCCTCTTTTTGAAAACAAGTGCCTCTGACTATGCTTGGGATATGTAGCAGGTGACTTCCTAAAGAGCATCTTTAGTTTTCACATAGTGAGCATGACAAGGGTCTAGAGCACAGTAAAGGCAGTGAGATAACATAGAGCACCATCACATGGGAGCCATTTATTTGGCTCTTAGATAAGAGCAGTCAATTGATAGGAGGCAACATTATTTACACTGCTTCATGTTCCCACGAAGAGGTAGCCCCACTACAGTAAAGCTCCTGGCCTCCTTCCCCACCTTCTTACTCACTCTTCTCCATGAGAGAAGTGATTTCTGAGGAGTTTGGGAGGAGGGAAAAGAGAACGCCATTCCATTACAGCTATTGGCCCAGGTGTACCTTTGTGAGGAGTAGGAGAGTGCCTTGGATCAACAAACATTGTGATTAAGTAGGTAGGTCTGCCGAATCCTAGAATTCAGTGTTAGGAAGTAATATCCTCCAACTGAAATGCAGGATCCCTTACAACTCTCAACACTACTATGTCATGTTCACTGTGATAACCATTGGACATTCAAATACCAATAATTCATGATCTCTTTATTAAAAAAAACTCATGGCTCATAGAGGGAACCAGGGACATAAACATAATTACAATACAGTGTGGTAAGAAATGACTGAGATAAGCACTGGATACTGTGAGAACACAGAAGAAAGATGCCTAATCCAACTTGAAGGGTTCAAAGTAAGGTCAAGAAAAAAACTGAGTCATTTTTTAAAAGAATTTTTTGTTGTTTAATTTAGCCACAGAGAGTGCATGCGAGCAGGGAGAGGGGGCAGAGGGAGAGAATCTTAATCAGATTCCACACTGAGTGCATGCAGAGCTGAATCCTGGGATCATGATCTGAGCCAAAATCAAGAGTCGGATGATCAACTGACTGAGCCACCCAGTGTCCCCAAAGCAAGCTGAGTCTTAAATGAGAAGTAAAATTTGCCCATCAAAACAATAAATAACAAAACAACTACCATTTATTGATAATGTGCCATGTTGTAAGTAAGTGCTATGCATGAACTATATAATTTAATGCTCATAACAGTCTATGAGGTAGGTTGTTAATACTCCCATCTGAACAATGAGGATGTTGAGACTCAAAATGCAAGTTTTTGATAGTTTCCTTTTACATTCAGGACCTTCATCCATTTTGAGTTTATTTTTGTGTATGGTGTAAGAAAGTGGTCTTCCTGCATGTTGCTGTCCAATTCTCCCAGTACCATTTGTTAAAGAGGCTGTCTTTTATCCATTGGATACTCTTCCCTGCTTTGTCAAAGACTAGTCGGCCATATATTTGTGTGTCCAATTCTGGGTTTTCTATTCCATTCCATTCCATTGGTCTATGTGTCTATTTTTGTGCCCAAACCATAGTGTCTTGATGCTTACAGCTAACCCCTAGAGGAGAAAGCAGGAAACAACCTCTTTGACTCAGCTGCAGCAATTTCTTACTCGACACCTCTCCAAAGACAAGGGAATCAAAAGTAAAAATGAACTATTGGAACCACATCAAGATAAAAACTTCTGCACTGCAAAGGAAACAATCAACAAAACTAATAGGCAACTGACAGAATGGGAAAAGATCGTTGCCAATGACATATCAGATAAAGGACTAGTATCCAAATTCTATAAGGAACTCACCAAACTCCACACCTGCAAAACAAATAATCTAGTGAAGAAATGAGCAGATGACATGAATAGACACTTTTCCAAAGAAGACATCCAGATGGCCAACAGACACATGAAATGATGCTCAACATCACTCATCATTAGGGAAATACAAATCAAAGCCACACTGAGATACCACTTCACACCAGTCAGAGTGGCTAAAATGAACAAACCAGGAGATGATAGATGCTGGCGAGGATGTGGAGAAACGGGCACCCTCCTACACTCTTGGTGGGAATGCAAACTGGTGCAGCTGCTCTGGAAAACAGTATGGAGGTTCCTCAAAAAATTAACAATAAAACTCCCCTATGACCAAAGAGCTACACTAGTGCTGATGCATGGGGGCATATGTACCCCAATGTTCATAAAAGCACTTTCAACAATAGCCAAATCATGGAAAGAGCCAAAATGTCCATCAACGGACGAATGGATCAAGAAGATGTGGTTTATATATACAATGGATTACTACTTGGCAATGAGAAAGAATGAAATCTGGCCATTTGCAGCAATGTGGATGGAACTGTAAAGTATTATGCTAAGTGAAATAAGTCAGTCAGATAAAGACAGATACCATATGTTTTCACTTGTATGTAGATCTTGAGAAACTTAACAGAAGACCATGGAGGAGGGGACGGGGGAAAGAAGAAGTTACAGAGAGGGATGGAGGCAAACCATAGGAGAATCAAACACTGAGAACAAACTGAGGGTTGATGGGGGGTGAAGGAGAGGGGAAAGTGAGTGATGGGCATGGAGGAGGGTACCTGTTGGGATGAGCAGTGGGTGTTGTATGGAAACCAATTTGACAATAACTCATAAAATAAATAAGTAAATAATAACATTTAAAAATTTTAAACAGTAAGTTTTTTGAGCTCATACAATGTGGAAATGATGAGGATAGAGGCACACATTTTTTGATACTTTAAATCAGGATTCAGTGGACTTTTTCTATAAAAGGCCTGATGTCACCACTACTTTCAACTCTGCTACTGTTGTGTGAAGACAGCCATAGACCATGCATAAATCAGTGGGCATGTCTGTGTTCCATTTAAACTTCATGGACACTGAAATTTGAGTTTCATATAGTTTTCCTAGGTCTCTAAGGATTTTCCTTCTCTTGATTTTCTTCAACTGTTTCAAAAGGCCAAAGCCATTGTTAGCTATGTAAAAACAGGCCATATTCAAACAGATTGTACCAGATTTGGTCCGCAGGCAATGATTGCCAATCTCTGAGTTAAATCATTTTATACCCAAATTCTTCTCTGGTTTTTGCTTGCAGTTTTCCCCCTTCTTTGTGATGGCTGGGACTTCAGTTGGTTTTATTTTGTCTTTATTGATGTGAGCTACTTTATTTTCTTTGATGTTTTCTAAGGTAGAAAATAATTTATCACCTTCCCAAAGCACCACTTAGTTAAAATTAAGGAAGTTACACCTTTTGCAAGTGTCCTTTAGAACCTATTACAGTCTGTCTGCCCCACTAGAGCTTTAAAATATTCGGCAGAACGTTACTGCTTGTTCTTTTGGCCCATTTTTTCTTCTCACTGTTTCTGGGCTCATCCCTCTGAGTTAAGATGTTCATTCCTTTATAAGTCCAGATGGGGAGACTGATAATAAGCAGATTGGTGGCTTCAGAGAGTGACCTGTCAGCTTTTACTGCATGGAGGTGTTGAGTGAACCTTAGGATATTCCTTCTACTTTCCAAAGATGAGAAGTTAAAGACTCTATTAAACTGTGATATGGAAGCCTTCTTGTAAGAAAGGCCAAGCAAGGTAAAATTGTAAAAGTTCAAGTCTGACTGTTGTAAAAATTGTGAAAGGGTAGAACTTAACTTTCTGAGCTCCTCCATCCTTTCTTAGAGTTTGTTATGCCTGTTTAACATTTGCTTACCTGCCTACACCCTGAGGTGCCAAGGATCCTCAAAATGTCCCTGGATCAGCTCCTGAGATCAGTCATAAACAGAACATCTTTTAGTATTTTGAAACTATTGGATATGAACTCTTCCAGACAACCAGGAATGGATCATTTTTGGCAGAACTGCTACTTGCTTCCCTAATATCCACTGTCCATTTCTTCCTTAGTAATGGAGCCCTAAATTATTACCCAAGTAACTGACTGTCTAGAAATAAAAACTAATTTTCCTAGCTTCCTTATAGGCCGCTGTGAACAAATGGCTACATTATGAACAATGATATATAAGGGGAATTGACATTCAGCAGCTTTCCTGAAGCACACTTAGCTATCTGGTATGCACCATTGTTTTCTCTTCTTTTTGTCCTTTTGCCCTTGAAATAGGAATGCAATGGCTGAAGCTGCAGTAGCTACCTGGATCTTGAATATGAAGGTCACATACAAGGAATGGCAGGTAAAGAGCTGACGGGGCATTGCTGGTCCCTAATTTCCTGCAGCCACCAAAGGAGTTCTGACTTACCTCTGGATTTCTTATATAAGGGCAAAAAGTAAATCTTTATCTTATTTAAACAATTGCTTTATTGGGTTCCTATCATACATAGCTCCCTTAACTCTAACTGATACAATAATCAAGTTAGCCAAACTCAGACGGACAAAAATATTGTCTCTGGCTTTTTGAGTCAGTTTAACTCATATATCACTAGATACCCAATGGCTGGGAAAGGTGATCAGGGGCACCTCCAAGACTGTTACAGCAATTTTTTGGCTCCTACTTGTCAGTTCCAGATCAGTCCTCAGCTCAGCTTTGAACTTGGATGTCTTCCATTTTACCTAGAGACACAGGATAGGAGAGAGGCCAAGACAGAAACTCAAGACTTCTCTTGCCCATACCTGCCCAACCACTTATTCCCTGCTTGTGCTAGAGTAAGTTAACCTCTTGATGCCTTAGTTCCTCATCACGAAATTGGTGGCATGAATAATAACTACCTCATAGGATTATCATAATGCTAAAATGAGAATATGTATGCAATGTGCTAAGACAGTGCCTAGCACAAAAGGGCTAAGTTGGTGTTTGTGACTACTGTTATTGGCATTAGTTTATTTGATGCTTTAGACTTGATATTGATAGCACTTTATCTTCCTAGCATAGAGGGTTTTTTCATTTTATTCCTTTATAAGTTCATTTGAAATATGTATTCCAAACTGCCCATCCAATCCCCTCTCACATCTACTTAGAACAAGGCATCTGAAGTCTGGACATTCAGGCTTCGATCCAACTGAGTGGCTGATGTTAGAAATCAGAGGAGACTGAATTATAGCAGGGGTTCCTATACGAGGTGGCTCAGGCACAGAAAGCCAGAGTCCTCGAAGAAACAGCAAGATTCATATACTAGAAAGACATAAAATACATCCCATGGAAAAACAAATAAACAGATGATAAATTTCCAAAAACATCTCAGCTTCACTCACAATACAAATTAAAACGTTAAAGAATCATTTGTCATCTCTCAGGTTGATAAATATTTAAGAAGTTTGATAATATCCAATCTTCAAGATAGTGTAGGGGCATAGTGAATATGAGTTCTGTCTCCCCATGTGATCTTTAAGCAAACAGAGACAAATGTAGAAACAGAGTGAGAGAGATCTATGTGGATACACAGTTCACTTTGTTTTTTTATTTGAAAGAAGTGTATCCTATATCTACTATTTTACCATTTGCTCTTTTGACTTAGTATTATTGTTTTTAAATTGAGATATAATCAACATGTAACATTGTATTAGTTTTAGGTGTACAACATAATGATTTGATATTTGTATGTATTGTGAAGGGATCACCACACTAAGTTTAGTGAATATCCATTACGTTACATGGAAACAAGTTTTCTTTGTGTAATGAGAACTTTTGAGATCAACTTTCTTAGCAACTTTCAAAGTTCCAATGTAATATTAACTGTAGTCAGTCACCATGCAGTACATTACACCATCCCCAGGACTGATTTATCTAATAACTAGAAGTCTGTACCTTTTGACTTAATATTATTTTGATATCTTTAAAAATGTCTGTATAGTATTCCCTATTTATAGACTCCTAAAAGGTTTCCAGTTATGTACTACTCTAAAAAAATGGTGCGGGCACCTGGGTGGCTCAGTCGGTTGAGTGTCTTGACTCTTGATTTCGGTTCAGGTCATGAGCCCAGGGTTGTGGGATCGAGCCCTGCAGTGGGCTCTGAGCTGAGTGTGGAGCCTGTTTAAGATTTTCTCTCTCTCTCTCTCCTTCTGCCCGTCTTCCAGCTTGCATACACTCTTTCTCTTTCAAAAAAACAAAATGCTGCAGTGAACTTCCTTGCATGGTACCTTTGTGCACTCGTATGAGGATACATATCAGAAAAATTCCCTAAAACAGAATCATTGGATCAAAGCACATGTGCATCAGAGTGCTGAAAGCTCTCTAACAAGTTTGTTTTATTGCTGTTTATTCAAGGACTCTGGCCTTCTGTGCCTGAGACTCCTCACATATGGACCTCTGCTGTAATTCAACCTTCTTCTGATTGCTGACATCAGCCATTAAGTTGATATCTGGGCCTGAGTGTCCTGGCTTCAAATGCCCTTGTTCTAAGTAGATAGGGAGGGGATTGGATGGGCAGATTTGGACACAATCATCTAGGAGCGTTAGGTGACAGAAGGAAAAATCGTAGAGGTGCTTTTTCTAAGTCATGCCTCCTTCATGAGGAAGAAGCATAGGTTATACAACCCTCAGACTCTCCAAGCTGATGTGAGTCCTCGCCAAGCTTCAAAGTCTCCATCGGCACAATGTGACCTCGTGAGAAACTATTACTCTGTAGTGAGGACTATGCAGAAAGCCCAACAACTTCTACCATTCTGCTCTCATCCTATACCAGAGTTGAATCCCTTTAGGAATATTGGAGACCTCCAGGCAATAATGTCTCCCGAGCCTGGAGCCATTTAGAGCCCACAAAGTTAACTCTGGCTAATGCATTTCTGAGAGCTCTTGGCATCACCTCATAGCACCAACTGCAGCAGAGGAAATAATAGAAAAAGTCGAGTCCAGAAAACTCTTTTCCAGCTTTTCAAACAGTGCCGATCAAATAAAATACATCTGTGGGCCATAGTTTTGGTAGGCACAAAGTTGGATCATTTTTTTAAGAACCTGTACAAAGCACTGTGTTGTGAAATAGGTAGGTGTAACACAGCCTCCGGAGAGCCTCTTAAACCCCCTTCAGTGTCCACTAAGAGAATGGCTCAACCCATTCTTCCTTACTTAGGGGAGCCCCTTCTCTCTTCTCCCACGGATATTGCAAAATCTTGTTTTTCATCTACTTCTGGGAGTACCTGAACTCAGGAAGCTAAGGCACTTGGCAAAAGCAATAAATTCTCCTTCAGAACAAAGAGGCGCAGTTATAAACCCAGCTCTAAGAACACACTGTGCTAACCTGTAGCTCTCTAGCCACCTGAGCTCTGAGAGTGACTGTATCACACAGCTTAAACAATGACCCAGCCATCACTCATGCTTTTCCAATCAACCTGTGCCTCCCTTTCCACCACCTGGTCGGCACCAATCCATGCTTACCATTTCTTTCAGCTCAACACCACATCTCTGGCCCTGCTCTTCTCCGGGGATGTCCACCTTCCACATTTTATTGGACACTGAAGTATTTAATCCCCACCACAGTGGGCTCCTTTATGTGTTCAGAGAGTCAGAATGACACAGTGAAACTTTCCAGAACTTTGACATCTGGCAGACCTGTGGTTGAATTCTAGCCCTGGCAGTAGCCAGCTATGGCCTTGGGCAAGTTACTTAATAGTTTCCTCCACTGTCAGATGAATAATCACAGTTGCCTTGGAGAGTTGTTTTAAGGATTACTTCAGATAATACATGTAAAATACTGAGCTCTGTCCTTGACTCATGCTATCAGGCCTATTATTCTTAGTTTTACCTCTATTTCTTTAATTTCTAACTTCACATAATTATTTTTTAATTCAAATTGTCCATTCCTTGAAAACGAACCAAGTCCTGTGTTTTTAATCCCATAAAAGTGTCTAGCACAGGCTATTTACAGATTAGTCAATAATTGTTTCTGAAATTATTGGAATAGTTACAAAATATTGAGTTCACAAGTAAGAGGGACACATGAATCAGGTTTAAAAGTTGAGGGCCTCAACAGAATGAGCACAGTATTGTATAGAGCTATAATTCTCTAGAGACTGAAGAAAAATGCTCAAGCTTAACTCAGAACACCTGACTTACAGTAACCTTGGAAGTCTCACAAGCTTGCTAAGCTTTTGTGTCCTCATCAGTAAATGATGCTTAACAATATCTGACCTGTCTACCTTTCCAGGCATTTTGAGGACTCATTGCTATCATCTATATGAAACCATTTTCAAACAGTAATATGATATAAAAATGAAAGACCTGAGAATGGTTGGGTAAATTAGATTTGTTATGATTGTCTAGGAAAGAAAAAAAAAAAAAAAAAGAGGCAGGCTTTCTCTTGGAAAGTGCTAGACCTCTGAGCATGGTAGAATCTGTAGCCTTGAAATGTGTGCCTCCCCCGGATGATGGAAGGTCAGGCTGTGCTTTCCAAGACTGCTCACAACCAGATCTGCTTGCTCCTTAAGCTCTGCCCCTATGCCTGCATTAAGCCTGTGGTGTGGCTAAAGCTAATTTCTAAAATATTAGGGGCATTTATAGAGAGCAAAGTCCAGGTACTGACCCAGAAATGTTCTCTGGGTTGACGACATTTACCAAGAATAGAAAAGTGCAGAGAATGCTGGAACTTCGATAGAGTCAAATAAACTGAAACTTCACCTCTATGCAAGTCCCATTTTTAGCACCCTGTAGCTCATGTTGTTTGCATTTCTTTTCATTTGTTTTTGCTGCAAGTATTTGGAAGTGTTTGCTTCTTGACAATTGGGATTTTGAAAAGAGGTGGAAAATTACTATCAGATAGCTGTTGCATGTTTTTTTTTTCTTTTTCTTTTTCTTTTTTGTAAGAATCTCCTATAAAAGCATCTAGTCTGGTGTTGAACCATAGAGTAGAAAGCAAAATGTCTTCCGTCTTATTTCTGTTAATAGTTGGGTGCTGATATAGGTTGAAGGAATGCACCAAGAAGCAGAAGAAAGGCCAGCTGGCTAGTTGCCAAAAAAACTACCTTGTAAGCATTCCATTTATTGTATGAGCAGGGATGAGTAGACCTTGGAGTTTAGAGATATGATTCTATGAGAACATGAGATTGTACCCGAGTCCTGAGGAACAGAATTGCCATATATGAACTTTCCAGACAGATCTAGAAATGCATACCTTCAATTCAGTTCCTTTCATTGGGAAATACAAAATCCTGATCTAAAGATCAAAACCAGACTGTATATGTCTTTGGTTTGCTTGTCTTTTTTCTCTTCCCTTCTCTTCTCTTCACTTCACTTCCCTTCACTTCCCTTCCCTTCCCTTCCCTTCCCTTCCCTTCCCTCCCCTCCCCTCCCCTCCCCTCCCTTCCCTTCCCTTCTTTTCTTTTCGAGAGAGCGTGCAGCAGGGGAGGGGCAGAACGAGAGGGAGAGAGCATCCCAAGCAGGCCCCACGCTGTCAGTGCAGAGCCTGATGCAGGGTTCTGTCCCACAGTGAGATTAGGACCTGAGCTGAAAATCAAGAGTCAGTCACTCAACAGACTGAGACACCCACGTGCCCCTGCTTGTCCTTTTAATTTTTCTGGCCAAATTACATTTGATACATTTTTAAGAGAAAATGTTTTCAGCTTAATTGAGATAAGGTTGATGTATAATATCATGTATGTTTAAGATGTATAGCATAATGATTGGCTATACGTCCATATTAGGAAATGATTAGCATGGTAAGATTTCTTAACATATCCATCCCTCACATAGTTACCTTGTTTTTTCTTTTTACTTTGTTGTGAGAACTTTTAAGACATACTGTCTTAGCAACTTTCCCGTATATGATAGGGTACTGGCAACTATAGTCACCATTTTGTACATTGTATCCCCAGAACTTATTTATCTTGTAACTGGAAGCTTGTACCTTCTGATCACCCATTTCTGTCACTGTGCCCCCCAGCATCCCTAGCAACCCCAATGTACTCTCTGTTCCTATGAGTTCATTCTTTTAGATCTCACATATAAGAGAGATCATATGGTACCTGTTTTACCCTGACACATTTTAGTTAGCATAATGCTTTCAAGTTTCATCCATGTTGTCATAAATGACAGGATTCCCTTCTTTTTATGGCTGAATAATACTCTACTGTACTTACAGTTACTCCATTTTCTTTATCTCTCATCCATTGACACTTAGGTTGTTTCCATGTTTGGCTACTGTGAATAATGCTACGATAAACATAGGAGTAGATGTATCTCTTCAAGATAGTGATTTTATTTCCTTCAGATATACACCCAGAAGCAGGATTGTTGGGTCATACGAGTGTTCTATTTTTAATTTCTTGAAGAACCTCCAGACTGCATCCCATAGTGGCTGCACCAATTATGTTCCTACCAACATTGCACAGGGATTTCCTTTTCTCCATATTCTTACCAGAATTTGTTAGCTCTCGTCTTTTCAATAATAGCCATTCTAATAGGTTGAACCAAATTTCAAGAATCATTTAAAAGTAAATCTCTTGATTGTCTTAGAGAACCAGAAGATTTGGCCCCCATGCTTTTCCAAATAGCAACAATTCCTGGCTGTTGTGGAGTGGTGGTGCTATTTACAGAAAGTCTGTGCCGTCTAGGCTTGCACATCTCTTATTACTGATAATTTGCCACAGCAGTTGCATGGTTTTCTTGTAAAAGAGAAATATATCTTCTATACTTATGTCTCTATCTAAGTTTGGAAAATCAACTAAAAAGTTAGAGGGCAGAGTATTTCAAGAAAATTGAAAGAGCAGTGCCAGGGTGGCTCAGGTGGTTGAGCATCTGACTTTTGATTTCGGCTCAGGTCATGATCTCATAGTTTGTAAGTTTGAGCTCCACATCAGACTCTGCACTGACAGCACCAAGCCTGCTTGGGATTCTCGGCCCTTCTCTCTTTCTCTGTCTCTGAAAATAAATTAAAAAGAAAATTGAAGGAAGGTGTATTTCCTTTTGGAGGGGAAGAGTAACATAAACAAGAATAAATGTAATAAGATAACATAATAATGTAAATATTTATATCATTTGCCTGCTGTCACAAGCCTCTCCATCCCTAAAATAGAATTGCAATAACTTCAGCCTTGAAAGGATTTCAGATCTCATTGATCAAACAGGACTTTTTGTGATAGAATCTAACTTCACTTGAAGTAGATTCAATTGGGAAAAACAAAATTCTCTTTCGAGGAAAAAAAAAAAGAAGATGAAGAAATAAAAGAAAAGAAAAAAAGAAATCCTCAATAACCCCCAGATTTTCAGCTGCTTGATTTTCTAGGGGTATAAAAATGTCAATAAAGCTGTGTTTGCATTTGTGCAAAAATAGGGCTCCCTTGCCCTGCCTTTAATATTAAGTGGCTCTTACTTGGGGCACTGATGTTGGTGACACCGAGAAGAACAACCATAGTTTCTTAGCCTTTCAGAAACCCTACGGGACAGAGTTTAAAAGACAGCAATGTTAGGGTTGCCAAAGACTCACTCTTTGGAAGAAAGGCTGATCCTCTTGAGGGCTCCCCTTTAAAAATGACTTAAAAGCCTTCGCTCAGAGGAACACAGAAGTAAAATCAGAGCTTCAGTCAACTGAGGCCTAAAATGCGGCAAAGGGGGCAGGTGACTCAGAGGAAAGGGGATGTGAGGTGGAGTTTGTCCAACTGAAATCTGAATTCCAACCCTTTCACCCCAAACAGATGTAACCTTGAGTGAAACCTGGAGTAACAGAGCTGAAAACTGCACTAGAAAACATGAACTGACCCTTTGTAAGCACTTTCAAAAGCTGGTTCTGATTCTCTTTTGTTGTATTACTATATATCTAATCATAACAGCTAGTATGCATTAGAATGCCCACTATTTACCAGACCACGTCCCTGAACCTGAGTTCCAGATTCCCTTGCTTTTAAAGTTGCTTCAAAGTGGCGCCTGGGTGGCTCAGTTGGTTAAGTGTCTGACTTCAGCTCAGGTCATGATCTCACGGTTCCTGAGTTCGAACCCTGCTTTGGGCTTTGTGCTGACAGCTCAGAGCCGGGAACCTTCTTTAGATTCTGTGCCTCCTCTGTCTCTCTGTTCCTCCCCCACTCGTGCTCTGTCTCTCTCTCTTAAAAATAAATAAATATTTTTAAAAATTAAAAAAATAAACTGGATGCTCACAGGGGAAAGAAATGGCATCTTTTAAATGAATGAATGAATGAATGAATGAATGAATTTACTTCAGAATGGGGCACCTGGGTGGCTGAGTGGTTAAGCATCTGACTTAAGCTCAGGTCATGATTTCACAGTTCCTGGGTTCGAGCCCCACATCGGGTTCTGTGCTAACAGCTCAGAGCCTGGACCCTGCTTCGGATTCGGTGTCTCCTTCTTTCTTTGTCTCTTTCCTGCTCATGCTCTGTCTGTTTCTCTCTCTCTCTCAAAAATAAATAAACATTTAAAAACATTTTTAAAAAAGTTGCTTCAGATCAACATTGTAATGCACTAGACCAGTGGTCATTCCTTTCGGCAAAGGACCAGGTTAGACTTATTTTTATATTTTTGACTATCTCTACAGTCAAGGGACACAAGGTCAGAAGCTTCTACAGTCTCTGTCGCTATTATTCAACTCTGCCTGCCACCGAGTATGAACGCAGCCATAAACAACATGTAAACAAATGGACGTGGCTGTGTTCCAATAAAACTTAATTTATAAAAACAAGCAGCTGGACCATAGTTTGCCGGACCTTGTACTTGACTATGAATCTTTGCATCCCACTCACAGTTCTTGCTATCCAAATGCATAGTTTAAAGTTTTCAGTTTAAGAATGAGGAAGGGAGGCAAAAGGAAGGGACAAGAGACCATACACCAAATTTATATACTGTCCACTTATATTTAACTAAATATACAGAAGATTCTTCTTCCTCTTAAGCTATATGCCTTCATGAGAATG
This sequence comes from Hyaena hyaena, assembly GCF_003009895.1. NCBI lineage: Eukaryota > Metazoa > Chordata > Mammalia > Carnivora > Hyaenidae > Hyaena > Hyaena hyaena. Next base: position 997,117 of record NW_024080658.1, read on the forward strand.
TTTACCATGTACTAGCTCTGTCTGATCTCTGTCATGACTAGTTAACATTACTCCAGTCACTTTTTTTGACTTTGTGTGGTCCTGCCTGTGCCAAGTGCCTTATATACACTATTTAATCTTTTCAATAATGCTGTGAGATAAAAAATTTTTAACACAAATTTTACAAGTGAGTAGAATGAAGCTTAGAAGAATTAAATACTTTCCCTGGTGTCATAGAGCCAGTAAATTGGGGAACTGGGACTTAAATCTATGCAGTTTGACCTCACAATTGCTTACTCTCTTAGCTATGGTTTCTCCATACATAAAAAATGGATTATCCGTTTACACCCTGCTGGGTTCTTGGAAAGGCTGCAATATTGAAAGTATCTGAAAGTGCCTGGGTCAAAATCAGGGAGTATTAAATCAGTTCCTTTTTCTTTGTCTACCTTACCATTCAGGATTATTCACAACTACTAAATATTTATGGAGTACCCACTATATTCTCAGGTTTGACTGATCTAGAACCACCGAATCATGGGAGAAGGAAGATTTGGTCATGGCTTTGCTGCCAAGGTTGTGTGACTTTATGGGGTCTTTGGCCTTAGGTTCCCACATTTGTAAAATAACACATGTCTGCTCAACCTTTTCAAGAATGCTAACTTATCTGCATCAGAAACCCTTTGAAACAAATGTGCATTTCTAGACCCTACCTAGGACATCAGAATCCTTTGGGCTGAAGCTTAGGTTTCTACATTACTATCTCCAACTCTATTTTAAAAATAAAAACCAAAAACAGTATTAAATCTACAAAAAAAATTGAAAGAACAACGAATCCCCATTTACCTTTCACTAGATTCACTTATTGTTAATTTTGTCATATTTGTTTCATAGATCTTTTGCTCTTGCTCTATTTTTCTGTCTCTATATTTGGAAGTCAGTTGATAGCTTGCCACATTTTTGTGGTAATTCCTTTCTTTTCCCATTTGAAAGGCAGTTAAAGACATCATTTCACACCTAAACACATTAGTGCATATCTTCTATGAATGAAGACATTCTGTAACAATAATGCCATTATCACACCCAGGTAATTTGATTAGCATTGATACAACTATATTATCACATATATAGTCTATATATACATGTCTTTGATTGCCACCAAAAAAACGTCCTTGTGTTTTTCTTTGATGATCTCATCTAGGATTTTGCATTTTATTTGGTTTTCGTGTCTTTCTAGCTTCCTTTCATTTATAAAATTCTACCGTGTTTTTTTGTTTTCCATGACTTGACATTTTTGGGAAATCCAGGCCACTTGTTTTATAGAATACCCCTCCACCCCCAAATCTGGGTCTGCCTGTATTCCCATACCTAGATATTTAGATGGTAAATTGGATCAAACATCTATATGGTACTTTGTGCACCTTTATTGGAATATATTCTGAAGACAAATGAATTGCAAAGAAATTTTGAACTTACTAGGTTGTTTTGTTGTTGGTATTGCTATTGGAATAGTGATAGTAACTCTGAAACAATTTCTTTCTATATTGTAGGACACAGCAAGATGAATAAATATGTTGACATTTTTGGAAATCAGATTCTCATGTATTAGAAGACAAAAATATAGAAAAGAAAAAGTAAGAAAGTACCTTACATGTTGGATTTGAATTGGGGTTATGAATATAAACTCAATCTACCTACCTTCATAGTAGAAATAAGACATCTAGTCTCCAGATCTTGGTTTTTAAATAATATTTCATACTAAAAGGAACTAGAGGTCCTTAAGGAATAGCTGATCCCAAGGCTAGGCAGATAAAATACAAGTTAATCCTGGAATAGCTTGTTATGCCAGAAAACAAAAAGGAAAAAAAAATATATGCTTAAAGACAATGGGGACCTATCAAAAGTACATAGGAGTCAACTTGAGGAGTCTCCTGCTAGCCAAATTTGGTATATCTAAGCAGAAAACAGAATAAGATACGGTAAGAATGTACATCATAGTGAAATTAAGAAACAACAGACACAAAAATGACTGTATTTAGAAGACAGTCCTCATTTCAGAAGTATGTCTGCTAATAAATAATAGAAAGAATTACTGAATTCAATATCTACTTTTTTAACATGCTCCACAGGTGGTTCTATTACCCTCCAAAGTTTGGAAACAACTGCTAGATGTTTCCTTGAAGCTCTTTAGTTCTCAACAGCTATAAAATCTTAAGCAAAGCCCCTGCCCTGGAGAAACTAATACTTAATAGGAATGTATGAAAAATAGAAATTCTAGTCAGCCTGTTGACAATTTGTTTTTGTCTTTAAAATACTTCTGAAAGTATTTTTTTCCTCACTGTTTAATATGCCAGTCATTCTGGCTACTCCTGACACTTGCCATTTTATTGTAGCATGATCCTAGGAAAACTCCTTTCTGTTACTCCCACCATAAACCCCTTCCCATTGACATCCATGGAAATGGGAAAAGCAAGCAGCTACCTGGGATTATCTCCAGGCTCTGCTTTTTGCTTGCTCTAATTCTCTTTGTCCCTTCACCAGGCAGACCAGAGCTTTCAGGCATCAATACGGCCTTGGAGTTTAGTCTGGTGGACCCTGTATGTAAATTCAGTGTTGTGTGATACCTCAGAGGGCTTGAATTTCCATTCTAGAAGTAGGACAGTAACCCTTTGCTTTTAAATGTGTCTTCTGCCTCTGGGCTTCCAAATTTTGCAACTAATTAGGGCTATTTTTGTATTGTTCTAGTATAATTATGCAAAGAAGCAATTCAAAAGCTAGCATAGAAGTATGAATTTCTCTCCCCATAGTTAATCTTTTCCTTTGTTCCCCACATCCAAATTGATTGCCAGACCCCATTAACTCTGCTTTTAACATTTTTTAAGTACCATCCTTTGACTTTCCATTTTCTTGCTCTCATTGCCTAAGAGCCACTGCTGTCTTCTCTGTAAAGTTTCTCCCTTGAACGTATTAGACTCTAGTCTAAGCAAATGATACCAGAATGCCCTTATCCAGGCCCTTGACTTAAATGCCTTTAGGACACTACTTGTTGATTGTTCTAACTTTCCCTCAAACCCAACAAATCTAAAAGGAACTCATGCCACCTCTTGACTTAGTTCTGCCCCCTCCTTCCTCGACACGTAGGCTCCTACCTAGTATATTGTAACAATTAAAAAGCATGAGTTTGGAATCAAACAGAACTAATTAGAACAAGGCTTAAGTCACAACTCAAACACTTATAAGCAGTGTGACCTTGTTGAGATCAACATTGTCATCTGTAATATGGCGATAACATTACCTACATCAAATGGTTGCTGTCCGCAATCAACAACATATGTTTTGTATATACATACAGTGCCTACAGAGCATAAAGATTTAATAAAAATAAATTATTATTGCATGGCTTCTCCTCTTCCTAATTCGCTATATGGTAAATTATCACAATCTGTTTAATAGTTTTTAAACTATCTCTTTTATTTCTGCACAAATGCAGCTTCTTTGTTATCCCTGCTTAGGCTATTGAATAATCTTTCTGTGTTGTTTTCTTGTCTTCAGTAGCCCCAAAGACTTGTGTTCCTTATGTGTGCAAGAAATCATGCTAAAGCACTTCGACCTTTCCAACTAACCCATTCCTCATTCTGTCAACAGAGTAATCTTCCCCTGGATCTGTTTTTATTACACTTCTCCCTTGATTAGGAAGAATCAGTGTCTTCCCAGTACCTTTAGGATAAATTCCACAGATAGGGTAAATAGGTTCCAGCTTATCTGTACTGGAGAATTAGAATTTGATCTGGCCCAGGCCTCTTTTCCTGCCTTATTCTAGTAAATATATCGATTTATTTTGGTGAATTGCTTATCATCCCCATTCCAGCCATGGGGCTACATTGGGAGCTATCAATCATGGTATCTATCTTCAACCACCAAAGTAGATACATGATCCAAGCTGAACCATCTTTTTCCCTTTGGATACTTTTCTAAGTGAGATGAGAGGAAAAGAGACCTTTCCTTCTTGGAAGCTGAGCTCGGTACTATAAACCTTAGCACTGCCAGTGGCCACAGTTTGGCCTTGTGCAATCTGAAAGAATGAGGTGTGCTGGCATCAGTTCCAGCTGTACTCAAGGCTAGCCTCTCTCTTGCCCTTAGCAGATTGGCTATGTGAGCTCATGCATTTCCCATTTGGTGTTTAGTATCGGTTAAGATTCTATCATCTGGAGCCAAGCATTCTGACTAATAATACTATCTTTTCACCAGATCTCTGCCTTAGTTTGTTCCCAAACCATTCTAAACTGATCAAGCCACTGCTCAGTGAAGATAATCTGTTTATCCTTTTCTTTCTGCCTTTGACCAAGTTGTTCCCCTGCTAGGAATATTTGTTCTCTCTTACCTCATTCTCCAAAGTCTGTGCTTCCTTAAAACCCAACTCAAAATCTTTATCTTCATGAAGCTCACTTTGTCCTCCATGAGCATGAGGGAGTGTTCCCTTAGCATAATTATCTGGGTTTTAGATTCCAAAACCTAAACGTCATCCTATATTTAGTTACTAATTAATATTTAGTTATTAATTAATCCTTGCTATTTCCTACCTTTCTACCAAATCAGAATAAAATTTCTAAACTCAACTAAGGTCTAGAAATGAAACAACTAGTTCCGAACCATAAACACAACATAGGGCAGAATACATTGAAGTTTCCTTAAAAATACTCATGTCTGGCTGCTGATGCTGGAGAAATGCATTTAAAAAGGAAAACCATGAACCAGGAGCTTAAGTTATCCAAACATGTCTAGATTGTTAGGGGCTGGGGGAAAGACAGAACATAATTTAAAGAAAGTGCTAGAGTTTGCTAAATGGTGAGAAATGGAAGACCATAAATAATCCATGATCTAGAGGTATTACTAGGCATCAAAAAATGTTGTCGTAATGTTTGAGAGACTTACAGAGCAGTCAAAGAATGTGAGGCTCTTGCTGGAGAAGGCAGAAGGGTGGGAGATGTGATGTTTGGGAACCAGCTCAGGTTTCAGTTGGAGTCAGGGAATAGAAGAAGAGGTGAGAAATCAATCTAGGATAAAAGGATCTGTACATAGCCATGCTGATAGACTAAGAGTTCAGTACAAGGAGGAAACAGGGAGATTATCTCAGAGAACCCTGCTACAATAGAAGGGAATAAATTGAGTGATGAACAAAAATGGTCTATCAGGTTGTGAGGTACAGTATGAGAGGAACTTTCTCATGGGTCAAGGGAGAGTACGGGGGAAGTTGGGGGTGCGATTTCATAAAGTAAATGGAGACCATGTGGAAAAAAGTGAGTTTCCCTCGTTTAGAGACCTCTTGAGTCTGAAGGTTCTCAAAGTAATTTAATAACCAACCTCTTTTGGAGCCTAAGAAACAGCTTAGTAAGGTTCTGAGATAGTTATTTGAAATTTCATGTCCATTTCATTTCATATTATTTGAAAGATGTGTATGAAAGAAACTTTGATTCCTTATTCCTCCTCCTCACCTTCAGACCAGGACATGTTTTATGCCTACTTAGGCTAACTTGCTAAAGTTCCTAGTATGTGGAGGGTTATCTTGCTTCCTGGGATTTCAAAGAGCCATTTGGTTCCAATGTGCCTTTAACATAAGTTCTAACTGATCACTCACGATTTTAAAAAGGATCAAATGTATCATCAATTAGAAAAGCGATTTAATAATATTTATATCATAAATATAAATATTAGGACTGGTATAAATATTAAGACTTATAGAGATATTAAGACTGGTATAAGGTTTGTTTCAACAGCAGGTTGTTAAGGAAAGGAAGTAAAGGGAGTGGACTCCAGTCAGAGAAACTGGAAGATAATATCTAAGTTCTTTCAGTTCTGCCCTGGGCTAGCCCTGCTCCTGAAAAAGTCTCCCAAGCAGCACGCAAGCCACAGGGTGAGCAGTCAAATAACTCTCACCTGACTGACTGGCTGGGTGATAGTCTGGGTGGTGGTCCATCTAGTTTACCAAGGACCTACCCAGGGAAAAGCCAGGCACATGCATTAGAGGGTGTCTGCCAACTCTTTAAAATTGATGATGTACCTGTTAGCCAACTGGGGCGTAGCAGAGAAGAAAGAACTTGCCAGTGCCATCCCCCGGTCTCAGTGCTTCATCTTTGAGGGGAGAATCTGTAAGCCAGCATTTTGATGTAGCGTTGATTTTACCACTGATTTCACAGTCACCACTACAGCCTGCTCAATCCCCTGTGAACTCTGTTCATGTCTGGCTTCCTGTAGGAATTCTCTCTGTGTACTCGGGTGGGCCCCCTGCAGCTTCCTCGGTTCTTCGCAAGAGTAGGGACCCCCTAAACAGTTAGCCTGTGGTGCTGACATCACTAGGCCTCACCTCTGGGGTTTTGGATTTCAAGTGCCCTTCCTGCAAGCTCACCCTTTCTCTCCCTCTCTCGTGTTCTGTTTTCCAATTTCCCCCTAGATATCAAGAAACTCTTTGTTTCCTCTTCAGTATTCACCTTATATCCACTGTCCACCCTGTGTATTGGATAAATCTCCCTAAAGATGTTCAGATGACTCCTCAGGAAAGGCGCCCTCAATACAGTGATGATACTTTCCAAACCCAAATACTGGATCATGTGTTCTACCCAGTAGAAGTTTACTCAGTAGGTAATAGTAAGTAATTCTTGAAATCGACACTGTCCCTGACAATCCAAAATGTCTGGCTGTTGAAGCTCAAGAGAACAAACAGGGCGGACGGTGTATGTTGCAATCTTCCAAGGCCCTGCCTTGTGATCTGGTCCAGCCTACCTCTCTGCTCTTGCCTCTACCTCTCTCTTCCTCCCACAGGCTACGCCAGCCACGCTGACCTCCTTCTGATCCTGTGAGCCAGACAAGCTGGGTTCTGTCTCAGGTGCATTGTACTGGCACATCCTTCGTCCTGAGACCATCTTCCCTAGATCTTTGCAGGACTCCCGTCTTCTTACCATCCACATCTTTCTCACAAAGGCTTTCCTTAATAGCACCAGTCCTGGTAATTGTCTGCCTTGGTTACTCTTAACCCTATCACACTGCTTTGTTTTCTTTCCAACATTTACTTCTGCAAGGAAATATCTTATGTGTTTGTAGTCATTACCTCCACTCGACCACCCGCTACAATATAAACGTCACAGAGCACACCTTTGTGCTTCTGCTCCCACATCCCAACACCCGGGACACCCGGGACACTGCCTGGGATGTAGTGGTTGTACAGCCGAACTGTTGTTGAGGGGTGTTGATTGGATGAACACTGTTCCTTCCGCCACACGCTGTGCTGTGAAACTAAGGATCTTGTGACCTGCTCTTGCGAGTCTAAGTTCATGCAAAACTTTGTAGGAAAATACACATCCCGCAGGGAAGGGATGCACAGAGGAGGACCCCAGTTCTGGCTGGGTGGGAAATGAAAATCAAAAGTTTAGGACAGAAGTAGGAAACAGAATAGGAGACGCAGCTAAGCAAAAGAAATCTGGTTTAAGAAAAAAGGGGTTTGGGGAGCTTCAGGTATAATTTCTGGAACAGTGAGTTGGACTGGTAGTCATGACAGCCCAGGTGCAGCTTTACCGCAAACCCACGTTGTGGCCTTGGGTCCGTCATTGCCCTACTCTGAGCTTCAAATGCCACACTTATAAAATAAGGAAGCTGGAAGTCTTTTCAGTGCTTTCCAGTGACCATTCTTTAAAGCAAAAGAAAAAAAAAAAAAAAGGAGACCTGGGAAGGGATAATCTGTCCTAACTGCAAGAATTAAAGGACTACAGTGCACCACCTCCAAGTCCCTCCAAGAACTAAGAAATGAGGTAAATAAGGTTTACCGTTGAGAATCAGCATTACTAATCAGAGGCCAGAGATGCGAAGCTATCTGAGGGTTAAGTTAGGACATCTTGGCCTGTAAGACCACAACAGTCACCAGTTTCAACATAGTAACAGGTCTAAAATAATAATTTTTAAAAAGTGTCAGTTAGGGGAGGGCAGAGTGCTCTCTAACCTAGGAGAGAGGGACAGGCCAGAGGCAGGGGCTGGCTCTACCCTTCCGTAACCAGGCCGTCTGGGCGCTCCCTCCCAGCAAGAGAGCTGGTCTCACTGTAGGATTAATGCTGTCGCTAACAGGCTCCAAGGATCTTCAGCAGAGTGTAGGACAGGGGTTAAGAGTCCAGACTCAGCCTATCTGGCTTCAAATCCTGGCTGCCACTTACTAGCTACATGCCCCAGGAAAGTTATTAAAACTGATCCCTACTTTTCCAGCTGTGAAGTGGGAGTGACGATAGGAGTATGGATCCCAGAGAATTGCTGGGAGAATTAGTATGTGTAAGGCATGTAGAATAGGGGCTGTTGTTACAGTTCCACTGACAAAGTCACATGCATGTCTCAGTCCTGATGACGTTAAATATTTGTCTCCTCTCCTTCTGATGCCACTTTCAACAAGCTAATGCTACCCACGTAGGTTTGCTTACATAGAAGAAATGTGCTTGTCACTGAGATTCTGAGAAATTGCCATTCCAGAGCCTGTGGTATCTTATGGCAAGTGAATATGTTACTTCTAGTTGTGCCTGGGCCTCCCGCCTTGCCTGACCACCGAGGCAAGATGTAGACATTGTGGGAATGGAGGATTTGGGTCTGGGGGCAGGCAGATCAGTTTTGATGTCTAAGTCATCACACTGGTGTTCCGGTGCCTATCTCCTCTGTAGTGTTTTGGGGTTATTACATAGACACTTGTGCTCTGATTTCTCTGAAGAGTGACATGAGTGAATCCTCAGCTCTGACGCAGAGGGCAATCCCATCTGTTTTTCCCACCCCACAGTGGTAGACCTGAACGGGCTTCCTCTCTGATCCTGTGGCTGCTCTCCCTGCCGTGGGTACCTTTACATGAAAGAACAAAGATCTTATAGAAAACTGGTGGATTAAAAATGTAGGAAAGGAGGGAGCTGCAAGAAGAAGCATTAATCCGAGGGTCCTTGCTGACCTACTTGCAGTGACTTCTCAAAAGAAGTCCAAATGTTTTCATTTCATTCTGGGACCCTGTCTGGAACTCCAGCTACCATTTAGGGATTGTCTGGGTTTGAAAGCATTGTCAACTAAAAATGTGGGTCATTCTAGAAGGGTTAGAGCATGTTCGATAATGTCAGTGGTGATAGACATCGATGGGGATGTGTTTGACAAGATTTCCTTCCTCCTGACATCTTGCTGGGTTGGGTTTACCTTTAGGAATAAGCAAATTTGTGAGCTTTGTTTTATTTTTATTTTGGACAGAGGGGAGAGAGGTAGAAAATGGGAAGGGATACATGAGAGACTTAAAACCCTTGGGGAGGGCCATGGCACCTGATTATGGTTGAGGAGGGAAACCTGAGAGGTTCAAAGATCAGGACTCGGGGAGGTTTAGCTACGGCAGGGGCTGTGTTGGCATTCCCGGATTGGCCTGGGAAGGTAACCAACAATTATAACATCTATCGTTCCCCTGGGAAAACGCAGCCTGAGCTCCAAACAAGCAACTCGTAAAGGCACTTTTCAGTGCCATTGAAACGGAGTTCTCAAACGGTGAACTTCTGATATTGGATCTTGGGGAGAAAGAGAAAGTCCCAGGGAAGCATTGGGGACAGCACTGGGGGAGAAAAGATGGGTCGGAAGCATAGGGCAGATAGGTGTTAAAGCTGGGAAGGCATTTGTTCCCGGGGTCCGGGGCAGGCAGTGGTGACCTGCTGAGAACCCCCGCCAGCACAGGCACTTCTCCAGAGATCTGGCAGAAAGATGTCCTGCATTTCAAGAGAGGAAGTTTTGGGCACTCGGGTTATGCTGACGTCTCATTCTGAGTTTTTGGGACAGCCTTCCCTCTTAAATCTCCGAGAACCCAGGGCGTCCTTCTGAGTCTACCTGAGAGTCCCTGCGCCAGGCAGAGACCGGTAAGAACTCGGCAGGAGAAGCCAAGCCCGGGTTCGCGGAAGACGTGGATGGAGACAGAGCTGGGATTAGGACTCAGGGACAATGCAGCGGGGTTTGGGAAGGGAAAGGGGTGGGGGGGGCAGGAGCGTCGCGTGCGGGGACCTCGGCAGGACGCGCGGTCCCAGCAGAGGTGGGGCGCGGGCGGCGGTGGAGAGGGCAGGGAGGGGAGGTGCGGGCTGGGCGGGGTCGGGGAGCGGGAGCGGCGAAGCTGTCCCTGCGGCGCCGAGCGCTCAGCGCTCGGTGGAGCCGGGCGGCGGGGGTCTGAGCCGGCGAGCGGCGCGAGGGCGAGGCGGCTGCGGCTGAACAGGTGAGCGTCCGCGGGGCGGCGGGTCCCCGCCCTTCCCCGCCCGCGCGCCGCCTCCCAGCGACACCCCCGGCGCCGAGCTGCTCCGCGGCTCCCCTCGGCTGGGGCTTTTGCGCCTGGCAGCTGGCTTTTGTCCCCTCCCCTGTTCCTGTCTCTCCTTCTTTTAGGTCGCTCCACCCCGCCCAGGATCCGGCGAGGGGGGCCCGGCCGGGCTGCGGCTGCCAACTCGCGCCGGGGGCGCGTGCGAACTCCCGGAGCGGCGTCCCGCGCGCGGCCTCCTCCCCGCGCGGCGCGCGCTCCTCGCTCCCCGGGCCCGCGGCCTCCCCCGCAGCCCGTCCCCACTTTTCCCCCCTTTGGCAATCACATGGCATTTTAAGAATGCCGGAAAGATGGCGGTAGCGGCGGCGGCGGCGGCGGCGGCGGGGCCGAGCGGCGGGGGAGGCGGCCGGGCGCAGCGGAGCGGGCTGCTGGAAGTTTTGGTGCGGGATCGCTGGCACAAAGTTCTGGTGAACTTGAGCGAGGACGCCCTGGTGCTGAGCTGCGAGGAGAGCGCCGCGGCGTACAACGGCCTCGGGACCGCCACCAATGGCTCGTTCTGCAGGGGCGCCGGCGGCACGCAGCCCCCGGACTCGCCCGCCGGGGTCCGCACCGCCTTCACCGACCTGCCGGAGCAGGTGCCCGAGTCCGTCTCCAACCAGAAGCGTGGCGTGAAGGTGCTGAAGCAGGAGCTGGGCGGGCTGGGCATCAGCATCAAGGGGGGCAAGGAGAACAAGATGCCCATCCTCATCAGCAAGATCTTCAAGGGGCTGGCGGCGGACCAGACCCAAGCCCTGTACGTGGGCGACGCCATCCTGTCGGTGAACGGGGCCGATCTGCGGGACGCCACCCACGACGAGGCGGTGCAGGCGCTGAAGCGCGCTGGCAAGGAGGTGCTGCTGGAAGGTAAGGGGTTAACGCCGCGCGGGCAGCGCACACACCCCCCCTCCCTGCGCACCCTCACTCTCACCCACGTGCGGGCGCAGCCCGGGGGCCCGGCGACTGGGGGCGGCGGGGAGTTTGGACAACTTTACCCCACCTGGGGGCCGCTTGTCGCCACCCCAGAGCCCTCGCAGGCTTGGACCCAGCAGGGGTGTGTGGAAAGGCAAGGCGAGCGGGGCCTCTTGAGCTACGTGGCAGGCACAGGGGCTTAGTGCTTAGTGCACGGTGTCTCATTCTAACCCGCGGATAATCCAAGTGTAGCGTACGTAGGGGCTGGGACGCGGAACTGGGAATGAAGGGCAGCCCCGTACGCTCCGGCGAGAGCTCGCTCAACAGTAGCGACTCTGCGAGTTCTGCTTTGCACCGTGTTCTCCTCAGGAGCCTGGGCGATCCGGTTAAGAGGGTTCCGTCCTAAAGAGGACTGAGAGGAGGGGCAGTGTTTGAATGCTAAAACCCCATCACCCTTCCGGACTTCCCTCCTTGCAGACTGGAAGCCGGGCTCCCGCTGGGGAGTGGTGCCAAGGGCCAGGGAGTGTGTTGCGGCTTTGTGCACAAGTTCCCTTCTGGTGCCAGGTGTTTGGCCGGTCAGTCTGGATTCCAGGCTGCTCCGGGTGGAGGGCTGGGGAGGCAGTTTTTCTGCTTGCATTTTCCCGGGATTTTTCCTGAGTGGTGTGGAAACAATTTTGCATTTGTGAACAGTTTCTCCTGAGTGTGAGGCTTCTTAGACACGACTCTCTTGAGATCCTATGAGCCCAATGCCCTAGTTTTTCAAGTGAATGGAATAGGTAGCCCTGTTACTAGTTACTGTGCCCTTTTGGGGTTATGTGCTGTTAGGAGGGGCAGAAGCGCAGAGGGTATTAAGTGGATAATCATTTTCCTTCCCCACTACATCTGTGTTTCTTACTTGGTAACTGCCTCTCTGTCCCATGGCGTGCTTTGTTCATACCTCTCTTAGCACAAATATTATGCAATTATTTTTATCTATTTACCCAGCCTTCCTCTCACTGTAGATTGAGTTGTCTGGGGTCTTTTATTTAGTTACGGGTCATCTCCCTTGAGTTTAGGTGCTCAATGATCTGCAAGCAAAGTGAATAAATAAATGAACCCATAGCCACGGAAACAGAGTGTTTCAACCCAGACCTTGTAAACTGGTGGTTGATTTAAATCCTAAATTAAGGACTCAAGTCAATTTCCTGCTCACCAGATGTGGTGCTGCTGTGTGAAACTGAGAAAGTTCAAAGTTGAGAAACCAGCTTTGTTACATGTGACAGCTGATGCAACTGTCTGGTGCATGATAGTCTGCCTCCTGCCTAGAATCCAGAGGGGTCCCCCACCCCCACCTTTATTTATCTAGAGGATTTGTGATGTCTTCATATTTAATTGCTACCCTGGATCCAGAAAAGTGGAAGGCTATTTGCTTTGGCTTGATGATTAACATAAGTAAGCAGAAAAAAGTTTTCTTGACTCAAGTGTGTGCTGGTTTGTGTGACAAGCGGCAAGTGGGATCTGGGGCAAGTGTAGTTTGGACTATAAACCACTGGACACTTGCTCAGCTTGCAATATTTACTATAAACTATCAGGGGGGACAAAAGACAGGTCATTTCTATTTCCAAGCACTGCCCTTCATTATGTCTCTTCTTCTCCTTGGTTTCCATTTAATGAATAATGACTTAGCAAAGAGACGAAAAATATCTCTCACCCAGAAAGAGGAAGGAAAGGTGACTCTCTGCAGTTGAAAATAAACTTAAAAAGAATCAAGCGGTTATGTGACTTTCTGGCTGCAGCAACTGAAGAGTGAGTTTTGTGAAAACCTCTAATGTGACATTCTTGCAACATGCCGTGTCCTGTGTTGCAGGCAAGACCTCTGGGGGAAGGCCTGTGGGCCTCCCAGACGTGAACCACCTGGGCTTTGGGCTTTGGGCAGCAACTTTATTCCCTGCCTGAGTTCTTAGAGATTAGCCGCAATTAAGAGAAGCAAGTGGCGCCCCCCCCCCCCCAAACAATGTCTCTTGTTCTGAGTCAATGCGTTGGTCCTAAGTGCAGTGGGTGTGATCATATACCATCAAGGCAAATATCACACACCCTTTCTTTTTTAACTTGGACTAGCGCATGCGTTACCAACTGAAGGGGCTAATCAGAGCCACCAGAAAGGCTTTTAAAAATCACATATCTAGGGGCGCCTGGGTGGCTTAGTCGGTTAAGCGTCCGACTTTCGCTTAGGTCATGATCTCGCGGTTCGTGGGTTCGAGCCCCGCGTTGGGCTCTGTGCTGACTGCCAGCTCAGAGCTTGGAGCCTATTTCGGAGTCTGTATCTCCCTCTCTCTCTGACCCTCCCCTGCTCGCGCTGTCTCTCTCTCTCTCCTAGAAATAAATAAAAATATTAAAAAAAAAAATCACATATCTAGTTGTCCGTATCCTGAAATGCAGTCTTGATCGCAGAATTTTTACAGAGGAATGGCTTTGCAGATGTAATCGGCTCAGACGGGAGGTTTAGGGAGATGTTTTAAAGATACGTTCAGGGGCGCCTGGGTGGCTTAGTCGGTTGAGCGTCCGACTTTCGCTTAGGTCATGATCTCGCGGTTCGTGGGTTCGAGCCCCGCGTCGGGCTCTGTGCTGACTGCCAGCTCAGAGCCTGGAGCCTGCTTCAGTCTGTGACTCCCTCTCTCTCTGACCCTCCCCTGCTCACGCTGTCTCTCTCTCTCTCTCTCTCTCTCTCCCTCCTAGAAAGAAATAAAACACATTAAAAAAATTTAAAGATGCGTTCATGTGGAAAATACACAGTTTTTTGTTTAGATTGCTTTTTTTTTTTGGTTTGGTTTTTTGAGCCTGTTGATGGAGATTACTTCAGCCAATATTCACCCCATTATATGACATGCGCCCCCTAGTGGAGAGTCACTACTGCTGCTAGTGAAACACTTTAATGAAATGCTGAAACCCAAGTTTCAATCCCTGCATCTCAGTTGTAGAATCTGCCACAGAATTAAACTTCTTGAGCCTCAATGTCTTCCGAAAAAAAGGGAATAAAGAGACTCGGCTGGACCTTCTTACTTTACAGGGCTATTGCATGGAAGAGAAATCAGGGAGTAAAAGAAAGAAAAGACATGTATCAAATGGCTGCTGTGATTAGTTATGTTACCATTACATGAAATGAAGATGAAATTGCCCCTCCTAAGGGATAGTCCTTTCCTCACACTGTACTAGACTTTATATTTCTTACTTTTAGTTTCCCTTTTGTTTTTTTGTTTTTTTATTACAAAACTGTAATGGTAGGAGATCATTCCTCTGCGGGAAGGGAATCATTACAATCACTAACATTTGGTGATCACTTAGATGTTCCACGCTTTACTTCGATTTGTTTGTTATGCTTTAGTAACTCTTTGAGGCTAGTACTTGTTCGTTTTACTGATGAGGAAACAAGTTTATTGCCAGTGGGCTTTTTGCTTAAAGTAATGTAGCTAGGAACCCTCCAGGTCTGTCTCACTTAAAAGCTCATACAGGGGCTCTTGGTGGTTAAGTCAGTTAAATGTCCAACTTCAGCTCAGGTCATGATCTCACAGCTCGTGGATTCAAGCCCTGCATCGGGTAGCAGCTTAGAGCCTGGAGTCTGCCTCGGATTCTGTGTCTTCATCGCTCTCTGCCCCTCCCCTGCTTGCACTCTGTGTGTCTCTCGCTCTCTCAAAAATAAATAAAAACTTAAAAAAAAAGCTCATACCTGTAACTTCTAGGGGAAATTGATACTCTGCACTTCTCCTTCAACTATATACTTAAGTTAGTTGAAGTTCCTCAGTTATTGGGCTCAAGATCTTCTTCACAACTCAAATATGCCGAAGTGCTTGGCCCAGCCTTGAGCAGGAAAAACTATTGTGTGGGCTACTCAAAAGGGAGGGACAGAAAAGAGGATTGAGTCTAAAAACCTTAATGCACCAAGTGTATGGCCCAACTTCACAACAAGGCAGGGCCTCTATCATTGAACACCTGGCCAGCAAGGAAACTAAATTGTAATTCAAACTGAAAATAAAAAGTGAATAAACTGTTCCAGCTAAGTCAGTGTTTAACCAAATATTCATCAAAGTTAAGATCAGATATCTTCACATTATGAACTCATTTCCCATTTTAGGGAGTAAAAGCAGGGACCTTGCATTCAGCTCTGCAGATATTAAACCCCATAACCCCAGGGGGCACAATGCACATAGCATGCAATGTGAATTGTCCCCTGTGGAGTTGGGCAGGGCCCAGCTGCATACATACCCTTGGTGGATATTTAGTTCTACGTCAGGGGAGGGATGAATTTTTTTGCCCTGAGATCAGTAGCAAAATAGTAATTTGGAATCTATCAATATTTTTGTAAATGAAAGTTTCTCCATAACTTTGCCCAGACTAATGAGCACAGAATGTTCTGGAAGACTCATATTGGGGTATGGAAGGAGGAGATGGGGGGGGATGAACAGAATCATATCTGAGGCCAAAAGATATCCATCAGAACTGGACGGGGGCGCCTGGGTGGCTTAGTCGGTTAAGCGTCCGACTTTCACTTAGGTCATGACCTCGCGGTTCGTGGGTTCGAGCCCCGCGTCGGGCTCTGTGCTGACTGCCAGCTCAGAGCCTGGAGCCTGTTTCAGTCTGTGACTCCCTCTCTCTCTGACCCTCCCCTGCTCACGCTGTCTCTCTCTCTCCTAGAAATAAATAAAACATTAAAAAAAAAAAAGAACTGGACAAGAAGAGGTGGAAACTCAGAGAAGTTCAGCGACTGTTGTTGACATGAACCTTGTCCGTTACAGCTCCTGCCCCAGTACTGAACCCAGGAATGCTTGGCTGTTGAGATCATCTACAATGTCACTTGCACAGTCACTTCCTTTAGTGGTAGAAGTGGGGATGGCAGGACGGAGAGACGGGGTACAAGGCAGAGGCAATGGTTTTGTTGGCATGAAATTTCAGGATTGGACAAGAATTTGAACTTTAAAGACTCTTACTTTATTTAGGATGTAGAGATTCTTAAAGGTTACCCAAGACCTCTGGAATTAGACTCTTGAAACTTGGGCTCTTATATTTTAACTAACAGTTACTCTTTTCACAAGATGCTTTAACTTGTTAGGCTGGATTTTCTTCATTGGGAAGCTAGGGAGCTAGGTCAAGGCATCCCTAAACATTATTTCGCTTCACATCCTATAAATTCAGACCCAACACACTTTTAATAACAGATCTTTCTAACACCACTTTTATTTTTACGAAATGAATTTCATAAATAATGAGATCTAACTGTAGTTTAAATTTAAAAATCAACAATGCCCCATTATTATTTTATTATTAACATTAATAAAATGGAGAAATGAGTAAATTTTTAAAAGTTTATTTATTTATTTTGAGAGAGACTGAGAGAGAGAGTGGAGGCAGGACAGACACAGAGAGAGTGCTATGCTGACAGCAGAGAGTCTGAAGTGAGGCTCAAACTCCTCAAACTCAGGAACTGACAGATCATGACCTGAGCCGAAGTTGGACATTTAACCGACTGAGCCTGGTGAGTAAATTATTTTGAAAAAAAGTTTCAATTGATAAACGCATAGTACAACTACAGCAGAGGACTGAATGAAGGAGGTAGATACAAGTACCTGAATGTAAAATCAGCATCAATGAACAGCTACAAACTGAAGATGGCGAGGGGTGTGTGGTGTCATTTGGGATCTGGAAAAATCTTGCACCATGAAGGGCTGCCTCAGATGTTGCAAGATGTGTAACGTCGTTGGCTCCTGTCATTAAATGCTAGGAGTGTGCAACTGCCCCTCCCCGTGACCCGTAAAATGCCTCCATAAATATATGAGAAGGGCTATTTTGACCCTCCACTCTCTTGAGAACATTCTATAAGAATACTGGTTCTGGGGGCGCCTGGGTGGCTCAGTCGGTTAAGCGTCTGACTTTGGCTCAGGTCATGATTTCACTGTTCATGATGAGTTCGGGGCTCCGCGTCGGACTCTGTGCTAACAGCTCGGAGCCTGGAGCCTGCTTCGGATTCTGTGTCTCCCTCTCTTTCTGCCCCTTCCCTGCTCCCACTCTGTCTCTCTCTCTCTCTCAAAAAATAAATAAACATTAAAAAAAAAAAAAAAAGAATACTGATTCTGCCTTACCACTTTATACAGTAGTCCCCTTATCCTGGGTTTTGCTTCCCATGGTTTCAGTTTCCCAGTGTTCACCACGGCCTGAAAGAAGATGACCTTCCTCTGACATAGTGTCAGAGGGTCAGCAGTAGCCTAACGCTGTGTGACAATGCATGCGTCATTCACCTCACTTCATCTCATCACATAGGCATGTTGTCATTTCCCTTCATTACAGGAAGGGGAAGTAGAGGACAGTAAGATACTTTGAGAGAGAGAAAGGCCACATTCACATAGCTTTTATGATAGTGATTGATATAATCGTTCTATTTTATTATTAGTTATTGTTGTTAATCTCTTACTGTGCCTAATTTACAAATTCAAATTTATCCTAGGTGTGTACGAATAGGAGAAAAAAATAATAAGGTTCAGTACAGGTTTTGGTTTCCGGAATCCTCTGGGAGTCTTGGAACATAGGCCCTGCTGGGCATCCAGTGCCTAACTTTCTGCAGCCTCTTCGCATGTGTAGTAAGAGCTAACCCTTCGATAATATTTGCATGATGCCAGCTGCTGTTCTAAGCACTTTACATGGGCTAAATCACTGGATTCTCACGGCAACTCAGTATGATTAGTCTACTTTATAGAGACAAAACTGAGGCACAAACCATGTAAGCCACTTGCCACAGAAGCAGGGAATAAATGCTGATGCTAGAGCAATAGCTTTGGATCTTCATAGGCAGCCTCAGGCGATGAATACATTAGGGAGGCTTATCCTCTGTTGATGAGGAGAGTGAAGCTCCTTGGTGGTGCAGCTGGTTAAGTGTCAGACTCTTGATTTGGGCTCAGGTCGTGATCTCTGGTCATGATCTCAGAGTTGTGAGATTGAGCCCCGTGTGGGGCTCTGCATGGAGTGTGGAGCCTGCCTAAGACTCTCTCTCTCTCTCCCTCTTCCTCTGCCCCTCCCCTGCTTGTGTGCATGCATGTGATCTTTCTCTCTCTGCCTCTCAAAAATAAATAAATATAAATGAATGAATGAATGAATGAATGAGAATAAAAAAGAGAGTAAAGCTCCAAGAGTTCTCATGATTCGTCCTGTTTAGGTCTTCTACTTTCTTGTCTGGTGTATTAGTTTTCTATTCCTACTATAACACATTGCCCAAAACTTTAATAAATCAAAAGACAAATATCTTATCTTACAGTTTTTTAAAGTCAGAAGTCTGATGCAGATCTCAGTGAGCTAAAATCAGGGTGTCCACAGTGCTGAATTCCTTTCTGGAGGCCCTAAAAGAGAATCTGTCCCATTGCTTTTTCCAGAAGCTTCTAGAGACCACTCAAATGCTGTAGCTCATGGCTCCTTTACATTTTAAAGCCTGGTAGCAACTTGAATCTTTCTCACACTGAAACAGTCCAACATCCATTCTGTCTCCTTGCATTTTTAAGGATGTGACTACCATGGTCACACTAAGATAATCCAGGATAATTTCCCTATTTTAGATGTATTTTACATTATAATTTCCCCAATTATCAATCTTAATTCAGTTTGCAACCCCAATTCCTCTCTGACATGCAAGGTAACATATGGTTGGGATCTGGAAACTAGGATGTGGGCATCTTGGGGGTGGGAGTAGGGGGCATTTTTCTGCCTATTACATCTGGTTTGCTGAAGTTGTAATGGTAGAGTTGCCAGGTAGCACTTCAAGAATATCGTCAATCATGTAAAGGATCATGTCCTGTCACACTGCAAAGGAATTCCTCACTTATTCATTTATTTACCCATTTAACAGATAACTTATTGAGTATCTTCCATGTGATACCACTAGGGCATTGTCCTCAGGGAACATTATGGTGACAGATGCCGACGGGCACCATGCAGGCAGCTACAGGATGGAGTAGAAAGTGCTACACCAAAGGCCTCATGGAATGCTGTGGTAGCCTATGGGAAGGGCATCTTGGGGCACCTGGGTGGCTCAGTCGGTTAAGTGACTGACTTCAGCTCAGGTCATGATCTCACAGTTTGTGGGTTCGAGCCCCGCATCGGGCTCTGTGCTGACAGCTAGCTCAGAGCCTGGAGCCTGCTTCAGAGTCTGTCTCCCTCTCTGTCTGACCCTCCCCTGCTCATGCTGTCTCTCTCTCTCTCTCTCGGAAAAAAATAACATTAAAAAATTAAAAAAAAAGTTTTAGAAAGAATATCTGGCCCATTCTTTTGCTGGGCTGTGGAAGGCAAAAGTCACAAGGCAGCCCAACAAAGAGCTTGGCTGTCAGCTGTCACTCCATGTCAGTAGGTGGGAGGAACAGCCTTCGGACCTTGTTAAGGGGCAAGAAGAAAAAAAGACCAGAGAATTGAGCAGGAATCAAGGCTTCCAGGCCTTATTATAGAGTTGGATTTCATTCTCAGGGTGAAGGGTTGTAAGTAGGAAAATGTCATGCTGAGTTTCACATTTCAAGAAGATAATTCTCCAGAGCCATGCTTCTAGTGTAAGGCGGGCAAGGCTCTGGTGACATGACCCAACTTCATGTGCCCACCCGGCAGCACCAGTGTTCAGACACTTCACCCTGAGTTATGCTTAGGGGCACCTTCCCCAGCAAGGCTTAGGTTTTTTAAGGTGACTTCACTCACATCATGATTTTGTCACCAGGTCAACCCTTTGTGAATCATTGGACTGGTCTCATGATCCTTTTTTGTACAGGAGGAAATGGAGGCGCCAGAGATGAGGTGACGGGCCTGAGGTTACCTTGTAGTTGAGGGAGCTGGACATCAGATTATCTAACACCCATCAAGCTCTTCCTACTGCATACTGCACAAAGTCAAAACATTGTACAGTGGACAGAATGAAGTCTTCGAGGTATAAGGCATGGCCTCTGATTTCAAGGAGTTGACAGTTATTAAGGAAGTAGGGCATTTGAGGATGATTGTAAAAGTTCTTGAGATTAGTCATACAAATGGTGTGATTTTTACCCCAGCATATATAAGATAGTACCTGGCACACATTAGGCTGATTTTAAAGTGTCTTAGGAAGGAAAAAATAGAAGGACAGACAGAAGGGAGAAAGAAGGGAAGGCGAGAGTGAGTGGGGGAGTAAGGGAAAGAGAAGGGAAGGACAGACGGCAAGGTAAGAAGGAAGGGGAGAGGGAAAGTACTTTGGGGGCTTAGTGACCTTCTCTGATGACTCCCATCCTATCGCACTAATGCTGCTGGACTGTGGTGATGGTACACATTTGGTATCTTGCAATGAAAACTATCCCTTGGTCTGCAGAGAAGAATTATAGAAGTCACTTTATAGAGCTGGGAAGCACTTACTTGACATAGACCAGGCTTGAAAGACAAAAGAGGAGCCAGACATGGTTTTAAAAGTTATTGGAAAATGTAATTATCCTTTTAATGTTATATTTATAACCACCTTTCCTTTGCTCCCCTGTGGCTCAGGGACCTGCAAGTCTGAATATGTTAAGAACACTTTCTACCTAGGGAGATGAAAACTGTCTGCTTAGATATTTTAATTGTTTCTTTTTTAAAGCTTATGTATCAGACTGAGAATTGAGACCATATTCCTTACCAGGAAGCTGATCAGAGTGGTCCTTCAATTACGTATTCCTGCCATGGTAGGGAATGTTCTTCATGTTCCTCCGTGTCTTGTAGCCCTCACCCCATGGAGTACGTATTAAAAATAACTCACTGCACATGGCTCTGCATTTGTGAAAGGCATCTAACTGAAGCTACCACTGGTCTCTTTGGTGAAGGGAAATTATTCTCTGGCAGCTAGAATTCTCTGGCCTACTAAGAATTCTATTTCAAATGATGCATTTCAAAGCAGGTAATGTTAAAGAAAAGCCAGAGTTTCCCCTGTATTTATACCAAGAGTTTTATAATTTTTTTTTAATGTTTTATTTATTTCTAGGAGAGAGAGAGAGACAGCGTGAGCAGGGGAGGGTCAGAGAGAGAGGGAGTCACAGACTGAAGCAGGCTCCAGGCTCTGAGCTGGCAGTCGGGCTCGAACCCACGAACCGCGAGATCATGACCTAAGCGAAAGTCGGACGCTCAACCGACTAAGCCACCCAGGCGCCCCACTAAGAGTTTTATATACCAAACCCCATTACCTACTTCACTGGCTTTGATCTATAATAATAGCTTGCCTTTAGCTCTGGCCCACAGATGGAGACTTAAGAGAAAGTACGAAACACAGACCATGAAGTAAATGTCCTAACAGACTCATGCAAATGACCCCACTCTCGAAGTGGGATAGAGAAGGTGGAGAAGTTCATGCTTAATAGTGGTTATAATGGAAATTAAAATGATGACCCATACTTTAGCTCAGTGCTTTTGAAACTGCTTCTCCTTCCTGTGATTTCAGCCGTCATTCTCAGCGTGTTGAGAGACATTGGAAGCTCCATCTCAAACTTGACTGGTTGCTAAGTGTGACTGAAGTTGGCATACCAAGTTCGTGTGCTTGCTGTTCAAACTGGCCTTGTTTCTTCTCACTGCGATTTCTTTCGGAGAGCAGTAGAATGCAGTGGCTTAGAGGAAGGGCCTTGGAGTTCCCCAGGCTGGGCTTAAATTCTTGTTCTATCTCTTTGTAGCTGTGTGAGTTTGAGCAAGTTACTTAACTACAAGTCTCAGTTTCTTAATCAGTAGGTTTATTGGGAGGGGTAGAGTAAGTATGTATGTAAAGTGGTTAGCTCATTGCCTGGAACTAGTAAGCACTAAGCATGTGTAACATGTCACGCTGCATGCTTAGCTAAGCACTGTTTGCACATGGAGGTTTTACACACATGAATGAGATGATGGTTCAGTCATATGTTGTATAAAGTCTTTGGGGGGATACAAAGGACAGTTTGGGACTTGCCGTGTTAGGGAACTGAAGAATGCACCTGATGGCCTAGGGCAGTTGGTTTGTCTTGTAGGGGTGAACGATGGTCCCACATGAGTGTATTTCACTGATGACTTTTAGTAGCATCACATGCCTCCCATCCACCAAACCACGGTGTAGGCTGCTATGGGTTTTGGTGGGCAAATGTGAACTTTGTCTTAAAATGCCGACATGCAGGAACAAGCAGAAAAGTGTTTTGTAAAAGGAAAGTGGGCAAGTAAGGATTTAACCTACACTGCAAAATTCAGAATTCTTTTAAAAATTGCCTCATGCTTATAGGGATGTGGAGATCTTACTGGCCAAAAGAGGCCCAAAAGTTTCTTTTATTAGAAATGTGGGGGCTGCCTGGGTCGCTTAGTCAGTTGAGAGTCTGACTCTTGATTTCGGCTCAGGGCATGGTCCCAGGGTTGTGGGATCCAGCCTTTCTGTGCTGAGGATGGAGCCTGCTTAAGATTCTCTCTTTCTCTCTCTCTACCTGTACCCCACTTCCCCACTCACACATGCATTATTTTTCTCTCTCTCAAATAAAAAAGAAAAAAAGAGGTGAAATACTTACATAGCTGTTACCAAGCCAGCATTAAACTTTAGTTATACTTAATACTGTATATCATGGAATCCATGACAATCATGACAACCTAGTGGAAGATACTTCATTGTATCTCTACCCTCAGAAAAGAGAAAAATAATGTTTAGGATGGGGTGTCTAATAGGATACCTGCTTAAAGGTTTGATATAAGGGGCTATCTCTTCAAGGCAAGGGTAAGTGAAAAATAAACCCATCACACAGAAAGGGACAACAAGGAACTCGCACATATCGGATTTAGTCCTGGTAGAAGGCAGACAAAATTGTATCTGCTAAGATTTTGAATGGTAAATCAGTTCTAATAAATATGCAGGCCTGAATGCAGTGTCCATGTGAGTTAAAAAAATACTTAGGCAGATAATTTAACATGGTTTCAGATTGGGAGGGCCCCTGATGAGTGATAGGAGTGGCTGTAAATTCTGTCTACATGAATTCAGCTTCCATCTGGGCCTCCAGCGATTTTAAGGCACATTCCCCAAATAAGAAATGATAAAATGTGAAAAAAAAAATGGGCAGTTTAGATCAATGAGATATGGGGTATTATAGTTACATAATTAGTTATTAGAATAAATTTTATGATAATGTTTGTAAGGTGGGGACCTTATCAGTAGATTGAAGGAAAAATCTTCAATAGATTTTTTAGAGGGATGAGATGAAATTCCTTTTCTTCTGAAATAGAACAGTTCAGAGAGAGACAGGTATAGAGTAATAAATTGCATTTACATACATTACAAATATATTCTATAATAATAATTTTTATATATAAGTAATATAAACGCTGTAGCACAACTTGTGGAATATCTGAAGGTACTCAGGAAACCTGGAGTGGAAAGGAATGCTTCACAGAAGAGGTAACTTGTGCAATAGGGTGATCTAAGCAAAGTGAAGTTTAAAACATAGGTAATTACTTGGCTGTTTGGGACCCTGCATTTCAAATACCTTCATCTGAAAGTTTTTAATCTGCCATAAAAACCAAAGTAAATGATTTTTCTTTTTGCTTCCGATATCCATATATTGTCCTCTGTTCTCTACTTCACGTTTAGAATTTATCTAAACTAGGGGTGCCTGGGTGGCTCAGTCAGTTAAGCATTGGACTCTTCACTTCAGCTTAGGTCATGAATTCATGGTTTGTGAGTTCCAGCCCCACATTGGGTTCTGCACTGACAGGGCAGAGTGCGCTTGGGATTCTGTCTCCCTCACTCTCTGCTCCTCCCTGACTCACTGTCTTTCTCTCTCTCAAAATAAATAAAAACAAACTTAAAATAATTTCTTTAAATCAAAATAATATATACCAAAAAAATAACATATGCTTATATCATTCGTTTTTTTTTAAAATTTTTTTTAACATTTTATTTATTTCCAGGAGAGAGAGAGCGTGAGCAGGGGAGGGTCAGAGAGAGAGGGAGTCACAGACTGAAACAGGCTCCAGGCTCCGAGCTGGCAGTCAGCACAGAGCCTGACGCGGGGCCCGAACCCACGAACCGCGAGATCATGACCCAAGCGAAAGTCGGACGCTTAACCGACTAAGCCACCCAGGCGCCCCTGCTTATATCATTCCTATGTCCACCCTGCCCTATACCTTCTCTCTTGTCCTTCAGAATATTAGAATATATTTTTAATTAATAACTTAATTTAATAATTTTATTAAAATATTTTAATAGCAGTATAGGTATATGATATTTAAATATTAGAATATTTCTAATCATAGTATATATAGGAATATATATTCTAATACTGAAAGTAATATGCCTATACTGCTACTTCTTCATATATCAGTTTTAGCCCCTATTGACAGAATCAGTCTACATTAATAAAATTGTGATCATGTGAATACTGTTCCATTTTCTAACCATGTAATAGTCAATGATCAAGTTTCTTGCAGTTACTAACAGCTTTTCTTTTTTTCCATTTTCTTCATTTTCTCTTATTTTTATTTAAAAAAAAATTTTAAGTTTATTTATTTTTGAGAGAAAGAGAGACCTAGCATGAGCTGGGTAGGGGCAGAGAGAGAGAGAGGGAGACACAAAATCTGAAGAGGCTCCAGGCTCGGAGCTGTCAGCACAGAGCCCAATGCGGGGCTTGAACTCACGAGCCGTGAGATCATGACCTGAGCCAAAGTTGGATGCATAACCGACTGAGTGCCCCAGGAACCCCCCCTCACTTTTATTTATTTATTTTTTAAAGAGAGAGAGAGTGCATGAGCAGAGGGAGAAGGAGAGAGAGAATCTTAAGTAGGTTTCACGCCCAGCATGGAGCCAGACACGGGACTCGATGTCAAGAGCCGTGAGATCATGACCTTAGCTGAAACCAAGAATCAGACTCTGAGCCACCCAGGCTCCCCTTGCTTCATTTTCTTATACCTGTCTATACATTTTTTTTTCCCCTGAAGCAGCACTATATTTATCAAATTTCTAGGAACAGTCCTTTTTCAAATGCTCATGTTGAGTCATGCACACATTGTGTTTATTTTCCCACCGTTCTGCTGGGCACTAGTTCTCTCTTGGTCTGGCGCATGGCTGTCTTCCTCAAGCTGTCCTGGGCTTTCTCCTCTGTCACCTTCACTTGCGGTTTACTCCCTAGTTTTGCTGGACAACATTCATCAGTAGCTTCCTGAGAAATAACGCGTTGGGAGGAAAATAGGTGGAAATGTCTTTAATCTGCTCTCTCACTGGACTGATAGTTTGGATGTGATAGGCCGAGTGAGAATTTTTCCCTCAGCAGGTTTCGGAGTGTCTGTGAGACCTTCTCATAGCCTTTCTGCTATGAGAAGTCTCATTCTCTTTCTTTTACATGTGACCTTTTTTTTTTTTTTTCTGTCTGGAAACTTCTAATTCTTCTTTTTATCACTGATATTCTGGTTTGTATATAGTGATTCACCTTGGTGTGGAATTTTTCAATCAGTCAAACAAGTTTTCAATCTATTTTCTAAGACCTTGATAGGCACAGGTAGACGAAAGCTGTGGTTCCCAAACTGTGTGTCAGGGTGCTGTAGGGTGCCCAAGTGAACTCACAAGAGTTCCAAGTGAACTCTCAAAAGAGAATAGTTTGAAATTTGGAGGAAATATAGCAACATCTGTTGGCCACTAGGCGAACCATTAACTGGAGATTCAATAGTAGATTGGTACATTCCTTCCATGATGTCAATGTCTTTGCAGAACTGGGTTTTCTGCAGTTGCTGTGATTTCAAAACAAACAAACAAACAAAACAAGTACCACACAAATCAGAACATAGTGTGGTACCGGAAATGAGGGTGGCAGTATTCTATCGGGTTCCTAGGTTTGAGAAGTTGTATAGTGCCCAGCAGTTACTAAGCTTTTAGGACATAAAGAGTCCTTTAACTAGTTTGGAATTAACTACTTAAAACACTGAATTGGAGGGTATCTCTTTGGGCCTAGGGTTGTCATAAAAAAGTTACTGAGATATTAAGCATGCCATGTAATGAGTAGACTGGGACCTGTATTCTAAAGACTCTTACACTTCAGTTCTGGAACATTTTCTTGTTTGATTTCTTTGATAATTCCTCTCCTCTGGTTCTTTGCTTTCTGTGCATGGAAATTCTTTTGGTTGGATGTTGGACCCTCTGTATTGACACATCAACAAGCTGATTTTTGTTGTCTTATTGGTTTTTCTCCAGTTGTTCTTCTCTGTTTACTTTTGTTCTTTTTCATGGAGAATTACTATATTTTTATCTACAACTCTTGTATTGATTTTTTTTTCATCCATCATATCATTAAGGTCCAAGAACATTTTCTTATTTTCACTATTCATTTTTTAAATAGCATCCTCTTTTTGTTTTGTGGAGGCGACATCTTTGCTGATCTCTCTGAGCGTATTGTTTTTTGAAGAATTTTTTTTCACTAGTATTGACTCAGATGTCTCCAAGTTCCTTTCTCTGTGCTTCAATTTTCAGCGTGTTATGCATATCTAATAGTTTCATCTATTTTGAGATTCGTTCCATTTTTGTATTCCCCTAGAGGCAGAACCTGTGCTGAGGATCTCAGGGCAAGAAGTTGATTTGGGATACAAGCCCAGGAAGCCCTGGTGGTGGAGTAGGAACATGAGATAGTAAAAGGAACAAGCCTAAAGGCCCCCCACTGTAGACCACTCAGTCACTGTGGTGCTTAGCATATTTCTACCTTGTGAGGAAGCAGATAAGACTTACTCAACAACTCTCCACCCATCGTTTTGTTAAGGGCTACTGCTGGGGGCATTACCTCTCTGGTACTTACGTTTGGCACGTCTATGAGGTCCCAAAAAAAAAAAAGGCCCTCTGTCAAAAAATGGCCCTGAGCAGAGAAGTGCAGGTGCTCCCCGTAAGCAGCCTCTGGCGTGTAGACTTGACTGCAGAGGAGACATGGTCTAACTTAGGCTCCTGCAGAACCACATTGCCTAATTTAAAAGTGGCCAGAGGAAATCCTAGTGGAAGATGGACTGTCAGTTCCAAACACATTTCCATCGCAAGTCTTTCCTGAAGGCTGGTTCAGGCATGATTAAGATGGAGTATGCTGTCCTCGGAAAGCTTTGCAAAGTAAAACACTGGTCACCTATACTTGACTTTTAATTTCTTTAAGTGTATGGTTAGCAGAGAGTTTTGCAGATCTGGTGAGTTGATTGCAGTTTCTGTGAGTAGATGATGCATGAGTTAGATTAATTGAGCCGAAGGGGAGTATTGTGTTTCTCAACCTCAGTTCTATTGACATTTTGAACCAGATAAGGACTGGCCATGAGCAAAGTGGACAAACTACCTGGGCAATAGCCTCACCTGCCTAGAACTTCATTTTCTCATTGATAACATGGGGGTGACAACAGTACTTTCATTATAGGCCAGATGTAGGAATTTAAAAAGTTAATACAGAACTCAATACAGTATCCAGCACAAAGAGTTCAAAGCGTGGTGGCTATTCGTATGCTATTTTTATCTATTTGTCTTTCCCACTAGACTGTATGACTCCAGGAGAAGGGATCAGATCTTTTCCATCTTAAAACTTGAGTGAACTGTAGACGATTGACCCATTGGCAGTTGTCTGTTGGTCATTCGCCTTGGCAGGATTTGTGCAAAAGTAAGAAATAAACAGCTTCGGTCGGTGAGATTTTGACTGTAAAATAATGTACATGGCATTGGGTCAACAACTACTCAAGACTGTCTTCAGGCAATAGGCCTTTATTATATCAATCCCCAGTTGAGAGAGGGGCTAAGTTAACAAAACCAGGTGATTCTGCCTCTTAAAACTTGGAAAATCGAATTTTGCAAAGGATTTACTAGTTTTCAAATATTTTAAAAACTACTATTTTTATGTGGGTAGATTTTATTTTGAGTTTTTAATTCATGTCACAGAATCATTATTTCTCATTTTGCCAGAAAATGTACACTCCACAAATTTGCCTCAGTAATAATGAAATGACAGGAGACTGTATTCCTAGGATGGCATGCATATCAATCTGTATCTATCAGGAAAAAATAATTAATATGACTTTATAACTGCTCCAGGAACTCAGTTGTGTCTTCTTTGAAAAGGCCCATAAAGCCTAGAAGAATTATCTGAAAGAAGAACCTTTTTAAAGAAGGGATCTCAGAGTCTGATTTGTAACATTCCACTCTCAGTTACTTTATCGTTTTTAGATGTGTTCATATTTACATATTTGTGCGCATCTAACATAAAACACACACGCAAAATATACTTCGGGAAATAGAAAGCTTCCCTGATATAGTTGTAGAGAGGGAACGAGCATGTGAGAGCTTTGCTGAAGGAGTGATACAGAGAGTCATTCTTGTCTGCCACTACCTACTTCCAGGCCGTGTGAGAACAGTACGCTTGCCATGCAGACCAGCTTCTATCCGTCCACTTACCAGCCCTTCCCACTGGCATGGAATGGACAGACTCTTAAGGCAGGACCCAGGCCCTGGGAGCTTCCCACGTCCCCCATCATGCCTGTCAGATTTTTTATATAGACTTGTGTTGTTGGGTTTTGGATTCCCTCTCCAGTCTTTTTCACACTTGTGCGGATTTACCCCCATTACCTGTTGAATGTGTCTGCTCCATATTCATATGTTGAAGGGCTTACCCCCAGTACCTTAGAATGTGGCATCTGGAAATAGTGTCATTGCAGATGTGATTGGTTCAGATGAGGTCGCACTGGAGTAGGGTGAGCTGCCAGTCCAATATGACTTCTATCCTTATAAAGAGGGGAAATTTGGACACAGACACCACACACAGAGAACACCATATGAACATGAAGGCGGAGATGGGATGATGCATCTCTAAGCCAAGAAACTCTTCCTTGCCAGGAAACCATCGCAAGTTGGAGGAGGCCTGGAGCAGACTCGCCTTCACAGCAAGAACCGCTGCTGCCAACACTTTGCCTTCCGACTCCTGGCCTTCAGAACTGAAAGACAGGACTTCTGCGGCTCAAGCCACCCAGTTTGTGGCACTTTGTCGTAGCAGCCCGAGCAAAAAATTTCACCTCCTATGGAAGGCTTTGGAATACATTCCGTGAATGTATTGGCAAGGAGTTTAGGGAGTGAGCAAATAGTGATTGAAATCTAGCACATTTTTTTTCCTCCTTGTCAAATGTCTAATGAGACCATCTGTCTTTACTGAGTGTTCAGATGCATTTCTCTAGGTGTGTGAGTCAGCACTGAAAGGGCCAGGCATTGGCAAAGGTTGTTACAGGTTGTTGGGGTGCATATAGCACTGCGAAATTTCGCTCTCATGCATGTTAGCCTCGCCTTAGTTCTGTTACTTGAGAGCAGTTTCTCTGCTTTTTGTGTAAGTCCAAACTTGATATCCATGCTCCTGAAATCATTAACCTAGTTTCCAAAATCTTCGCATGTAGGGTTACTGGATAAAAGACAGATTTGATATAAATACTTTTTCTGAGTATAAATATGTTCCAAATATTTCCGGGGATGTACCTATGCTGAAACAATATTTGCTGTTTATCTGCAGGTCACATTTAACTGGGCATCCTACGTTTGTTTGTGCTTGACCTGGTAACCAGATTTACATGGTTTTCAAAATTGTGGCCTTGTAGCCAGCCAGTGACAAAACCATGAGTCAGTAGAGAGAGGCTAATCAGAGGGTGGATCGTTGAAAATGGTTTTATAAAGATAAAAGTAAACCAAGAAGCTGCTCAGAAGGTGTGGCTGAGGACACCCAATGAGGCTATGATTTCTTAGTTGAAGACTTTGTTCCTCATCCCCAGTTTTAGAAGGACTAGAGTTTGGAGTAGCAGCTAAGAAATGGGGGCCAGGGACAGGAATAAGATGACCATAAATCTGGAATCAGTATGGGCTGAATTACTAATAAAAACTAATATTACCAACATGACCTGAAGTAGCTATCATCTGAAAATTAAAGAATTGGCATCTTGATACTGCACCTATAAAATTAATTAACAAGGCTGTTATTTACAACAGCCCTTTTATATTTTTACTTTCTTTCTAGTGCCTCAAAGTACATATTCTTATATAATACCATATATATAGATAGAAAGATAGATATAGATAGATACACACAGTATATACTATACTGTATACATAGATACATACAACATATACTATAATGTGTGTTGTTTATTGGTTTCTTGTCTGTCTCCTCCATTCACAGCTATAGTCTCAATGCTTAGAGGATTACATGGAACTCAGCAGGGACTCAATGAATACTAGTTGAAAAGGGGTACCTGGGTGGTGCAGTTGGTTAAGTGTCCAACTCTTGATCTCGTCTCAGGTCATGATCTTACAGTTCATGAGTTTGAGCCCTGCATTGGGTTCTGTGCTGATAGCTCAGAGCCTCCTTGGGATTCTGTCTTTCCTTTGCTCTGCCTCTCCCCTGCTTGTGCTCTCTCGCTCTCAAAATAAATAAATAAATAACCTTAAAAAAATAAATACAAGTTGGATGAACCAACTAATAGCTTTCTTTAACTTAAGAGGTTCTCTATAAAGAACCTCCTGTTAATTTGAAAGGAAGCATTTTTCACGAGCTTGCTGTGGGGAGGTCTGAGAAATTTCTTCTGTTGTGAATAACATGGAGCCTGAGAGCCATGTAAGAGAAGTTTAGATGGGGCAAGATCTTCTTTTCAAAAATTTCCAGCATTCCATTGGAAGTTATTGAATCACGTCAGGCTTCAGGACATTGTATGGTGTAAAGGACTTCTTGAAGTCTTTCTAGCTTCTTGCTCGCTGGTGGTGAAGTTGACCTTCTTCATACTGGATTCACCAGCTGTTTGCTCACTCTTCCGGTTTGATTCATGAAGGGAAAAAGACATGTGGGAAGACAATTGCATTTCCTGGATCTTACCCCATTATTGTAACAACTACACCCAGTTGCAGGGTTTTTTTTTTCTTTCCACACCTTAAAAAAATTTTTTATCATGCTTGACCTATATTAAAAATAAGTTGAAGCATATATTTATCATTGCGAAAGACACTGTAAGCTAGTCACACTTATAAAAGTTCTTTCATGTGGTGCAAATAACAAATATATGAAGACGAAAAAAACTCGTTTTATTTTCGTTGTTGTTCTTTGGCGGCAGCATTAAAATTCAGATTAAACCTTTAACTGTTAATGTGTTCTAGAATCTTGTAAATAGGATTGTGTTTAATCACCTTAGAAAATTCAGTATTTGACTAGTTAAAACAATGTAGGGTTTGAAGTTAAATAGTTGATTTGCACAATAACTTGGACCCTGACCACCCAAATCTTTATCATTCTAATTGTCAGAAGCCTAGAACTGGGGGGGGGAAGAAAGAAAGAGAGAGAGTGGGAGGGAGGAAGGGAGACAGAGAGAAAGAGAAAAGAAAGAGAGAGAGAGAGAGAGCAGGATTAGAAGTGGTTGCTGCAATTGCTATGGAAAAATACACCAGGTTATCATATTTAATGTTTTAGGAAACTTCCTTCTGAAGGCGATAACAGTATTTCTTAATCACTGTGCCGTTGGGCAAGCACAGGTGTGTTGCATACCGTTAAATCACTCTGTCCTTAGGACATAATGTTGTTCTTTGAAAGTATTTGGCTCTCCTTCTACCTTTTTCCTCCAACCCCCTTTTTATGCCAAAGAAAGCACATTTCCCAGACTTATTCTCCACACCCAGCAGGTATTCTTTCAGAAATCCTGAGTGATTTTTTTTTTTTTAACTCATTCCACCCCAGTAGCATCTCCAAGTTCAGGACGCATGTTTCTTACTTGGTTTTGTCTGCACATAATCACTGAGCATCTCCTATGTTCCGGGTGTTAAAGCACATTCCAGAGACAGAAGCATATTAACAAAGCACCTCCCCTCAAGGTGCTTACGGTACATTGGGGAAGGAACCTTGTAGAGGGGCCGTGTTCTTCCCTTTTCTTCCATGGGAGTTTGCCTTGCACTTGAATCAGGGAGAACCATGGTAGGAGAAATCATTTAACCCTAGTAATAAAAAGGGTGTGTTGGAATTCTATTTCAGTCAGTTTTGGTTAAATTCAAAGTATGAGTCTTAAAAGACAAGTAATAAAAAGTAGAGGGTTTTTTTCATGAACCAGTTCAGAAACATTTTGTAATGTCAGCTTCCTTTTTATTTTAACTGCAGCATAAAACCCACATCTTTGGTCTGCCCTCTGAACCTGCTACAGTTTTAGCCTCAACCCACTTTTCTCCATTTCCAGGTAAACACTAAATTATCCTACTTCTTACCTCCTGGAAACACGGTACAATATAGGACCTGCCTCAGTGCGTGGCTAGCAACAGGCAATTAGTAAGGATTTGGAGGAACAATGAATGAATATGAATGTATGTATTTCCTCTTCCATGCTGTTTTTAAACATTATTTTCCACAGCATTATGTGCCAAGAGCATTCCAATTACAAATTCCTGACGGAGAGGGAATCTGATTGGTGTGACCTAGGTCAGGTGTCCCTCCTTTGTCCAGATAGCTGTGTCCAGGAACCAGACCACATGGCCAGGTGCTCACTCAGCGGGGACTCTGAGCACATTTCTGGGAAGGGTGTCATGAGTATGACTTACCACACCTCTGAATAGCTTAAGGAGCAGAGTTCATTGAAAGATTGCAGTGGTTCAAGTATCTGGAAGGGGCTGTAGGAAACAAGGAGTTTGCTGATTTTTCTTCCCTGCCTGTGAAGGTAGACACAGGATGAAGGAGTAGCCAGAACTGGAAGGAGTAACAAAGGAAGTGGTATTTTCAGGGCAAAGCCAGGCTTCCGTCAGGGCAAGTAGAGGAGGAGGAGGAAGTGTTTGAAAAGAGATTAAAGATAAAGAGAAAGAATTTTTTTCATGACAAAGCATAAATCATTTCATTTTATGCTTTAATTAGTATTGACATATTTTTTCTCATTATCTCATTATGATTATATAGGCCTTTACTGAGTACACAAGACCAAGTCAAATGTGTATTATAGTTTTTATTTTAAACAATGCACTCCAGTTCTAAACAATAATGTCTTTATACATTTGAGGAAAGGAACCCACTTTTAGGTTAGGAATTGCCAATAATAGTTGAGTGACTCCATGAAAAGTGAGCACAGGAATGAAGGAGTTAGCGAAAACCAACTAAGCGTGAGAAGTAGGTGCGTTTGGAAAATTATCAGTTTTATAGCATTTACTCTCATGAGAAATATTTGCTATTATCTAGTTTGCTGCCAGTACTTGTTTCCAAAGTTAACCCAGATTAGTTATATATACAATAGCTTATTTTAGGAGAACTATTGATAAGACAGATCAAATAAGAGGAAAAATTTTCCCTTTTAAGTTTCCTGTGCTGTGTCCTTGATGTGAAGTCCCATCGCAGATTTGACTAGAAATCAAAGGGAAACCTGTTATCCTTGTTTTTCTTTCTCAGTGAAAAGCAAACGGTAAATATCATGGTTGAATGAAAAAACAAATTGGATTTAAAATTTTTATGTGTGTTTCCCCAGTTTAAGGAGCTCAGACTTCATTCAGCTGTATTGTTATAATTGATAAGACCCCCTAAAATGTGACATATCCACCTGAGGGTTAAACCTTTTAATGTAGTTATTAGGTGAATGCTTTTACACTACTGGATGTTTGTTCTATAACATTTGTTAGTTTATAGTAAAACATTGTGTGTGTATATGTAAATGTATACATATTTATTTATAATTTATTATCACTTCCTTTGATCCTAAAGCATCCTAGAGTATATATTCAGTTAGAGGAGATAATATTATGGTGAGCATTCTCCATTTTATTTAGTAGAGGATTCAAAAATAGGTCATGTAAAATGAATTCCTAACCAGTAAATCTTGTTTTCCAATAGATTTTAACTTTTAATGGCTTATATTCCTGGAAAACAAAATCTTTAGTAAGCTTTATAAATGTTTGGGGAAAGGCTTCAGTGATGTGATCATCTCCTAGTGTTATGGGTTAAGTTATGCACCTCCTGCCCCCCAATTCATATGTTGAAGTCCTAACCCCTCAGTACCTTAGAAGATGCCCTTGTTTGGAAACTGAATTGTTGCAGATGTAGTCAGTTAAGATAAGGTCATAGTGGAGTAGGGTGAGCCCATAATCCAGTATCACTTATAAAATTCTTCTAAAAAGGGAAATTTGGACATGCAGCCATGCACAGACCATGTGAAGGGACAAAGGAAGAAGTTGGTTATCTGTCAGCCATTGAGAGAATCCAAGAACACAGACCTCAAAGGAAACCAACCCTGCCGACTCCATGATTTTGGACTTCTGGTCTCCAGAACTGGGAGACAATACGTTTCTGTTGCTTGAGCCACCCAGTTTTTGATACTTTGTTACAGGAGCTCCAGCAGATTGATACACTTGGCCAGAGGTGATCCCACTGAGTCCCCCGCCCCATGGGTCCTCGTTCCCTAGAGGCTGACTTTTTGGAAACAAATTCCATATCCCAGCCTCTGGCACTTTCTTTCTTCTTTCTAACATTTATAATGTCTAATAAGGCTGAACTATGGTGGAATAATTGTCCAGGAGGGCCCTTAGCATAGTCTGAAAATTCCTGAATTCCATTCCCTGTTTTGTGAAATTCATAAAAAGAAACAGGTTGGGAGTCTGTGAATCAAACAGACTTAAGAGAGTGGCTGCATTCTTGCTTTCGCCATACATTTTGTGGACTGCGGTAGCCTGCCTAACTTGTCTGGGTCTGAGTCTTTTTATTTGTATAATAGGAGATAATCTCTCTTTGCTTTGTGCATGTAAATCCAAAACTGTATATTACACAGATGAAGTAAGCATACATGTAATAATAACATTTAAGTGCTTTTTCTCACTTTCCTATTATCCAACTACAGATGCCATTGGTTAAAAAAAAAGTGTGCCAAGTACAGTATGTCTTATAACGAAAAGCAGTCTCCCCAGCCACCCCTCCCCTCCCCGGCTCCCAGCCCACTTCCCAGGGGAAACCACTTTTAACAGTTTCCATATTTAGCTCTTTCAGTGGTTACCACCCTAACTGTAATAATATGCTTATGCTACATTTCCTTGATGATCAACTCTAGACATTATCTCTTCACTTCCCACCACTTACTAGTTTTAAAGTGAAGAATCACTGATTCAGCAAGACATTCCTGATAGCCTGTAGGTCAACGGGCCTCTTTAGGGCTCTCACTCTCTGTGGATCTAATTTGAGAAAAGAGTGTTAGCTTCACAGTCAAAGGGAAACTGGGGATGAGATGATTTCCACAGGGCATAACACAAGACAGCAAGAGTTTGGTTTAATTACTTGAGCTCAAATTGGGCCTGAGTTATTATGTTTTTGTTCTTTTTATATTTTTCTGTCTGCATGTATTTATTTTAAGTGAAATAAAATAAAACACAAACTGAATTTAGAGTATCCTATATTACTTTTATAAAAATGTCTATCCAATAGCTTATATTCCAATATCTTGAAAAAACTTAAGAGACGTTTAACAGATAAGATGCTTTTCCTTCAGTCTTAAGTACTAACCAAACTGCTGTTGAGAGTGTCAGTTGATGTTCATTGGTGGCACTAGCTTGATTTGGTTTTTCAGTTCACCCCTTCCAGAAAATTGTGGTTGGTTATCCAAATAGTAAGACTGAGGAAAAACCATTATTGTTTCTTGGAAACACAGCATTTCTGCAATTCAGATCTTTCTGGAAATGCTTTTAAGTAACTGCCTTTGACTTATAATTTACAGAACCTCTTTGTTATCTATGATGACAGTAAGATGCACCATACAAAGGTTTTTGTGTTCACCGCTTAGGGTTCCTTTGAGCCCATTTCAAATAATCTGACATACGTCTGCTGCCTCCTCTCTAGCCCTTGATCACTTTGGATGTCTTCCCAGCACTGATGTTAATGGAGTCTTGGACTTAACTGTTACACTTACTATAGCTGCAGATCAATGTCTGCAAATGGGACAATTTGGTGATGGGGTGAAAAGAAACGTAGAAGGGGTTGTGTTTCAATGCTTTTTGCTATTTCCCAGCCTCTTCCTGGAAACCCTCTCTTGCCTTGTTGACTTCATAATAGCAGCATTTCCCAGTTTTCCTGGTCTGCCACTTAATTTGCCTCTAACCGGCTTTGGGAAGGATCTGTCTGTATCTGCTTCTTTTCTACCTCCATGGTTTTATCCATCACTTACCTGCACACAACGCTCAAATCCCTTTCTCTAGCTGTTGCCTCTATCCTGAGCTTCAGGAAGGCCCACTGGACATTCTTACATGAATGACCCAGAAGTTTCTCAAATGTGATATGCCCACGAATGGTCCTCTCACTTTCCAGCTCAAACTTTCCTCCTCCATTGCCCCTTAACTGGTTAACAGACTCGCACTTTCCCCACTGACCCAAACCAGGAAACTGAGGCTTGGATGCTCTGTTCCTGCCAGTCTTTAAGAGTTCTGTTCATTGTCCCCATGCAGTTTGCAGGTCTTATGCTTCTGTCTGTGCCCGCTGCTCTTGTCCTAGTAGGGACTTTCCACCTGTTTCTCAATTGTCACAGTGTCTTCATAGTTGCCCTGTCACTCATCAGTCTCTCTAATCCTCCATTTTCAAATTTTCTTTTTGGCCAGAACTTTTTTACTTATTAGAAGTTGTGATCATGTCATTTGCTCAGAAATCCTTCGCTACATTACGAGTGACATCAGGATATAAGGGAAACTTCATAGCCTGACGTCTACCGCTTTTTCATCTGTCCCCAATGGACTTCATTCAGTATAACGTATCCAGGGCCCCATGTGGAGCCTGGCACACAGTAGAGGCCTGATGAATACATTAATAATGAATAAAGGAAAGATTGAGTGAATAAATGAATGAATGACTCGACAGGTATTGAGCCTGCCAAACATGCCTGTCTCATGCTGCCGGGAAAACGACTTCTCCTTCTAAATGAGTGAAATTCTATTCAGTATATCATTTTGTGAAGGTTTTTATGGCTATCTAGTCTCAATTTCCTCCCAATTTGTGATTTGGGGGCATTTTATTCATGCCACAGCCCTAGCAGTTTACATATGTCATGGCTGTGTGTGTGCTGGGTGTTCGCAGAGACTGGGACCCTTTTATGGCAATGAAAACTCAACCCCTAACACAAAGCCAGACACACGTAGGAAATCAGTCTACGTTTGAATTCCCACCACCAGCAGTGTCTTCCGGAGTCTCATTAGATTCCTCTTGACGTTCCACAGTGTTTTCCCCACCTCCATTCTCTCATCCTGAAATCTCCTCTTCATAGCCTTATGAGATTAATTCTTTTGTCCTGAGAATTGAAAAGTTTGCAGAAATGCTAGAACACTGATGAAATGAGGGGTCAGGACTACTGACTTGGAGGTTGTCGCCTTCTTAAAAGCCACTGGCATTTTCCCTTTTCGGGTGACTCTGATCATTCCAGAGTTTTAGGGACACTACGTAGCAACACAAACAAAACATCATGTTGTGGAGTGCAGAAGATCTTTCGGTAAATTTTAGCTGCGTAACCATTTCACAGCATTTGTGCTTTGAGAGTATGTAGAGTTAGTTAGAAGGCAATGTTCCAGGAAGGAGACATAGTTAAGCCTAAAATGAACTTACTAACTCAGTGTTTTCCTTGCTAACGGGAGTCTTGGAAACCACCTGAGTTGTATCCAATAAACACAGTTACTGCAGTCTTGTCTGGATTGTGTGTGTGTGTGTGTGTGTGTGTGTTTGTGTGCACGTAAAGTCTGAACGTGGCCAAAGCAAATGGCTATGCGTTGTTAACAGAGCTATAGTTTGCAAAACAGCTAAATAAGTTTTAGGCTTGAGAAAGGACAGAGTTCAGGGAGGCATCAGTCTAACCAAAGTGATTCTGCTGCTGTTGCAAATGCCACTGTTAATTGGAATTGCTTATTACTTCGGTTACTTTCAATAGTGCTTTGGGGAATACTGTGGGCTTCATATTGTGTAAATCTGTCCCTGCCACCAGTGGCTGGACAACGTAGGGCATTTTTACAGGCAGCCTATTACCTGAGAGTAGGCATCCAGTTTCCTGTATTAGAAGGAGACATTTCTCCTGGGATTTTACCTTCTGTTCAAAGCCTGAACCATTTTGGTCCTAATAATGTTTGTCAGTCACCTGTGGCTTGAAAAGTACTTAATGCTTATTAACTCTTTAATCCTCTCCATGAACTCTGTGAAGAAAGTGGCTGTCAAGCCATGTTTTCTTTCTTCCGAAGGCTGTGAATTGGAAGCACAGATGTGCACAGGCTGTTTGGGCACATGCTTGGGGAATCCTGAGAACTGACCCTACCATTCTGAGGTTCTGAAACCAACATTTGGCAGCTGATTCTTTTTTTTTTTTTTTTCTCCCCTCTATCTCCCAGGTGGCTCTATTCTCTATAGCCACCAATCAGAAATCCTCACTGGGTAAATCTAGCAAGAGACATTGGCTGAAAAGTAAAACTCTGAGAGCAATAGCAATTGCTCATTTGGGTGGGGAATAGATACTTATGACATCAAGACCATGCTGTATGATTTCTGGATTTATCCAAATCCAACACTTTTGTTGATCTTTTGAGTGTTTTATTTATCCATGGGGTAAGGGTTTGCTTAACCAAGTGTTTTCTCCTAATCCCTTCAAAAACATTTGTGAATAAAACTTTGACAGGTGCTCTGTCAAGGGACCTAGTCTCTGGCTTCTGGAGAGTTCTGTCCTTCCTCATTGTCAGCCTGAATGTTAGAAATGTATCCAGGTTGAAGATTGGAATTGGAAACTTAAAGCTGAAACTGGGATATTGTTCTTATTTGTGGGTAAGAGTCTGATTTCTGTCCCTTAGATCGATAGATCAAAGGTGATTTCTGAGGATCTACTCACTCCTGGGGCTTGACTGTAATCAAAATGCTTCTCAGAAACCATACTGTCATCTTACTGTTTCCCTGACAAAGTATGCAGAGCCCAAGGACATGCACACAGTTTATTCACCTATGTGTGCATTTTTCAGTTAGCAAGTACTTCTTTATTATCCACCGTGTGACAGCAAAGTGCTCAGCTCCTGGTGGTACCGAAGTGACCAGATTTATGAGAGAAGAGCAGGTGGGCCATTTAGCCGTAGGCCTCAGATTCATAAAAGGTCTCAAATTGAGACTCTTGTCATTGTTCCCAAATGAGGTTTTGTTTTGGTTTTAAATAAGAGTAACTTGTGAAATAGAACCATCTGAGAATACACGAGAGTTTTCTTAATCCTGTTTTGGCATTTCTTAATTTCATAGAGTAGTGAGGGTTTCAAAAGTGCAAAGGCCTGGGCCCTTTACCACCTCTGGGAGTTTTTAGAAATGGCTCAGACACCCTCCCTGTGTTTCGTTACCCCTACAGGAGATCAGGTATCCTTTCCCCCACCCCAAAGAAAGAAAGAAGGTAGTATGCCAGGATAAAAGAGCGTCTCCAGGGAGCAGCCATGAAATATAAATGTAAGGCAGCTGGAAGGGGCCGAGACAGCCTCTGGTTAATAGCTTGAAAAGGTGCAGGGCGGCCTAACACCCTACGGGCAGTTTATGGCGAAATGAGACTAGAATGAAGGTGTCCTGATCCGATGTGCTCTGCTCTTTCCTCCCTAGAGGGGGATCTCAATAAAAGATACTGTCCCTTATGTAGCTGTGTACACCTCTGCGTCACTCCTTGGGACATAGACTGGCTTCAGTTTCTTTATTTCTTCTCTTTCCTTCCATCCTTCTTCCCTTCTTTCAGTCTCCGCTCTGTCTCTGTCTCCTTTAATTGAGTGCATTCTGGTTCATACCTCTTGCCAGTGTGTCCTCTTACTACATTACCCCATTGTTCCGACCAACAATAGAGGTTAGGCAACATCAAAAGCAGAACGTTTGGTTTCAATCAGAACAATCCTTATGTTGTGTGCTTTGATCTTGACTCTCCTGCCTCAGGCCAGAGCAGGATTTCACCACAACAGTGAATTTGGGGCTGCGTGTACTCTCCGGAGGTGGGATCACCAGGATGCGGTTAGCCTGTTGCTGAATGAATGTCATTTGGACCAAAAGCCCGCAACTGGTTCTTCTCAGTAAATCCCAACTATATGAAGAAGAGGCGGAGGAAAAACCCCCACACAAACAACCCCATCCTCCCTGCAAAACACACAGGAGACAAACTAGGCCAGAGTGACTATTTACCTGCCTCGTCTTGTTCTTACTATCTCCTTTCTTTGGGTTGTAGACAAACGCAACATGACAAAAGTTCAACTCCAAGACTTTTATCAAGTCTTCCCTGGAGTTTCACAATTATCTCTGAGCTGCCTCATGGGTAGCAGCCCTCATTTTGCCAAAGGCTTTTCAAACTCAACATGCCAAGACTGAACGTACCACTTTCCAACCTAGAAATCTGCTCTTCCTCTTCAGTTTTCGTAATCTGCCACCGGGCTCCTGAGCTAGAAGCTTTGGATTCATCCTACACTCTTTTCTCTCACTCACCGTGTTCTGTCAGTTTAACTCCCTAAATGTCTGCAAGTCCAATTACCGCATCCTCTCCGCACACCACACGGCTGCCAGGGAGATCGGTCTAAAATGCAAATCTGATTGTGCCCTTCTCCTTGAAAGCTCTGAGGATTCCCCAAACTCAGAACCCCATCCATACCCTCACACACGGGATAACCAAATGGTCCTGTGCAGCCCGGCGCAGCTGACCAAACCGTCATCTCATAACCCACATTCAGTCACATGGGATGTCTGCCTATGCTCTCCTGGGGCGTGCTCATAAATGCCTCTGGGTCTTTGCCCCTTGTCAGTCACACCACCTGGAATATTCTTTTATGGCTGGTCACATCCTGCTCTTCCAGATTCAACTCAACTCTCTTCACTTTTATCAAGCCTTCCAAGGCCTCCCAATCAGTTGGTGACTTTATCTTTTTGCCCTGAGTGTGGTTTACTAGAAAGAACATGAGCTTTGGAGTTAGACCAAGAGGATGCTGAGAACCTGCGCCACCTTCAATCTCAGTTGTCTCATCCATAACCACAGACATAGTGCCAGTGTCATGGAGCCATTGATAGGAATAAGCAAAATAGCACTGTGTCCAGTAATTGTTTCCTCCCCACAGCAACCTGTACAGAGGTATAGCAGAGTAGTTAAAAAGAATAATGGCCTTGAATCCAGAACACGTGGCTTTAAAGCCCAGCACCACCACTTACTGTGACCTTGAACAGATTGCTTAGGCAAATGACTCTCCTTTCAGTGCCTTCAACCACATGGTCATAGTTCCAACTTTGTAGGGTTCTCGGGAATATTACATGAGATAAATGTACAGTTGCCGTGTTTGGCACATAGTAATCACATATGGGATGTTGGACACAATAATTTTTCCCTGCATTTGCCATACTGAATCATGATTATTATTTATGTGATTCTTTTCCCAGTAACTTGAGGATTCCTGAAGGGACTAGACTGTATGACTATATCTTACTTTTACTCTTGTATCCTCAGCTACTACCAGAAATGTGGAATAAGCATTCAGAAGTTGTTTCTTCAAATGGGTAGAGCCTGGAGGATTTCATCTTCAGTTTTAGTTCTGTGCTGTGGTTGATCTGGGCACTTCCAGGCCACAGGTGCATTCTCATAGCCATGCTAGGTGCCCTTGGAGACTCATTCAAAATAGGCTCCTCTAAGAAGCTTTTGATTCCCCGTGTTATCCCAAGTCCATTCAGATCCTTAGACCTCAGTTCCTTTTGCTTTGTTAGTTTTTTTCTAAGTTCATTTATTTTGAGAGAGAGAGAGAAAGAGAAAGAACAAGTAGGGGAAGAGCAGAGAGAGAGAGAGAGAGAGAATCCCAAGCAGGCTCTGCCACTGTCAATGCAGAGCCTGACACAGGGCTCGATCCCACAAACCATGAGATCATGACCTGAGCCGAAATTAAGAGTTGAACACTTAACCGACTGAGCCAGCCAGGTGTCCCTGCTTCGTTGGTTTTTAAAGAAAGTATTATTATTTTGCATGTGTGTCTTCTTTGGGACTGTGGCCTTGTAAGTGGCAGGGACTGTCTCCTTCCCTGGGGTTTGAGTGATGTGGTGTCGCCAACCGTGGCACACTAGTGGGTGCTTTTAATGAGAAGTGTTACTTATCAGGCTGCCTCTACAGCAGCATCTTTTTTTCCATCCCCTTCTTTTCTTCTCTTGCCATTCCCTCTGGGGACCCCTCCAGCCTTGAATGAATGTTGTTCCCTGCAGAACACTAGAGAACTTCCATTTCTGCTCTGGACCCCAGAGTCCATCAATGTAAGTTCTGTCGTCCCCTCTGTCTTCTCTGTGGCACATAGACACGAATTCAGGTGTTCCACACCCTCCTCACTTCAGTTCCGTTGAGTCTAATAGTATTGGATACAGGGAGACATTTATATGCTTCCTTTGTTATAATATATATTTTAAAAAAACTGTGTGTCCGTAACCTCATATCTGAGGTGGTCCAGAGGGTTTTAGACAGAACAGACACAGGCCAGAGATAAAACATGTATTGTAACAGTGTTACCCAACAGAATTCCTGAGAGCAGCATATTTTAGAAGGTCTCTGTTAGTAGGGCAAAATTCTGTTATAAAGATGCTTAGAGAACTTGATTAAAGCTCTATCTTTGAGGTTAAGTGTCAGAGAAAAGAAGGCATGGTTTCATTTTGTTTTAAGCGTGTTTTTTCATTGTTTGCAAGTCAGACCCTTGAACTTGAAAATGAGTTTTGACTGGGAAGAAGACAGAAACCAGTAAGTCTTCTCCAGTCTAAATTGACTGACTGCTAGAGAAAAAAAAATGCAAGCATTTATATTATCTTAATCGTATTCAGTTCTGAGCAAAGAAGTTTAAACACTTGTGATCTAATGGAACAGAAATCACTTCTCCATTTCCCCCTAAATCCTTTTCCTTATATTTGTATGGAAACACATTTTTTTCCCAGGTGCTTTTTTCCTGAAGAGCAATTGTTTCTCTACTCATCAGGTAACAAAAATAATAGATACTAAAAAAGAATACCACCCAGGGTTTCCATTAATTTCAATTCCATAAATTCTAGTCTTCTTTTATCTCATTCTGTAGATTCTGAGATTCTAATTTTTGACTGGGTCTCTGGACCTTTGTCTTTTCCCAAAACCTTGTTCACCTCCCTCTGGGATAAAGCAGTTTCCTTTCTTGGGGCTTTGGGGCTACTGGCTCCTTCTATTCCAACCACAAATCCAGTATCGTTGCTGCTGTCAGATCTGCCCAGCCTCCCTCCAGAATAACTTCTCTCCGCCTTCCACGGAGTGGACTGTCTGGAAATAGACAGTCCCCTGTGACTCTTCCTGCCAGAATTCCACGACTCCTCCAGATTTCCGCTGTCTTTCCCATTCCATAGCCAAATTAAAACATAGGTGAAGGTTGGGATCAGAAATAAACTGCTTAAGAAAATAAGCACAGTGCACTTAGATTAGATGATTCCAGAGTTAAGAGTCTGTATTTTAAGAGGAACATCTTGCACCCAAGATTTATATACTCCTGTTTAATATTGAAAGTGAGGGGTGCCTGGGTGGCTCAGTCGGTTAAGCGTCTGACTTCGGCTCAGGTCATGATCTCACAGTTGGTGGGTTCGAGCCCCGCGTCGGGGTCTGTGCTGACAGCTGGCTCGGAGCCTGGAGCCTGCTTCAGATTCTGTGTCTCCCTCTCTCTCTGACCTTCCCCTGCTTATGCTGTCTCTCTCTCTCTCTCTCTCAGAAAATAAATAAAATAAAAAAATATATATTGAAGGCGAAATTTTCAGTTACAATTTTTTTCAGCAAGCACTTGAAATTAGGCAAAGAATGTTGTGTTATTAGGCATGGCTCATATCATGATGGCAGAGATGGATACAGGGAATGAGGTGAGGGAGTTTAGGAAAAGATCCACATTGACCTCACTTTTGGCTTTGTGCTTGGATGGGCTTGTTTTTCTTGTCTCTTTGTGTTAATCCCTCCACAAGGATCATCAGTGTTTGCTGGGAAGAAAAGCCACCTGGCAATATGGGATAACAGAAGAAAGCATCCCGAGAGTGATTGGTGTAGAGTCAGACATTGAATGTTAGAGGGGCACCTGGGTGGCTCAGTCAGTTGAGCGTTTGACTTCGGCTCAGGTCATGATCTCACTTTTCGTGAGTTTGAGCCCCTCATCGGGCTTGCTGCTGTCAGCCTGTCGGCACAGAGCCCGCTTCATGTCCTCTGGCCCCCTCTTTCTGCCCTTCCTCTGCTTGTGCTCTTCCAAAAATAAAAAATAAAAATAAATAGAGACATAAACTGGGAAGAGCTGCATTTCATGATAGAAAAGACACCCTGGGCTTGTAGAAATGTTTCTCACAAAAAAAAATACACTGGCTGATTATCACTAACTGCTCACTGATTAGCAAGAACAACTGGTTGTAAGAGAGAGCGCTGGGCAAGGAACACAGCCTTGCCCATGTTCTAGGCCCTGCCCAACAGCAGGTGAGCTGTGTGAGTTGGGCAAATCACATAATCATGGTAACATCACCTAGCAGGAATATACTGAGCCTTCTGGTAGGCGGTTTGTGTGTGCTAGTTATTTGTTGTTGTACAGCAGACCGTCCAGAGCTTCCTCACAGCGAGGCGGGCTCAGGTACACAGACTTTCTTACGTGGCTGCAGGGATCCCCCAGAGCGAGCACCCCAAGAAACAGGAGGTGGAAGCTGCCGGGATC
The DNA here is from genome assembly GCF_003009895.1 of Hyaena hyaena. Classification (NCBI taxonomy): domain Eukaryota; kingdom Metazoa; phylum Chordata; class Mammalia; order Carnivora; family Hyaenidae; genus Hyaena; species Hyaena hyaena. The sequence continues at coordinate 1,041,933 of NW_024080658.1, forward strand.
TCAGGTCTGGACCCAGAAACCGACATGGCGCGTTATTTAGGCCGTGTACTGTACGAGTCAAAGCAGCGCCAGAGCCCACCCAGGTGAAAGGAGGGGGAGAAGGCAGCCCCACCTCCCCTGCAACAGCATGAGGACTCCAGGTCCCACGGGAGACCATGGTGTGAATACATGCAGGTGCAGTCCCAGGTCAGTGACCCCGCTTCCTGGCTTTACTGCTTTTTCCGTGGCGAGTTGCACAGACAGGACCGACTGCCTTTCTTTCCAGCAGAGCACTGAGATCATCCGCATGATCGTCTGGCTCTGGGGAAGATCAGCAAGGCAGTTGCAGTGAAATAATCCAGGCCCCAGGAAGGTTCTGCTGTCTGGCTGGGCTGTAACCACCTTCTCATGAGGGATTCCAGCAAGACGCTTGGCAGGGAGGATCGAGAAGTAGCATTTCTCCTTTCATTCTTCAGAGTCTTCATGTACAATTTACCAGGAATGAGGGAGTTAGTGTTGGAAGGTATAGAAAGATAAACTGCACTAATGAGTGTGTTAGTAATCAAGCCACTGTGCTCAAGAAACCACAAGGCTTGCAAAAAGCCAAGGAATAGACCAGACTTCGGGTGAGGTGTCTTGTATGGGCTTTATGTGTTTTATCACACTGAAGGCTCAGAACAGCCTTCTGAGAACTATTATCCCTACTTCACCCAGGCTGGCACACAGAGATGCTAAGTGATTTGCCCAAGGTCACACAGTAATAAGTGTCAGAGCCCAGGTCTGAACCAACACAGTCTAGCTCTAGAGCCTGTTCTAAACACCTGTACCATTAGATCCTTCTAGTGCCTGTTTTGTTTGTGGCGGTTAGCATTTTCAAGGTCTAGTGAATATATAAGCAAGTCAACTAATCCATCTAAACAGGAAGCTCTTTGTGTGATTGAGCTACATAAGCCTGGTGTGTGTGTAAACACTTTGTATACACCGTAAACAGTTATAAAGTACATTGGAGTGGGAAGGGATTTTAGAAGCAGTTTATTCCAGCTTCCTACCCACGCCAGGAATCCCCAGAGAATCCTCATTCAGCTTTTGCTTGAACTTTAAGGTCAGGCGAATAAAAATACTAATGGCCAGCCTAAGAACTGATGCTAATAATTGCTGTAACTATGGAAACAAACTAGAAAGAAAGGACAAAAAAGGTTTTTGAAAGAGAACTAAACACACACACACACACACACACACACACACACACACGAGTGTACATGCAAGGTAATGACTAGATTTGGGAACCTAAATAAATTAATTGAGGCTCGATACTGGAGGAGAGTGGGGGGAGAAATGTTAATACAGCACTCATGCAGCACTGTGTTTCCAGTAATCTATAAAGCGCTGTCTAACTCTTTTTTGTATTTGTTTTGATTAGATAAACAAGATGTTTTTGTGTGTTTCTGAAAAAAAAAATCTCCGTGATAACCATCTTATCACTGAAAATAGGATGCTTGTCTTCTAAGTGGGTATAGGATAAAAAACATAGCTTATACAGGAAACAAATAGCGGAAAAGTAAGGGCACAGAGACAAAAGAGCAACACTAAACCCCCAAGTGCATGCATTATGGTAAATAGATAGGTTTCCATTTTTCTATTAAAACATAAAATATTTCAAAGTGAATTAAAAAGCATTAGGTGTAATTTGCATTCATCGCCAATTGAATAAGAATTGTGTAGTCACGGGGTGCCTGGGTGGCTCAGTCGGTTAAGCGTCCGACTTTCGCTTAGGTCATGATCTCGCGGTTCGTGGGTTCGAGCCCCGCGTCGGGCTCTGTGCTGACTGCCAGCTCAGAGCCTGGAGCCTGTTTCAGTCTGTGACTCCCTCTCTCTCTGACCCTCCCCTGCTCACGCTGTCTCTCTCTCTCATAGAAATAAATAAAAATATTAAAAAAAAAAAGAATTGTGTAGTCACTTGTCACGTTGTACAGTGTTTTGTTAGTTAATATCTTCCTCAGTTCCCTTGAAGGCAGATTTTATTCATTTTGGTGTTGCTAGTGTATATAGTTGGCATATGGTTGGTGCTCAAATATGTGTGAAATGATTTAATAATAAAAAAAGATAATAAGTGGATAACAATGAGAAAAATAGCATTTAATCAAAAAGTGTTGTACACAATGGTTCACCCTGATAAATGGTATAATCAGTGGTGAAGATATAATAGATTGAAAACTTTATGTGCCATAGAGCATCGCTATAAAATATATGGAACAAAAACTGTTAGAAATACAAAGATAAATTGGAGGTAAGACGATGGGCTTTGTAATCAGTCATACCTGGGTCTGAGCACTGCTCGGCTATTTATTAGCTTGGGCCAATTATTTATCTTTTCTGAGCCTCATTTTCATCATCTACAAAAATAGAAATAACCTCATTGTTGTGAGGATTAAGGAAGGGAATATGGGTAAAATACTGCCCACCATAGCCAGCCTTTATTTAAGTTTATATCTTGATCCATCTGTAATTTATTTTGTTGAAGGTAAAATGTCTTATAAACTTTATCTACTAAAAAAACAAGTTGTACTGCTTATTAATACCATACCATTTGGTGTCTAAAATAAACGTGGGAAGACCAGGTGACTAGCTCCAGATATCAGCCAGGTGGTTGTGGGAAAGGAGGAGTATGTCCGTTCTATTAGGACAAAGACCAGCATAACTGTGAGTTATACAGTGGCCAAGTTCAGCTCCTCCAGGAAGAAAGAACATTTTAACAATCACAGAGTTCAGCAATAGAATCGGCTTCTTTTATTAAAGTTCTCTGTATGAAGTAGTAGACTAACCATTTTTTCTGAGTATTCCAGGAAGGCTGCGTTTCTTATGTCTATAGTCCTCTGATTTTCAAGAAGAGCTTTGCATTCTACAATGGGCATCATTACCGAGCAGTTCTTGGGAAATAAGTACATATAGTTAGGAGATCTGTAGGACAAATCATGTTTAAATATCAAAAGAAATTTCATGAGAATCATGTACATGCTGGAAGTAGAAGTTTCTGAAATGGTTCAGTGTAGTGGTCAGAGACTGGGTTTCAGTCCCAGCTATGTGCCTCTGAGCCTCCATTTCCTCCTCTAAAAAAATAAGGATGTCAGTACTACCTACCACAAGGTATTGTTGCCAGGCACTAATGAGAAGTTAAATGCTCAATAAATATTAGCTATTTTTTATTTTTATCCTGTTTAGGCAGAATTCCACTGCCTAGATTTTTTTTTCTTACAGCAAGCATTTATGGAGTACCCATTATGTACTAAACAATATACTGGGGCACAGATAGAGAAGATTTTATTAAATCTTCTTTATTAGGAATCTCCTCCCAAAAACTACGGCCGTAGGTTTTACAGAGGTGTAGGAGGGACAAAATGTTCATAAAATCCACTGTTAGATTCAATGCAGCCAAAAGCACTGTGTGGTACAATCAGAACTAGAGAATGGACGGCACATATGGCGGAGTAACACGTTGGCAGCAAGCCTATGGATGAACAGCAGCTAGATTGGAAAATCAAGTGGAAGCTTTCACCCCGCCCTCCAAACCCAAACAATCCCCTTCTTTCAGGCAGGTAACAAGAGATGACAGCACAGGGATCAGACCCTAATGCACAGCCTTTCATGAACCCCGTCCCTCTTTTCATCCTGATTAGGGGATAAAGGAAATGGGTTTCCTGGCTGGTCTCATCCTGGTAAACATTTTGCCTGCCTTGCAGAACCGCCATCCTAGTTAAGTGCAATTTGCTGGACCCGCAGTTGGTTGGAAACAGCAGTGTCTTTGTCAGTGAAAAGAGCTGTAGTGACTGGATGGACATTTATAAAAATGCTGGCATGTCTCATGCTCCCTGCCAGCTGGTGCCTTTGGTGCTCTTTTATGGGACTTGTAAAATTCCCAGTACTCAGCCTTTAAGGTACAGCCAGGGCATAATGAGTAATCAGATTCAGTTCTCGATCCATAGTAGTGGTGGCTTCCAAACGTGGGTATTGTCCCACTGAAACTGGAAAACTTCTGGGAAGTTGAGAAAAACAGGTTGTTCTTGAAAAGGTATCTGAGATATATTTGTAAAGAATTGTTGTGGTTCTTTTCCAGCGGTTTTATTTTCATTGAGGACCAGTAATCTGTGAGTTGAAGGTCATGTATCTTAGTCTGTTCCATTTACTATAACAAAATACCACAGATTGGGTACCTTATAAATAACAGAAATTTATTTCTCACAGCTCTGGAGGCTGGAAATCCAAGATCAAGGACTTGATTGGGTCGGATGAGGGTCCTCTTCCAGAATATGGGGTTGTAGGCTTGTCCCTATGTCCTCACATAGTGGAAAGAGAGACAAGTGTGCCTTCTGGGATCTCTTTTTAAGGGACCCTTGTGACCTAAGCACTTTCCCAAAGTCCCCTCTCTGAAAGCCGTTACCTTGGGATTTTAGATCTCAACATATGAATTCTGGAGATACAGTCAGACCATTGCAACACAGATAGCTGGAACCCAGCCTTTATGTGAACCCTGTGCCACAGTCTGAGTTCTTGTTTTATAAAAAGAAACCCTTCCCCTGGATTGCTGCATGGAATGTCGTATACCTGTTCAAAATTATAATGTCTGTGAGGTGATTTGAAAGAGCCAGCTCCAGCTGCATCTGCCTTCTGGTCACCACTAAGTACATGGAGAAGGGCTGAAAGAGAGAGATCTCTTCAGTTAAAAATACTTGATGTGTCCAGGTAATGGGATGTGTTCAAAGGTTCCTCTTTTCCTCTTAAAATTTTGTAAGCTGTAAAAAATGACTTAAACCTAAAGAACTGTGTCTGGGTCAGTCTGTAGGCCCCCATTCATTCTCCCCTGGTGAGCATGGCCTAGGCCAGTTTTCACCTATGGGCCTGAGCTTCCTGTTTGCCACTACAGAGAATGGTGTGGGGTGCTTGGCATTCCTTAGTGGTTGGCAGGGGGGTGTGGTAACTATGGCCTGTGGGCCAGTCCTGGGCTACCACCGTTTTTTTGTGTGTGTGTATCTGCCTGGGAGTGAGGCTGTGTTTACTGTTTGCTGTGGCTACAGGTATCAGAGGATAAATTTACTCTGATGTCCTTGTTTTTGCCTTCCCCCTAGTCTGGGTTTCCCTAGAGACTCCTTCATAAATAGGATTTCAGCCTTCCATTTCTTCTCAGTTATCACCCCCTGTGATAATATAGGGGCCTTACTGATGCGGTGGTGACACAGGGGTGCGGTGAGCACTCTGTTATCTCATGGTTACAGCACAGCCTCGGTAAGTTTCTTATCATTGTAGATTTAAGAACCTTTTAATTTCTTTTCCTGTTTATATTTTTGCCCATTTTTCTTGTTGTGTTGATTAACTTTTGTAGGTGTTCTTTATAGTTTTAGGATTTTAGACTAAAAGTTGCAAATATGTTTCCTGTTTGTCTCTTGGCTTTGTTTATGGTCTCTTCTTTTCCATGCAGAGAATGAAAAAGAAATTTAAAACTCTGACTATATAAAATTCTTCACAAGTGCTTCTCACAAGTTTTTTTCACCCCTTGGGTGAGACAGGAAGCCAGAAGGGGCTGAAATTGGGTATTTCCCTTCTCCCTCATCAGTTAGGCTCTGATGAAACCCCAGTCAGTGGTTTAGGCTCTGTTAAAATAGTTTCCATTGAGGGCATGTCTTGTTAAGGAGAACAGAACATTCTGGGTGTATTTCAAAATGGTTACTTTTCCTTACCCTCTGCTGGAAGCATGAGGAGAATTTCCACCAGTCTTTACAGAGAGAAACTTCCTCAAAATAAAATGCAGGCAATTTGCCCCCCCCCCCCCCCCAAAGGCCATGCTACAGGAGTTTTTCATTTCTTAAGCTGGGCCAACCTCAGTGCTCAGTAATTAATAGTTACAGGATAGTTAGTCAGGGGCACCTGTGTGGCTCAAACAGCCAACTTTTGATTTCAGCTCAGGTTATGATCTCAAGGTTCATGAGTTCGAGCTCCACATCAGACTGTGCTGACAGTGTGGACTCTGCTTCTGAGTCTCTCTCTCTCCCCTCCCTCCATCTCTCTCTCTCTTTTTCTCTCTCTCTCTCTTGCTTCTCGCTTCTCGCTTCTCCGTCTCTCTCTCAAAATAAATAAAAAGAAAAACTTAAAGAAAGAAAAAATGGATAGTTAGCCAGGTACCTATTAAGTGCTCCCACCCAGTGGTGGCTCCAGTAAGCCTCCATTCCAGGTAAGATAGGATTCTCTGTATCTGCCCATTTCTTCTTTTTTGAGGGTGTTGATTTGCTCTGTGATCTCAATTTTCTAAGGGACCTAAGAAGAAATGTTGATTTTCAGTTTTTCAGCTTTTTTCTTGTTGTGAGGATGGGAGTTAAAACTTCTGAGCTCTTTCCATGTCAGATCAGAAACTTAAGTTCACCCTCCTTTTTTTGTATAGCCTGTACTAGGAATGATTTCTGTATTATTAAATGATTGAAAAAATTAGTATTCTGTGACATGTAAAAATTATGTCACATTCACATTTAAGTGTACAGAAATAATATTCTACTGGGATATAGGCACCTCTCGTTCGTTTATGTATTGTCTATGGCAGAATTGAGTAGTTGTGACAGAGTATATGGCCAGCAAATCCTAAAACACTTACTGTCTGATACTCTACAGGAAAAGTTTGCTGAGCCCTGAGTTAGCACACTCCAGACACAGGTCCTGGGTAAGTTCACATTCTTTGGCATTGTGCTTGAGTTGAAAATCAACAGTTACTGAGCACCTATGGAGTGCTGGAGAAGAGCATTGCATTCGGAGATGAGTGGAGACATAGCTGCCCCCAAGGACCTTACAGTCTTGTGCGGTATGCTGGAGGGCCAGCCAAAAAAGCATTTATTGGACTGGTTCAGGATGAAAGACATTGAAGTTGGTCTTGGACAAGAGAGAGTCATTTGAGTTCAGCCTATTTGGTAGAACAGGAAGTATCTGAGGATAGGCCAAGGGCTGAATCTTCTTAGCAATGCCAAGGTCACTACTGCAGTCCCTGACAGAGCAATGACTATTAACAGATATGGACACCCAGTGACGACTATGGACCCCTCAGCATAGTAATGCGACTTCGGAGTATGTACAACTAAGTTCAATGCGATTTTCAATTCTTAAGTTACCGAGAAGTATACCACTTTGGGGAGGGAGGGAGCTCATTTGTGAAAAGAAAAAAAAAAGGATTCATAGCAGACCACCAATCTTATCTTAAGAAAGAATGACCAATGGCCAGGGAGAATTTCCTGAGCATTTATAAACAGGTAGAAATGCTTGAATATTTTTAGGTGGGTGTTAACTCTGTTGGTAGTGTTCGCCACTCTGTCCTCTGAAGCCTGCTTTGGGTTCCATGTAGAAAAGAAGCTAAGCCATGAACTGTCTAGCATTTGTCTGTCCTGTAATATAGGGTGGATCTATTATGATCTCCACAGAGAACAGGAACTTTAGAACTCTCTGCCACGACCTGGGGTAAACTCCTTCAGTCCTTATTGTTATGTACAACAGCTGTACCACATCAAAACACTTCTTCGCCCTAGGTGGGTCGATGCTGAGCAGGGTCTGTGCCAGGCTTCCAGAGGAAGATGGATGTAGGCAACAAGTAGGTATATGATCTGGATTTCCTTATTCATTGAAAACAGCTTCCCTGAGGAAAGTGAGATGACCACACCAGCCTCTTGAGCCCTCTTTGGAGACTGCAGCATTAAGGCTCATGATTGAATAGTCTCTTGGAGTCTCTCTGGCTATGCCCTCAAATTGGAAGTCTGATAGCACACTGTGCTATGGCTTGGCATGGAAACAAAGGTAAATTCTCTTGCTTTCCTCTCATATTTTTTTTTTTATCAGAGTGATTGTGAAATCTCCCCAGGAGGTCTTATAAGTGGGCCATCACCAGATTACAGTGGACGTTAATGGGGTTGGAGATAATGAAGCAAATGACCCATGCAGAAGTGATGGAGGCACAAATAAAGAGCAAGTTCTTGACCATCTTGATGCTCTTCTAGAACTCAGATTTAAGAGGACCTCCAGATCAATATGCAAAGATCACCTTAATGAGAATTGTGTCTTATCATCACCATGCAGGCCTTTCTCAAATAGGTCCAGAGGTGAAGAACTCATGTCCTCTCCTCAACCCCAGTGCATTGGGCTCACTAATGACTGTGCTAGTGTTCTTCTGGTTATGAGTGGCAGAATCCAACTCAAACTAGTTTTTTTTTTTAATCAACATTTTTTAGCTCTCTTGACAAAACTTGGGAAGGGTAAGTTTCACGGGTGAGTAGCACCTATGTTTAAATACTAGAAATCAGCCAATTTCAGTTCCTCCCTTCCTCTCCCTGCCTTCATTACAATCGTCCTTTCCTCTTTCCATGTGTGATTTTCTCGGCCCTTGTCTGTCATTCTTTCTCCACGTAGTGGAAAACACAGCAACTAAATAACTTCCCAACCTCACATATGCATTCTCCTTCACAATTATAAAGGGTTTGGTATTTGTTCTTAATGCTTCCTTTGTTCCCCATGGTCGGGGAGAGATCTGGTTAGCCTAACTTCCATCTGGTATTTATACCTTTGGGATCACAGTGGCCAGGAAGGAAGGACACCCCCACATTATATTTGAAATAAGGAAAATTTTTCACAGAAGGGAAGAGTGTTAGGCCAAGAAAACTGGATATGGACATTAGAAGTATCGTGGGTGATTAGGAATGCTTTCCATAAATTAAAGCTGAGTTCTGTACTTCCTAATTTTGCCTTCTCTTGAAACCCAAAATGAATTAATTCTTTCTTTGTGATCTTCCAAACACTTGAATACAGCTGCTACAACTGACCACTTGGTCTGCTTACTTTTTTTTTTTTCAGCCTCCTTAATCACCCCACCATTGCACCTCACCCTGTTCCAGTCCCCAGAATTCCCCTTAATCATTGTTCAGCTGGTCTTGGCAAGCGAGGACCTATCACCTGGTATCATGTAGAGATACAGTCCTTTCAGTAGAAAACAGGCTTGGGAACCTGAAAGATCTGTTTTGATTCCATCTCTCCCACTGAGTAAAAATGTGACCTTGAGAAACTGAAAATTACCACTGTGCAATGTTGATAAAGGATTATGGGCTAATACCTATCGCCTAGTCCCTAGCATGTGAGTAAGCGCCAATAAACTGCGGTCACGGCTATTGTTATCATTATTGTTATCTCAGTTCTTGACATCTCATAGGAAAGGGACATGTGGTTAGAGATTGTATGTTCCATCCTGTGCCCATGGAGAAAAAGATGAGATGCCTCCTATCCTGGAAAAGACAACCTGGAGATATGACTTCACTGTGTAGGCAGGCAAAAATTGGATCTTGGGACTTAAATTTTTTTTTTCCAAAGGCCTTAGATTTTAATCTCAGTGCCATAGGGAATGCAGCAGTTGATTTTCTCTTGTATTCCATCTCAGGTCTTAAGCCAGTTGTCTTGAGGAAAATAAGTCCTATTGCCCCATGCTAAAGAATTGGACAGAATGTGATTTCCATCTAGATCAGCTACTACAGACCCTAAAGGTAGAGATGGTTTGCCCCTGGGCTTTACTGCAAGTGCCAGCTCAGCTTGCTCATATCAGTTGAAGTAAGATGCTGTTCATGTTATTACTCTTGCCAAGTTTCTTGACATTTGAGGATCTCCAAATGTTGGCCCTAGCTTACTTCTCCAGCTTTAACTCCCTTTACCCTCTTATACTTGCCTTCTACCCATTCAGATAAGGTTTCCAAAGCCTGCCTTGTGAATATAAACCCCTCTGAAATTTTCTCATTTCAGTACCCAAGTGGATGTCCTGTCCCCAAATAAATCCAGGTATCGTGTGCATCTATCCATACATCTATATCCATCTGTCTGTCCATTGAATAAATGAATGTTTGTTCCAGTCTATTATTATTGTTCTATCCCAGCGCTAGAGATACAGATATGAATAAAATCAAGTTCCTGGCCTCATGGAGTTTACAGTCTCATGAAAGAAACAGGGAACAAACACACAGATACTTTAATGCCAGGTGTGTTAAGTATTGTGTTGAAAACTAAAGCAAAGTAATAAAAATAGAAAATGATGTTGGGGCTGGGAAGAGGAGGGGAATGGTTGTGTTAGATAACCTCATCATGGATTCTAGAATCTTAATGATTTGGAGGATTGGGAAGTGGAAAGTCGTCTAGTCCAGAATAACTCCTAATATAGGAATCTCTTTGACAACATCTCCAAAATATGACAAACCATAGAGACAATACACCATTGCTCTTAAGAGCAGAGGCCTTGGAATTAGATCAACCTGGGTCTGAATTCCAGCTTAACTACTTGTTACAACTTTCTTTCCTCTTAGAGACGTGATTTAAATATATATATATACACATATATATTTAATATTAACTAATAATATATTTAATATTTATTTAAAATTACATATAACACATATGTTTGTTTGCTTATTGCTAACTCCAGTGTTTCTGGAAACTTTAACTTAGCCAGGTTGCCTGGCCTGAGACCAAATTGGATTTTTCATTACCTTTTTGTCTAATGAACCAAATAAACCTGCCCTTCTACTCGGATTGGCTTTTGCTAATTATCTCTTTAAATTTGATGTTCTTTTTTTCTTACTCTGCATGTCGTTTTTAATGAGACAAATACATGAGGCAGTGTTTGGGGGAGGGCTATAAGCGAGAAGAAATGAGACTGTCACCAGCAACAGGTAGCAGGTTATAATATCAACAGTCCCTAAAACGTTTTACGTAACATGGTGAACCGTGTGCTGATAGGCTAACTGCTTTAAGCTAGAATGGGATGAATAGATGAGAATGGGTGGGAAGAATCACCTGATCATAATGGCTGACATTTACTGGGAACCCATTCTGTACAGACACTGTACTCAACCCTCACCTGATATTTCTTTTAAGCCTCATACTCTTACTCTGCCCGTGTTACAGAAAAAGGAATGGAAGCTTACAGAATTTTAGTAGGTAGCTCAAGATGATATAACTAAACTAATGGAGCTGCTGGGTTGATAACGTGTTTTTATTTTTAATAAAATAGTCCATGGGCACCCAAGGGAATAAAGCTTTAATCATGAGCCAAATGCAGAAGGGAAAGGAAAAATTGGGGCCAGCTGTAAGATCAGACATTTTCTTCCAGTGCCAACAACAATATTATCAACTCTGCAGGTAGAGACACGACCATGGGGACAGACCTCTTGCACACAAACTGTAGCTTTTAAGCTGTCACTTGTATGGCCATTTGAAAGGATTGTATTAAAAAAGAAGTGGAAGTAAATACTTATAAGGAGTCACTCGAGGGATCCCTGTCCCAAATTGCCTCCTTTGCCCATGTGTCATGTCTGGAATTCTTTGGTTAGCGACTGATATCCTGGCATAATTTTTCTAGGGGGTCATGTTAATGTGGGCAATATATTCATAGCCTCTCAGGTCTCATCAAAATTCAGTTTGTCTTTGCACATTTATTCCCCACTGTCCCCTATCGTGAGATAACTCAGGGTCCTCACCTGACCTTTTGCTTATACACTGTCTCTCTTCATTGTCCCCTCCTCTGCAGTGGAGCATCTCCTTTCTGTGACTCTGTCCCTAACTCTTTTGTTCTCTAAAGCTGCAGTAGGTGATAATGGGTCTGTCATTAGATGGAATCCCTTCACTACAGATTATGATTTCTCTCCATAGAAAATCCCACTGTAATGTTGAAGGAGATGGCTGATTCTGTGAGTTCTTAGCGTTCGAATTGTAGTATATTAGGTTGGAGGCATGGTTGAAGAAAGAGGGCAAGTTTCTTTTAAATTCACCAGCAGCCTTTCCACGGCCTTAAATGACAGCTCCCTTTGCTTATGCATCAAGCTGGTTCTCCTTGTAAAATAGAAGCCAGCCCTTTGTGACACCTCTGACAGATAGAAATGTCCCTTCCTCTTCTCATTCTTATCTCTCAGCATCCTTCTTCTCTGAACAAATGAGCATTTGTGACCCTTAGTGAGTCAATTCCGTTTAAACAGAAGGCCAGATACACCCCGGCATGTGCAATTATTTTATAATCAATTCTCTTTTCTGAAGCATCTTTCTTCCAAGGGTCAGAGAGCACTTAACAAACCATGTGTATTGCAACGTTATCACAAGTCAGAGCACACGGCCCGACATCTGAGGACTGTTATTTAGGAAGGAGCAAACATGAAAAGGTGGATTTGATTTTGATCAAGGAATAATAAGCACTTTGTGGGTTACGTGCAGAAGGTGACATCAAGAGAAACTAGATCAACAAATAAATCACTAATGAAGGATTTGCGGGGAAATGGGTTGGTATTGGGGGCAGTTGGGAGCCCGGCAAGTCATTTCTGGCTGTGGACACTAAGCAAATCTCTGTGGAATGACTGAGTGTAGGATTGCATTAATTAGCAGTATTTGTTCAGCCCCCTCCATGTACCAGCCACCGGGTCCAGCCCTGGGCACACACACAGAGGCGTGGGATCCTGCTGTAGGATGCAGTTGTGAATGAGTATGCCACACTGCTTGCCTTCAAGAAGCTTCAGTGAAGACCCATGAGATGAATAAACATGATAAAGACAGTTAGCAGAGATGAGAAAAAGAAGCAAAGTGAAGACGAGATCTGAACAGCGGACGTTACAAACTGGCGTTATTTCTAATGGCCTGCTCAGGGTTTAAAAAGTGAATGTTCGTTTAAGTCAATATTGAAAAATTGAGAGATTACACGCACACAGACACCTGCCGACATGCATGTTTACACATGCTCACCCCCACACAACCCCACACACCCCTCAGATGTTGAGCTCCTTTTGAGGAGCTCAAATCTCCTAACATTAGCCTGAATTCCCACTGTAAGGACTGGTTGAAGCCGAGTAGCCTTTGAGACAGGGCAGTCTGCCTCCGCTGAGCCACAGCTCTCCCACCCCCACCCCGTGCACAATACAGACACGGCCATCTATGCACAGGTGACCCTCTTTTGCAGATATGCCTCCTTGCCACGCTAGCATTTAAGTTGAAAGTTTGCTGCTAGGGGGTGCAGTGGGGAACGAAGAAGGGAGGTGTTGGTCCTATTTTGAGAGGTGTCAGAGAGGAAGTGACTCTTGAGTGTTGTTAGAAGCTGAAATGTTAATTAGGTGGAAAATAGTGGATGGACTTTCTGTGCAGAGGGGATTAGAAAAGGAAAGGCAAGCAAGTGCGTGGGAACTGTGAGCTTTTGCCTGAAGCATGTTGGGGAAGGGATGAGAGAGAGAGAGAGAAGGAGGGGTCAGGCCAGTGAAGGGCTTTGCTTGGCAAGCTGAGGAATTGGTTTTGCGCTCCTTTGTCTCTGCAACACGCTCTCCCCAAAGACACTAGTACAACGAATTAAAATCTCTAAAAATGAGTTAAAGATAAAGTCACTTAGTTACCAAGGCCAGAATCCTGAGGCCATCCTTGAGTTTTCTGTCTCTGCCCCTTCACGAATGTGTTTATCAAGTCCTCTCCCGTTCCACCTTCTAGATAGTCCTCCATTTCCACTTCTTGCCATCTTCATTCTGTCTCATTCTCCGCATTCCTTCCAAGCCTCTCTGTGGTTCCCAGATGTGGTTTTTTTCTCACCTCCTGTCTTCCTCCGTGCTGTCTCCCTGCCCAGATCTTAATTTCTCCTTGACAAGCTCTTGCCCCTGCTTTAGATTACAGCTTAATTGTCCCTAACTCAGAGTATCTTGCCCTGACCTGGCCCTATTCTCTGTTTCTTTTTTCACAAGGTTAGATCTCCCTATACATGTTTTCAGAATATCCTTATGCATCTCCACCATGGAACATATACCAATTTTATTGCTTGTGTAATTATCTGCTCAATGGTTCTCACCATCTTTCAATTGTAAGCTCTAGAAGAAGGAGGGTAAGTTGCATTTGTCTTGCTCATTGCCTGACTTGCCCCAGCCTCAAGCAGGTAGGGCAGCGACTGCCACATTGTATCAGTGGCTTTATCACTGTGGAGTTACAGTGCTTTGCATGGTAATAATACTGTGGTATAGTAACAATTGCTGCCGTGTTATTACTGGGAGTAATGACAGTGTGGCTGTGTGAACAAAGGGACCTTATTTATTTTTTCATTCAAACAATACATAATGAGGCCCTGTTTTGCTTTAGGAGCTAGGGAAAGAGCAGTCTCTGACTTCGTGGGGTGCATCTTGATGAATACATAAATGAAGGAGGCAGAAAAGGATGGATGGATGGATGGATGGACAGATGGATGGAAGGAAGGAAGGAAGGAAGGAAGGAAGGAAGGAAGGAAAAGAGAGAAGGAAGGGAGGGAAAAAAAGAAAGAAAGAAGGAAAAATTATTACCCTAAGTAATGGAATAATTTGTCTCTAGTAGAGAACACTGGCCTTGAAACATCACATGAGATTTCTTAATACTTCTTAATAATGAAAATCATCATGTGTATGATTGCTCTATTCGAAAAACTGAAAGTGGAAATTTCTGTTCACATTCTGTGATTGCTAGAGATTTATAAAGTAAAAACCTTAAAGCATGGGAAGCACCATTTAATGACTTTGATGCCAAGGTTTGGCCCATCTGTTCAGCCAAGGAGGCAACAGAGTCTACACAAAATGAGGAGCTGGGTAAGTTCACAAATAGGCACGGAGCCGACAGGAATCCCAAGGACAGCACAGACCCTTCCATACCATTTCCAGCCAACCCAAGTGTGGTAGCTGCTGTGCCGCACCTAGGCTTTCTGTGGAAATACAAAGACAAGAAAGATGTTTGGTTCCTAACTTCCTCCAAGTCTGTTTCAGTTTTCTTCTTTGCAGACATTTATCAACATATTTTCACAAGACTTTCAGAATAACCAAAACACCCAGCAGTCAGCCACAAGAGAGGGCCTCTTCGCAGCCCCCAGACAACCGCAAGATTCTACCAGAGAAATAGAATAAACTGTACTTGGTAGATACATGCAAGGGCTGCAGTGGTTTATGTAGAGAATATTGATCCAACTCTTGACATGGAAAAATCAATAAATTTAAGTAGTCTTAAAAAAATGTGGCTTCTCAGTTAGCAGTCTGGTCAACTAATAGCATATAATGAAAGGAATAATTTAAGGCTTAGCCTCCTTTGCAACTAGATTCTGCAAACATGCGTGGAAGAAAGAGAATGCTTGTCCTTTCTCTCTTACTTCCTCCTGCAACCACAGGCTGTAAAAGATTTGCCCCAGCATTTAATTTAAAAAGTTGGGGAGTACAGGTCACTGGGAGATCTAGCTAGAAATAGGCTCTGACCCATTCCTCCTTGACTAATCCCTGGAAAGTTGCTCTCTAAATTTTTTTCAGGCATTCCCCTGATTCAGAGTTTTTTTTTTTTTTAATTTTTTTAATGTTTTTTATTTATTTCTAGGAGAGAGAGAGAGACAGCGTGAGCAGGGGAGGGTCAGAGCGAGAGGGAGTCACAGACTGAAACAGACTCCAGGCTCTGAGCTGGCAGTCAGCACAGAGCCCAACGCGGGGCTCGAACCCACGAACCGCGAGATCATGACCTAAGGGAAGGTCGGACGCTTAACTGACTAAGCCACCCAGGCGCCCCCCCTGATTCAGAGTTTTAAAAAATCAGGCAAACCAAAAGGTTATATTATAACCAATGTTAGAAATAATAATATTTTTCTTATTTATATTTATTTTATTGGTAAAGTCGCCAGCCTTTACTAATTTCTTTTTGGGTGCCCGCTACATATATAATTACTAACAATCACAAAATCAGTTTGGTAGTATTATTTCTATTATTTTTAGAAAGAGAAACAGGCCCAGAGAGATGCAAATGACTCACTCAAAGGCCTGCAGCTGTGAAGTTAGAGACTTGGGACTCAAATGCCTGAGGCTGTATGGCTCCGAACCGGGCTATTTCCACAGCACCAGGCTCAGTGAAACCAGAACACGCAGTGAAGCAGAGATATGTCAGTGGTGCCATTCTAGTCTTTTGCTGGGCACTGAAGGAGTAAGGACATTACCCCTAGAAGAAATTTTCGTATTTTATTTTTTTTTCGAATTCTCTGGCTTGAAGTTAAACAGCAAATCCAAGCAACTGACATGTTTCCCCTGCGCTGAGCAGCAACTAAGTGGTCGTGTGGCCTCTTGCTGCAGAAATGTGGCTTTCCCAGACAGCAGCTCACTTCACCATCCCCCTCCCTCTGCAGTCCTGAGGACTCCTGCATGTGCCAGATGCTTCAGAAAACAAATCCTTTGTGCTTCATTTCCAGACCACGGTTCCCAGACCACCGGAAGGATGGGGACCAAATTTTTTGTATTCCGTCATCTTTATTTTTGTGTATATATTTTTAGAGCAAGTTAGAAAGGAGGGGGAGGAAAAACCCACCCCCAAACAAACAACTCCCTGATCTACTACAGAGAATGCAGTAGTCTTCACGTTCCAGAGAATGGGACAGGATGTCAGCTGTTGCTACAACATAGCTTGTTTGAATAGGGTCAGAGCGTAACTTATCTGTGAAAACACCCGATTGCCTGATTGCCAAGGAGAAGGGGAGTGCACAGTTTGGGTTACTTAGCGGAGCCAACAGTTAGTCTTTTGCAGGCATCGGATAGTTAAAACTCTGGCAAACAAGTCGCTTCACAACATCTCGTTCAACAGAAAATGACTAGAAATGTGTAAACTGTATTTCTCATGGGGAAAAAATGGAAGGAAGAGAAAGGAAAAAGAATCACTTTTTATCTCTCCACCCAGAGACAATTATGTTTAAAAACTGGTATGTTGTCTCTCTCTCTCTCTCTCTCTCTCTCTCTCTTTCTCTCCCTCAAAGTAAAGAAATACACTTTTTTAAGGGGCATCTGGATGGCTCAGTCAGCTAAGCATCAGACTCTTGGTTTCCTCTCAGGTTATGATCTCAGGGCTTGGAGCCTGCTTGGGATTCTCTCTCTTCCTCCTCTCTGCCCCTCCCCTGCTCGTGTGCTCTCTTTTTCTCTCTCTGTCTCTCTTGTCTCAAAAAATATGAACTTTAAAAAAGTGGTATGTTGTTCTAGATTATTTTTTTGTACAAGCACATATAGGAACATAGGTATATATTTTTTAAACAAAAATAGGGACATTCTATATTTTGTATTTTTACCTGCCTTTTTTGCTTTAAAATACAACATGGACATCTTTATCAGATAAAGAAGGAGGAGGAGGGGAAAGAGGGTAGAGGAGTGGGAGATGGAGAGACGGGAAAAGAAAAAAGGAAAAAAAAAGAAAAAAAAACATTACATGACTGTTTTTCATTGCTTTAGGTATTCCTTGAATGAATATACAATAGTTGTTGGCTATATATGTTGCTTTCTACTCACCTGTTACAAAGTATCCATGTTGACATCCTAAATCTTTATTCAATACGTACTAATTTTCTTAGGATAAATTTCTAAAAGTGGAGTTAACAGGCTAAAAGCTTTGCACATATTCAAGATTAAATTGCCCTTACTCCCGCGTTTTGGTTTTAAGAGACTAAAGTATGCCCCAAATTAATCTATGTGTAATAACCATTCCAAGTTTCTTTTGTCCAGGAAAAACTACCAACATTAAAAAAAAATAGATATTAAAATAAAAGGCAAAAGTTAAGCTCATTGAGTCCTCTGTGAGTATAGCAATACATTCTATTTGCCGGTAAACAATGGAATTCATGCCACATCAGACATATTAAAAGTAACTGAAAAATTTAGTTTTGTTTCTGAATGAGTGAGATCCAGAAGAGTCAGCCGGAGGGCTGCTAGACAGACTAAGACAAGTGACAGTTCATAATCATCTTATTGTGTAGCTCCGGGAACCTGTACAGCTTTCTAGTTCAGGGAATTGCATTAACATTGATCTCTGCTTAAATGGATCTATCTGCTTTTAGAGGGAAGTGAGAGGTACTAGCTAATTTTCAGTGTAAGAGACATAGATGTGCCCTCTTTCAAGACTGATTTAGTAAGCTTCTCTTCCTAATAAAACTGGAAATAAATGGAGGCGAAGATGTAAATTTCCCCAGCACTTTAGTCTTTTGTAGGAGGGATTTCCTGTCCCCACCCCCCCACCAAAAGTATCCAGTGTTCCTTTCCTTGGGCCCTATGGTATAACAGTACTGTGCTCTCTGCTCTAGTCTGACACATACAAGTTAAGAAAAAGATTTAAGCTATTTCAGTACCACCTGCCAACACAGTAACGATGACACCACGAAAGAATTACTGCTTGTACCTTTGCTGCAAATCAGAGTCCATTAGGTAGATGTTCGACTTCCTAAACACAGACCTGTGTGTGACGCTTCACTCAGGTTTCTGTTAATATAGCCCAATTACTGCGGCTTGTATTCACAGCTATCAGTTAACCAGAGTGATGCTGGCCAGGTATCAGGAACATCGATCAAGAAGCCAAGGGAAGAGTGTCAAATGTGTTTTTGTAATTACCTCTGTGTTACATGCGATTTCCAGACTCTGAGTGATAATGAAACACAGTCAGATACTTGGTGTCTTTTTAAGATCTGTGTCCTTTGAAGATTAAGCTTCATTGGGATTGCCCTCACATACTTTGCTCCTACTAATCAGAGGTTTCCTTGCAGTACAACTGAACAGAAAAATCCAGAAAGAAGAATTTCTGCTTGCATAGTGCAGTCACTGACTGGGAACCCAAAGGTGCCAGAAGAAGGCAACACCACACTGTCTTTAATACTCATAAGAGAAAACTAAGTCTATTAATTTGTGTTTTGGGTTATGTTAATGAAAGAACCAGAAACCCAGCAGGCAAGAGAACACTTTAGACTCTACCTGTCTTCCACGAACAGCTAGAGTTTTGATTGTTATCTTAAAGGAAGAATGGCTCCATTGTCCAAATATCTGCTTGCAGAACTTTTTGACCTTTACTTTAGGAGTTCGGTTGTTCTAAGGACTTGAACTGGCATAAGATTTATGTTAGATGTTTGCACACATAATGCCATGTAGGGAACACTGAAGATTTTCTTTTCTTTTTTAAGGTTGTGTTTATTTATTTTGAGACAGAGAAACAGAGCATGTATGTGGGGGAGGGGTGGAGAGAGAGGGAAAGAGAACTCCAAGCAGAGCTTGCACTGTCAACGCAGACCCCGGCTTGGAGCTCATTCTCATGAACCGTGAGATCATGATCTGACCCGAAACTAAGAGCCGGACGCTTAACCGACTGAGCCACCCGGGTGCCCTGAATACTGAGAAAAATCTCATCCTTCAGGACTTTTGCCTTAAATTTAGAACCCCAAGGCAGCCCTGCCTCCCCACCATCGTTGGCATGCAGTGAGCTTTCACTCTTGTCAAGAGTGAAAATTACTGTATAGAACACAGTAATTCTATAACACGGTTGTGCATACACTTAAGGGCCACCAGTATCTGATAAGGAACTATTGATTGTTCTCTTTGTTTGTTCAAGCTGCTATAACAAAAACCTATAAACTGGGTGGCTTATGAATAATAAATATTTGGAGGGTGGCTCAGGAGGTTAAGCATCTGACTCTTGCTTTCGCCTCAGGTCATGATCTCACTGTTGTGAAATCAAGCCCTGAGCCAGGCTCTGCACTCATTCTCTCTCTCTCTCTCCTTCTACGTCTCTCTCTTAAAATAAATAAATTAAATTAAAGAAAAATATTTATTTCTTAAAGTGGCTGGAAAGTCCAAGATCAAAATGCTGGCACATTCTGAGGCACCTGCGTGGCTCAGTTGGTTGTGCGTCCAACTTCGGCTCAGGTTATGATCTCATAGCTTGTGAGTTCAAGCCCCACATCGGGCTCTGTGCTGACAGCTCAGAGCCTGACACCTGCTTCAGATTCTATGTCTCCCTCCCTCTCTCTGCTCCTCTCCCGCAAGAGGAGGCTCTGCACTGCGCTGAACATGGAACTGCTTAAGATCCTCTCTCTTTCTCTCTCTGTCTCTCTCCCCCTCTCCCCCTCTGCTCTGTCTCTGCCTCTATCCCACTAGGATGCACACTCTCTCTCTTTCTCTACAATAAAAAAAGATTTCAACATATGAATTTTGGGGGGACACAAATACTTAGTTCATAGCAGTTGTGAAAACAAAGGGCTTTTTAGTCATTTCATTTTAAATCACTTTAGTTTCAGTATTTCTGATCATAACACATAATAGGTACAATGTCAGTGATGGGGGACAAAAAGAAGAAAACAGACTATTTACTATGCAGATTTTTTTGCCCACATTGAATGGTGTCATTAGGATACCACATCCTTGCTTCCTCCATGCTTTTCTGTGACCCACAGGATGGTTCAACCTCCATTTTCTGGAGGTGTCATTTTTCCCTAAATGCATTGTTTTGCATTCACCTTCAGGGAAGAGGCAGCCCTTCTGGTGACCCTCTGCAGGGTCTCAAGGAAGTTTCCAGTAGTTTATCCCCATCTCACTTTACATTTCTTTGGAATGTCTTATTTTTGCACACTTGGAAATTTGCATTATGAGACTTGGGGGCTCCTGGGTGGGTCAGCTGGTTAAGTGTCCAACTCTTGATTTCCACATAGGTCGTGATCTCACAGTTTGTGGGTTTGAGCATGCATTGGTCTCTGCACTGACAGCATGGAGCCTGTTTGGGATTCCATCTCCCTCTCTCTCTTTCTCTCCCCTCATCACTCTCTGTCTCTCTCAAAATAAATAAATAAACCTAAAAAGAATCTGGATTGAGACTTAGCATAGGTCTGATTGCTTGGATCACTATTGGTTTTATTTGTCCTCATACCCCCTGCAAGACTTGAGTTGATCTGTCTTCCTCCCTTCCTTTTGCAAGAGCCACAGGAGAGCCCTGGCTTAGTTTTGAGAAACTCATGCTGTGTTTGGGGCCTTTTCTGATGTTTACGTGGGGTTCCCCATTGGGGAAAAAAACTATCAATCTTGATAACTTCCAGAAAAAGGAAGGACATGTCTTACTCTGAGAGCAAATCTATGATTCTAGTCTACTTGGATCATTTAAACCTCCCGAATGGAACAACCAAATGAAATGCCACATATATGGGCTTGAAATAGTTTACTAATGTCCTAAAGGGGAAGAACTTCTACCCCTGCTGTAGGAGGAAGCTCCTACCCCTGGGGCAGGATGCTTAGGGGCCATCCCACCAATGAAACCCCATGCCTTCTGTAGGAAAATGGCCTCAGGTCAAGTGAGGCAGTCATCTCTCCTGGTAATTCATCCATTACTCAATAATCCTGAATTGGTACACTTTTCCTTATATCTCACGAAAAGCCTTTTTAACACTTTTCAAATGAATGCAATAATGCCCACGAGAGGCAGGAAAATATTATTTAAAGGCACAGCTTTCAGGGACATCAGGGTAGCTCAGTCGGTTAAGCGTCTGACTTTGGCTCAGGTCATGATCTTGCGGTTTGTGAGTTCGAGCCCCATCTTGGGCTCTGTGCTGACAGCTCAGACCCTGGAGCCTGCTTTAAATTCTATGTCTCCCTCTTTTCACTGCCCCTCTTTCCTTGTGCATGCTCTCTCTCTCTCTCAAAAATAAATAAACCTTAAAATTTTTTGAATGTCCTTGATTTTGTTCCCTTCTTTGCACAGATTTGTCATTTCCAGTTGTTTTTGTTGTTGTTTTTATCCAGTCGATTTATGTGCGTATTCTACATGCCTGGCCTCTGTAAATATTCAGGTTTGTGACTCTTGATTTAAACTCTTACTTTCTCAACATTCTTTATATAAGGCAGTCTTTATATGGTCACCTCTGTAACTCCTACACATACCCAACTTTAATCCTGACCCTTTCATAGTTTTGGAGAATGAGGAGTTACTACAATGAATTTTTCTCCCATATGGCTAGGTAAAATGTGGCAGTGTTTGCCAATCTCCATGGTGTAAATACTGCAACCATGCTTGATGCCAGGTACCAAAGTCACTGAATGGTGACTTGGGAAGATGTGCACATGATCCATTATGGAAGCCAGCTCTACACACTACTAATTAATGCCACTGTCATACCTATGATTTTTTTTTATTTATTTCATCAGATATGGGCTGATCAGACTAAAAACACATCTGATTATGACAATGGACAGACAAAATGCCCAGAGAAAAAAGGAAATACATTTCTCTTTTTCTTTTTAAATGTTTTACTTTGAAAGAGAGAATGAGAAGGCATGCATGAGTGGGGAGGGACAGAGAGAGAGGGAGAGAGAGAATCCCAAGCAGGCTCTGTGCTATCAGCACGTGATCGTGTCATGTCCCACAACTGTGAGATCATAACCTGAGTCCAGATCAAGAGTTCGATGCTCAACCAACTGAGCCACCCAGGTACTAGCCTAGGAAATACATTTCTCTGGTAAAACTTTAGAAATTATATAAAATATGAGATCAGCGATTTCTTTTTCTATAAAGGGCCAAAGAGTAACTATTGTAGGCTTGGAAGGTCATATATCCTCTTCATCACACACTTGTCCTTCTTCCTTCTCTTCTTTTCTTTTTCTCCTTCTTTTCCTCCTCCTCCTTCTCTTCCTCCCTCTTTTCTATTTTACAACCTTTAAAAACATTTTTTTAAAAGCCCTGTGTTTAGCATGTGGGCCATACAAATATAAGAAAAGAGCCAGATTGTCCCCTGGGCTATAGCTTGTAGACCCTTGATAGAGAAAAGTAAAAATGGCGAAAATACTCAGATTCATATTGTTAAAAATTAGGAGGGAATAAAATACCATATTATATGGTTAAAATTTTAACTATATATATCTGAATACCAATACAGAGAATATGATCCAAAGTTACTAGAGATTTTTTAATTCAAAGAAATACAATCATTGAATAGTTGCCACCAAGACTTAGTAGACTTGGACATACATCTGGAATATGATTATGCAAATATAATGCTTCATCTGAAAAGAAAAGAATTATAAGTGGTGGAGGTAGATTGGGGTGCCTGGGTGGCTCAGTTGGTTAAGAGTCTGACTTCACCTCAAGTCATGATCTATCTCATGGTTCATGAGTTGAGCCCTGCATTAGGCTCTGTGCTGATGGCTCAGAGCTGGGAGCCTGCCTCAGGTTCTATGTCTCCCTCTCAATCTGTCCCTTCCCGCTCACTCTCTCTCTCTCTCTCAAAAATAAATAAACATTAACAATATTAAAATAAAGAAGTGGAGGTAGATGCATTGCATACCAGGAAGATGTGTGCAAACTCACAGTCTGACATAAGGGTATGGACAGAAGGCTGATAGAATGTTACAGTGCCTAAGTGATCAAGAGCTTGAGATGTGGAATCAAGTCCTTGCTCTGCCACTGACTAGCAGTGGTATAATCAGTCTTAAACATTCTGGGCCTCTGTTTCCACATCTATAAAATGATAGTAATAATTGTAACCAGCTCATAATGTTGCTGTGAATATTGAGTAAATAGATTCAAAGTACCAATAATATATCTGGCATGTGGTAAATGCTCTGTAACTGTTAGTCATTATAATCGTTTGAGCACAAAATCCAATAAAGGAAATGGATTATGCCCTCTTGAAAGATCACTCTATAGAAGAAAGATGTGGAGATGATGGGGAATCTGAACTTCGATGCTTTACTGTGTAAAATACAAAACATAGCGTGTGCCACATTCTTGACACAACAGCACCATGACTCAGCATGTAGAGAGCATGATCAGGGCGGCGACCACTATGGATTTTGCCTTGTCTTCAGTCATATTTATAAGTGGTATATCACTAACTTTCCCTTCCAGCTCTTCTCATGTCACTAAAATTAAAAAATAATAATAATAAAGAAAAAGGAATCCAATCTAATGTCTTCCCTATGACAAACATACATCATAGGCTTTTTTATTTTTATTTTTTTTAATAGAAAGGAAGCAGGCAACTGCTTTCCTGTTGAATTTCTTTTAGGCCTATTAGCTGATTTCCCCTAGGTCTCGATTGGTGACTACCAATATGGGTTCATGCTTGACTGCATCACTTTTACTCATGCTAGCCCCAAGACTTCCATTAACTTTACCATTTTGAATAAGTCAGTTGGCATTTATGACCCCTTCACCCACTTCCTAACCAATAAAATGGAAGTAATAGTGACACTCCCCTATCCGTAAGGAAGGCAAAAATTGGAAGAAGAATTAGGAAGTGCTCTGCAAGCCCAAGTGCTTTGTAAATATTTAATGCCTAATAGTTGAGGTAAGTGTCAGGAGAATGTGGAACTGAACATTAATCTTTTTGTTACGACAGCTTTTGAGGTATGTTTAATTCCCCAATCCAAACACTGGGGACCCTGAACTTCTCTGACCCTTTCTTCTGTTCCTTCTTCCGTGATGCCCAAATATTTCCTACCTAACATCAAATAACAGTTCATTCTGATTCCTCTGCAGCATGTAATTTTAGTTCATTAGGAGTTCTGATGTGCGGCTTTCCATCTTTAGTTCCTCAATTCTTACACAGAAGGACTTAGGCTACTTGGGAAATTCCCTTTTTTGACAGAAGTGTTCCTTTGTGTTTGAACCCAGACTGAATGCCTTTGTCCCAGAACAACCGCCACGGTTGGAATTTCTCTCTTCTCCTTAGGCTAGCATATTTCCTCGGATAGGCTGGAGTCATTTCCCTTCAACTTCACAATCCTGCTGGGTCCTGGTAGCTAATGAGACCCTGCGTCTGCTACTGTCCTCAAGGCTCACTGATGGAAGATTCAGGAGGTATAAGTAAATTGGGGAGGGAGAGGGATTATTTTAAAAATAATTTCAATAAGGCACAGAGCTCTTTCTCCAAATTAACTCTGTTCTTTCTCTTGAAATTGCAAGAGCTTTTCAGTAAACACTGCTCTGGATAGGATTTCACAGGGGAGATTTATTCCACTCTGAGGATGGCTTTGGCTTCTATTGTTCACTGTTATGCCCATGACACACCCACCTCAGCTGCCAGACAGAAGAACAATTCTTATGAACCATGATTTGCTTTGCAATTTTAGCTTATTCCTAAATTGCAGAAATGGTTGATGAGTGAAGTCTTCTGGTTACTTTTTATTGGAAGAGAATGGAGCACAGATTTGGAAATTCTTGGAACTGCCATGTGTTCAGTGAAAACAAAAACCAAAAGAAAAAAAAAAACAACCAACAATAAAAACTTTGTCTTTTTTGTTTTAAAAAAAGAAAACACCATGGTGATGTATGCAGTTATCTGAAGCTAGATAACCCATATTTGTATTGAGTTTTGCAATTTACATAGGGCTTTTATGTACCTGATGTTCTCAGCTTTCAAGTGTTGTTTTTGAGGATTTTGGTTGATGATATGCAGTGACCGCTTTTAAGAACAGAACTAGGAAGAATGGGGAATTGTGGGGAGGAACATTTCTGTTATATTTAGGAAGACAGGAAGAGGTGTATAGAGGGAGGGCAGGAGAGAAGAAATCATCCTCTCCAGGACTTGCTTCCCTTATTTGAAAATAATAATCTGTATCCTATTTATCTCATAAGATCTTGGATCATCTGCAGTAGACTCTGCATGAAAGTTCTACTTCATCCAGAACATGCTTTACGAGTTCTGGTGGGTGCTATTGCTTATATTATGATGATTCATGAAAAATAGGTCTACCTAAAATTCTTTCCCAGCAGCCAAACACACCGTCAGGCTCCCCCTTTCAGAGGTTAACACAGTAACTCCTTAGCACTGATCAACACTTCAACCAGATTGGTTTAGCCACTTCTATGTTGTTTTCTAGGGGGATCTAGTAGGGCTGAAAAATGGGATTATATGTTATGACAGATGACAGTGGGTTGAGAAAAGTTCTGAACTGGAGAATCACAGGGAGCAAATGAGGCCTACATTACAAGGGTGAGTGGAGAGCCTGCTGAAGCTACATTTCATGAAGCTAGACCTTGACATGGCTGGCCCTGGATCTGGCCTTAGCCATAAAGGTGTCAAGGAGCTGCCTGTTCTCAAAGCTACTTTGGAACTCAGTGTGTCTCCCAGTCTCTGGACAGTGCTTGCAGTTAGGTTTTTTGAGCATTTGTTTTCATTTTTTTAAATAAAAAATTCCTAGTTTATAGGAGATGATGTCAAGTTCAGATAGAAATTGCCTTTCTGCGGGCGCCTGGGTGGTTCAGTCAGTTAAGCCTCTGACTTCAGCTCAGGTCATGATCTCACGGTTCGTGGGTTCGAGCCCAGTATCGGGCTCTGTGCTGACAGCTAGCTCAGAGCCTGGAGACTGGTTCGGATTCTGTATCTTCCTCTCTCTCTGACCCTCCCCTGCTCATGCTGTCTCTCTCAGAAATAAATAAAACACTAACAAAATTTTAAAAAAAGAAGAAATTGCCTTTCCTTCCCCTCTTAGAAATCACCAATAGAAGCATCCACTATATAAATCATGGGATTTGTTTATACTGAGAACAAATTGATAGCTAACTAACATTTCTTTGGTGCTTTGTAGTTGGCAAAGTATTTTTCACATGTCCTGTAATTTATTTAGAGCATTAACTCTGTGGAGTAGTCATACCAAATATTTTTGGGAAAATGGAGGTAATAATACATACTTGTCTCACAAGAGTGAGAGGATTAAATGACACATTTGTAAAAAAAAAAAGAAAAAAAGAAAAAAAACTTTTCATACCCTCATGGTTTATAAAAAACACTTATTTCTATGCTTCTATTTTCTGGGTGAGGAAACAAATTCAGAGAGATGATGTGATATGTTCAGGGTCACAGGACAAGTTGAAGGTGGATCTAGTCACTTAAGCCGCCGCTCCACCATGCTAACGTATCAGTGACCAAGCAAACCATTTCATGTTTAAATTTGGACTCCATGTTACAAACTGTTGAGAAAGACAGAGGAGAAAGAGAGAAGAAAAGGAGATGTGGATATATCCATAAATAGAAGAGAGCAGAGAGAGGGTGCTGTGGTCTGAATGCTGTGTGCCCCCCAAATTCATACATTGAAATCCTAATGCCCAATTTGATGGTATTAGTAGAATGGGGCTTTTGGGAGGTTCTTAGGTCAGGAGGATGGCTTCCTGATGAACGGGGTTAGCACCCTTATAACAGAGACCCCCCCCAGAGTGTCCTCACCCCTCCCACCATGTAAAGTTGCTGGACCTCAAAAGAGGGCCCTCACCTGCCCATGCTGGCATCCCCATCTCAGATTTCCTGCTTCCAGAGCTGTGGGAAATAGTTTTCTGTTGTTTGCAAGCCACCCAGTCTGTGTATTTTGTTATAGCAGCCCAAACAGACTAAGACAGACAGTATTGAACATGTTAACGTGTTAAGACACCGGTAAGAGCTAATGAGCACTTCAACCAGGTGTGATTTGGGAGGAAAATTTATGTGCACCTGTGGCTCCCGTATGGTAATGTAATCAGAGGGCTTATGGGAATGAAGTATCTTAAAGTTCCCTCCAGCTTCTGGCTCCCAAGACTTCCATGCTTTAGCCCTGCAATATGCCACACCAGCCCGTGCATATTAATAGATGGTTGGCATGGCAATCCCTGGGGGCCCCCTTGGGAAGGAAGAGTCCCTCTAATAAAATTCAAGCTGGTTCATTTGAAGGTGTTTGTGAAGTCTTTTTATGTATACTTTGCTTCTTGACCTCCCCACATACACCATGGAAATGTTATTTTCAGTCATGGAAGTTTTGGTCTCCAGTGAAAGTAGCCCTTGATAGAATTTTGAGGTGAGCAGATGCATGTTCATTGGCCCATGGCCTTTCTTTATGTGCCCCTCTGCCACCACCATACTTTAGCAGACATCTGCCTACTGCAAAGCCTTGGACTTCACTAAGGTCTTTTCAGAATATCCTGAGCTTTAGCTATTATATCTCTAATTCCTCATGATCCTCTAGTCTAACGGTTACCTTCAAAAGAGCAGAGTTAACAATAAAATGCTTGGGGGAATAATCAAGAAGCAACATTGATTCTGCCTGTCCTTCTGCTTCCCAGTTTTTCCTCCTTTCTGAGAGAATCCCAGACTGACTTATGTTTCCCCCTGTGTCTGAGTGTGCTAGAGGCTGCCATAACAATATGCCAGACACTGGTAAATCCTACTTGGGCCCTAGAATTGCCATCTGTTCGTTTGATAACCTAAGGAGTATTATTTCCCAAAGGTCTCAGTACCTTCATCTATAACGTGATCTTAACGTCGCTGTCAGGCATAAGATGAGGTGGCATCAAGCCTGGCCCATGGTAAGTCCTCAATCAATATTAGCTTTCATGACTATTGTGCAAACAAAACTTAGCACCAGTCTTGAACTTTTCAAGTTATAATCTTCTTTATTCCTCTTTGTGCATCTCCATTATTTTTATTCAACAAAATATTGAATATCTGGTATGTTCTAAGCACTGTGCTTAGATCTTTACTTTCATTGGTTTTATTTAATTTTCATGATAAGCCTTCAGGTTGATATTGTTACCAACAGAACTTTATAATCTTAGGGTGATGGCCTTGAACAAGTCAGATATTGTACCCTCCTACCAGAGCTTGCCATAGAGTGGGAAAGTCTGGTGTTAACTAGTTTAAACTAGTAATTACAACTAAGTAATCACAGCAGCTACTTCTCCTTGAGGCATTACTTACTTCTCCATAGTGATTACTGGATCATGACATTTAAATAGAGTTTGCCTTACTAAGTGCCAGGTTTTGTGAAACTTACCACCAACCTCTTGTGTCCCTTAAGGATCTTATCAACGAAAGCCATAGAAGTTTAGAAATGACAGAGAATGGAAAGGACGTGGTTATTTGTATGTGGAGGTTAGAGCTAATTATTTGCCATTACCTAGTAAACAAGAGATACAGATCCATGCTCCATTCCTTCCTTAAGAAGGGACGGAAGGGCTTGGAATTCCCAGCCAGCATCCTTAGGGAAGGCAGTTGAAGAAAGAGAAAGGTTACTTGGTTGGCTAAATGGGAGTTTCAGACAGACCTATCACTTGGAGATCTAGAATCATTGAGCCCAGCCCCTGCAACTCCATGAGCTCTGTACTGACCATAGAACCAATTTTGGGGGAAGAAAAATGAAACAGAGTAAGCAGCCATGCCCTCTCCATTTGGCAGCGTGCAGGTGTCTCAAAGAAATGTATGTGCTCCCTATCCAAAGAATATTCCTTTGTTTCAAAATAAAACTGATCAACTCTGAGCTGAAATAAATGGCATAATGATTTGAAAGCAAAAGAAGAGCTTTTCATGTTCGAGAACCCAGAACCCACATCCTGAGAGTGGGTTTCTGCTTTTCTGGTAAAACATGAAGAAAAACTGGAAAAGTCTCCTTTAAATGAGAGCTCTGCTAGAGATAGCAAACATTTTGGATGTCGTAGCTTTTTTTTTTTTTTTAAATCATAAGCTGTGATGCTGTCTTTCCCTCAGTGACTCAAGGTTGCAGAAATGAGTAAACATACAAATCGTAGGAAGCTATTTGATAACCAAAGAGGAATTGAAAACAGTAGCTGATTTACCAAGTCATATGAGCCCTTGGAAGAAAAGAACATAGCCCGCCATAGCCTATTGAAAGTGTCCATAGTAAAACTCGTTATAAAGGATTTTGAGCTTTCCAACTTTTAATTTTCATCCCCGCACGGAGAGATAAGCATCTTGAAAAGAGCCAAATTGCTTCATGCGGCTGTCAGAGGGAACTCTAGTTTTGAATCACTGCTCACTTGCTTATACAGTCCCCCATTTCACGAAATAAAATTGTCGTATGAGTCGCCTTTGCGGAAATTATATGGCATTTGGGAATGCTGAGTGTATTTGGTTGAAGTTCGTTTCAGGGGGAAGTTAAAAATTTAACAAGTCATAATCATTTCCTAGAATTAAACCCATGGTATCTTGTAGCAGCTGGGCTCTGAATGATAAGAGAGGAAGGTTCTGCCTCGGGCATCTGTGAGGTTTGGCTTCTGGTGCTGGCTTTGCACTGGCTTTCTGAGCGATTCGGGACAAGTGTCCTCTCGGCGGGCCTCAGTTTCCTTCCTTGAGATGTGAGACATATCTATGTGCTCACCCAGGTCTTGTTCTGCACTGACATCTTATGGCTTCTGGAAAGGGCAGGGAGCTAAGCTTTTATGATGAAACAGTAAACAGTCTAAGATGCCTCAGAAATCAACCCTTCCTAACCTGGTCCATCTGGGATTTCCTAAACTGGCCAGTGAGATGATATTGATCCTATTGATTCATTCCCGGTGCTATCTTTCATTATTTCTGGATCTGGAAAGAAAGAGCTGCTACCTCATTTTATGGAAACTGTATGGTTCTTAATATTGCAACCATGTGGTGTCTTTAACTGGTGAAAAGAAACAAAAGAGAGCTAAGTATTCATTCCCCTCACCCCCTATCATCCCGCTTAAGCAAACTAAAACAGACAAGGTATAATTTGACTTGGGTTTATAAATATGCAGTTTATTCATTTAACTGAAAATATGTGTACTTTTTCTTCATAGCTATATTAAGCAACCCCATGGAGGGCACTGTGCTACTCTCTCTTTAGATATATACTATTTAAGGTCTTTAGATCACCATGAAAGATAGATGTCATTATTCCCACTTTGTAGAAGAGGAAACTAAAGTGCAAATATATTAAGTAACTTGCCCAGAGTCACTCCGTTTGTGATGGAACTAGTATTCTAACCCAAGCCAGTGCCTCTAACTGTGGCGTACCGTACATAGCAATTGTGTGTGTGTGTGTGTGTGTGTGTGTGTGTGTGTGTGTGTGTGTGTGTAAAACATACTGAAGAGGCATAAGTGAGGGTCATACTACCATTTGCAAAACAGCTTGTGGTGAAATGAAACTCATTTTGAGGTCTCTTTTAGGCTCACCACTGGAAGATTTAGATCTTTAGAACAGGCTCTGGTATATAGCAGGTTCTCAATTTGAACCGATACTTGGATTTATAACAATGGGATTTATGCATGGAACATCGCTCTGGGGTTGCTGATGGGAGCGGCCCTGTATCTGTTGTGTGTTGAGTTGAGATGGTTGTTTTTACCATCACCATGTTTGTACTTTGACCTGACTAACAGTCCTTGGCATAGTGGCCTGTGAGGGAAGCAGCCGTTGTATTCAGAGTCCTGGTACATTAACCCACACTCTCGGCTTAAAGATATGTTAGGTGGAGGGCAACCTGGGTGGCTCAGTCAGTTGAGCATCCGACTTTGGCTCAGGTCATGATCTCCCAATTCGTGAGTTGGAGCCCCACAGTGGGGCTCTGTGCTGTCAGCACAGAGCCTGCTTTGGATCCTCTGTTCACACCACTCCCCACCTGTCCACTCTCTCCACCCCTCCCCGGTTCACGCACTCTCTCTCTCAAAAATAAATAAACAATTAAAATAAGTGTACAGCACATAGGGGTCAGTTAATAAATATTTTGTTCAACAAATGACTTGCAAGGCCGACAGGCGAGAGGGAGGGAGTGGAGAAAGGATATTTGCATGGTAATGCCATTCTACAGTAAAGCTCACAAAGATTTGCCCGGAAAGCTGGCAGCTAATCTACACGATAGAAGCTATGACTTGTAGCTAAAAGACCACAAGGCTTGGAATCCCCCTCACACAGAATTTGTTAGCCGTTTATTTGTCCAGTGGTCAGCAAACTGAGAATTCTCAGAGGAAGCCATCCAGGCACAAGGTGGATTTTACACAGGGAAGAGAAACTTCTGTTTTGTCATAAATCTCCTCTACAGTATTTTGGCTCTGAGTCTTGTCGCGATATTGTACATACTGTGAGAAAAAGTCTGGCATTGGTTTTCTTTGTGTCTCAAACCAGTGGCCATGAGTATTGCTTATTGAGTAATCCTCTGTACCAGGTGCCATGCCAAGTGGCATACCTGATCACGCTGAAGGCGCCCAGCAACCCTACGAGGTAGTTACAGTTATTACCATTACTTTTCAGACCGGAACCTGAGCAGAAAAAGAAAATACACAGTCACCCCTCAGGTAAATGGCAGCTACAGCACTTGAACTCTGATCTGCTTAAAACGACATGCATGCTCTAAACACCATTCACCGGCCCCTTATCTGGGTTAGATGGTTTCACCCTCTAGACAATAGCCGTTGGACAGCAAAGAGAAGAAATGAACTTTCTATATCAGCCTAGTTCTCAGCACACATCTCTGAAGTTTTAGGCCAGTTTATGGGGCTTTTTACGTTATTGCAAATGCAGATAATGAGATGAGGCACGCTTGGCACCCACATGTCAGAGATCCCATTCTGTTCGTTCCTGTGTTGGTCAGCAGGTGAGGGCTTGTATTGAGATGTGTTTTTCTGATCTCTCCTACTCCCGCCTTCCAGCTCCCTATCCAGGAGAACCCTGGTGCCTCTTTATCTCTTGATCTCAGCAGGATCCATACAATTCCTGCAAAAAGAGAGGGAGACAAGTGTTGACTGACAATTCTGGCAAACATTATTTAAGCTGGAGAGGAGCACTGCAGATCGTCTACTAGACTATTAGCGCTAGTAATGGCAGGATGCTTTCTTGTCAGCATTCCTTTTTCAGATGTTCATGGCTGTTTAATTACCTCCACCGCCCCACAGTGCCAGGGTGTGCCTCTTCCAAACACTACTGGAAGTTCACTGTCAATTACAACCAGCTGCATGCAGGCTCTACATTGTAGATCTTCAGTGGCTTTTTTCATTCTGAAGATGAACACAAATAGTCCGTATGATGGCTCTAATTTTCCCTCTTAGGACTCAGGTTTTTTTCCATTTGTACCATGAGGAGAAAAAAGAAATCTGATGGAATGTTTTCTTTCTGCTGAAGTGTGTGTTTTCTCGGTAATGATTATTTAAATAAGAGTCTATTTCAAAATGTCCACCCTCATCTTACATGTTATCTGAAATTTACTCATAAATTTATTTAGCTGTTTGAATAATTCTGGGAGTTACATATTTGGTATCAATGTTGAAAGAGAAATTTAGTCCACAGAGGGTGATTTTATCAAGAAAATAGCTTTGCTATGAAAATATATGGTTCTCTTTTATGGAGTAACAAACTGAATTCTTATCCAATAAAATTTATACCAGTGATACAAAATTTATATCAATGTCTCTGGGAATATCTAAGAAGCTAGAGATAGTCTGAGAGCTAAAATAATACTCAGCTTCTTAAGTGATAGCTAATGATTTTTTTAACGTAAGTATTAAAATATAGATCTTCAACTCTGAGGGCAGAGTTTTCAAATAAGAGTGAGCAAAATCATTTTGCTTACACTGCACCAGTGAGCAGGGGAGACTTAAGCACCTGTTGAATACACGGTAAAAACAGAAGCCCTTTTTGAGGTAGGAAAGGAGGTAATAGTTGCAGTATAATGAGCCCTGAACTCACACACTGACCTTCCACACGATCTTCAGTTAGTCTGATCAGATTGGATTATGACAAGTCAACAGTAATATCTTTCTTTAGGGTTTTGGTACTAGTGGTCTAACTCATTATCAGGGCTAATGATAACTCTTAACTTCATAGAGTTTGTGAATGGTATCGAGGAATTTTCACATGGCAGCTTTTAAGAAAGGCTCTCCTATCTGGGATGGTAAAGTAGCTACCTTAAGGTAAGAAGACAGAGTTAGATAGTGTCTTGAGATTCCTTTCAGGCCCAAGTTACTGTGATTAATATTGTGTATTGTAGGACTTGTGTGGATGTAGCATGTGTTCTTTCTCTCTTGTGGTTGCTGCTGCCACCAGCTTCCTTCCCTCAATCCTCTTGCAGTTTGGGGTCCCCTGAAAGCAGAGTCTGAGACAAGGACTGAGGTGCAGGTAGTTTATTTCGGAGGTGACCTCTAGATGCTAGAGTGAGGGCAGAGATATTGGTTGAGGGAAGAATGGAAAGGCTATGAAGAGTGCAATATTGAAATATTGAGCTGGTTACCACTTTAAGCACCCAGGACTCAATCTCATTGGCGACCATTTGAAGAAGTGTTCTGAGTGCACCTAGAATAACTCACCACTCTCCCGCCCCCCATCATAGGTTTGAAGGCTGGAGCATTATCCACCCACTCCTCACCCCACCCTTGCCCCCTCTCCTTAACTCCTGCTTTCCTGCCTCACATTAACCCCTCCACTCTTGGCTGAGTGGGTTCTGCAGCTTTGGAGAAGGTTCTGAAGCAGAGGAGCTGGGCAGCCTCAAGATGGAAGACTCTAAGTAAACTGATGACTGCCAGAGGGGAGGAGGGTAGGGGATGGGCAAAATGGGTGAAGGGGAGTGGGAGATATAGGCTTCCAGTTACGGAACAAATGTCATGGGAATAAAAGGCACAGCATAGGGACTATAGTCAATGATATTGTAATAGCCTTGTATGGTATGGCGATAGATGGTGGCTGCCCTAGTGGTGAACACAACATGATGTGTAAACTTGTGGAATCGCTATGCTGTACACTTGAAGCTAATGTAATTTTGCATGTTAACTCTACTTGAAGAAGAAGAAGAAGAAGAAGAAGAAGAAGAAGAAGAAGAAGAAGAAGAAAGCAGGAAGAACAAAAAGAAGAACGAGAAGAAGAACAAGAAGAAGAAGGGAAGGAAGGAAGGAGGGAGGGAGGGAGGCAGGGAATGAAGGAAGAAAAAGATGGAATGTTCTCAGTATCTAAAGGAATGGCCAGCCAGAGCTGAGCTGAAATCAGATGTGGTTCAAGTCAGAAGTGGCTGAAGGGATGTGGCATAGAGCCCCATCGGCAGCTGCCGTGATGCTCTAGCCTCTGTTCCTAATCCCCCTTCTCTGTCTTCTAGCTTGCTTCCCTACCACTCCCGCTCTGCCTCCTACGTTCCCTCCCACCACCCGTAGTGCTTCCTGCATACCCCTCCTTGCTTTCCTCCTCACCCTCATCCCCACCCTTCTGCTGGATTCCTAACTCAGCCGTGCAGTTCCGCCACCTCTGCTCCTCTCCCTCTCTAGCTGTCGTTGTCCTCCTCCTCCTCCTAGTTTGGGGACCTTTATCTCTTGCCAGCTTTATATTTCATCAAAACAATAAAAGACTTTTAAAAAAGTGGTTTTCAAAGCTCAAACCCTATATTGGTTTCAAGATCATGCAAGATACTGTGAGCTAACTTGCAGCAGTATCTTTAAAATCTCATACCTCCTCTCCAACAAATTATTCAGACCTCTTCCCTACTCCATGCTCCTTAGAAGGGAATCGCTACTGAAAATAGCTTTCAGAGTTTGAAAGCTGGAATGCGGTGTAGGTTGACGAGTTCAGCTTGTTGCGGGGAGAACTTTATTCCAAGAGTTGCAGTTGCAGGAGACACACACCCCTGCTGAGCAGGTGACACGGGATGATGGGACTCCATGTTCTACTGCGGCAGTGGAGAATGCACGCCAACCAGAACTAGTAAAGTAGGCAGACCTGGGCCCACGGCTGTCACTCTGAGCCCAAACCTTGCCATGGTGTCCAAGAGCTTTCACAGCCATATTGCCCACGCACGTGTTCAGCGTCCCCGGTACAGGGCACCTTTGCAGGGTACCCAGGCTGAAAGGCTGACATCCCAGGCCCTTCTGCTCTTTGCTGTTTCTCTTGAGTTTCCTTTCCAGCTTCAGGGACCCAAAAGATTTGGCAGAGCCTGAAGGAATCTTTTTCCTTCATGGTGAATGAGCAAGAAGTTCAGGCTCTCTGGCTCTAACTTCATCTAGCATGCCTGCTGAGTTCCGAAAACACAGTGTGCTTCTGTACCAGTAACGATGGAGTTGTAGTGTGATTTCTCTCTTCACCATGTCTGCTGCCTTCCCCGCTAGGCTGGAAGCACCTTGTGACAGGAAGCACACCCTGGTACTGATCCTGGCTGCCATTTATTGGATAAGTCAAAGAAGAAGAGAGTTATTCTTTTTTCCTTTCTTATACAGAGTTGGCACTCTTGTCTGAATGCTTGTAACATCTGGAGTTTACAGGGAACCACAGCATTGCCTGTGCTCTGTTTTGATTTCTTCCTGGTGATTTTACTTTTCCTCAACTTCTCCATTGGTTCTGGCAGCTCTATAGCACCTCACACCTGCCTGCCAACACCATCACTTCCCACCTCCCAAATAATGCTTAGTCTTTCTTTTCCTTTCCCTCCCAGAAGCAGTTAGTGGGCAGGTTGGGGGGCAGGGTGGGCATTATGACCAAGCTCGAGTATCCTTGGAGCTCTGGGTGTGAGTACAAATGGAGGTTCATGTACTATTTTAACGTTATCAATCAAACATAAACATTAGATGAAATCTGTCTGGCCACCTCCAGTGCTGGGCTGGATTGAGAATCTCAGATACCTTGCAGTTCTACAGGAAGTAATGGAGGGAAAACTTGGAGGGGGAGGGGGATCGGGGGAGAAGTGGGCCTGGCCTGAAGCCTGCATCCTCTTCTCTTCCACCCTGGCTCCAGAGCTCGTGGGTCACATGTGTGGACACCCCAACCCACACAGACTCTGTCCACACCCTTCCCCTGCAAAAAGCGTGTGGCCCTTTTTGCCCCTCTTAAGCCTAGAGATTGGCATAATGTGGCTCAGTGACCCTCAGGAGGACAGTCAAGGAGCAGAGGTTCCCACATGCTCTGGACCCAGCTTGGGGCCATTTGGATAGGAAATGCCAGGGTCCCAAAGGGGCCTACAGTCTCCAAGTGGATGCATCCCCTGGGCATGGAGGACTGTGCCCGGAGATGGACCAGAGCAGACCCCTCTAAGGGTAGAGCTCAGGGCAGTGGCCTCTATTGCCTGACTCAGATGGCAGGACTTCTCTGGGCTGACGGATAGGCACATCCAGCACCTCTTCTTCTACCTTAAGCCTGTCCTCAGGTGCCAGGGAAGGGCTTTCTTCTTGAGGACGGAGGATTCTATTTCCCGTTTCATTTTTGTTTTCTCTAAAATGCCCTCAAGATCTCTCTCTAAGAGTGTGGGGATTGAATAATCAGCCTCTGACCCTGGACCTATTTCTGTTTTAAGCAAAGCAGTAGACAGTCCGCCTTGAGCTCCCTTCCACCCTGCGCATCATACTTGGCCATCTGGGCCGCGGGAAGGACCCATCTGACAATGCAAGCCAGCTGTGGAGACTCCTGCCCAGCCTCTGCTGCAAAGCTGAAGACTTCCTCCTGTTGGAGAAGGCAAACTTCAGCACCCTGAAGGCTTAGCATTATTTGCTAGCTGAGAATCTCTATCAGTAAAACTGAAATCAGAGAGAGTATGTTGTGACAAAGTTGGAACCAAAAAAAAAAAAAAAAAAAGCAGCTGATGAGCAGAAGTTTTAGTCACATTCCCTGGGCCATTGGAGTCATCTGAGCATTTCTTTAGCTTGGGCTGCTTTTCTGCAAGGACTCAGTGTCTTAGCTCTCACCTCACATAGTGGGAGAACAGTCTTCATATAGAGCCGGCCCGTTTGCATGGGGTTCAGTGGACTGCATCTCAGGCTCTGCATAGCAGGTGATATTTCATATTCTAGGCAGAACTAAAAGGAACATTAAACTGCATTTCCATTATCAGTGAGGTCCTTAGTGGCCTGAGGATCAGAATCAGAACATTCTAATCAGTCTGCCTAATGTTTTCCTGCACAGCTTGCTACAGGCCTGAGATTAGTTTGCAAGGAAGGCTGAACCACCTTTCACAGGGGAAAAAATGATCTACAGGAAAGCCTAAAGAGTGTTGAGCCAGGGGAAGACTCAGTGACAAGTTGGAGGGCCTTGTGCTATGAACAAAAGGGGTCACTTCTGGGGAAACTAAGGATTTCTCCAGAGAGGACTGGCTTCCTTGGCTAGAATATTAAAGTTCATGAAAATTCCCGTGAGGGGATCAGTGAGGAAATTGCTGGTCAGAGAAGCCCAGGCTCTGGGCCCTCTTGGTCTTTGCCATCATGGCAGTCCCTATAACTACTTCATGGTACTAGCACAAATTTCAACTTGCAGTGCTAAATCATGAAATTTTAGGATTTCAGGTTAAAGAGAAGGTCAAGGGCATCTAAACTGAAGTGTGACATTTGGTTCCTCTCTAAGGTGGTAGAGCAGGCTTCCGGCCTCCTGTAGAAACCTCCAGTGGGAGGAAACCCATAGCAAGTAGCTGTGGGCATTTCTCGTCACTAAATGTTCTTCTTATTACCTATCAAAATCCTGAGCATCAACTGTCCAAAGCAGAGACCTATATCTTAACCTTTAGCATCCTCCCCAAGGGAAGGAGGACATATATTTGCAAAATCAGATGCTGGAATGGATGATTAACTCCAAATACTGACTTTCATAGGGTACGATGGTTTGCCTAGAATGTTGGCTAAGGAATCATTTTTTTTTTTTTTCTGTGTGAACGTGTTAAGAAAATAACATTATATTATGTAAAGAGCTTAAATAGGGATACAAATCTCAGGTTACTAATATGTGCAAACACTTTGAAGTATATTTGGAATGAAAATAGTCAATAATAATAATAGAATTGTGCAAGGAGTATGTTCTCTCCCCTCAGGCAGTCAGTCTATGGTAGATGTGCTTGAGGTAGGAAATTTATGCTTTTATTCACTCATTCATTTATTCATGTATTTCATCAAACATTTATTGGGCACCAACTGTGAGCTCAGCCCTACAACAACAGCGATGAAAGACCTGAGTTCTTTTTCCCCTTATGAAGGATCCCAGAGTCCAGTGGGAGAGACGATTCTCCCCAAGAAGAAGATTCCCATGGTTCCGGCAGGGCTGAGGGATTGCGCTTAGATTAAGTCAGAAGGAATTTCTCAAGATAAACGGGACCATTACAGATCGTTATAAGCTGGTTCTCTTCATTGCTTTCTCAAGAAACCCTAGTTCCTCGATGAGTTCAAGAACAGGTTTTTTGATTAGTCCAGATTCTTGATTAGTTTGCCAAAATATTTCCTCCACTGCTGTGCAGGCAGGACGGGATCAGGAATGCAGGGAGTGCTTCAGGGACGTGAAATGAGGAAAAGAATGCACAGAGAAGCGGTGCCGCTTCTCTTGCTGGTCAGTTCAGCCTCCGGTAATGGGACTCTCTGGTCTGTGCCAAGTAACAGAGCTCAGTGCTTGACATCACATGAAATCTTGCATCGAGATTTCATCAAATCCTGTCCACGTTCCTTGTTTCTCATTCCTTCTGGGCATCTTTTGTTTATTAGTCGTTTAAAGAGGACATCTTTAAATCATAAAACCCAAGTCTGTTCTTTTTTCTTTTTTAACTACTTTTCTCCCCCAGATGCACAACTCTTATGATGCAGACTAATTTGCTGTTGTCTGGGCTCTGTTGAGTAACTGCCAGCCTCACATTTTGATGAAAATCAAGACACTTGAGCATTGGATAAAAATAAAATGTAAACCCCACTTAAATATAAGCAATTTATCCTTCATTAACAGTTAGGATAATGAACCAAATCCCCCGTTTCTCCCATAAGGACATTGTGAGCTTAATGAGACCAAACATATGCTTTGACTTTCCTACATTTAATCTAAATGTGTTTTGGAGAAGTGAATAGGTTAAGTCACAACTGAATGACCTTGAATGTACCTTATTAAAGGAAACAGCTAAGGGGCACCTGGGTGGCTCAGTCGGTTAAGCATCTGACTTCGGCTCAGGTCATGATCTCATGGTTTGTGGGTTCAAGTTCATGTTGGGCTCTGTGCTGACAGCTAGCTCAGAGCCTGGAGCCTGCTTTGGATTCTGTGTCTCCCTCTCTCTCTGACCCTCCATTGCTCACACTGTCTCTCCATCTCTCTCTCAGAAATAAATAAAACATTAATTTTTTTTTTTTAGAAAAAGGAAACAGCTATACATGTATAGGAACATAAAGAGAATTTCTAAGGTAAAGATTGGTTGTATTTTCTACAACTTACACAGTTGTGTATGGAAAGAGAATTTGATTATGTTGGGGATTTGTGTCTTTTGGGTACATGAAATTTCTCCATTTTGTGCTATTATGTAGCTCATCCTTTCACAGAAATCCAACCACTGACAGATCAAGAGGTTGAACATTTCAGATGCTTTCAGCATTCAGCAAATGCAGTAAATATCAGAGGTGGCTTGTGTTGAATGTAAGAACAGATGTTTTTTCTGCAGGAAGCAGGATAGAAACTTACACCCACAGGCTTGCAGGAACTTTGAGGAGATTTCTTCTATACCTTGCTCTAAATGTGACTTGGTATTTTAATAAACGTTGTATACCTTCATGTTTCCCTATAGGGCATTCTTCTTGTCCAAGTTACCACCTGAACAAGGGGTCATTTCCAAAACTCATCTGACATCTGACTTCTGAACTTTTTGCTTGGAATTGGAGTATGATGAATATTTATACCTTACCCTCTAAGACTGATTGTTGGGAAAGCCCTTTGGGAATGATACCTACTTCTTATTTAGACCGTGCTTTTAGTGAAGAATGCCTCTGCCATGAAGAAAAGACTTAAGATATGCATCTCAATGATTCTGTTTCCTTCTAGAGTGTGGATTTATTTATTGTGGCCAAATCGCCTTCTGTGAAATGCAGTATTGGTTTCGTGCTCATGAGGGCCAGGCTCCTGCTCTCTTGGAAAAATTGAATTACACAGCTGGCCAGAATTGACAGCATAAACCTTGGCTCTTGCTGAAAGCTAGCATTAACGCATGGCCTTTCACATGCTGGCCTCTCAAATGTAATCTGCTGATGTAGATGGACCTTCACCTCTGTGGTGGGCAAAGGGGGTGTTTCACAAATATGCTGGGAAGGTACGCATCAAAATTGTCTCTGCATAGCAGAAAGTTAATTTCTCATCTGGTAGGCTAAATGCAATCCAGCTGCACCCAAAACACCAAATATAAGTGTTTCTGGCATAGATGTTCTTAAACATATAAAGAATGTTATATAAGAGCCACTAATAATGAACCCCTTCCTCCAAATCTATTCCAGCCTGTGATAGATTTAGATATTCCTCCCCTTCTATTCCTGGGTTTCTGCTTTAGAATAATAACAGTTTTGGAGGAGAGCATTTAATTGGTAATAGAGTACATTATCCCTCTGAATACTTGTATCAAATTGTTATTATTGTGAATAGACAATTATTACACACTACAACATGGGTGAATCTCAAAAATATTTTGCCAAGTGGAAGAAGCCAAAGACACACAGACAACTACATACTGTATAGTTCCATTATAGAAAATTCGAGGGTAAGCAAATCAGGTTGCTTTTCTGTAGGATGGGGTGAGAGATGGTTGACTGAAGAGGAACATGAGGGAAATTTCTAGGCTGATGGAAATGTACTGTGTCTTAATATGCATTCATGCAAACTAGCTGACTGATATACTTAAGATCTGAGCACTTCGTTCTATATAAATTATGCCTAAATTTTAAAAATTATGATTTCTGTTGGTTTGCATAGATGAGGAGGCTGAGCTTTAGGAAGATTAAATGAGTTGCCCATCATTATGTAGCTGAAAGAGAGAGCTGGGCTTCAATCTGGGGATCCTAACTCTCAAGTCCAATGTTTCCCCTCTAGAACAATTTCCAAGAATAATGATATTTATATTATTCCACCCTGGGGTCAACGCATTTTTAGATGCTTTTCATCCTGGGAGTAGGGATGGGTTTCTGAAAGCACATGCTGGATGCTGGAAAGAGCAGAGAATGGGACCAGTGTCTCAGGTGTACAGGATATACAATGGTTAATGGCGAGAGCTGGAGTCATAAAGTAGGTTCAGATTCCCACCCTGCCACATGTGATGCATGTCTGAGCTTCAGCTTCTTCATATGTAACATGGGCTGTTGTGAGACATAAATGTGGTCATTTATAGATAGTTCATAAGTGTCTATTCACAGTTTTGGTTAAAGGAGGAATAAATGCTCCTGTGGTATTAATGGGTTTACCATTATTATTTGTCTTACAGTGTGAAGTCTTTGTGCTGTACCTTTCCAAGTGATTCATAATCAATTTTTCATCAAATCAGAGAAATGCATCTATAGCTAAGATTTAGTAGTTCCAATGTTTCCTTC
This sequence comes from Hyaena hyaena, assembly GCF_003009895.1. Taxonomy (NCBI): domain Eukaryota; kingdom Metazoa; phylum Chordata; class Mammalia; order Carnivora; family Hyaenidae; genus Hyaena; species Hyaena hyaena. Next base: position 1,083,721 of record NW_024080658.1, read on the forward strand.
CCTACCTCTTTCTTTAGGCAACAGGCATCATTGAACAATTTAGAATTAGATGTACTTTGTTCACTGTATGAATAATGCCATGTATTTCTAAGTTCTGGTAGAAAATTCATTCCAAGTATAATTCACATATAAGTCTGCGATTCCATGAACTCTGGATATGATTCACTGAAATATATCTTAATATTTGTAAATGTTGAACTAGAAGGAACTATTTCTGGGAAATAATTAGTATAGTATATAGTTTAAAGTGGGTGGATTTTCTTAAAGCAGAATGTCCATTTAAAAAGTATTTTGGCATAACCCAAGGATAGAAGAGAAAGAAAGTCTTAAAAAAAAAAAAAAAAAAAAAGACATGACAAACAGAATACGCTGTTGTAATGGTAAAAGTTTGTTTGCTGGGTTCTTCTTCTGTTATTACAGATAACATTAGACTGTAAGTATTTGATTACTTTATATCAGAGCCCCCTTGAACCTGCTAAGGTCACAAATCCTACATGACTTGTAGGCTTATCCTAAAAGGTATTATATTTTAGATAAGCATTTTTTGTTGAACAAAAAACGAAAAGGAGTGAAAAGTTTGGGGCCTGATAGAAAGTAAAGCACTTTTATTTTTCCATGCAAAGTACTTTGAACTCTTTGTTCAAGATATCTGGCTACATCTACAGTTGTTTCCATGGCATGTTTGTATGAGGGAAACCTGGATGGTTGTGTCAATGGATGGTGAGAGTGTTCACTTTGTAATTCACAACCAGGATTTCCCATTTCACAATACTAATCTATAGGGGTTATGTGTACTAAGCCAGATAATGTATTTATAGAGTCTTATAAAAAAAATTGTACCATAAGTGGTAGTTCCCTTTGTCATTTCCAACGAAGGCAAACCTTCCGGAAACAAAGAATAGGAACAGAGGGAGCCAGCAGATATGTAAGACTTTAGAATCATTTTAGGGGTTGCAACCTTAATGATATTTTCTTATGTTCCAAGTTATCCATATCTCCACCATCGTCTCACCCTGCCTTCTTTGCAGGCAGCCTAGGGCCAAGCAAAAGACAAAAGGTAAATAAAGATGAAAGCTCAGAAGGGAAGTAGCCATTGAATTGAACAGATGACTTAAACCCTTCCTTCTGTTCTAAAACATTATCTCTGTTCTGAGATCTAATCAAGGAGCAGGAAAGATGAGGGAGGAGGTTGTGGGTGTTGTGAACGGAAAGCTCAAACTAAACAGGAAGCTTATTGGGTTATTCAAGAACCAGTATGGTTTAGCTGACGGATTACAGGCTTCCAGTCAGACCAATCTGGTTTATGCTTCTGACTCCTCCACAAATGGCTACATGGAACATTTCCTGACATCCCTAAGCCTTAGTATCTGTAACTGTTAAATGGGGCTAATGACACATAACTCATATATTTGCTATAAATATTCAACTGGATAATATTTAGCACATATTTAGAAGTGTTCTTAAAGACCACTTTACCTAGGCACCAATATGACTCAAGATAATCATCATAAAATATTTTAAGGCGTATCTGCCTGCCCTTAGAGAAGAATCTAAACCAGAAATCTTTGTGGCTTATGCAAGGAGCAAACCATTGTTTGTGGTGGAACATTGCAACCCAGATATTCATTGGCAGAGACTTAAACCAGACTTTTAATAAGCCTGGGACAAGTAGCCAAAAAAGTATCTCCAATCAATTCTGTAATTCATGATATTGTTTATAGACAAGTGCCAAAATAGTGATATGGGTTGCTGACTCTAGGTATTAAATTCAGTAGTTTTCTATAGGCTGAAAGAGTACTTGAAATATATCAATGTAAATAACACCTTTAATGCATAATTTGAAAAAATTGTGTAAAAATTTTTACATACTCTAAATCGTGTTGCCCTAAGGTAAAATCTACCAAAAATGCTTCTGAGGCAAATTCCCAAAGATCCCCCAGACCAAGCCTGTACTGTCTTCTGTATACATGGACTTGGTTTGCTAATATTTTGTTTAGAATTTTTACACTTATATTTATGAATGAAATGGGTTTGAAGTTTTCCTTTCTGAAATTTTCTTTGTCTGGTTTCATTATTAACTTTCTATTAGCTTCATAAATTAAATTGGGGGAGACTCTATCTTTGTTTTCTGAAATAGGTTGAGTGATCTATCTTTGAAAATTTGGTAGAATTTACTGATGATGTCTGGTTCTAGTGTTTTTGTTTTTGTTTTTGTTTTTGTTTTTGTTTTTGTTTTGTGGGAAGAATACTAACCAGGGTGTTTCCATTCTCAGTGTTATAGGACTAGCCAGTTTTCCTATTTCTACTGAGGTCAGTTTTAGTAAGTTTATTTTTTCCTAGCAATTCATTTCTCTAATTCTTCAAGTTTATTATCCTAAATCTGTCAAAAGTGTTATTTTATTATCTTTTGAATCTCTTTTGTATCTGTTATTTCCCCCTTCTATTTGGAATACTGATTTTTTGTTACTTTTTTTTTTATTTCATGAAATACTCTAGGGAGGTGTCTATTTTTTTTTTTTTTTATCTTGTCTATGCTACCTTTAGATTTTTCTATTATGACAGATGTGGAATAATTTGATAATTTGAAATCTTAACCAACTTAACCAACCTTGCCACCCAGGCGTTCCATGATAATTTGAATTCTGATATGACCATTAGAGAATGTTTATTAATGTAACCCCCTCATATCCACAGATATTCCCAGGTTTCATAGCGGCTTATCACCCATTAGCCACAGTAATCTAACCTATGTCTCTATGACACTGGACCAGTTGTATTGTTATCGCTGTGGATACTAGATTTATTAGATTGAATATTAGATTTAGAACATGAGGGTTCAAATTCCAGGGCTTCTGCCTACTGGAGGTAAGATATTTAAACTCTCTGAATCTCAGTTTTCTTATCTCTTTTATTGTTAAAGTTTCCTATGGATCTATTTATTATAAAAAGTTTTATCTGTTCTCTGATGCTCACCGTCCTCCCCTCCTGACCACTTTATTTATTTAAGTTCTTTTTTTTTTTTTTTTTTTTGAGAGTGACAGAGAGACAGAGAGACAGCGTGGGCAGGGGAGGGGTAGAGAGAGAGGGAGAGAGAGAATCTCAAGCATCCTCCACACTGTCAGCACAGAGCCTGATGTGGGGCTCAAACTCATGAAACCCTGAGGTCATAACCCGAACTGAAACTTAGAGTCAGATGCTTAACTGACTGAGCCACCCAGGAGCCCTTCCTTCTGACCTCTTTAAAAAGCAAAACAGGGGCAATTGGGTGGCTCAGTCGGCTAAGCGTCCTACTTTGGTTCGGGTCATGGTCTCAAGGTTAGTGAGTTCAATCACTGTGTTGGGCTTTGTGCTGACAGCTCAGAGCCTGGAGCCTGCTTCAGATTCTTGTCTCACTCTCTCTCTGCCCCTCCTCTGCTCGTGCTCTACCTCTCTGTCTCTTAGAAATAAATAAACATTAAAAAAATAAAAACAAAAAGCAAAACAAATGAACAACAAAAACAAGCCCTTCTGCCTTGACTGTTCAGAGTCCAGTCAAGAGGTTTAGAGGGAAGACATGTAAGGTTTTATTCTCCTGGCTCTCACAGGCATATCCAAGAAGGTTGCTTCCTTAGGCCTCTCTTGTGTCATCCTGATCTACCTCTTGTAGTTCTTGGAGAGTTGCAAACAAGGCCAAGCTACATTTGTCCTTTAGGAGAAAATCCAGGACAGGAGGTGGGTTCTGTAAGCACTTGTTCTGTTGAGCAAGATGTGGCAGGGTGTGCAGAGGTGTGCTGCGCAGGGGCTAGAATTTGTCGGGCCAAGTTGCTAGGCCCTTACCTCTTGGGCCATGGAAGTTTCAAGCAAACAAATGCACAGTCAGGTTCTTACACGACTTTCAGTTCATGCATAGTTCTGTGAAGATGACAGTAAGCATGAAATGAAAGTGCACATGGGAGTGTTTTAAAATGTAATGCACTTTTGAAATAGCAGGTGTTCATAACATTGTCTAGTTTGAGAGACCTGATGTTTCAGAGGCCCGCCCTTCCCTACCCCCAGCCCCCTTTCATCCATATGCCTAATATGATTGCTTTGGGTCTGCAGCATATCTTGGCTAGGGGGAAAAAAATCTCAGACCTGGCCTGACTCTGCCCTTGGTAATGATATTTCGTTTACTTAATGTGGTTTCCTTTATGACTCTGGGCTTCTGCCACTGAAAAGTAGCTGCAAATTTACTGAGTCCAAGTTTGATTTGCAGGATGTTTTCATCAAGCTACACCTGGAATAATAGAGGTTTATTTTCCAGAGATGCCTGTAAGGAGGGAGTGAGAGCAGGGCTTCCTGCCTTTTGACGTAAAGCCCTATTCACATAGGATCTTCTGTCTAGGAAAGAGTAAAAACAATATTAGGACTTGAGTATTCAGACATTCTTTCAGCCCATTACTCACTTCCTGTCTTCAGATGTTAGGGGATAACTGTTAAAATAGTTACTGTATTTTCCCAAGGAGGAGAATTTATGATTATTTGCAGTCGTGAGGAGCCTGCAGCAAACTGTTGAGGGGTCAAGTCTGTAGACATCAGAATCCATGTCCTCTCAGTGCTTGCTAATATCTGACAATACACTTTAGGCTATTTGTGTGTGCACTGAATTATTTTCTGTAGCAGTTCCCAGGTTTTAGGTTTGTGTGCCTTTTCTCTTTGGCATGATCATAAAATCCTCAGAGGAAGGAACTTATCTCTTGCAGTGTCTAGCCCCACTGAGCACAGAGTAGGGACTTACTTTATATGCAGTGAATAAGTAGTGAAGTAATACTTTCAAGCACTGAGGATTTTGATAGCTTCTAGAGTTAGAAAAGAAATCGGTGGCCCTGCAATACATTTTCTCATTTAAATCTCAGAACAACAGCAACAACATGATAGTGATAGTTAAATGGGAGTACCAAGTACTCCCAGGCACTGTTCTAAGAGCTTCATATACGTTTTTAAAAATTATTTACTCCTCATAAAAATTCTTTGAGGTAGACTCTGTTATTATCAGCTGAAGAAACTGAGAGAGAGGTTGCATACCTTGCTCTAAGAAGCCCAGCTTGTACGTAGATTTGGAATTAAACCCAGATCCTTTGACTATGGAGCTCATTTTTTTTTTTTTAGTGTTTACTTTTGAGAGAGAGAGCACCAGTGGGGGAGGTACAGAGAGAGGTGGATACAGAGGATCTGAGGTGGGCTCCGCGCTGACAGCAGAGAGCCTGATGCGGGGCTCAAACTCATGAACTGCAAGATCATGACCTGAGCCAAAGTTGGACACTCAACTGACTGAGCCACCCAGATGCCCCTGGAGCTCATTTATGAAACTACTACATTGTATGGCTTCTCTTTGGAATGTGCCTCATTTTACAGATGAGGATTCTAAGACTGAGCTTGACAAACTGTCCTGTCCCTGTGTCACATAACTAGTATGTTGGTAATGAACATAGAAGAATAAAGGAATACAGCATGGTTTTACATGGTATACAACTGTTACCTGTCCTCACGGTATTAGGGTCTCTGGAGTAGGCATCTTAATCTCCCATGTTCTAGAAAGAACATGGAACTTGGCAGCTGGAAGGAATTTTAGAAACAATCTGTCCGTCCACAGAGTAGACAAATCTTTTCTGCAACATGGGACATACCTCTTCTGGTTTCTGGTTGAATGTCACTTGCAGTAGGGAACCCCCTACTTCACAGTGTTTTCTTACATTGAGCCCAAATTTTACCCCCGTGATTTGTATTCACTAACTGTGGCTCTAGTCCTCAGAGATAAACAGAATGAGTTTAGTCCAATCCACCACTTTTTAGGTCCCCTAAATCTTCTTTTTCCCGAGCTAACTCTCAAAAATGGCAACTGGCCCTTATGGGGTTTACTATACCAAGTTCCCTATACATTCCCTATACATTTTTTTTACTTATGTTAACACACTTAATCCAACAACAGTTTATGAGATCCGTGAAAGAATTAACATATGTTTAAGTCCATAGAGCTGAACTATAAGAAAGCTAGGAATTGGACTCATATGGCATAAGCCATCATCATAATGTTTATGTCCTGATGCTGCTGCTATCCGTGGAGGTTATGAAGCATGGTTGGAGCCTAAGGAAGGCATATCTGGATGATTTGAGAGGGAGTTTTTTTGGGAATGCAAACTGGTGCAGCCACTCTGAAAAATAGTATGGAGATTCCTCAAAAAGTTAAAATAGAACTACCCTGCGACCCAGCAATTGCACTTCTACTTATCCAAGGGATACAGGTGTGCTGTTTCAAAGGGGCACATGCACCCCATTATTTATAGCCATGCTATTGACAATAGCCAAAGTATGGAAAGAGTCCAAATGTCCATCAACACGTGAAAGGATATATGCATGTATGTACACACACACACACACACACACACACACACACACACATCGGAGTACGGCAATCAAAAAGAATAAAACCTTGTCATTTGCTACAATGTGGATGGAACTGGAAGGGATTATGCTAAGCGAAGTCAGAGAAAGAAAGACAAATATCATATGACTTCACTCATATGTGAAGTTCAAGATACAAAACAGATGAACATAAAGGAAAGGGAATAAAAATAATATAAAAGTAGAGAGAGGGACAAAACATAAGAGACTCTTAAAGAGGACAAACTGAGGGTTTCTGGAGGGGTTGTGGGTGGGGGGATGGGCTAAATGGGGAAGGGGCATTAAGGAAGACACCTCTTGGGATGAGCACTGGGTATTATACAGAGGGGATGAATCACTGGAATCTACTCCTGAAGTCATTATTGCACTATATGCTAACTAACTTGGATGCACATTAAAAAGAAAAAAAAAAAAGTTTTTACTTGAACTAGGCTTACAGGATACAGAGAGAAAAGGTTTCCATGCAGGAGAAACCACATTCGCAAAGAACAGAGGCAGGAGAGAACATGGCATGTTCAGAGATTAAAGAGAATTTCTGTATGGCTGATGTGTGAACTGTGGAGACCAAGAGGTGACAGCGGAGATGACAAGAACAGGTGGGCAGGGCCGGCTAGTGAGTGGCTCTGTGTGAACTGGAACAGACCGCAGCCCTCTGTTATGTGTCTCTCTCAGAGCAACGCTCTGGAGTGTTTATCTGTTGGTCTGATGTCTCCACCCCACCCCCCAACATTCACACTTATACCTCAATGCACTCACCTCAAGGGCAGGAAGCCCAGTCTGTCTTGTTGACTGGAATAACTCCAACACTCAGGGCCCTGAGCCCATAGCAGGAGCTCAGTAAACATTTGTTGAATTAATGGATAACCAAACCAGTTAGTGTGCTTCTAGGTGGTTCTACGACTCATGGAATTGGATAGTCTCCGTGAGTCTGTGGAGGTATCTCTGGGGGGCAGTGATCTTGCTTCATTGAAGAATCAAGGCAGACTACATCGAATAGCTGTACTATCTAAAATAGGATAATTTTGAGATAGATTTTTAATTGGAGGCCAATAATTACTCAGCAAATATATAACCAGTTTATTTTATTCCTGATGCCACATATGAAAACTTAGCAGCAGAGAGCCTGGGTGGCTCAGTTGGTTAAGCAGCTGACTCTTGATTTCAGCTCAGGTCAATGATCTCACAGTTCATGAGTTCGAGCCATGTGTCAGGCTCCATGCTGACCTTGCGGAGCCTGCTTAGGTAGGATTCCCTCTTTCTTCCTGTCTCTGTGCCCCTACCCTGCTCATGCTCTGTCTCTCTCCCTTTCAAAACAAACAGATTAAAAACAAAACAAAACTCAGCACCTTCACCCAGAAGGTCCGTATGACTTCATGAGAGCCTTTGGGCCATCCTTCAAATGTCTCTTAAAATCCTACCTTCAAGGACCACCATCCCCATCCCAGCATGATGGAAGCGATGATTCTTCTAGGCAACTCTGCTGAACCAAAGGAAAAGTAACTTAAGTACTTAATCTCAACATAGACTTATTGTCACGTTTGTCAGAAGCCCATGGGGTTTGGTAGAAAGTCAGAAGATACATGTACCTAAGGACTAAGAATGTGACACACATTTTTAACAGGGCTATTTGCTGGGCAAGACACACAGCAAAATGAGGTAAGAAAAAAAAAACTTTTTTATGTTGTCAGAAGAGTTAACTTCTTAAAGAATTGTAGAATGTTTGAAGGGTAAACAAAATGAGGTCCAGCAGGGGAAGTGACTTGCCCACTTGCCCAGGGCTAGACAGCTCATTAGGGGCAAAGTTGGTCCCCAACTCCCACGTCCACCTCGCCACCCCACCCCCTGAGAGCTTAGCTGTACCCTCCAAGAAGCTTGTATCACTTATTCCACCATTTCTTGGCCTTTTTGGAAATATTGATGACCTCCCTCTGCTTCTTTCCTAAGATGACCTAGGAAAATGCCATTAAAGGAAAGTCTTATATTGCATTTTGTCAGCAAATCCCACTGTCACTAACCTGGCCCAACCTGAGAGTTTCACTCGTGGTCCTAACAGCCAGATTTCTTGCCTCCAGCTGGTCCCCTTTCCCCTTAATCACATTAGAAAATGCACGTTTTGTATTCACATCCCCCAGAGTAGTGACATATTTCTTTTCCTTCCTGTAATCTGGAAATCTTTTTTTTCTGTTTGTTTTTGTTGTTATTTTTAAGACGACGAGTTGCACGTATCAGAGGGACTTGCTGGCTCCTCAGAAACCAGCCTGGTAGGAGAGCTGATTGGATTTGCCTAAAGCATTTCCTCATTAGTAGCCTGTGTGTGCCTTTCCTTTCAAATGTCATCTGGCCGCCTCAACAAAGATTTAATTGTGGCAACTTGGGGCCCTCGCAAACTTGGGCTTCATGGAAGGTTCTTTGGAAATCTTCACAACTGCTTGTCCTTGAGATGACAAACCAGAAACGTATTGAAAGTGACTTGGTGGATTATTGGTTCGAAGACCACTCCTTATGGCTCTCCTGCCCTTTTTTTGCAAGTGAAGATTGGAATTTTAATTGCTCAACCACAGTTTTTAATTCATGATGCCCAGAAAGGGCATGGTTTATTAATTAGTTCTGATTATGAGGCACCTCGAACTGGGGCCTGGCTGTTTCTTGATCGGTTTCAACAGCTCTGAAATTACTGTCTGTAAGGACACAGAAGTGTAATTATGCAGACACTGGCTTTTCGGCTCTGCCAGGTTAAACCCTCTAATATGCATACATATTACAATGTCTTAAGAGGCATTTATTGAAATGCCATAGTTTAATAGTTTAGGCTTACAAAATCAAGCTCTCTTATGTTACAGGCAATAGCCAGTTAATTGGATGTTTTCTCCCAGTGCATAAAAATGTTGGCTTAAATACACACACATTTAATTAATTTAAAAAAAAAAGTGTGAGAAACAGTATTACTTCGTAGTTAAAAGCAAGAACTGCGGAGCCAGGCTGCTCGGATTTGATTCCTGCTTCTGCCTTTTCCAGCACTGTGACTTGGGGGTATGACTTACCCCTTTTCCATCTCTGCATCTTTGGTAAATGAGGATGTTCACACAGCACGTGTCATAGATGGTTGTGAGGGTCTAACGAGTGAGTACACAAAACACTTAGCAGAGTTCATGGGATCTGGTCAGTGTGCTTTTTACTGGTCTCTCTGACACATTTGTTTGTATTTATGTGTTATTAAACCTAGTTGTGATGTGCTGACAGAATTAGGGGTATCTTTGTGTGGTAGGAGCTGAAACTTTCCCTTAATATCTATTCTCTTCTTCTTCCACAATAATGGCCTCTCCTCCTCACCTCCTCCTCACTTTCCAGCTGGATTGGCACCAGGTTATCCAGAGTTAAGAGTAAAATTTATTTTCCCTCTAGAAATGGCCATGTGGCTAAATTCTGGTCAATGGTTTGTAAGCATATATAATGTGTCAACCTCTGCAAAACATTCTTAAAGGAGGAAGCATGGTGTGACCATCGCTTCTTCCTTCCTGCTGATGGGAATTTGGTTAATGTGACTGGGACTCAAGCAGCCACATAGGATTAACAGATGGCAGGCTAGAGATGCAGAGGAGGAAGGGCCATAGGACTGAGCCCCTCACAACTCCAGAGAGCAAAGCTGCCCTGGCAGCCCTTTTCTTTTGCTGTAGACTTTTAGCAAAAGAAAAACAAACCTTTATATCATTCAATACACTGTAATTTGAGCACCTGCTGCAGTCAGATCTAGTCTCTGGGAAACACTCTGCCCTCCTGAATTGGACCATTCTCTCATTATTTTGACTGCAATGTGTAGAAATCTCAGGATGCTAAGGCACAAAGAACCATGAAAAGGTTTCACCTACACTTTGTTTTCTGTTAGAGGCACTGTTTTACCACACCCAGGCATGGCCACACTGTTCTTACTGTGCTTGAGGGGAGAACGGACTTGGCCTCAAGCCTCGATTGGTGATTGGAGATGAACTACTCGACAGTAGAATTATGCACAGAACTGATGTCAGAAGGGATATTCTGACAATTTTATTACTGCTTCCGGACCAAAAATTGTGGGCCGTTGGAGAAATATAGTGGCAATTTTCTGTTGCTTTCTTTGTTATCCACAAAAACGAGTTTCTCGATTTTCTCTTTTCTACACATATCAACAAGAATCAAGATTCATGAACAAAGGGGCTTTAGGCAGGGAGATGTTGATGTTATCTGTCCTTTCTCAGGACAGACGTGGAAACCGTTGAGTGATTTCAGTATATCTTGTTCAGGAACAGTGATAATAATCTCTTGTGTTTTCTTCTTGTTTCTCCCCTCTCCCCACCTTGGAATTGAAAACTTGTTTTCTGGTGGTTCTAGAGATCTCTGGACTCCTTTAGGGATTTGGCTGAGCTTTCCTCACAAAATTAGTGAAAAGGAGAGTGTATACCTAAGGCTCTAAGAAGAAACAGCGTGCCTGAGGTAGAAAGCAGGATGATCCCTTATTTCTATTTGTCTTAACTGGGGAAGAGGCCAGGCATTGTTCATCAAAATTAAGTCAGGTTTCTGGAAGCCATGGAGTGTTGTCTTTCCTTCAGGAAAATCCTTAGCCTCTGCCACATCTGTCTACCCTTTCCTTATGGGGTTCCCATTAGACATACATTAGACCTTCTCACTTCATCCTCCACATCTCTATCTTACGTTTTCCATTCTTTTCAATATCTTTGTGCTACAATCTGTATAATTTCTTCTCATCTACAAGTCACTCACGAATTCCTTCTTTTGATATGCCTACCTATTGAAGTTTTAATTCTGGTTTGTTATTGTAGTTATATATTATATAGCAATAATTATTAGTACTGGTACTACTACTACTAGACATTTCTTTTGGTGATTTCACTAATCTGTTAGGTCACTTTAAAAAAATATTCTCTGGAAGATTCTCTCAAGCTTTTCCTTTGTTTCTTTACACATGGTAAACATATTTGTTGCTTTGTTGTCTGTGTTGTCCCTGCTGTCAGTTATTTTTACTAGTTCTGGCTCTGCTATCTTGTTTCCATGTGTGCAACACTTCCTTAGATTTTATGCTGTTCATTGCCCTTAAAAGTGATTTACAGGGACCCTTTGAAGCCTAGGATGAAATTGCCTTCCTCCAGAAAGGATTTGCCACTGATTTTGCTAGTTCCCTAGAGACTTGTCTAGCTTGGGACCTTTTTAAACCAGGTTTAAGATTTAATCACTCATGGATAGCATAGTCCTCAGCACATAATAAATGACTGATAAATTTTGGCTGAATGAATAAATCTTTAAGTTATCATACTTACTTTCTTAACTTAATTTCTCTGTATGTTCAGCTGGTCAGTTAAAGGATTACTGTTTTGAATACCATTTCCAATGGGGTGTCCTTTATTCAAGATGGTGATTGTCATGTCTTCTCTCCTTCATAAATTCTTCAACTCTGTGCTACACAGGAAGTGGTTACTTGGTAAATATGCTTCTGGGCTAAGACTTGCCATCCTCCCCATGCTTCTGGCCATGAGTGGGTCAAACCACACATTTCTGGGACTCCTTACACTTTCCATGGATAGTTCGAGTAAAACTCAGATTATCTCTGGCAGCAACTCCCCGTGGCTCTGTAATTAGTGGATCTACCTCTGATATCTTTTCTCTTTAGGACTCCTGCTCTTCCTTTGCTCTCCATAGCCAACCTCTGACTCTGTCATTCCCTCACTCATAGACCAAGACCACCATGGCTATCATCACTGGCTATGGAGTGAAGTCCAAGCCTATTAGCATGTCTTTTTGCCTTTTTTTTTTTTTTTTTGTCTAGTTGGGGTAGCCAGATTTCATGAAAGAATGTGATCTCTGGAAAGTCCAACTCCAGCTCCATTACTTACCAGCCACAAAATGAAACTTCTGTGCATTGTTGTGCCGGTGTGTAAAATAATATTAGTCTTGCAAGGGATAAGGTATGTAGAGTTCCTAGGTCCATCAGAATAAGAATAGCTCTACAAAACATTTCTTTCTAGTAGGGTCTGAAAGGAATGACAGTTTATTTTCCTATTGCTTATGGACAGATGGACACTCAGAACGTGTCCTGGCCCATGTTTTCTCTGACCTTGGTTGCCTTATAAATAAAGGGGTGGCTTGGGGCGCCTGGGTAGCTCAGTCCATTAAGTATCCAACTTCGGCTCAGGTCATAATCTCATGGTTCACAAGTTCGGGCCCCACGTCAGACTCTGGTGACAGCTAGGAGCCTGGAGCCTGCTTCAGCTTCTTTGTCTCCTTCTTTCTCTTTGCCCCCTCCCCTGCTTTTAGTCTGTCTCTCCCTCAAAAATAAGTAAACATTTAAAAAATTAAAAAAAAAATAGGGTGGTGCCTTGAACGGTCATACTGAAGCTTAAAGGTGGGAAGGTATGTATGTAAAGCGTCTGGAGGCATACTTGGCACATCGTTAGGTATATAATACATGTTCCTTCTTTATTCCATTCAAACTGAGGTCCAACTTGCCTTTCCTATGGGATTGAAATACAAATTGAAAATCAGAGTACATTATATAAAAGAAGGATTGCTATTCCTTACTCTCTAAAGTCCTATCTTCCCTTTAAAGCCAAGTTCAAATGACATCTATTCTATGAAGCATCTCTGGATTCTCACTTCTACAACACTTATTTCCTACTCCAGCCAGAAGGATAATAATGCAACCAAAGGAGAACCTTCAAACCAGTTCAGCTATATTTGAATTTCCTGTATATCAACAAGTATGATTCTATACAAAGCTAAGCTGTGCTCTAGCTTCTACCAAAACATTTTTAGAGATTAAAAAAATTCAATGTCTTCCAAACCAGTCTATTTATTCTAGCTTTGGACAACTTAAATCTGTCCTCTTAAATTTTCTGCATTTGTTCCTAGGTATGTTTGTATTCCTTTTTGAAATATATTGCCCACAAATAAACAATATTCCTTAAAATACACTGTCCACAAATGCCCTTTCTTCTTCTGTAACTGCAGCCTGTGCTAACAGATTTGTGGGGACCATGGAGTTGTTTTCTCCTAACTACACTTATATTCAGTTAAAACCCTGAGATCTCCTTCTCAAATATGTGTTGGTATTAAATGACATCTCCTCTGTCTTGAATTAGTGTGGCTATTTTTGATACCTGTGGCCGAGTTCCCCAATACCTGCCCATATTTCTTGCATCTCGGTGTGTTTGGCCTGCTTATTATATTGCCGTGAACCTAACTTGTCCCTCATATGTGATGCAGTTTCCTCATGAGTTATCCCAACATACTGTCTTCCTGTTATAACACTCAGCTCATTCTGCTTTGTGCGCTGTTTATGTGCTTGTATTATGTCACAGTCTTGGGTGGGGTTCCTGAGAAGCAGAGCCTCTGTCTGCGGGACCAGGCGGCATCTCTGTAGCTTCCCAGACTTGGTGGCTTCTGTTGGTTTAACAGCTGTTTTCCAGAGCAGGTGGGCAGCTAAGAGTTGTTCTCAGCCAACACACAGCAGCTGGGAAATACATGCTCAGGCTGGTGGAAAGGATCTGATGGCACCGAGCAGCATCCACTATAGTCACCCATGATTTTGAACTCTGGAGATGGAAACTATCTATTGTTTATTTTTGCAGTCTCTGTAAACCTGGCCTCATGTCTTGCACAGTAAAGGCATTAGATTGTGGATTTGAATCATTAAAGATCTGGAGTAAATGTCCACAATCCATTTTCTAGTTTGTATCCAGTCCAGTCCACTGCCGCTTGTAATAACAGATACTGGTGAGGAACTTCTCCAATCCCCTGCCCCCGCCCCACCCACAGACAAGCACAGAAGCAGACTGTGCGAGTGATAGAGGGAAAGATATGGAAGTTTATGTTGCATGTTCCAAGAATCTAGTTGCCCTGTCAACTTAGAAGCTGTCTATGGACCACATGTTTAAATTCAGAATAGGCAAACAACTTCCTTTTTTTTTAATATATTTTTTTTTTATTTTGAGAGAGAGAGAGACAAAGCATGAGCATGAGGAGGGGAGAGGCAGAGAGAGAAGAAGAGAATCCCAAGCAGAGTCTGTGCCTTCAGTGCAGACCCCGACATGGAGCTCAAACTCACGAACCATGAGATCGTGACCTGAGCCAAAATCAAGAGTCAGACCTTAACCAACTGAGCTGCCCAGTTGCCTTGGCAAATAACTTATTAAGACCAAAGAAACACATCGGAGAGAAGGATTTCAGTTTGCTCCACTAAGCTCTTGAACTATTTTTTTTTTAATTTTATAAAAGTAATATGTGCATATTGGCTAAACATAAAAATGGTATAAAAGAGTGATAAATGAATAGTAAAGTCTATCTCTCCATCAGCTTGGGTTTAATTTCCACTCCCAAGAGCTAACTGCTGTTAACATTTTCTTATGTTTGTATCTAGAAATAGTTATATATATATATATATATATATATATATAACTTATGTTATATGTTATGTGTATATATATATATACACACACACACAAGGCTATGTATTTATGATTTATATGCAAGAGATTAGAGCTCTACCATTTTTATTTTTTTTTAATGTTTTATTTATTTCTAGGAGAGAGAGAGAGAGACAGTGTGAGCAGGGGAGGGTCAGAGAGAGAGGGAGTCACAGACTGAAACAGGCTCCAGGCTCTGAGCTGGCAGTCAGCACAGAGCCTGACGCGGGGCTCGAACCCACAAACCGTGAGATCATGACCTAAGTGAAAGTCGGACGCTTAACCGACTAAGCCACCCAGCTGCCCCTCTACCATTTTTAAACTAATAATAGATCGTGTAGATCTTTCTACATCAGCACATCTATAGCTATCTTATTTTTTAAAATGACTGTACAGCTAGCTGTCTTACGGTTTATTATTTTTCTTATGGACATTGAGATTGGTCCTAGTTTTCAGCTCTTTCAGAAAGTATTTTTGCTCTTACTAATTTTTTCCATTGCAAAATAAGTATCCTTTTATGTAAGTTTTTTTTTTCTTTTTTTTGCCTGTATGTGCTTAGCTGTATTAAATTAAAAATCCTATTCTTGCTTCTGAACAGAAAAATGATGTCATGGGTAGAGAATGTGGCTACCAAATTCCCAACTTCTGTATTGAACAATTATGTGCCTTTAAGCCTAAGAAGGATGATTTCTCCTTCTTTGCCCGTTTGTCTCTCACCCTCTTCCCCAGAATGCAGTTTATAATCAGAAAAGATAAAAGTTGTCATAGTTGAAAAAAGCTGAAAGTAATTCTCAAGTTCAGGTCATCATAATGGCAAATTCTAAAAACCACTTTGGTATAGAATTTAAATAACAGAAAAACTATTTTGAGAGGCACAGAAATTGTGGATCTTGCTCAGAGTTTAAGAGGTTCCGTATTAAGACCTCATCTAATGCTAGTTTCAAAAAAAGCAATCAGACCTTCCAGAAATCCAGCCCTGATGTACTTAAAAGCTGTTGTCTTTCTCTTTACAGTGAAGTACATGCGAGAAGCCACACCCTATGTGAAGAAAGGCTCCCCAGTATCAGAGATTGGCTGGGAAACGCCTCCGCCAGAGTCCCCTCGGTTAGGGGGCGGCTCCTCAGACCCCCTGTCCTCGCAGGCCTTCTCCTTCCACAGAGATCGGAAAAGCATCCCCCTCAAGATGTGTTACGTCACTCGGAGTATGGCTTTGGCTGACCCTGAAAACAGGTAAAGAGCCCCGAGATCTCCTCTGGCATTGCCATGGCTATGCCTACATTCTGAAAACACTCCTTGGTTTCTACAGAGTAGCCTGAAAGGGTCCCACAGAGATAGTGTTGTGTGTTCAAGTCAGGCCTCCCTCATTCCCTTCCTCCAACCTTCTTCCTTTCTTTTATCCCCTTGACTAATCTGGGTACTGAGCTTGGGTTCTGGAAAGAGTTGAAGAATTGAAGTCAAGACGCTAAGTGTCTTCCCTGACTCTCCGGTTGCTAGTTTATGTGACTTTGGTAGAAAGGGATATACACAGAATCTGAAGCAGGCTCCAGGCTCTGAGCTGTCACCGTAGCACCCAACACAGGGCTTGAACTCACGAATTGTGAGATGGTAACCTGAGCTGAAGTCAGATGCTTAACCAACTGAGCCACCCAGGCACCCAGATAATAATATTCATTATTAATGTTAGGTAATAATGGGAGTTAGGAAAAAAAGGGAGTGGCTTTGATCCAACCCTGGAGTGCTATCTCTCAAAGCCTGTACACGATTTCTCATGCCATGGGATAGATATATCACCCAATCCATGGCAGTTATAAGGAGTCCAGCAAGACCAGCAAATTTGTGGGCCCCTGTTTCCCCAGACATCTTATTTAACTCATCTGAACAGGAGACATCTACCTGGGAGGAAAATGAGAGCCATGTAGAAGAGAAGGAAGAGGAATGGAGCCAGCAAATGGCAAATCTTGGTGACCTTGGCAGACACATTCAAATGCTAAAAATAGGGACAGCTCTACTGGCCCTTATTTGTAACATGTGTGGGACAGCTGCAGCCTACCCAAGTGGGATGCATTTGGCTGTGCTCTGAGCTGCTGAAGGGGAAGAGCCAAAGGGAGCAGGGATGGGGGGAAGTTGCCTCCTCGGCTCAGAGCTCAAGGCCTTTCTCATTCTCTTCCTAGTAAGCTTGCTCTAAGGAAGTGGCCAGCCCCTCTGACTCCAGCAGCTGGAGGACCCACTCTCCTCCCCTCACCCCTCCCAGGCCAGTTGTGTCTGTAAGGAGCAGTGGTTGTAGGAGAGAGTGGGGAGGATCAGCCAAAGAGGCATTGGAGTAGGCAGCCTGGCAAGGAGGCAGAATTCGCCCACTCTTCCATGAGCCACTCGAACCTGTTCTATGTTTTGTCTGCCTTGATTTCTGCTGATTTTCCTGAGCCTTCTGTTGATGCCCTGGTTACTCTGCATTTGATCTTTGCGAGTCTCTAAGCTACCAAATCAGACAAGTCCTTTCTTCCAAGAGTCTGATGTCTAATTCATCATTTATCGAGTGCCCATCTTGTGCCGGGCGTTATGCTAAGTTAGTTGAGACCAGAGGCTGCAAAGTGGCAGCCTCCAGGTGTACCCAGGTGGCAGATATGGTCTGTCTAGCGTGTAAAAGAAATATGAATTACTTACCACGTTGAATCATTGGGAAATTTCACATTAAAAAGCCAGATTTCTGCTTTTCTAGACAAATGGATAGATCTGGGGGTGTTATTAGGCCCACGTTGCTGCAGGCAGGTTTCTAATCTACAGGAGCCCGGTCGAGGCCTCTCCTCCTTGTATAAGGGAATGAATTCTCCTCAACACTCCTATTGCCACACCCTTGGGGGATTCCATTAGTTACCTGCCTGGTCCTTGAGACTGTACCCCTCCTTAGTCCTCTAAACAGCCCTCTGAGTTTCTCTCATTATCCCCACTCTATAGATCAAAACTGAGGCTTAATTTTTATAGACATTCCAAACATCATATGCCTAAAATACAGTTTTGCTGGGTTTTGAATCCAAGCCTATGGTGTGGGTGACAGTGTCAGTTTGCCATTACCAAAAAAATGCAGAGACTAGGAAATGTGGAATATTTTAGGAGAGATTCGTGCCCGGGGAGAGAGCTTAAGTAGATGATTTCTAGGGTTGTTTTCAGCTGCGGACTATACACTCTAACTTCCTCCTAAGGCACTGAATTCTATTTTAAAGAAGATTTTGGGACACATCAGGCCTTAGTTCAAACATTGGAGACTTCCTTTGTCAATCCAGAAGACAGAATGGATCTTTAAACTTTTATATCAGTGGCCTTCAATCCACCATTGATGAGGCGGTGTGGGAGGGCCTAGCCTGGCAGAGTATGAGAACCACAGGGCAGGATTGAAAATGAGAATCCAGCTAAGCCAGAGGGTCCAGGAGGAGACTTCAGTCCAGATAGACCCAGAACTGCTGGTAATGAGATTGACCTTTCACAATGTATCCACATATCAAATCACCATGCTATACACTTTAAATATCTTAAAATTTTGTCAATTATACCTCAGTAAAGCTGGGGAAAAAGATTATGGTTTTACGTGAATCTTGACCCTGGTCAAGGAAGAGAAGAAAAGAAAAAGGAAACAAATATTTAATGGAACTCCGGTTACATACTGGGCAGAGTATAATGTACTAGTCAGAAATGTGGTCTCTGCAAAACCCAAGTCAGTGCTGAACACAAGACGCACCAAACACGAAGTGATTTTAAAAGGCAAAAAACAAAGAGATGGGTAAAGCATACAAGGCAAATGTACACTAACAGCGTTAACAACAAAAAGTACCAGTTTAACTTGATGTGTGACAGGGTAAAATGCAGACTGAAAGCATAAAACAGGACAGAACTGGTTGATGCTGCAGACCGGAGTTCACAAGGAACATTCAACAGTTGCAAATGTGCCCCAAATAACACAGTAGTGGCCTTTGTAGAAGATGCAGGAAGAAATAGAAATGTACTAATATGAGGTCATTCAACATGCCACTCTCAGTCCAAGTCAGGGCACATAGACAAAAGGTCAAAAAAGATCTAAAAGACCCAAACAACATCATTAACAAGGGAGACCCAGATACATCACAAACTTGGTACACTAATAATAAAGAATATGCTTTCCTTTCGACTCCAGATAGAACACTGACAAAATTAACTATAGATTAGCTCACAAAAAAATGCAATAAATTTCATGAGGTAGGAATACTATAAACAACATTCTCTGACAAATAGTGGAATAAAAGTAGGAAATGAATAACAAAACCGAAGCACAGAAAGCCTTTCTTCTTGGATTTTTAAAAGCTGTGAAATAACTCTTGGGTCAAAGGGGAAACAGAAACTGAAATTGTAGCATTTCTTAGAAAATGAACATAACGCATATGTTAAACATAAAAGAGAAAGAAAGAGAAAAGGAGCGTCATCTATGCAGCGAGCGAGACCCACGATGGATTCTCAGCTCTACCACTTACGCATGAATTTCAGCAAGTGTCTCATTCACTCTAAATAACAACCCTCGGTAGTAGGTACTCTGATCTCTATTTCATAGACAATGAAATGTAGTTCAGAAATGAGAGCTGAAGCCAACAGTAGATCTGGGTTCCAACACAATGTCTGGCTTCTTAATCATGATACCCCATTGCCTGTGACTCTAGCCTCTGGCAGAACAGCTCCCTTGGACTGTCAATGCAATGGCCAGGAGTCAGTGGGCTCCTGGATGCTAAAACCTGAGAACTAATGACAAATGCCACAGCATCTTGGGACTAATCCCCTCAGTTGGTGACATATAGCCACTTATAGTTTGCATTAAAAACTCTAATGTTCAATTTCTCAAATAGAAAAGGCCATAGAACAGCAGGCAGGATTGCTACTCTTTCTGTGGAAAAGGTCACCCAGCAGGCACTGAATCCACAAGAATATGTCACTGCTAGTGGTTGTCAATGATTACAACACTTTTTTTTAAAAATTCTGCTTCATAAATAACTCGTTGTTCATATTTGGCTCTTCGCTGCCCTTGTCCAGAGACACACCCCCAGTCCTCCAGACTACTTGGACATATTCCCTACTGGGTGCTTTGTTTCCAGCTTGTTCCTTCCTCATCCTCTACCATCTACCCTACACCCAGCTAGCCAAGGGAGTAAGAAAGACCCAAAATGTGTCCATTTGCTGAAGATGGCTCCCTGTCACCTTCACTGATATCAGAACTACTCAGTATTACATAAAAGCCTTATGTAATAAGGTCCTGGACCTTCCCTAAGTGTCCTGCTCTTCCCATCTCATCCTCTATTCCCCAGCCACCCTTAAATAATTTACTTTCCTGACCACTTCCTAGTCACCTTTTAAAATTCAGGTGAGACACTGGTCACACTATACCCTGTGTGTAGATCTGTCCATGAAAGCAGCTTTCATAATGACTTGAGATTTTTTCTTATGTGCTTACCCATTTCAGAAAGTTATCAAGTCCCTTGAGATCTGAACATCCCATGTTGTCATTTTAATATCCCCACTTCCTAGAACATTGCTTGATACAAAGCAGGCATTCAAAAATATGTGCTATGTATGATATATGGCATATTTGTCTGTCAATTTTTGGTATTCTTTACTTTCTCCCAAACTTTAAGGAAAAAAATACCTTCCACTAAAAATCCTCGGGAATAAGAGAACAAATAAAAACAGTTCTATCTTGACAGGTTCAGCAAACTTAAATAAACCATAACAACCCACTAACGAAGCCTGTTATTGGGTTGAAAGCAGATGGACCTTTATGGGTGGTGTATGAAGCTTTTGTCATGACTATGTGGTCCAGTAATAGACTCCACTGTAGATCTTCATGGGTAAATTATGAAGCAGTGCATACAATGTTTCTTGAAAAACTGTGTGCTTTTTTATTTACAGTGTACAAGTGAAAAGTCCACAGAAGATGACATTGTTATTTGAAATGGAAATCCTCCACTCAGCACACAGTGATTCAGAGGGGTATGATCTGATAAGTCCTGTGGTAGATGTGGATATGTTCTCACAAAATGCCCTCAGTGATGTTACCACAGCCCAGTGCCCAAGTTGTAGCCACAGAAGGTCAGAAACCTGATTAGTGGCGACACTGGATCCATCTCCGAGGAGTGGGCTAATATTAACCCAAACAAATGCAATTGTTAAGCAGATGTAAACACTCAAGTGGGACAATATATATGTCCTCCCTTTACAGGCAGTCTGTATTAGAAGACAAGTATAGAAATAAGCAGTATAGGGGCGTCTGGGTGGCTCAGTCTCAGTTAAGCATCCAACTTCGGCTCAGGTCATAATCTTGAGGTCCATGACTTCAAGCCCCGCATTAGGCTCTGTGCTGACAGCTCAAAGCCTGGACCCTACTTCATTATGAGTCTCCTTCTCTTTCTGCACCTCTCTCTCTCTCTCTCAAAAGTAAATAAAGATTTAAAAATATTACAAAAAAAGAAAGAAGCAGAATATCAAAACACCCAGTAACAAAAAGAGTATGGACTTTCAAGGCAGCCTAAGCAATAGATTCTCTCTATGTGAGTTCAGTTGTCACCATGTTATCCATACAAGAAATGCTAGCAGACCTTAAGGGATACATTTTAGACAAGGAAGCTAGAAGCCACCCCTTCCAGAATGAGGAGAACTTTGCCAGGATAGCCATTATGTTTATTATTGCTTTACTGAGACCCCCCCCCATCTCCTTTGGGCTGTGCATAAATGGGTGGGGCTACCCTACATGGATGCCCCCCTTCCCTTCTATTCTTCCAGTCTTATTCCTAATGTGGACCAGAACAGCGGACCTTGTTTTTGCTCATAAAATTAAATAACATTCTAGTCTTGGCTCTCCAAAGTTGCTCCCTTTGTTCTGAGTTTAGATGATCCTAAGCACTTTAGTTACACATTTGGAAACACAAGGTCTTTTGGTAACCACCAGAAAAGAGTAATCACTTTACTAGTTGAGCCTGATTTCCTACTTTTCCCAGTGTTTGGGGGCACACTATTGTCCCCCTCACCCAAAGCTTATGTAGAGTTCTCAACTGTACTCTTCAAACTTGGAATCCTATTGAAAAGGCCTCTCTATTAGGCCAACTAGGGTGAAGATTCATGAGGTTCTACTACCCATCCTGTCTCTATAGGAAATCCTTGCTCATGAAAAGTGCTACTCCTCTTAAGAGGCTTACAAAGTGTGTGCTTTCTTGGTTCTGTTTTCTCCAGGCTGGTTGGGTACACCATGGTGGCCTAATAACGGAAAGTATTGCTAGCACACCATGATTGACAATGCATTTTGGAGACAAATGGAAAATGTAAACTCAATTTACAGTGGCACTATAGTAAGTGGACACAGTTTCAGTGTCTAAAAACAGAGGCCCAAATTAACCACCTGCTAATATCAGTGAGCATAACTCTGGAGGTGAGGTTAGAAAATAGGAGTTTGGATCTCAGTTCTGTCACTTAGTCCCTTTCATTTTAGGTAAATGACCTAATCTCTCTGATTCTGAGCTTCCTTGTCTATAAAACATGCTTGCTGACACTGACCATATAGAACTGTTATAAGGATTTGATGCCCCTGTAGGCACCCCCAATTCCTGGCAACATAACTGTGCCATAAATGCAGCTTTCAATTAAAAGATCCTCAGTCCTGGGTGCCAGGGGAGGGAGGAGTTTTCTTCCCAGCAGAAAGAAGTTTCCAGGTCATCTCCTCAAACTGTTGGGCAGAGATTATTTTGTAAGACATTCTTTCACAGAGGTTTTTAGCCTTTTGGGATTTCTGGCTCTCTGCAGGAAGCTCGTTCCAGTTTCCTAAGTCACAGAGCCTTAACTATTATGTATGTGTCAAACTCCAAGTCCTCAGCCCACTTCTACTACCAACATACCATGACCCCAATACTCCAATACTCACCACCATTGTTTTCATTGCCCTCCCGTCCTTTTTTTTTTTTGATATCTGGGAGTTTCCTTTTCTTTTTTGCAAGCTCAGTAGTACATTAAAGCCCAAACAAACAAACTTTTCTTATTACATCTTATCTGGTATATCCAGGTATTAATAAGCAGAAGGGTTTCTGAATTTATGTAAACCACTGTGGACCTAGAAGCCTCCTCACATGGCTAAGTTAAACTTTTACCATCATGTATAAAACTAAAGTCAAACAAACAGACAAACATGACTGTTATCTTTTACATGATCTACCACTTTCATTTGAAAGTGTGGACTTTCTTCTACCACCAAGAGCACCATTTTGGTCATGTTTATTCATCTCTCTGTATCTATCTGTTATCTTTGTCTATCTATCTGTCTATTGTCTCTATCTACTATAGGTCTATCACATTATGTATCTATCTATCTATCTATCTATCTATCTATCTATCTATCTATCTATCCATCTATCTATCCATCCTTGCTTTGTATCTAGATAACCCCTACTGAAGTATTTTTACTCTTGAAAGGTATGGATAAAAAGAGATGACCTTGGTATTTTATTCAACAGTGCTCACATTCTGCTTTTGAGAAATACAGGAAGTGAAATATATAGTAACGTTTTAACAGTTTGTTTAAAGGTGGTTGGGAAAGGAAAGTTCAGGGAAGTTGGGCTGAAGTAGTCAGAAATCTGAAATAGGAAATAAAGTCTTAAACAGCTGTGTCATTTTTTAAGTGTACATAGGCAAAGTAAGGAGACATGACTTTAGCATTCACAACAGACCTAAGAAAACAGATAAGACACTCCTTTTTAAATGTTATTTTAATGAAAGTTTAAATGTTACCAAAATAATAAAAGCAGATAGTTTTTAAAATATTTATTATTAAAAAGTAATGGGTGTTTATCATTCATTTTGAAGCCTATTTGTAAACCATGAGAGAGACTCACATGTAGGATCTGGGAAATTTTCTCACATTATGTATTTGGTAATGTCCTCCATTTTCTTTGTTCTTTCTCTCTGGATCCCCTGTTGGAAAGATGACCTCATGGATTGATTTTTTTTATGTCTATTTTTTTCTCTACTACTTCTGTCACATTTCTTAAGCTTTAATTTTGTGACCCTTTTCATGAATATATTGTGTTTAAATTTTACTTATTATATTTTAGCTTTTTTTTATTCTCTGAATGTTCCTGTTTAGTGGAAATTTGTTCTTGTTTTATGGATGATATATTTTATCTTAATTCTTGGAGACTATTAATTAGGTTTGTTTACTTTTCTTTGTGCTCTTTGTTTTTCCTGTTATTCTTTTTTCTGTTTGTTTGTTTGTTTGGATCTTCGTCTAACTTGCTGGACTTTTCCTCAGATGTTTGGTGATCCTTTGGTATCTGCTTGTTTTTTTACACTGACAAACCTATCAGAACCTTTGTGTGGGGAGGGGTTTTATCAGTTGGTGAGAATCCATGTCTGATTATTATTTGGCGAGTCAGTCTTACCAAGAGATCCCTTCCAATTCTGCAGATGTTGGTGTTTGGAAGTTTTCTCCGGGTCCATTGAGTTACTTAGGACAATTTACCATTCCGGGGGTGTGGGTGGTGGTGGGAGTACCTATTTGTCAGCTTTCTCAGAGCCCCACTGCTCAGCTTGCACACATCACATAGGACCCTGTTTCCAGCCCCACCTCACCCCTGCCTCTGTCTCTGGTGGTCCCAGCTCCTTCAGGGTGTGCAGAGTCAAGGAGCTCACGCTTCTCTGGAATTCTCTGTGTAGCCCTTCAGATGGTAACATTCTTCGCTCGTTCTTTACTATGCAATTGATTCCTGGGTTCCATTCTTGTCTGTCTTTCAGACACATATTGAGCTCTTCACTCTCATATTCTGGTGGGCTTATACATATTTTACTGTTTTTTAAGTGGGGTATTTCAAGAGAGTGGAGATGAACATGAATGGCCAAGCCACTGTTTTCCCCAAAAAGAACTTTGCATAATTTGCATCTCTGTATACAACAGAGTGCACAAAAGGTTCATTTTAATGAGCTTAAAAAACATTTTCATAGCATTGTTATTTTTAAGAAAATCTGTTTCCTCCATAGATAAACTCGAGTGTTCATCCTAATTATCATACATTTTTAATCTGTGGGAGATGAATTAGTAAGGTTTCCCTGGCAATGGTAAGCTAGCGAAAAAGGGAACTTAACTATTTTGGGATAGCCTTGAGAAAAGGAGTTGAAGAGAGTGTTTACCAAGCATGGTTTAGTGATTCATCAATACCCAATAAGATGAGTTCATTTTAGTTCATTCCTGTGCCTCTAAGCACCATTCCAGGAAAATCTCAGTTTCCCCTCTTCAAAGAGCATTTCAAAAGGTCATGAACTGGACCCTCTGGGTGCTGAGAGACTTGCTAATGTTGACTCTCAATATTTAGGTTTTGATCCTTTACTCTCGATACATTAACTGAACTCCATTTGGTTTGCAAAAAGCTGCCCCAGGATTTTCTAGCTGAGATAATGAAGCCTCTGCAACTAACCCAGTACTATAATGCAGGCATCCTCTATTCAAGAGGGTGTCACCTGTGGGATGGGAGAAGGGGGAGAAGGGGGCAAGACGAGGATTCACAGAGCGGCCCCTGCCTGCCCTTCTTCCTCAACACACGCGTGGACTATTACTTTCCTCAGTGGAGGATGGTTTTGGGGCATGGAGAGCTGCAGATACATTCAGACGACACCTACTTGTACATACAGGTCCAGTGTCTGTTGACAGGTACTTTCTTTGTTCCTAAACAAAACTAGAACAGGAATCTTCACCTCTCCGGTCCATTCAACCTGGTTGAGATTTCTTTCATTTTCTTAGATTTCAAGGTTTTAACAGATAGTTTTGACCATTCAGGGTTTTTGCTGGGTCCCGATCTGCAGCGGTCTCAGGGTTTTGCCCTGACTCAGCTTCTGGTCACGTAGGGAATGTGTACAAGTAAGTGAGCAACTCCCAAACAGTACTCTGAAAGGTGACACAGGTGGAAAGGATGCTCCAGCAGCTCCTTCACAGGACCGTTACCTAATCCACGTTATCCAGAGTTCTGTTTTCTGGAAGGTGGTGGATGGTGGCCACGGGGAATGGTTGTCAGAGGAAATGATGTCTGAGATGAGAATAATCAACTAGAAGTTAGCCATATCAAAGGTTGGGGGAGGCAGACAAACAGGGTATTCTTGGTGAAAGAGAGTATGAGTCTAGGCACTGAGGCAAAGAGAAACATAGTTCTGTTAAAGAATTGGAAGAGGTTCAGTCTCTTTGGCGCACTCTCTAAGAAGAATGTGTCAGGAGTCTGCAGAGATGGTCACATTCAGGGCTAAGCCCCTTTATGTTTGGGACTTTATCCCAGGTGGGGTCTGCAGCCGGGGAATGACATCACAAAGACCCCTGGACTTCACAGTCAACCATGGGCTACCTGGGGGAGCAGTCAGAGGGCTACTGCAGAACTTGAGATGAGAAATCGTCTTGGCCTCTGCTAGAGTAGGACAGGATCCCTAAAGAGAAGTTGGATGAACTTGAGAGGTTTTAAGGGCCAGAATCTGCAGGAGTTCTTGATAAAATGGGCCTGAAGGCCTGAGCTAAAAGAAGGAGTCCAGAACAAGGTGTGCTCTGTCATCCATGGACATGGAGTCATGGTCAGTCATACATGGGGACCCTCTTGCTAGGTGGTTACACTGGCCTTCAGTGAATGGAACCAAGGAAAGTCATGCTTCAGTGGAGGGTGGGGGGAAACAGAAGCATAGGACAAGTTTAGGCTTTGGAGATATGGGCTGGATTGACAGTCAGGGTGATAGTCTTTTGATAGTCTGACGTCCTTGCCTGGATTTTCAGGCATGGCAAGAAACAGCGGCATGTCTTGCATTTCCTTTGCATTTGCCCGAATTCGTGGAACAGTATGTGGAAATCACTCACTACATCCAGAACAGCAATTGCACAGATGCTAGTCACAGCTGCCAGTGTCACTCTTGAAGCCTTCACTGAAGAATGTTTAATGAGGGGACCATTTACAGAAGAGCAGGCCGTGTTAGAGGAACCAACGATGAATGGAGAAGCACCCAGGTCTTAGTAACAGGGAAGCTGCTCCCACCCCAGGGACAGAGGAGAAGAGAAAGTTACTGTTAGCTGTGGAGGACAAGAGCCCTGGGAGATGTACCGTGGCCCAGGGAGGGTTGGGAGTAGGTCAGCATCCCTAATCTTTCTCTCTCCCGCCCTAGGGTCTGGGGTTCATGCTTCTGAGTGGATGCTCACAGCTGGAAGCCAGAGTCTAGGGATCCTGAGTGATGCACTTAGTACACTGGGATTTACTCTTGGAGCACAGAGCAAGGCAGGGAAGGGCAGAAAACAAATCTGGAGAAAGCAAAGACAGAAAAAATAAAATCACAAAAAATGTCCTTACACTCTGTCCTTTTTGAAAATACGTCTGATGTATATACAGGTAATAACTAGTTGTACGAAAAATGTGTACCTTGAACACCTCGTTTGCAACTGAACCTGTGTTTATAAGGCCCTGCTTAATAAAAGATGTTATAGGGGCACCTGGGTGGCTCGGTCTTTTAAGCGTCTAACTCTCGATTTTGGCTCAGGTCATGATCTTTCAGCTCTTGGGTTCAAGCTCCGGGTCAGACTGTGCACTGACAACACAGAGCCTGCTTGAGAGTCTCTCCCCCGGCCCCCCGCTCCTCCCTTGCTCTCTCTTTCTCTTTCTCTCTCTCAAAAAAAATTAAACTTCAAAAATAAATAAATAAAAGGTGCTATGTCCCTTCTAGAGTTTTTTTTTTTTTTTTTAAGTTTTATTTATTTCTGAGAGAGAGAGAGAAAGAGACAGCATGAGCAGGGGAGGGTCAGAGAGAGAGGGAGATACA
The DNA here is from genome assembly GCF_003009895.1 of Hyaena hyaena. Lineage (NCBI taxonomy): Eukaryota > Metazoa > Chordata > Mammalia > Carnivora > Hyaenidae > Hyaena > Hyaena hyaena. The sequence continues at coordinate 1,111,413 of NW_024080658.1, forward strand.
ATATCTGAAACAGGCTCCAGGCTCTGAACTGACAGTCAGCACAGAGCCTGACGTGGGGCTCGAACCCACGAACCATGAGATCATGACCTGAGCCAAAGTTGGCTGCTTAACCGACTGAGCCACCCAGGCGCCCCCCTTCTAGAGTTATGATCAAGATTTCTTTTAGCCATGGTGATGCTCAGAGGAAAAGACTGTTATTGCGCTCAAACTGGCAGCTGCTGATGGGCAGGGCAGCAGCGGGTGGACAGGACAGCTTAGCTGAGAAACGGGCTTTCCCCAAGGGACTATTGTCCTCTCTTCGGGGAGCAGGGGGCCACAGGGCGTGTCAGTCCATGAAGGCAAAGCTGGGGAGCCAGGCAGGAGTGCTGCCATCACCCCGCACCAAGCTGGTTCTAGCAGTGACACTTCGAGAGCAGACGGAGATGTGAGGGGAGGGTGGGGTGCGTTGGAGCAGCCACCGTTCATCAGTGGAATCGAAACTGCAAAGTCTTTTTAATGTAGTCTCGTCTAAAATGCCAAATCACTTACCTTTCGTAGACGCACTGGCCATTGTCATGTGGTGCTTTTTTATTCCCTCTAGGATAAAGCTTTCTCCTCCACCTCTCTTAGGAAACACACAGTAAAGGCCAAGTAGTGCGATTTGTTTTCGTTTCCTGTACTATTAAATATTCAGGCAATCAGAAAATGTTTCCTCATGTTACCTGGGAACAAAGCACTAGATCTAGAAGTTCCAATTCTTGGAGCTAGTTTCTCAAGCTCTCTGGCAATATTTTTTATTAGCTGTGTTATGCAATCTTGAAAAGATGATTAATTTTCAGGGCAGGCCAATCTGGATTTCATTATTAGCTTTTCTGCTCATGATCTGGGTGACTTCAGTCAATTTACTTATCTTCTTTGAATTTTTTTAAGTATATAAAATTAGGGTAATAGTATTTCTATGTATGTACATCGAGTTTTCAGAATTACTTAAGTAAGTTGATAGGTGCCTAATGCCTTACACCTAAGTAGGCACTTAGCAGCAAATACAGTCTCCTCCCATTTATCTCTTTTTTGTTTGTTTGTTTTCTGGAAATATCCATCCCTCATAAGATCATCATAGGATTCTTTAAGTGGCATGAAGATGCATTAAGATTTTTTTTTTTTTTTTTATAGTTTTGTTAGTACTGGGAAAGTGCTGGGTAAAATATTGAGTTGAAAAATATAACACAGCTGTTTGGGCAGATGAAAACCACATTGTGACTTTTATATGTTTCTGTCTGATGCTGGAGCTACAGTAGCTGACAGTCTGAAGAACTGGGTCAGTTTGCAAATAATATCTTTAGATTAGTTTCTCCAGGAAAGATGGAGACAGGGCTTGAATTACTAAGAAGGGATGGAATCCTACCACAGCCACATACAGTTTTATAGAAAGGTTCCACTAAGTCTTGATGGCAGGATTCTCTAGCCTGCTGTCAGATATGTAGGGCAGGAGAGTGACGGATAAAGCAGTGTGCATGCGCCAAAGAAGGAATTTGAACCAACATATTTCTGCTGATGCCATCATTATCACAGACCCTGTTAATTTCGGTTTGTATTAGGTTTCCAGGCTTCACAAATCGATTATCATCATGTCTGTGTACAGAGTTCTAATAGTGCTGTTCACGGGTGACCTACGATATAGAATGTGTGTTCTAGTCATTTGTTTTCTAGTTCTACGGATTTTTCTACTATGTTCCTTCCATCTTTTCTTTGCCAATCCTTCATAAAATAAGTGCACCATTTGGGAGCAGATGCTTACAGCTTTTGGTGTCATGGAGGAGAGAAGAACTAACTAGTAATATCAGCATTTAGCTAAGCAAACTAACCAAACCTCTTTTACAGACTAGTGTTCACAGCAGCTGAGAACTAGTGAGTTGTAGCTCTCTTACAAAGTCTGCATGTTGGGGCCCCTGGGGGGCTCAGTCAGTTAATCAGGGTCCGACTTCAGCTCAGGTCATGATCTTGTAGTTGGTGAGGTCGAGCTCCCCGTCAAGCTCTATGCTGACAGCTCAGAGTCTGGAGCCTGCTTCAGATTCTGTATCTCCCTCTCTCTCTGATCCTTCCCTGCTCACGCTGTCTCTAGCTCAGAAAAAAAAAAAAAGTTAAAAAAAATGTCTGTGTGTTGTAGTGGAAAGAAATTGTGACTTTGAAAATAGACAGACCTAGCTTTAAACCCCAGCTCTTTGTGATCTTGGACACCTAATTTTACCCCTCTAAGCTCCAGTTAATCCATCTGTAAATAATAAAATAATGAAAGCATCCTAAGAGCCACCTTTCAGAATTTTTATACAGATTAAATGTCTCTAAAGAAGACATGTATACCCTCTTGGATAAGGTTGGCTTTACCAAGGGATATGTAAAGCCACTGAACAGAAAGGTATACCTTAGAGGAGCATCAATTTTGCTCTGAATTTGGGGAGAATAGAATTTATTATAGAGTTGGTTCGTATGAATTTTAAAGCTAAAACATGAGATTTAAAACAAATTTATGCTTGCAGTTATTTTAGCTCAAACTCAGATTCCCTAAAAGTACAAGTTGACTCATTTCAACAGTTAAGAGTTCTCAGAAGTTGTTAGAGGAACTTATGCATATAATGATATTTGGTAAATATTATCAGTCAAGTTACAGTGAAAGAAACAGAAGTCTAGGTAACTTAAGCAGAAGGTATTTAAGGAATTAGTTGCTTACCAAAAATGGGAAGGCCTTTTTGATTGAGTCTCTGTTAATGACCCTCAGGTGTCTGTAAAACAGATACAATCAGGAAAAAGTAGAGAACCAGGAGGTTGCCGTTGGAACTACCAAAATTGTGCAGGATCTGAGGAGTGATGAACAGGGTGCCTGGCACCTTGCAACTGCCTATTGACACCAGGAGGCTGGGTGAATGGATGCTGGCTGTCCCAGCCAGCTGCCATTGCTTCTTGCCTTTGACCTTGACCCCCTTGTTTACCAGCAGTGGCAGTCAAAGCTGCCACCTTCTTATCATGGAAATACATAAAGTGTATGTCTGGCAGAACCTAGTGTATTTCCAAAACCCTACCTGTAAGGGAATCTGGGAAGATGGATTGTTTGTTTGTTTGATTTTTAGCATTCTACGTTGTAAAGAGGGTGCAGTGAGCATGAATTAGCCAACTCACAGTATCCATCACACAGTGTTGGCTACATGATAGGTGCTCAAGAAATGCTTCTCTTCCCTTCACCTGTAAAGACTCAAAATAAGAGCTTACAGGAAACTCTCTACCTTGATAAGGGTGGAGGAATCATGGCCAAAGTAGTACCTCCCCTACAGCATCAGTTTTGTTGAGTTTTGGAAATAGGTTGTAGCGGCAGACAGTAGGCTCACCAAATAGTCCATTTGTTCCCCCAAATCTCTAAGTCTTATAGTTATGTTGGTCCTTCTGACTAATTCTGGCTAATGAAATATGAGAGGAGGTGATATGTGTGCTTCTGAGCTGAGGCAGTGATTGGCACGTGTGTTCTTGGAGGTGCACCTTTAAAATGGTAGAGCGTCCTTAAGCCTGGCTTCCTGGGTGACCTGGTGAAGCAGTCCCCAGCCCACCCACCTCAGGCCCTTTTGGGAACATAACATGTTATTTTCATAAACTTTGGTTATATTTGATAACTGAGATTTCAGGATAATTTGATGGCACAGTATAATCCGATCTTATTGTGACCAATATGATCATCATGGAAATGTCCTAACTGTGCAGTCAAGCTGAGTAGTATTTACTGGGAGGTAGCAATCATTCTCACGGAGCTAGGTGTCTTTAGTAAATACAGTTTTTCCCTCTTTCCCACTTTTTATAGATTAAAAGAAATTTAATGTTTATTTTTGAGACAGAGAGAGACAGAGCATGAAGAGGGGAGGGGCAGAGAGAGAGGGAGAGACAGAAACCAAAGCAGGCTCCAGGCTCTGGGCTGTCAGCTCAGAGCTTGACATGTGGCTCCAACTCACAAACTGTGAGATCACGACCTGAGCTGAAGTTGGATGCTTAACCAACTGAGCCACCCAGGCGGTCCCCACTTTATATAATTTTAATGTAGAGTCTCAAAGCAACCGTATGGCTTCTTTTTTAGTCGGCATTTTCTGAGCAAATGAACATGACCTAAAGGTGCCTGATAAAGAACCTTTTCATATTCAGAACATGTGAAAAGCATCCTTTGTTATTGTAGTTACAGAGTTGCTTTGGAAACTGTTATTATTTGTGGCTCCTGCTCTTTCCCTATGGGTCCAGAGGACACCTTTGTCCGAAACAAAATCTCACCTCTGCTTCAGCAAAAGTAGATATAACCTCAGCGTAACCAGATTCTCCTCCAGCTAAAATGCTAGAATTTGTGTGTTTGTTTGTGGCCTTTCCAGATTATAATTATTTGCATTTAAAGACCAGACCACCAATTTTTGGCAAATGAAGAACAAAGACTTGAAAATATTTTACTCTTCTGTGTCTTCACTTTTACTGTTCTCTCATACTCTCATCTGAATTAGCTTCCACTGCAATAATTCTCAGCCTTCTTTCTTAAAAATTTTGTCACTGCAGCATTGAAATAAAAGTAAAGTGATATAATGTATGGTAAAGTATTTCATAAGCTGTGAAGCTAAGAATGGAAGAGAAAAACATACCTCGCTAAAGAAGTCTACACCTCAACACTCCTTCATTGGGGCCCAGAAGGACCCCAGACTCAGCTTGAGTTTCCATGTGTCCCCCTTTGTAGCTCTTACCATGTGGTGTCTTTACATTTATCTGTGTCTTTATTTGACTGACATCTGACTATCTCACTAACTCCCTGGCCTGGTTTGCCTTAGTTTGTCGCGTTATCTCAGCGCCCAGCCCAGTCAGTGACTGGCTCCAGGCGGGCATTGGATACATACTCACTGGATAGAGGTGGGTGCAAATGAATGGACCAATGCGCGGATGAGAGAACACAAGGAAGACCCAGGAGATGGCATGGTTTCTCAGCTTTTTCTCTCAGCATTCCTACAGCCTTCATGTTACCACTGACAGGGCCAAACAGATGTTGAGAATTTCTTCAGCTATGACCTTTATGGTGCCTTGGAAATTCCCCAAGATACTCCTGGTCCCCAGATGGAAAAATTCTTCTTTACAGTGATTGCCTCAGTCAGTATATTCGGTTGCAAAACCGCGAGGCCCCATTTCAGAGAGGAAAACTACCCTACACAGTACAGCATTGGTGCTTCTCGAGGAGCCAGAACCGTGACCTCTGTGAGCTTATTTGTAAGAGTTGGATGGCTTTAAGATTGTGATGAGCTCCAAGTAGCTTCCCTACTTCTATGTGCCCAGTGTTCTGATTGCACTTGCAGCCCTTCAGCTTAGAATTGCTTGTGAACTCAAGCCCAGAGGAGCGGGTGGGGGTAAGGGGGAGTGTTGGGGTTGGCCTTGGGAAGGTCAGCGTGTGTCCCCTGCGTTGGGCCCAGGCCCTGGAGCTAACCAGTCATCACGGGTCTAGAGGGCCTCAGCTGCAGGCACTTCTGGGAATCTGACAGTTTGTTCTGTTCCAGGTTGTCCAGAGTCCCAGCACTGACCTGCGTGGCCCGAGCAGAGAGGCTGGCTTACGGCCATAGGAAATCAAAACCCCAGGCAGCAGAAGCATTGCAGTCAGGGTCCAACCAGGAAAACAGACTACTCTGGGCATTTTGTTTTGTTTTGTTTTATTTTTATTTTTGCTTTTATTTTATTTGGAGTGGGGGAGGGGCATTTTAAACAGAGAGAATTGAATGCACCAAATTGGTTATAATGGTGAAGGAAGAGCTGAGACGCCAGCACAGGTTTACCCTCCCTCCTGCCCTCCAGGCTCCTCCAGTGCCTCCTATGGGCAGAAGCCATGTGACACCTCAAATAATCATCCCCTGTAACACTGAGCAAAGTCAGGGAACGTGCAAGGAGCGGCATTGAAGACAGAGTCCTAGGACAAGCCCAGGAAGGCACCTGATGCATCTCTATATTTCTAGTGCCTCGCACACAATAAATGCCCAATAAATACTACATTGAACAGAATGAACGACCAGCACGTGGCTCCAACACTCAACTCAGGGTGTTACATGAAGCAAGTCATTTTATCTCTTTGAGTGTATTCTTCAACATAAAGTAGAGACAATGTGGATTCCCCATTTCATCCTAGCAAGTCAAGGATTCTGATCTTCAGTGTCTTGCCGGACCTCACCTTCAAGAGCTTCTGTTCTCATTGTACAAGAGTCTCTGATCCATAGGTTAAATCACCCTGACCCCAGACGTGACTCTGGGAGTCATTCTTTTGAATGAGGCCTTCATGTCAAATGGCTTTAATATGGTTTATTTCTTTGATGGAGTGCAAGAAACCAATACATTCCTGATTTATGGCTCTGGTCCCAAATATGTTGCTCTAGGATACCACTTTAAGAATATTTAATGATTTATTTAATACTTTTTGCAATATTTATTTTTTTTCAATAGGTAATGCATACACATGGTTTATCGTGCACAAAAGAACATGAAAAGAAAAATAAATCCCCCCTTTTTAACTCCTCTGTCCAAACCACCTGGTTCTCCTCCCCAGAAGCAACCACTGTTACCAGCTTTCCATGTTAATATGTCAGCTGTGGGGCGCCCGGGGGGCTCAGTCAGTTAAGTGTCCACTTGGCTCAGGTCATGATCTCACTGTCTATGAGTTCAAGCCCCACGTTGGGCTCTGTGCTGACAGCTCAGAGCCTGGAGCCTGCTTTGGAGTCTGTGTCTCCCTTTCTCTCTGCCCCTCCCCCACTCACACTCTGTCTCACTCTCTATAAAAAATAAACATTAAAATTTTTTTAATTGAAAATAAAATGACAGCTTAAGACAGTTATTTCCCTGAAATTTCCAGAAGGTAAATGTATTAGTTTCCTGTGGCTGCAATAACAAATTACTACAAACTGACAGAAATCTATTCTCTCATAGTTCGGGAGAGATTCAGTCTGCTCTCCCCAAAGGATCTAGGTAAGAATCCTTCCATGCTTCTTACAGTTTCTAGGGGTTCCCAGCAAGCTTTGGGCATGCATGGCTTGCAGCTAGTTGTAGTATCCCAATCTTTCTGTCTTCACTGGCATTCTCTCTCTGTCTGTCTGTCTGTCTGTCTGTCTCTGTGTGTATCTCTGTATCCTCTACGTATAATAATTCTAGTCATTGAATTTAGGGCCACCCTAATCCAAAATGACTTCATTTTAACTAATTACATCTTTAAGGACCCAATTTTTTAAGTTAGGAGCCACCTTGAGGTCCCTGGTAGACATGAATTTTGGGGGGACATTATTCAACCCACTACAATAGGTAATGATGCTTCTCAAATTTTCCCATAGGTAATACTTATATGGCAGCAAGGGTGAGGGTGGGAGCAGTCACTGATTAAAAATACAGATTCTTGGCTCCATCTCAGACTTACAGAACTAGAACCCCTACAGAAGGAGCTTAGAAATCTAGTTTTAACAGATTTTCTCATTATGTCTAGTCATTGAGTAAGTATAGAAAATCCTCTTTTGAAATAATCAAACAAAAACCAAAATCCCAAAGTTTATAAAACTTGATCCAGTAGATTTGAGGTCAAATACTGGTTCAGTCAGTATTTACTAGTTATAACCTTGAGCATTTTATCTAATCCCTTTGGGCCTCAGTCTTCCTCTGTGTCAAATGGCAGTAATAAAAATGGCAGCTGCATTGTAGAGTTGCTAGAAATGGAAAGAACACATGTACATAAATTCCAGATGTTGTAGAGCTGCTAGGAGGCAGATCTGGGACTTGAGCCTAGAAGTTCGAAGTCCATGTTCATTGTGCACTTACCATTGAAGTCTGTCTTCCTTTTGACTTCACAGAGGATTTGTACATAGGAGTCCTAATTTAAAACAGCTAGTTTCCCTCAAGGAATATTAAATTTGCCTCTATTAACAACCTCATAATATATGCACACGTGCCAGGAAGTACTTAGTGATTACAGCAATGTATTATTTGACAGCTTGATGACATCTTCCACCTAGAGCCATCCTCTTCCCTCACTATCTACTATCCCCTAACAGTTATTTCTCGAGCTCCCAGTCATCCTCAGTCGGCACACAGATATCACCTTCTCTGGGCAGTCTTTTTTTTTCTCCTTCCTTCCAGATAGAATCATGTTGTTATTATTCTGAGAAACCTCAACCATCTTTTTTTTTTTTTTTTTTTGGCCGTTGGTATACTAAGACCATGGCAATAAAGTGACAGAACTGGGCTTTGAGCCCAGCTCCTTCTGACTCCAAAGCTCATGTGTCACAGAATTATCACTGTACTCTCTCTCCCTCTTCAAACCCCTCCAGAGTTACCCTAGCCGTTCTGTATGGGGTGAGGGAAGGAAAGCCTGTTTCTTCCACTAAACTGACTCCTTCTAGTCCTCCATGTCAAAGCAAACCCCTGTTTCATTCATTTGTGTGTCTTGAAGTCTAGAACAGTGTTTCTCAAAGTGTGACCCCAGACCAGAAGCATCAGCATCACCTGGAAATTTGTAGGAAATGCAGATTCCTAGAGGTCTGTGAGTGGGATCCAATGGTCTATAGTGTAACAAGCCCGACAGGTGACTCTGATGCACACTCAAGTCTGAGAACCACTGTAGATCGGTGTCCCCTTGTATGTGTTCTTAACAGCCATTGCTTAAGCAGCTTTATAGCATGCATGGCATCACATTATCATTGCTTGCTTCTCTCTCTGAATTGATTTCATCATGCAGGGTTGGATTTAGTGCATGCTTAATTAGCCAGTACCTCATTCAGTACCTGACACATAATAGGAACTCAATGCATGTCTGCTAATAGAATGTGTAAATTCACCAGTGCAGAGAAACTGGACCTATACTTTTGGGAACATGATACATTTTTAGAATCTGGAAGAACCCGTAGAGAATATTTTATATTAGAGTAAACTGAAGCTCAGTTGAGAAGGTTCCCTGGTTACTGCAGTGACTTAGTGGAAAAATGAAACATGAATAAAGTCTTAATGTCTTCTAGCTCTTTGCTACTCACAGTGTGCTACGGAGGCACCAGCTGCAATGCATCACCTGAGAAATACTGAATCTCAGGCCCCACTCCAGGCCCACTGAGCCAGAATCTGCATTTTAATCGGATTCATCTCATTACAGTTTGAGAGGCATTTTCATTTTGACTCGATCACTGGGCTTTCACCAAACTAATCTCTCATCCTTTAGTTGAATGTCCTTTTTTTGTTTTCTAGAGATGAAATTCAATTTCCTAGTGAATCCACATGTGTGAGGAATTTATCAAGGAGGGGATGGTGGTGGTGAAATTAATTAAATTCACTCAGTGCCTTGGAAATAAAGCTTTAACAAACGATCAGAAAAAGTTCCTTTAGTGCAGATGGGATAAGTGATTTCTCGTTTAGAATAGCACACACCCTGGCCCAGATCCAGGCAAAATGTCAGCTGCTCCAGCTCATGAAAGGTCAACATATTGCTTTGAACAACTTTTATGAAATGCTCATCTCAAAATTGGAGGGACCGTGGAGATGGTTATATGTAATCCAACTCCTCGGTGTCATCAACCTTGTACCCCTACCACAGCATGCTTCATTCTCACGGGTTCCAAGGTGGAGCCATGTAAGACTTTATTTTCGCTTAGCTGAAGTAGAGCCAGCTTTCTATTCTGGTTATGGGAGCAGTGTAATAGCATGAAATAGAGAAGTCAACATCTCATCAGCATAAAGTATTTCCCTCTAGAGTTTCAACTTCTGCCCCTAAGTCTAAGCCTAAAGGCTGCTTAAAATTAGTAAAATCATGTGACTCAAGTTTCTTATATCCTCCAGCTGTCCTTTATGCATAATTAGTGATGGTGTTGGCAGGCACCATTAAAAAAGAGGGAATGTTAAAAGCATGGATAAAATACAAGCCTTATAATCAGTTCCTTCCAAAGTTAGCTGTATCTGTAAACTGATGCCAAGAAGGTAGAGCTCCTTTTGGGCTGGTTCGTCTTTATAAACACTGTAGCTACCTAATAAATGCCTTTGAACTGACATGAAGTGAAGACAATCTAATCTGTCTAATCTGATTAATTAATACATCAATGATGGTGAATGCCTTAATGCCTTCATCATAAAGGACTATCATGCAGGAAAAAAAAGACTATATCTTTAAGACTTGTATTAATAGGCAAGGTACAAGACTTCCACTCCAAGCAAGATGGAGTAACAGGAAGTAGATTGACCCTTTTACCTGATACAACCAAAAGACAGGTGAAATATGTGCTCGAGACCTTGGACATGAGTCAGTGATCCCTGAGAGATGGGAAACAAGACAATCCCTGAGATTGCCCTAGCTTTCTGCCTTGACAGAGTTTTCAGGCCATGGCCCAGGGACAGATAGCCCCAGTGGAACCTGAGAGATCCACTCAGTTGGGAAGACAGGAAGAGGAGCCTGAGAAGACCACACAGCTAGCACCCTAAGGCAGGTAGGAGAGAAGAGAGAGCCACACAAAGAGAAATCCGGAGATTGGAAGTGTGTCTCCTCAAGGCCAGCTGAGTACCGATCAGCATGGGCGTGAGGAAACTGCAAAAGACCAAGGGAAAAACTACCCCCAAAGATTAGAGGTAACATCACTCAGCACTCACATGAGACCAGGAGGCACACCTGTCCTGATGTTGGACTGGAGAATGTCATGATTCACAGGAGTACACAGAAGGCAGAGTGCACAGAGGGCCTCCCCTCAACAGAGGGACAGAATTCATCCTAAATGGAACACTACCCCAGTTGTACCAAATAAACCTTCAAAACAACACCTAAAAAGGGACTCCTGGGTGGCTCAGTCGGTTAAGTGTCCCACTCTTGATTTCAGCTCAGGTCGTGATCTTGTTTATAGGATTGAGCCCCATGATGGGCTCTGTGCTGGCAATATAAAACCTGCTTTGGGATTCTCTCTCTGTCCCTGCCCCACTCAAACACGCATACGTATGCGCATATGCGCATGTGCACACACGCACACACACAAACTCTCTCTCTCTCTCTCAACATAAATAAATAAAACTAAAAAAAAAAAAAGAAAACTAACACAACACCTAAAAATATAAAATGGTTTCCAAGAAACTTAACTGTGTCCTGGAAAAAACAGAGAAAAAAAAAATGCTGAAGGATATTTTTAGAAATATAAACATGTGCAGCACTCAACAAGGTAATATTCAGTGTCTGGCATCTACTATAATGTTAGCAGGCATGCAAAAAAGTAGGAAAATATTCCTGATGAAGAATAAAACCAGTCAATTGAAGCTGACCCAGAACTGACCCAGATATTAGGATTAGCCAACAAGGACATTAAACCAGTTCATGTAACTGTATTCTATATATTCAAACAGTTAAAGACGTGGAAGATACAAAAAGATCCAAATCAGGGTGCCTGGGTGGTTCATTCAGTTAAGTGACTGACTCTTGCTTTTGGCTCAGGTCATGAGTTCATGGTGCATGAGTTTGAGCCCCTGTCAGTGATTCTCGGGATCACTGCTTGGGATTCTTTCTCTTTCCCTCACTCTCTGCCCCTCTCCCATTTATGCTGTCTCTGTCTCTCTCTAAATAAATAAATAAACTTTAAAAAGAAAAAAAAGATCCAAATCAAGCTCCTGGAGGTGAAAACTACAATGTATGAAATGAAAAGCACATTGGATGGTATTAATTAACAGAAAGACCTAGTAATAGAAACTATCCTCAGTGAAACACAGAGAGAAAGGATGATTTTTTTTTAAAGACAATGAACAGACAATCAGTGAGCTATGATAACTTTAAGCCGCCTAATATACCTATAGTTGGGTCCTCAGAGCGGGCAAAGGAGGAAAAACATTTGAAGAAATAGTGACTAAAAGCTGACCCAAGTTGATAAAAACCATAAACCCACAGATACATAGCACCTCAATAAACTCTATATACAAGAAACATGCAAAAAGTGACACTAAGTCACATTATTAGCAAATTGCTCAGTACCAGTGGTGAAAAGAAAAGCTTCAAAGCTGCCAAGGAAAAAAGACACATTACGTAGAGAAGGGAACAAAAAAAGGCAGCTGCTATAGATAAATGTTTGTGTCCTGTCTCCCCAAATTCATATGTTGAAATCTAATCACCTGTGTGATGGTGTTAGGAGGTAGAGCCTCTGGGAGGCATTCAGGTCATGAGGGTGGAGCCCTCATGATGGGAAAACTGTCCTTTTAAAGAGATCCTAGAAAGTTCTTGCTCCTTCCACCACTCAGGACACAGAAGATGACCCTTTACAAATCAAAAATTGCCACCTCATCAGACACTGAATCTGCTGGAACCTTGATCTTGGACCTTCCGGAATGCAGAACTGTGAGCAATAAATTTGTGTTTAGAAGTCACCCAGTCCATGGTATTCTGTGAGAGCAGCATGAGCAGATGAAGTAACAGGAAGCTTATGTCTCACTAGAAGCAATGCAAGTGAGAAGATAGTCCAGCAAGATCTTTCCATGTACTGAAACTAAAACACAAACAAACAAACAAACAAACAAAAAACCTGTCAGAAAACTAATTTTAGTTTAGTTTAGTTTAGTTTAGTTTAGTGAACACCTTTCAAAATTAAGGTGAAATCAAGACTTCTTCCGACATACAAAAACTTGTTACCTGCAGCCCCATACAACAAGAAATGCTCAAGAAGGTCCTTCATTTGGAAAGAAAATGATACCAAATAGAAACATGAGTGTACAGGAAAGAATGGTCTGTCTTGTTAAGATGACAGCTCTCCCCTCCTTGATATCTAGGTACAATGCCATACTAATCACCATTTCAGCAGGTTTTTCTATAGAAATTGGAGAATGAATTTAAATTTTTTTAATGTTTTATTTATTTCTAGGAGAGAGAGAGAGACAGCATGAGCAGGGGAGGGTCAGAGAGAGAGGGAGTCACAGACTCTGAAACAGGCTCCAGGCTCTGAGCTGGCAGTCAGCACAGAGCCCGATGCGGGGCTCGAACCCACGAACTGCGAGATCATGACCTAAGCGAAAGTCGGACGCCTCACCGACTAAGCCACCCAGGCACCCCAGGAGAATGAATTTAAAAATTCATGTCAAGATGCAAATAGAATATGCATATAGAAATAGCCAAACAGTTTTGAGGAAAACATAGTTGGACGATTAACACCATCTCATTCAAGACTTTTTATAAAGTCTTTAGAACCCCCACCCACTGCTAAAGGGGAACGAAAAATGGCATAACCACTTTGGTACACAGTTTGGCAATTCCTTAAAATGTTAAACACACACCTACCACATGAATTAGCAGTTCTACTCCAAGTTATTTACCCAGGAGAAATGAAAGCACGTGTCCACTAAACAAAACAAAACACAACAAAACAGCAGATGTTCATAGCACTGTTATTTGTAATAACCTAAAACTAGAAAGGACCTGCATGCCTATCAAGAGGTGTGTGGATAAGCAAATGGTGATGTATCCATACAATGGTTACTACTGGGTCATAAAAGGGAATGAATTATTGACAGCTATAACATGTATGAATCTCAAAATAATTATACTGTGTAGAAAAGATAGAAAGGAATAGGTACTAAATCATTCCATTTATTAAAATTCTAAATAATGCAAACTAAGCTGTAGAAAGAGAAACGGAGGGAAGAAGAGTCATCATGGTGGGTATACATATGTCTAAACTTAGTGCATACTTAAAGTGCAGTTGATTGTATGCCAGTTGTATCTCAGCAACACTGTTAAAAAATAAATGCAGTTATAGAAATAGTTTTCTGGAAAAACTAGACTATTTGCTATTCTTGAATGCCCTTAGTATTTGTGAGTCTCTGCCCCTGGTCATAAATGGCCCCCACAGACTGGAATGCCTTCCCTTCATTCCCCAGCTGTCAAAATCCTCTCATTCTGTGAGCCCCATCTCAAATGTTTTTCTCTTCCTGTAGTATTTCCTGATCCTTGTACTCCAGCATGCCTTCCTTGGGTACTCCATGCTTCCTTAATGACACACCTGTTCTGCCTTGTATTATAATTATTTTGGTACCATCCCCCTCACTAGGCTGTGAATGGTTTGGACTACATCCAACTTATATTTGTATCCCTCCCCTTCCCCCCGCCATGCCTAGCCGACTCCTGTACCCATGCAAGAGTATTTTTAATTCAATATTTGGAGGACACATTTTCCCAAAGATACAGGTATTAATTCATAAATCAAATGATCACAATAGAATGCTTTTCTTACTCTGTAGTTTAGCCTTTAATATCTAAAGTGTTCTTTCCCTTTCATTTCTACTGCAGCCACCTCCATCATCGCACGGATGTCCCAGTCCTGCCCCCAGTCTCTTCTTCTCTATTCCCATCTTCCCGGCATCATCTAACTAAAATACAGCTTGATTACATCACTTACTTTAATGACATTCTGTCCGTGGGTCCCCTTTGGACTCTCCCCTGTTTGTATTCCCATTTCCTGGCCCAGCTCTCCCCTAAACTTTGTCCAAGCCTTTAAAGAACTACATACAGTTTCCATAATGTGCAATACAATTTTCCCCTTCTGCCCTCTGTTCAGGCTGTCCCTCTCCCTAAGATACCCCCCTTGGCTACTCCTCATCCTTTTTGATTTATTCAAGGATCCTCTTCCTTCAAAAGTGAGCTTTAGTATCATCACTGTTCCAAGAATTGCATTTGGGGTGACCCAGCCCACTCCTGTTTGTAGTTGAGGAAACTGAAACGCAGAGAGGTCGAGTTCTTCATGCAAGGATGCTCTCAGTTTGTAGCCAGTGCGTACACCAAGGCCAACTGACTCCATTAATGACATTCTAACCACTGTACCATGTGGCCTCTCCTGGAGGGCAAGCATGGGCTTCTTGTTTGCCAGCACCTTACTTCAGCACCATGGACATTAAGCTCCTTGAAGGCCATGGTTATGCTTTTGGACTCAGTATCCCTAATACCTAGCAGACTGCCTGGCGGAGGGCAAGCATTCAATAAATATTTTGCATGAGTGATTCATTACCCACATCAATAACTGGTTTCTTTGGGAGTTTTTTTTGTTTGTTTGTTTTTGTTTGGTTGTGTTTTGCTTTGGAGGGAGTATGTTGAAATCTTGGTAAAAGCAGTCCAGGCTAATTGATAAACAGTCCTCATGCAGATTGCCCAAAGATACAAAGCTGAAAATAGAAAGTTTAATCAGTTGACTTGCACATCTGGAGGGAGCAAATGTTTGGAATGTTATAGGCAGAGGCAGACATCTGACCTGCCCAGGAGTTCAGCTTTCCCTGGTAGCAACCCCAGAACCAGGGTATTGTCTCCCCTCCATGGCCTGCCCTCCTTCTGACTCCTCCTCCCCATACACCTCTCTGTCAAGCCTTGAGTAAATTTCCTTCATTTGTAACAACTTTCCAGTTCTATTTTAATGCCTATTTTCTTAAAAACAACAACAACAACTAATGAAGTCAAAATAAAATTAAACAAATCTAACCCACAGCTTTCTTGCTTCATGAAGAGATTGACTCTCTTCCCAACTTGTTTGGCACCTTGGCATTTACTGTAAGAATGAGGAAGATTGAATTTCATGTAGTGTGACCTTTTGAAACTTGGGATGATCATTAGCATTATTCTGATTTTCACCCTCTCTTGCAACCAGTGCAGAATTGCATGACAACTTAAAACTTGTCTAGATAATTCAGATATAGATTTTTTTTAAAAATAGCAATTTTTTGGGTAGCTGATTTGTTTGTGCTTGTTTAAATCCTTCAAGTAATAAAATAATTATTGCTTTCTACAAAAGAGGTGAACGTGTCTTTGACCAAAGGCTTCACAGAGAAAATAATTATGAAGCTGTCATTTCCATAAATACTTTGACAGTGAAATATCTACAAAGCATTAACAGTAACTGTTTCAAATGCAGAAAGAGGTATTAGCCCCAAATTCAGGACCAGACCTCTGGAAAATTGTAAAGAAAGTTAAGATGGCCTCAGTACGTCATGAGTTCTCTGTTCCCATTCTCTGAACTTGGATAAATATGGTTGTTAAGAGGTCTGGATTCTAGGTTCAGTAATACTATTACCTGCTGTTGTGACCTTGGATAAATAGGTCACTTCTTCTCCCCAGAAGTTAGATTTTTTTCATCTTTGAAATGAGTGGTTGAATTAAATGACCTCTGAATTCTTTCTAAATTGCTAAATCTGTCTTTGATCATTCACTTGTTCATACATTTAACTAGGATAATTTTGGGTTTCCTCTTCGCTTCATTTAGTGTCCTCATGCTAACTAAAATTGCGTAGTCTTTTTCCCTTTCTGAACCCCAATTCCCTGGCTACCCTAGTAACTTCATGTGGTAGAGCCTCTTCAAATCCTTCAAATCCAAAAAAACTTTTGCCTCATCCTCACCTTTCTCATGGGGCCTTCTCTGCTGAGCAGAGGCTACTAATAATCCTTATTGAAGGATATTAATGGCTGAATGGCCTTCTACTGGTAATACATCTTCATCTATATAGGGGCCCTAGAGATACAATGCTTTTGGCCTTCTCTCCTTTTTTTCTCCTCCCTTCTTAAAAAAAAAAAAAAAAAAAAAAGACTTAGTAGAAATGAAAACAGAATGGATGACCGACATTTTGAGGTTTGGTGAAATAGTGTTTCTAGAGTATAAGAAGTTGCCAACTTTACAGTGGTAAATCATTATTTAGCTTATTAAGAGCTGAATAAAAGATTGTCTGCTCCTAAAATAGATACAAATTACTCTTTCATGTTAGGAATTTTTCATGTTATCTGAAAAGAAAGTATGCGCTTGTCCAAATTGCTGGACTGTAATCTCGAAGAACACAGAAACCATACCTGTATTGAGTCCCATTCCCCTCATGGGCCTGATGCCAAGTCTCAGTACTAGGCTCTCAAAAAACAATAAGTTAATGAATGAAAAGGCATCTTGCAATTTTGTACATGAGTGAGACAAGTACATTTTACTGTCTTATGTGCAACTCTGACATAAATTAGACAGCATCTACTTCTTTTCTTACCTCTAAGATACAAGTACACACTTTGAATTAATATTCTTTGCTGTTTTAATTTTGTATCATCTTTTCACCTTGATTTACATATTTATAAGGCTGTCTGTTTTTACATCCCACCTGGATAAAGTTCACAAGATCACAAATTGATTATTTTAGCCCAAGAAAATCATGTATGATAAGTTATCTGATAAACAAAATAATGTAAAATAAAGTTAACATTTTGGAGTTGACTGCTATTACACATTATCCATGGAAGCTATTCCCATGTGACATTAAAACATGTTTGACTTTTTTAAGTCTATTAAAGGAATAATTTAGATTTTGATTTAGAATTGAAGTACTTTTTACCATAACATTAAATTCACTATTCAATGTTAAGAAAGGGTTAAGATCTAGTAAGGGAAAAACAAAATGTAAAGGGAGTCAGTTATAGAACTTTCACAAGAAGTTAGAAAGGGAGCCACCATAGAGTCTGGACAAACCTTTTAGTAGTAGAGCCATCCATTCACTTGGCCCAGGAGATACTTATGATACTATGTGTGTCAGGCAATGGGGAATATTAACGTAATAGAGATCATAAATATATATATGATATGTAATATATATCATAACATAATATATAAACTATAAAGGGATAAGCCTCGAAAGAGAAATTATCAGGTGACCAAAAGCCATGACTCTCTCTAGGCTTGGGGCAATCAGGAGCTCCATGTCAGAACCACATTTCAAAATGTTTTCTAGAGGGGCGCCTGGGTGGCTTAGTCGGTTAAGTGTCCGACTTTCACTTAGGTCATGATCTCGCGGTTTGTGGGTTCGATCCCCGTGTCGGGCTCTGTGCTGACTGCCAGCTCAGAGCCTGGAGCCTATTTCAGAGTCTGTGACTCCCTCTCTCTCTGACCCTCCCCTGGTCACGCTGTCTCTCTCTCTCTCCTAGAAAAAAAAAAATGTTTTCTAGAAATACCAAATAGACAACATGAGTACTCCCAATTCCTACTCCCATGTCCGTGGCAGATGCCAATATATGATGATACTACTTTTCTAGTTGAGCCTAGAAGGAGACCTCCCTCAGACTCTTTTAAAATTTTATTTCAGGCAACCATTAACCATTTGATGAAAGTTGGCCTGCAAAGTAATGTTTATATCCCATTGTAGACAACTGATTGCCCTAGCTCCACTGAGAAAACTTGGTAGTTTACAATCTGGTTAGCTCTTTGAAAGGGAGATACCACCAAGATAATACTGATAAAACTTGGAGACTGAAGGGGTACCAGGTGAAGAGAACAGGAGGCGCAAGAATGATTGGGTTATCCAACTCAGATTATTGGGCAGATGTTGATCCCATTAAAATAAAATAACCATAGAATAGATAGGTTCTTCAGGAGTAGCCAGTATATGTCTACGTTACAAGTTTGAAGTTATTAGAAGATATCTAAATGAAGATAGAGATATTTACTCAAACTTGTGTTTCTTGCCAAATCTGAACTATTTCAACTTTTTATCTTATTAATAGACATTGTCATTCATTCAGCTAAGCCAGAAACCTCCTTGACCCTTCTCTCTTTCCCATCTCTCATAGCTAATCCCATGAAGTCCTATCGGTTTTATTTTCTGTACACTTTCTAATCCATGTTCTTTAAACCATTTCAACTACTAGATATCGTTCACGATGTACTTGACATTAAAAAAAATCTATTTGTTTATTTGAAATTCAAATTTAACTGGGCATCCTATATTTTTATTTGCTAACTCTGGCCCAAAATAATCGAATTCAAAAGAAGCAAAATAGATGTTCAGACTCTACATGCTGTGCTCTGGACTGGACTCTGGGATGGACTGTTAATTCTGTCAGTGTATGATATCAAGAATCCAGAGACAAATGTACATTTATTTGACCTGCATAGCACATTGCATAATTAGATGGCTTTAAAAAAAATCACTTGGGGGCGCCTGGGTGGCTCAGTTGGTTAAGCGTCCAAATTTGGCTCAGGTCATGATCTCACGGTTCATGGGTTCGAGCCCCATGTCGGGCTCTGTGCTGACAGCAAGCTCAGAGCCTGGAGCCTGTTTCGGATTCTGTGTCTCCCTCTCTCTCTGACCCTCCTCTGTTCACACACACACTCTCTCTCTCTCTCTCTTTCTCTCTCTCTCAGAAATAAATAAAAACATTATTATTTTTTTTTTTTAAATCACTTGAGCAAGGTCAAATCACAGAGTATTCTGTGAGGTGCAGATGAAGTAGGTAGTAGAAAAAAACAAAATGTTTTCTCTGGTTTGACATTAGCTGGCTCCCCTTCTAAAACTTTGATAACAGTACCATTCCCCTAGGAAAGTTGAAGTGCTGAGATTCTTCACATATGTTGTAAGTGTATGTGTTACTGAAAAACTGAAACCTAGCCAGTAGGAGAGAGATCGTCAGGCTCCCACAGAGCCTAGCAGAATACTATGTCATGTGTGACCTGTTTTTGATACGGGATTTTGTGGAAAAATAGCAGAACACCTTTTCTGGCTTCTTTTCTATTAACTGCTCACACTTGACATATTCCTTAGGTGATCTCATTAGTTCCCATCATGGCCACCATATTGCTAAATCTACATTCTTAGCAGGGGATTGTAGTTTCAGGCAATAGGAGCAACTCCAGCTAAGGATATTAGAGAGCTCACGTATTTTCCAAAGAGCTCAGAGAACCAGGCCTAGGTCAACACCCATTTGCATTGGGAAGGCTGTTCTAGAAAACACACTGCGGTTGCCACCACTTAACAACCATACCTCAGCTCCCCCAACTGCCTCAGCTTGCACCAGTAACAACTGGGGACTGGCCGAGCTCTGCCACCACTGCTGGCGATTAGAGCTGGGTGCCTCTGCCGCCATCCTTGCCAGAAGATGGATTCCATACACAACTACTTTCTCACGGCACATCCTTGCCATTTTGAGTGAATGGCTCTGAGTCCCAGCAGCAAGAGAGACTGGGAGCTTGAATTCTGGCTTCTACCATGGGGATGCTCAACTCATAATTTAGAAAACTTTCCAAATACACAGGAAGGATATCTGAAAGATGTTGAGCAGCAACCAAGATGAAAAATGTTCTCTACTCTTTTAAGTAACAAGTCGTCGCGTTTTACAAACATCATACTCAGTGGAACAGAGTGATTAAGACACAAGCCTTGCAGTCAGCTGCTCTAGATCTCCCATTCCAGCTTTGCCTCTGACTGACTAGAAGGCCCCGCACGCTAGCCCCTCTGAGGTGCCGTCTTCTCATCTGTGAGATAGACACACTAACACCGTCTACCTCACAGATGGTGGGAGGGATGAAATGAGGAAAGGGAACACATTTGCTGGTGGCGTTTTCATCCCTGCAGGACAAGGTCTCCTCCTTGGGAATACAGATCATCCTGTCTCTTTCTTTTGAAGTCTTTTAGTTACAACCGACTTGAGGACTTTAAAAAAGAATCTAAGATTTTCTGTAGTGAAAAGGTGTGCAGACATCCCTTTCCTTAAAGAAACTTTTTTTTCTAATATTTGTCATATGGCATTGCAAGAAAATGTTAGAAATTAAAGAAAAGCAGAAAGGTGGAAATATAAAAGCACCTCAAAGTTCAACTATTTAGAGACAGTACTGTTAATGGCGCCATGTATTTGTTGGGAAATATTTTTTTATCAGCCATGGGAATCTCAGATTCATGGACTAGAAGCAACCATAATGACAGTGACCATGTGGTTTGAGTCCCCTCTCGGTTCCCAGTGGTTGCTGCAAACCCGCAGGCCTTTCCTCCTGACTACTTTCATCTGTGTTTCCTCCAGCCTCACGTTGGTGGGGAAAGATCACATGAAACCTTTGTTGCCTGGCTGCGAGGTATATTTATTAATTTTGTGTCAGGAGGCTTCAAGTTCTATGTGTCAGCCTCGTGTTTCTGAGCAGGGGATGCAGAGAACTCTGGGAAATATTAATCGTCTCCGTGGGAGTCTTTGAAAGAGTAAGAGGGTAAGAAAATTACTCTCTTATTGTGAGGTTTGCCAAATGATCTCTGAGAAGCTGTGATATCATTCAGAGGCTGTGCCAAGCTGGATGGAAACTGCTCATCTTGGCAGACATCTAGAGCGAGCGTGTAATTCCTCGGGGTTGGGACGGGCCTTTATCAGAAATAGTTCCATAGGCAGTATTTACATAACTGTGGTGGAGTGTGAGAATAAACACAGCTGTGGCATTGCCCTAAATATTTCTATTCAGCAGGGAATTAAAAGAGAACTTTATCGCTGAACTACAGATAAACACAATTCATCAAGCAGTGGTCAGTTCAACTGGGGAACAAAATAGGAGTTATAAAAGACCGGCCTGCTGAAAATAGCTCCAATCAGCCATCCTGACTTTATTGCTCCTTTACTCTCTCCCTCCCTTCTCTTTCCCACTTCCAGAAATGTAGGGCTCATCAGCTAGCAAGGAGGTTGTCCAGATTTTTTTTTTTTTTTTTTAGTGTCAAGAAGGAAGAAGAAGGCACTCTGATTGACTGACGAAGGCTAACTATGGCCCTGCATGCTTCCACGTGCTTTATAGGTGTCCCTCATTCCTTTCTCTTTCTGCTTATAGAATAGAATGTTGGTGGGGGGGTAAGAGTTTTTTTTGTTTTGGGGAGGGGTTGTTTTTTGTTTTTTGTTTTTTTGCCAAGGAGAAGACTGTTTAATGCCGATGTGTGTTGAAGTGGAAGCATGATTGCCTTAGTTCTAAGTGATCTGCATCTTACAAATTACTTTAAGCATCTCTGTGTTTTACACATTAACGCAGCTCCCATTCAACTACGTGCAAGAAGATAGTTACACGGTGCGTTAGTGTTCTAGGACTGTGGTAACAAAGTGGGCACAAAGTGGAAAACTTAAAAGGACAGAAATTTAGGGGCACCTGGGTGGCTCAGTCAGTTAAGCATCCGACTTCGGCTCAGGTCATGATCTCACGGTTTGTGGGTTCGAGCCCCGCATAGGGCTCTGGGCTGACAGCTCAGAGCCTGGAGCCTGTTTCAGATTCTGTGTCTCCGTCTCTTTCTGACCCTCCCCTGCTCACGCTGTCTCTCTCTCTCTCTCAGAAATAAATAAAACATTAAAACAAATTTTTTAAAAAGGACAGAAATTTATTCTCTCTCAGTTTTGGAGGCCAGAAGTGTGAAATCAAGGGGTTGGCAGGGCTGATCCTTCCAGAGGCTTTGAGGGAGAAACCACAACACACCTCTCTCCCAGCTTCCGGTAGTTGCTGATCTTTGGCATTCATTGGCTGTGGATGGATCACTACAGTCTCTGTGTCCATCTTCGCATTTCCTTCTTCTCTGTGTGTCTTTTCTGTCTCTTAAAATGACATCCCATTGGATTTAGGACCCACTCTAATTCAGTGGATAGTTAATGAGAAAAGGATGTCAGCACCCTCCTTATATGAATTATTTCTGCTAAGATTCTATTTCTAAATCAATCCCATTCTGAGGTTCTGGGTAGACATGAGTTTGGAGCAACAGTATTCATTCTACTATACATGGTGAGCTTCTTGGGGACAGGGGCCATGTACTCTATGTGCCTCTATGGGACCCAGCACCTGCTAAGCACCTGTGAGTGTTCTCGAATACTCACCAATAGGCACAGTTTGTCTTTGTGTCCTTGTATTAAGAAATCACCACATTTCCATCTCCATTTTGTGACTCAAGGGATTTACTAGGATTTTCCGCTTCCATATGCATGCCTGTCACTTTATTAATAGCATAGCTAGGAAAGAACGAACTTGCTTATATGTGCCCATATGTGCAGACAGTTCACAAGCATTATGTTCACTAATACAGTTCCTTTTCCCAGTTACTGAGCCAACAAAAGAGTCTTAAAATGCCAAAAGTGTAAATGACAACTGCTAACATAAGGGTTTACAAGTTCACAGAGCACTTTCACAATCACTATCTCATTGGATGCTGTAGTAACCTCTGAAGGTTTTATTATAACTACCTCCATTATAATCATCATTATCACTTTTTCATCATCATTCTCATCATCACCACCACCACCCTTACTTTATAGGGGAAACTCAAGACTCATAGAAATCATTTAACCTATTTGTGGTCAGTGAAGGAGTCAGGATTTTTAATTGTATTTGACAACCCAACTCAAGGTGGTTTAAGCAGAAAGGGGAACATAGGAGAAAAATACAAAGATATGCTGTGTGTCAGGTATGGCTGGATTCAGGACTCTCAGCTCTACTTTCCTCAGTGTCGGCTTCATTTGCCGGCTGCCCCTCGGTCCATGATGTTATCTGATCCTTCGGTATATATGATGAGGGGGAAAAAATCCATCTCCTTAACAGTTATTCCTCTGGGAATCCTGGGCCTGGATCTCCATGACTCAAATTAGATCACACCTACAACCCTCACACCATTGAGCCCCCAAACCACTGAGGCTGAGAACGGAGGTGTAAAGCCTGGTGCCAGAATGGGGAAATGGAGATGGGGCAGATGGAACCACAGATGGTCATAAGAGAGGATAGTTCGTAAATGACAGAGCTTGGACTTGAGACAAGGTCGTGTTAAACTACAGGCCAATCCACCTGCTCTTCCCCACCTCCCCCTTCACTGACATTCCAATACAGTGAGTACACAATGGAGACGTAGAACAAAAGTCAGAAGATAGAAAGCAAGACAATGAAGTCTCCTTTCCAATCTTTTCCTCTTGTCACTCTTTCCCTGCTCACTGAACCCACCTAGAAACACTTCCCAGCATAGTCTCCACACTTACAAGCATTTATATGCATCATTTTTACATCAGTGGCATGACACCACTTTCGCTCTTCTGTCCCGTGTTTTCACACTTTCCTTGTGCAGTTTCGTTCCCTGACTTTAATGACTTCAGCTACTTGGCCACGGTAGCATTTTCACACACCTTAATTTTGCCACCCTTGAGTTTTTCTTATTTTCCTTTTCTTCCTCTCCTACCTCCTCCTTCCCCAGTTTCTACTTCATGTCTTCATCTTTAGTTCCTGTACTTTTACAGATTGATGAAGTGATTATTGGAGTTGAAATTGCTTTTAGAAAATGAGTTTTATGAAATATTTGAAAATGGTTCTTTTGGGAAATGCTGTCAGCAAAATATTCCAGAAAGGTAAAACAATTTCCCATCTGCTTTCATCCTCGTGGTTGCTGGTTAGTTTAGGTAGCAGAGAAAACAAAGGAGCGTCAACAGACATTTGTAGCTCTAGCGATGGCTGCAAATCTTAGCAACTTGTGCTCTAAAACATGAGCCTGGTGTGACCGTTTTGGGTAGAACAGAGCTAGCTGGGATAACAAGGGAAGTGTTATCAGGTTTGCTCCAAATCATCCAAGATCTTGCAGAAGACTCATGCTGCTCTTCCCAGAGTTATACTTTTTCCATTCCAGGATGTTAGAGATTGTCCTTGTATGACTTTTTATTTTTCCTGGGTCTGGACTTTCAAGTCCAAGTACTCTGAAAAAAGAGTTAAACCAAAGCCCACCCAGGAAAACTCTTCCTGCCACATGGGGCCCCTACATTTGGGAAGACTATTCATGGCCAACTAGAACTGATCAGACCAGCTTGGCATTGTGGCATCTCATGCATATGTTGTCTCAGTTGATCTTTCAATAATATGAAGAGGCAAGTGTATTGAGCCATTTTATAGATAAGGAAATTGAGGCTTAGGGAGCTCTTCACAGCCATCAAATTTTAGAGCCAGACTGAACCCAACTCCACATGCTTCACAGCTATTGTCTGGCACATGTGCTTTAAATTGGTGGGAAAATAGGCCTCTGAAGGAAAGTAGCCAGCCCAAGAATAGAACTTCTTTCTTTGTCCCTTCATGCTCTCAAAAGTTCAGTGCATGGGATCACATTTTGACAAAATGAACGTCAGTGACAAATCAGGCTAAAGTACATGTATTTGAGGTTCATGCTCGCTCTCTCTCTCTCTCTGTATATATACTTATCTCTCTATATAAATCTATCTATATATATATTTATCTCTATATATAAATCTATATATATATATAACTCTCTCTATATATATATATATTTATTTATTTCTCTCTATATAAGTATATATATATATATATATTTACAACCTGGTCTCCACCCAGTGCTCTACATATAATGATGGAGGCTGGGTCATAAAATGATGGAGGCTCTACGTATAAATGATGGAGGCACAGTTCCTTCTTGCTGTCTGGGGGAAACCAGCTACCATGCCATAAAGATACTCCGTAGCCTCTGCAAAAGCCCATTTCATGAGGACCTGAAGCCTCCTGCCGACAGTCAGATGAGTGCACCATTGAAATGGAGCCCCAATCAAGCCTTCAGATGCCAGAGCCACTGCTGACATCCTGACTGCAAATGCACAGGAGCCCTGGAACCCGAACCACCCCACTAAGCCACTCTCAAATCCATGCACCTCAGAAACCGAAATCACAAACATTTGGGGTTGTCAGCCACTTAGCTATGGGGACAGTTGTTACACAGCCATGGATAGCTAATGTGCTACCTGGGAGCCCTCTGTGGTGCTGCCTTCTGATGACACTCAGCTCTAGGCACAGCTCTATAGAGGGCTTGAACTTGGACTTAGGCCTGCCATGGTCCTTAATCCATATAATTTATGGTACATTTAAAGCATATGCCCAAACCTCAACCTCTGGAAACGTTTTGACCATAAAAGGCCACAGGCCTATGGTGCCCTCAGTGTTCTTTCTTGGGGACTTTGAGACTGCTTGGAGGAGTTTGATTCCCCTTTTGGCATGTCGTCCCTGGCCCCTGAGAACCTTGGCAACCAACCAAGCTCAGAGCTTCTTCTGATGAACCGTAGAGTAGCCTCCCACAAACTTGAATTGCATCTGATTTACCTGGAGGTGATTCCTGGGCCCCAGCCCCTGAATTCCTCACTCAGTGACTTCAGGGTGGAACTGAGAATTTGCTTTTCTAGTAAGTTCCCTGCTGCTGCTGCTGCTGCTGCTGGTGTGCTGCACTTTGAGGACCACCACTAAAAGCAGGGGGCCCACTACTTTGCTCCAGAAATAGTCCGAGATCCTCCCTGTACTTCAGGCAATGACCACAAATGAAGACAAACAAAAACTCCTACGTTTTGACTGAGATAAAAGTAATCCGGGGTGATGGAAATCCGAATCATGGTGATGTTGGGGGCGGGGAGGGACAATAATTGGAAAGGGAGCATGGAGGGGACTTCTGGGGAACATGTAGTGATCTGTTTCTTGACCTGAGTGGCGGTTACACAAATGTATCCCCTCTGCAAAAGTACGTTTGAGCCGTGCACTGCAATTTGTACACGTTTCAGTCTACATTATACTTAAAAGGTTTACTTAAAAATTAATGACAAGAAATGCTGTCAAAGCCTGGGAGAAACAGGCCTCCACATCATTAGCCAGGACCTTTGTTTACAAGTCAGCTTTCCTCTGCGGGCATGCTGGCAACCCAACAAAGAAGATACTCTTGGTTTCCTTTCTTTCACTGGCATCGTTTGTGTATGAGTGTGTGATACCCAGGGAGGGGCAGCTTCCCAAGCCATCATTTGTTTAAAAACAAATCCAGGTCTTCAAAAGGAAATATTGCGAATGAAATACATGCAGGTTCAAATTTAGAGAATAACCAATCATGTTGGAATAATGTGAAATGCACGTTGAGGGACGCCTGACTGGCTCAGTTGCTGGAGCGCACAACTCGATCTCAGGGTAGTGGGTTTGAGCCCCACATGGGGTGTGGAGACTACTTAAACATAAAATCTTTAAGGGGTGCCTGGGTGGCGCGGTCAGTCGAGTGTCCGACTCTTGATTTCCTCTCAGGTCATGATCCTAGGGTGACGGGATCAAGTCCCACCTCGGGCTCCACACTGAGCATGGAGCCTGCTTAAGATTGTCGCTCTTTCCACTTATGGGGATGAGCACTGAGTGTTATGTGGAAACTAATTTGACAATAAACTATTTAAAAAAAAAAAAAAAAGATTGTCTCTCTTCCTCTACCCCACTCCCCTGCTCATTTACTCTCTCTATATGTAAAATAAAAAATAAGTAAAAGAGAAAATCTTTAAGAAAAAACAAGCCAAGTACCTTGAACTCTCATTAACACTTCTTGAGAACCCTGGCTGGTATTTGGTTACATAACTTTACTGAAGCGTAAGACCTTTGGGCAAGATTTACCTCCCATTTCTTTGAAAAGTGCCCAAGAGACATGAGATTTTTTTTTTTCTTCTGAGTGAGGACAATTTTCACCTAAAGAATTCCCTGTTTTATCACAGAAAACCTTTGGAGTTTTAGTGAAGAGTCTTGTTTTGCAAATTTTTGATCAAAAAAATGCTAATTATTGCTAAAACTCCCCCAGAGACGTTCCACTTTCTAAACCATTCTTTTTCTCTAATTTAAGTTTATGAGTAAAAAGGTTTACTCACTCTAAAAGTTTGGTTTCGAATGTAAACGAGGCCAGGTTGCATTGGGACTTCTCATTTTCAGGTGATCTGCAAAATTGTTACTTTGAAACTCCGGAACTAAGAGCACTGTTGAGCATAAGAATGAGAATGGAGGGCTGGAGAAGACAAGGGGGGGCTCAGACAAGGGGGCCTCACCTACTGGATGTGGTCCAGTCAAGAGGAGAGACACTGTAATACAGTATCTAAATTCATGGACTTTTGAGCCTAACCAACATGGGTTTGAATCCTAGAACCACTGTGTGGCCTTGGGTAAATTCTTCCTCTCTCTGAACAAACTTCAGTTTTTATTCTCTGTTACATAGGATTAATAATATCAGTCCTGGGGATATTAGGAGAAATATATTTATAAATAGTAAATATTTGGGGTGCCAGGGTAACTCAGTCAGCTAAATGTACAACCCTTGGTTTGGGCTCACTTCATGATCTAATGGTCTCATGAGTTCGAACCCCATGTCAGGCTCTGCACTGGCAGCGTGGAGCCTGCTTGGGATTCTCCTTTCTCACTCTCTCTTCCTCTCCCCTGCTTACACTGTCTCTCTCTTTCTCTCTCTCTCTCTCTCAAAATAAATAAGTAAACTTAAAAAATAAAAACAATTAAAAATAGTAAATATTCAATGAATGGTAGCATAATAATGAAGGGATGAAATATTAAATGGATCATTTTTATTCAATTTGAATTTCCCAATCCCTACATCTTTCTGATACAAGCACGAGTGTCAAAGTATTTATTTGCATGTATACATGAATAAATAAATGTGGGAGTTTTTCTCCTTTCAATAAAAATTATCTGTCTTAATGATTATAGGTGTGAAAGACACAGTAATGGCTTCCAGAAATTTGAGATGGCAGTGCAGAGGGAGCACTGTAACTACCAGGACTAGCTGGAGGGAGGGCTTTGTGGTAGTGGAATAGTCCTGTGTAGCCCTCTCTTCTCTCTCTCCTCTCTCTCTTTTCTTTCATTTTTCTCCTTTCCTTCCTTCCCTTCCCTCCTTCCTCTCTCTTACCTTTATCTCCTTCCTTCCTTCCCTGTTTGACTTTAAATAGAACAGCTCTTACTGCCTCTCTCTCCCCAGTGTTACCCCTTCCTAGCCAATTCATTTCTTCAATACACGTGTCTGAAGATAAGTAGCAGGTAAATGCGCCACAGACAGGGTCCCTAGGAGTACAAAGTGTGGTCATCTTTGATGCTTCAGTATTCACAATCAGTACTGAGCAGGATTAAGAGTGTGACTAGATAATTCAGTCTCCCTCCTGCAGGGGCAGCAAGGATGTGAGTGTACTATTAAAGTCCTCTGTGGATTGAGAGGTAAAACAAATTAACATCAGCTCATAGTTTGGAAGTTTTGATAGGATACTATGGATAAGTCAGTCAGCTGAATAACAGGAAATCTAGGCATCCTTAATTCAGGTGGTTGAATAACTATGTTCCCAGGTTCCAGACCAATGCCTGGGCACTCAGTAGATGTTTGTGGTTGAACAAATGAGTGCATGAATGAATGATGGGAGCATTAAGACACACCATGTGAGACGGACAAAGTACAAAAGTAAAAGTAAAGAATCGATTCGCCTTTGTGGCTCAGACTTGACAAAGTATGATCTACCAGGAGACATTCTAACCCTTCTCTCTTTGCTTCTCTAGGCAGCTTGAAATTCACTCTCCAGATGCTAAGCACACGGTGATTCTCAGGAGCAAGGACTCAGCCACCGCCCAGGCCTGGTTCAGTGCCATCCATTCCAATGTTAATGACCTGCTGACCCAAGTGATTGCTGAGGTCAGAGAGCATCTGGGGAAAACAGGCATTGCTGGGAGCCGAGAGATCAGGCATCTGGGCTGGCTTGCAGATAAGGTAAGGAAAATGCCCCCCTGGTGATAGTCATTTTCCCCACGGATTCCCCAGCACCTGTTGCAGCCGTGAAGTCATTGCCTTGTGCCACACGCTAGTTCCCTCATTCATAAGCTGCTTGGACCTCTTGTCCATCTCCACCAGGTTTGCTTTTGTGCTATTCACGGGGCCTGTGTCTTCATCGGCTCTGATTCCCGCAGATAGAGTCCAATACATTGCAAATTGCAGGTGGCCAAAGATTGTTGAATGGATGAATGAGCTAACTGAGTGGATGAGTATTTGATTGTCACACATAGCAAGGTCAGGGAAAATCAACTCAAAATGGAGCTTTTGCCTTATGAGGTAAGGAAGTTGCAAATGTTGCTTTAAAGGGGAGGGGGTTTCTGTGAGTTTTCATGAACCTGCTTATTAATAACAAAGGTATATTTACAAATAAGAGCAATTATAACAGCAAGGAGTCCTTAGCAACTACCAGCAACTCTTTTGACATATTATTTTATATTTTATCTGCATTCTTAAGTCAGCAGGCCCTAAATGTCATCATCTATGAGCACTAACTTTTGTGCAAGGCATGGCGCTAGGCAGGAGTGGAGGGAAGTATATAAGGATGAATCAAGATTTAATCTTTGTTCTCGGGGAGGACAGCTAAAGTGGGAAGGACCTGGGGTCATGTTAACAGTGTTCACTCTAATTTCTTTTCCCAAGTTACATGATATGTTGAAAATAGTAAAACTCACTTTGCGGCAATCTCCTGGGAATTAACCCTTCTCTTCATTTCAAAGGATTGAGCCTTTGCCATTATCCCCATACCTGATTGCTGCCCCTTGAACTTGACCTTGAGTGCTCAGGAACACTGAGCTTTTGGAACATTCTGACCTCCCAGTGACTCACATTGTAATAGGTGGTAAATGGGAATAATGATTGTTGCAGTAAGCAGCCTTCCTGCCAGTGAACCATGTCATCTGAGAAGGTCCAGTCAAACAACGCTTGAAAATAATACTTGAACACAGCATTCAGCTGTTTTCCACCATTGTCCTTTGTTTGCACAAGTTCTTGCCTGGGTCTCAGCCACAAAATTCAACGTAGAGTGGGTTGTTTGATTTGGTGTTGTCCTCCCCACCCACCCAGATTTCAAAGGTTGAAAGGGGCAATGCAGGTGGTGGTAGCCCCCAGGGAATGATAAACAAAAACCACAGGTAGTCTCTCTTGATCTTCTAGGCTGGGGTTCTCAATGAAAACAATACTGCAGATCTGGATGACATCATTTTAGAAGTCATAGTCTCTAACACTCTTTACTTTTTACTTCCTCCAAATGTGTGGGGGATCTTGCCATTGCAAGTGACAGAAAGCTCAACTCAGCTTAAGCAAAAAAGTGGTGTATCACTTGATAACTACAGTGTCCAAGGATCAACTTCAGGCATGGTGGGATCCAGGGATCCAGACAATGATATTAAGCCTGCTTCTCTATCCTTCTGCACCCTGCCCACTTCATTGGTTTACACTTAGGCAAGCCCTTGACCTTAGTGCAACAATTCTAGGCTTGTGCCGTCCCTTACAACTCCTTGTTTCCCTGAATAAAGACCTCTTTGCCCCCAACAGAAGATTGGGACTGAGTTTCCTGAGATTAAGCCTGATTGAACAGATTTAGATCAAATATTGAGTGCCGCATCGTGCTGAGATCAGCCTCATCCAAGCCATGTTCTCTGAGACGTGAGGAGAGGTGGTTCTCTAATGGACAGTGTGGCTGCTGTGCAAGGAAAAGTCTGAATGGATTTTGGAGAAGTCAGAGCAACAGACTTTCACTGTCCAAGGAGAAGAGGATTAGGATGAAAGAGGTCCTCACTTAGTTAGGGGTCTGAATAGACTGACAGATGTCTGTACATTTCAGGGTCCTGGCAGGAGGTGGACCTAAAAGTGATGGTCGGAAAGGGTGCAATGAGGAATAATTTGTAAGGTGTGGCCAAGGTAAGGAAAACCAAGAAGAGATGGAGAAGCACTCTAGACTCAAACAATGGCATGAGGCCACTACCATCCCTTAATCTGAAATAACAAGGAAAAGGAGCAGTCACCTGAAACTACCAAGACTTGCAGCTCTAGAAAAGGGCCACCGTCAAGAGCCGTGGCCTTTGAGAGGGAAGCACATCCCTGCAATCCCTGCTCACTAATCTCTTGCTGATGTCTCCCACTGGCTGAGGCTGACGGGAAGCCAGAGGCAAGGGAGCCCCATTGATGCACTCTGACAAGGTCTGTCTCCGAAGGCACAAGCAGGGTGGAAAAGGGTAGACTGGACCCGGAGGGGCAAAGAGAACTGCCCAGCACACACATCTCTCCACCTTCCAAGGAACTGAGATGCTCTCCACTCCTGGAGCTTCTTTTCTCCATCTCATTCAACATGAACTTCATTACCATTTGGATGCCTAGAAAATGGAACTGCATCATTATTAATGATGTTGAAATTTTTTCCAAAGATTCCATTTTCTCACTTATCAGTTGTCTGCTTATCCAAAATTATCAGTAGACACATGATAGGCATTCCCATGGAGCAGTAATAAAGGCTCCTAAAAAGCCCTTTTTGTTTTTAGAATTGTATTGTTTTTATGATCTAATTTCAGATAACCATTACAGATGTTTCTTCAATTGCATTACACACTGTGTTCCTAAGAGCGGTAATGACTTACCATGGACAATTATCAGAAGAAAGAATATCTTTTATTGCCTTCTGCTTCAAAACTTTTCAAAGATTACCATAGATCAAGTCCTAGGGAAAAAAATCCAAGCTGGAATCTTTTTTGATTAAATATTTAATACCGAATCCTAGTGTGGAGGCATACAAACGGTTTTCGGCAAAATGTTACAATGAATGGCAAATCCTTAATACCGTGGCCTTCTTATGTTATCACAAATATCAGAGAATTCACTTGGTATTTGTAAAGATATAAAGTGTGATCCTATATATATTCAGCTGTACTTTACCTTAAATTGATGTCCTTTGTCTTTTCCTATACTATTAATCTTTAAATTTGTGATTAATGACAGCAGCTCTGTGACAAGATTTTGTACATTTTAATTTAATTTCAAGTTTTCAGAACTGGCATTTACATGAACTAAAATAATACAGAACAACAAGAACTTCCCTTAAAAAAATTTTTTATGTTTATTTTTGAGAGAGAGAGAGAGAGAAAGAAATAGAGCGCGCAAATGGGAGAGGGGTAGAGAGAGTAGGAGACACAGAATCCAGAGCAGGGTCCAGGCTCTGAGCTGTCAGTACAGCTGATTTGTTAAGTAGGGAACCTTCATACATAATAACAGAGATAAGGGACTCTGAAGTAATTGCTAGGGACCAAGTGTTTATGTCCCCCAAAATCTGTATGTTGAAGCTCACATTCTTAATATAATGCTGTTTGGAGGTTGGGCCTTCTGGAGGTAATTGGGCTTAGATGACATCATGAGCGTAGAGTGCCATGATGCCATTTGGGGGGGAATGAAGAGAGAGGCCAGAGCCCTCTCTCTCTACCATGTAAGGATACGGCAAGAAGATAGCTTTCCAGGGCCTAGAAGAGGGCCCTCACCAGAACCCCATGTTGGCACCCTGATCTTGTACATCCAACCTCCAGAACCATGAAAAATAAATGTTTGTTATTTAAGTCACCCAGTCTATGGGATTCTAACAGCCTGACCTATGACATTGATCTAAACCAACCCCTTCTTTGTATTGATGAGGAATATGGGACCCAGAGAATGGAACATGTTTTATCTAAAGTCATGTTCCAAATCAAGACACAGGAATAACTAGAGAGTGGGACAATGTGATACCCTTATTTTTTTTTTTTTTCATTTAATTTTTAAAAGAATCCACCGCAGCTCATCCACTGCAATTGATTTTATTTTTTTCTTAAACTCCGTTAGCCATTCTCTGGACTCCCTACAGTATCAAGGTCAGCACTGGGCCAACAGTCTTTGAGCTAGGGATAGGGACAGGTCCTGTGCTGCTTTCCCTGTAAGTACCATCACCTGTAGATGGGTTAGGTGTACCAATGTGGTCTTTCCCTTGTGCTTTATCTTGTCATCTTAGTTTGCAAACTATTTCTTGTCAGATTAAAAACACAAAAACACAACACAACATAACAAAACAAACAAAAACCCAGTTGGGAGTTCTGAGATGCAGATTCAATTCTCAGCTTTCCTCATTTCTACTTCTGATTTTTTAAAATGGGAACATTTATATAGCTGTGCCTCCCCAGGGCGTTCCTAAAGGAAAGGAAGTTGGTAATTAGAATTTATTGTGTGCCTAGTCTGTCTCAAGCTATGTGCTTTAAATAATTC
This sequence comes from Hyaena hyaena, assembly GCF_003009895.1. Classification (NCBI taxonomy): domain Eukaryota; kingdom Metazoa; phylum Chordata; class Mammalia; order Carnivora; family Hyaenidae; genus Hyaena; species Hyaena hyaena. Next base: position 1,145,028 of record NW_024080658.1, read on the forward strand.
CTTTCCTGTGACTCCAGCTTAGAGAAGTTGAGTAACTGCACCACTCTAGTAAGTGGCAGAGACAGAGTGTGAGCCCTTCTTTCTAATTCCAAAGTCCAGAATTTTCCACTAAGCTGAACTAATAAAAGGACCCAGGGAACATGTGTCCATATATGTGAGACCACCAGAATCCAGTGTCAGAGCGATATCACATACCAAAAGCCAGGTTTGAGAACTAAGAGACTTGTCAAAAGAACTATTCTTTATTTGTCTTTATGAAAATAAAGGTTGTCTTCATCAGTTCAGGCTGCTGTAACAGAGTGCAGTAGACTGGGAGGCTTATAAACAAAAAGTTGTTTCTCACAGCTCTGGAGACTGGAAGTCTGAGATCCGGGAGAGTTGAGTACTGTGAAGCCCCCTTTCTGATTTATAGACACCCCCTCATGGTCACTTCACTTGGCAGAAAGAAAGTAGCTCTCTTCTTATAAGGACACTAATCTTATCATGGGGGCTCCACCCCGATGACCTAATTACCTCCCAAAGGCCCCACTGCAAATACCATCACGTTAGGAGGGCTTTGCCATATACGAATTTGGAGATGGGGGATTGGAAGACACATTCGGACTGAGCGGGGAAGCTCACATACCAGGATAGTGCAACACTTACTAAAATCTTTTCTGTCCTATTGACTTCCATCCTGATCTTGAACTACTTTCATTCCTTCCATGACCCTAAAAGGAAAAACAAACAAACAAACAAACAAACACCCTTGAGAAGAAGAGATTCTCTCTTCTCTGTTCTTCTTGTGTATTCTTGACTATGTCGATCAATTACACCTCCCTGGTTGATCCCTGCCTTGATACTTCACACAATAATCCTCTGCTCTACTTCTCTTTCCTCCTCTTTTGTACTACAGAAGCCCAAAGAACAGGTCCAACAAAGACTGAAATTGTATTTGATAGGACAGGTTAGGAGACTAAAATACACACACACACACACACACACACACACACACACACACGAAGTTGGCCTTGCTTTGAGTGTTTCCAATATCTATGAATTTCAGTTATCATGGTTCAGGTCAATATCCCCAGTCTCAACAACATGGTTCAGATTTCAGTTACTATGGTATATTAGCTGCAAGTAATTTTCATTAAAAAAAAAAAAAACCTATGTAAATAGCTGATGTGTATCAGATTGTGACCAATCACATGCCTTCTCTCATAATCCATGGGCCATGTGTCACCTCATATCTGTTCATTCACACATAGACTGCAGAGTGGGTAGTTATGTTTCTGCTTTGTCTCCTGATAATAAATCTATGACCTTTTATAAGAATGGATAAGAGAAAGAGGGAGATGTCCAAAAAGGGTGAAAGTGCAGTAAAATGAAAAGTGATAATTCTGGAAGTGAGCTTCCCATCAAACATAAATGGAATTATGGAAGAACCAGCTGACCATGAGAGTATAGACGCCAGGACATTCAAGAGACTCCTGATATGCCGCCAGAAGTCAGTGATATACCCCAGACAAAGTGAGAAGCTTCACAACAGGGGAACTTTCAGAGATATTTGGCATCACTGAAAGTAGAAAGGATAAAATGTTGCTGGCTGATCCAGACTTAGAAAGGAGTAGGACGGCTTGTCAAGGCATAGAAAAGACACTCACTCCAAATCCCAAGTCATGTGACGAGGAGGCAAGAAGCCTTTTTCACACTTCTCTCAAGTTTTTGACAAAGAATAACACATTTTCATTCTTGATCTTTCTAATGGTTTAAATGATTGATTACTAAATAAATATGTTTTATATTACTATTTTTTCATTTCCCTGTATGTTTACAACCAACAGTAAGACAATTTTTAATGTTTTAATACAACATGTTGAATTTCCAGAGACCAATCCTAATTTTTCCAAGTGATTGAGATCACTTAGTATGGTTTCAGTTTGCAGTCTTTTTTATTGTTCAGCACTGCTGTTCAAAGGCAGAACTGCCTGTCTCTCTGTCTATCCATCTCTCCCTATATCTGGTTATCCACTCATTCATCTAGCCTATCAATCAGTCCTTATCCATCCTTCTCTCTCTCTCTTTCTCATTCCTCTCTCCATCTATCCATCCACCCAGCTCTCTATCTGTCCCTCTCCATCTGCCTCTGTCCATCACCCACCTCTTTCATAGTCATCTCTATCCATCCACCTCCCATCTATCTCTGCCTATCAACATATTTTTCCGTATATTGTCACATAATTCACTAGACCATCACTAATTTTCAGTTCCAACAATAGCAATTTATTCATCCCCTGAAATTCCACATGAATATAAACAACCGAGGAATTTTATTCTGTAGCAGCATTGCCCAGTATCTTAGAGAGGAATCTCAAATGCAAATGTAAAATAGCCCTGGCCTGAGTAACACAGGCTGCGAGTAATCAAGATCTTGACAGTGTAATTAAGGGAACGATATTTCTGGAGCCTCTGAATATATCAGCTCCACCATCTGCCTAAAAATCACCTATGTGGGAATTTCCCACCACTTCTTCCAGGGAGAAAATAGTCTCTGACCTGAGGGAACTCCCATCTGATAAATAGAAATAGAAATACCGTCCAGGCTACCCCACTTGCATCATCCCTAAATCAAGACTGTTTGTTATGCTAGGAAACACAGACTGTTAATGCAATTAAGTGCTAATGGGCCTGTTGTGCTAATTTAAAAGGCAGTCATCAAGTTCCTGAGTGAATCACCTCTTAGATGGAACAAGATGAAGAAAACTGGCAACGGCTTGGTTATCTTCCTGTTAGTCTTGCATGACAAGTGTTTAAAGTGTAGGTGCAAGTGTGAAGGGGACTCAAATTGGCCCCATCTTCCATTGTCTCAAAACTCAGGGATCAAAAACTGGGGTGGGTGGGTGGCAGAGAGGCAGCCATAATGGAAGTGTGAAACTATGCCTGCTTTTCTGCATGACTTTACAGTCCAGGATAGTACCAAGAGTCATTGTCAACAAGGTGGACACATCAGTACTGCCCTTGTAAAAGAGACGGGGCACGTGCCTTTTGTTCTTGTAGGCCGATCCCCACAAATTCCTATGAGCCCTACCTGATCTCTTTGGAGAGCTTTGTAGAACCCAAGATGGAAAGCACCCTGTGCCTAGTTGTGTGGCCAGCAGACTCTGCTAAACTGTATCTTATTCATCATTACAGATCCCCCTTTCTTTATGAAATAGATCTCTTCCAGAAAAACTCCCTCTCTTCAGTAAAGAAAAAAAAAAGATTTTCCTATTGATTTCCATTATTTGATTATTCCGATCACCTCCTGTTCACCCCCTTGGTGAGGAATAGACCTCCCTCACCCTAAGCAGGAGATGGCAGAACCCATGACACCCAACCTTGGACAGAGGAGCCCTGGACAGTGGCTCAGTAGCTGCATTTACTCAGAGCCCGGGAGGCTGCTGCCAAGCCCTGCAGGGCCATGTAGGTTTACTAGAGGACAGAGGGAAGCCACGGGGACTGTGGGACAGGCCTTGTAGTAAGAAGCAGGTGAGATGCTCTCTGGTTCCCATGGGAGTATGAGGTTGGCTTGTTTGAATCATTCTGCAGGCTGTCAGGGAAGGAACACCCATTAGGGGAAGGATGGGGGTACAGGGAACTGGGTGGTGCGCATATCAGATGAGAGCAGGAGCCTTGTGAGTCTCAGAGATGTCAAGGCAGCACATGGAATTTTAGCCCTTACAATGCACTGATCAGTGTCATAGGATTCTTCAGAAGCCATGTCAGAGATGGAGATTCCTTGGGGAAGCATTTACTGAGAGAGGACACTTAGGAGAAACCTGTAAACCAATGAGTGAAACAAGATACGGGGGGATTGGGGGGGGGGGACCTAAGCAAAGATGTGGTATCAGCTAGAATCCAGCCTCATCCTGATCCCACAGGGGGTTCTGGAGCCTGAAGGGCAGCACAGAGCTCCACACACACACACACTCCACCTTAAGCTGAAGAGTTGGGGTTTTATACCCCTGTGTAAGTCAGCCACTGGCTGTGGACCACTTTGTAGGTAAGGAGAGACCACTCCTGTTTGCCTGGGGCATTGTCTATAGAAAGAGAAGGTTTAAGCTGTGGGTAGTCATTCTTCACATCAGGTGAGGGTTGAATGTTCCACCTAGAAAAGGGAATTTTGGCAGAGGACCAACCATATCTAGTGTAATCACTGGTGTGTTCACATGGAGAAGAACATTCCAGCCCATGTCCACAGGGTCTTCAAGTGGCAAGGAGGTACAGATAGTAGCCAGTTCTGTGACACTCAGATGATTATGCCACCACCTAGAAGTTTACTTTTATTTACAACTATATTCGAGTTCTAGTAACTCACCCCGGCATTTACTCATGACATTCTCCCTCACATCATAGAAGAATTGTTTTTAATGCTTTGAAATTTCCAGTGTCATTTTCAGAGTCCCTTTGCACCCTTACATTTTTGGCTTGGGCTTTTTATTACTTCTAATAGGACTAGGCTGTGATATTGCCAATGCAATGCAAATTAACATGCTTCATTTTTAATCCTGAAACTCATTCAAATTGGTATTTTCAGGTTTCGTAAGCTGAAACAAAGTGATTAGGTTTGAAGTCCTTTATTTTATTTAGAATTGGGAATAGAAAAAGATGGATCTAGAATTCTAGAGTCTGATTTAAGAACATCCATATCGACATATGGCCTTGAGTCAGGATGAAAGTCTTTATGGAGGCTTAGAGGTCAAGTGGGACTCTCAGAATTACTCTCACTCAGTTCCCTTTCACGATTCAGAGACCCTAAAATAGCCCTTGATCTGTTTTGCCCTGCAGGTTACAATCTTATAGAGAAAAGAGACAATTTCTTATCTCGGCCTGTTGCTCCAGTGCCTAGACAGGGTCTGGGAAATAGTAGGTGGTTAATCTGTTTGCCAAACAAGTGAGTCAGTACACTAATGGTCTCAGCTAGAACATGTATTTCCCGTTACCAGTAGGCACTGGAACAGATTTCTCTGGGAATACAGTACAATCTCACTTTGTATGTTCAACATGGCTTTGTTGGAAGAGGAGAGGAGTGACCCAATCACCTCACCCTCATTTCTGTGTTCTCAACAATCTTCTTTGCACGGGAGAATTTTCAGACCATACACTTGGTGTAACTTAGGGATTTCCTTACTTCAACATGTCAGGCTTCTCAATTTTGAGTGAGATGCAGGTGTGATGGTCTTTGAGTGCCTTTATGTTTTATGAATTTATCTCCCTTCATTGTGAAAAGAACACTAGATTAGTAGTCAGAAAATGAGGACTCTAGGCTCAGTGGGCTCATTGCTGTTTTGTCCCCGCTAAATAACACAACTCAGATGCATGCCTTACTTATTCCATGGGTTCTAAGCATCAGATTCTTACAGTGCTTTAGAGCCAAGAGGGACAGAAAAAAATAACAGAATATGAATTGGCAATGTTATGTGACTTGACCATAATCATGAAGCTAGTTTGCATGAAGTGTGAGACTAAAATTCATGTCTCTCTGATTTTCAGTCTAGGGCACAATTTGCTCCATCCTTTGCACCTCACCATCTGTGCAGTGTTGTAAGAACAATTCAGAATTATGCAAGTATACAATCCCTTTATTGCTGTTTTGCCATTGGGGATTGTGGGGTCTACTGGTCTGGAACTTTGGTGAGATCAGAGGTGCAGATAGAGATTGGGAGTACCTTCTACAGAGGAAGATCAAAGGGTGGAAGAGATATCTGGAAAAATAAGAATGAAAGAGTGAAACCTTGCAGAGAATCAGGAGGAGAAGACTAGATGAGGGTTGGTTTCTGGTCATGATGACCCATTGGCCACAGCCTCTCCTGCCCTAATTATAATCGACAGCTTCCTCTTGTCCTGAAAGACTTCTAGAATATCACTAGCAATGATTATTTACTTGTCTGTCAGATGACTTTATTTTGGCTCACAAAACATGTGGCTGTGTAGTTCATCTACCTTACCAGCCTCCCTCTGCTACCCCTTCCTCACCATTCCTTATCCATTCTCTGTTCTGCATATAGATGGACTAAACCTCATGTGAACCATACTCTGTTTGATTCTTGTCAGTTGCAGGTTCCCTAGTTTCCTTCCTATACCTCCTTTTCCCTAGTTAACTGTCTACCTTAGGGCCACTTTCTGCTCATTAGCAATAATGGGTTTGAAAGGGAAAAGTGCAAATTGGAAAGGGAGCCAGTCTTTATCAGAGCCAATGGAAAAAATGTGTCCAGGGACTCCATCAGGGAAGATAGAACATGTAGCCATGTCTGGGCTTCACAAAAACTTAAGATGAACATTTTGTTTTGTGTACCAAATCTCCCAGCACAGACACAAAACATAAAGGCAACCTGAAGTCAATAGTGTTGGTTCTCAGAACACAAAAGTCCTGTGTTCTATGTGTGTGTGTGTGTGTGTGTGAACATAGTGGACACTATAATTGTATAGATCTTAACTGTTGAATTCAAGAACCAAGTATTTTGGCAAAGATGGTTTGGGGGCACCTAGAAATAAGGCTGGAGTCAGAAAACATCCAATAAGGACCAACTGACCGAATGTGTCAGAGGCAGGGAAGGTGGGCAGAGTTGTGGTGCTGGAGGATATAGAAGGGAGAGCAGAGCTTCGGATGGGGACCTACCTGGATTTTAATCCCTGCTTTGTTATTTACTGGCTCAGTGACTTTAGGCAAGTTTGTAAAAGTCTTTGATCTTTTGTGTCTATAAAAAAGACATTAATACTTACCTCAAAAGAGAATTTATATGGCTTAAGTGAAATATTGCATGCCAGTGTCTGGCACGGGGCCGGGCACATAGCAGGCACTATGCTGAAAGCAGCGCATGGAGGCAATCAGCGCTCCGGCTTGTGCATTGAATTGGAAAGGTAGCTCTCTTTTCTCTCTTCTAAGCAGTAGTTTTGAAGTGGGATTTGTACAGAGGCCTTTAGAAACCCCCAAACCTGTGAATGCTACTAAACTATATAGATATATTTTCTTTTATTAAACACAGTAAAAAGGATTTGCATTGGTCACTTCTTCAAAATACTGACTTACCTGTGGGGCCTAGAGCTACCAAATCAGTATTCTATTGTTTAATTTATCTCTAACTTCTGTCTTCTGGCAGAAAACTATCACTTTCATAATCAGCACTACCATTTGGCTTTTTAGGCCATTTTCCAAAAAGAGACAGAGTAAGAGTGTACGTATACGGTGTGTGTGCTGTCAACAACGTTAAGTGAGAGAAGCGCAGAGCCGCACCGACTGACGGGCCTGTGGAGGGCAGTCAGCCCACACTTCCATAGCTGCAACCCTGCCACAATTACAGATGACTGCAAGTCACCAGCATTCAGGGTCACGCACGGTGACAACTGTATTAAATCCATGAAGGCTAAAGATCTACTGTATGTGGTAGAGTTAAACCTGGGTAAAAATATATACTCAATAACAGTGCTATCAACATTAGGAAGGGAGAAAGAAGAGTAGAAATTGTGGTTTCTAGATGGGAAAAAACAGATTGGAGTTGGTCTTGAAAGAGTGAAAGGATCTGGGGCACCTTTGTGGCTCAGTCAGTGGAGTGTCTGACTTCAGCCTCAGGTCATAATCTCCTGACTAGTTGGCTTCCAGCCCCGCATCGGGCTCTGCACTGACAGCTCAGAGCCTAACACCTGCTTGGGATTCTGTGTTTCCCTCTCTCTCTGCCTTTAACCCACTCACACTCTGTCTCTCGCCCTCTCTCAAAATAAATAAACATAATACATTTTTTTAAGTGAAAAGATTTGTATTTGGCTTATTTCTGACTCTCACAAAGAAATTCCTTAAATAAAGGAGCTTAGTAAGTGATGCCTGGAAAGGAGGTGATATGTATAATTGATTGATTGTAAATCAATCTCAATTTCCCCATAAATAGAATGTAAAATTCATATGTAAGTATAATTTTAACTAAGACCCTATTATCAAGCTTATAGAGGTAATTCCGTATTTGACCAACTATAAATTATAAAAACACCTTTCTTTCTTTAAAGTTTTTAAATATTTATTTTTGAGAGACAGAGAGAGACAAAGCATGAGCTAGGGAGGGGCAGAGAGAGAGGGAGAAAGAATCTGCTGCAGGCTATAGGCTCCAAGCTGTCAACACAGAGCTTGATATGGAGCTCAAACCCACGAACATCGAGATCACGACCTGAGCCTCAATTGTACACAACTGACTGAGCCACCCGGGCACCCCATAAAAACACCTTTTTAAGGTTTATATAAACTTAATTAAATAAAGCAATGTAAACAAATGTATAGAAATGAATTTCAAGCAAAGGCATAAAGTAATGTATTCATAATTCTTGTTTTTTCTTTTCCTTAGAAGAGATCAGAAGTTGAAAGAACCAATATCTGTAGGAAATTTAGCTTCTTAATGACTTTTGTAGAAACTGATCCTTAAATTTATATTTTGTTGTTTTCTCCATTTTATATTTAAACTTTTCTGGTGGCAAACAAGGACCTCAAAAACAATTGTTAGTGGTTCAGTTTTCTGGGAACCTTGCCTTGTACCTTTATCTTATTCTAAGAATGCAGACCTTAGAATTGTAGGAGCCAACTTCTTCTGGCATTTGGTTTTCCACCTTTGGGACTTTTGACATGGTTTTTGTTTGTTTGTTTGTTTGTTTTCTACTTCAAGCTTTAAGGCTTTGGCTTGAATAATAACCGCTTGAAAGATAATTTTATGTAGAATCCGAGAGCTTTAAGTCCAGAATGGAACTGTTACAAGAATCTGTTTTTAATTCATCTCTTAGAGGTTGGAAATCTTTTACATTATAAATAATTTAGTGATTTTTAAAAACAAATATAGGATCAGGTATATGCTCATTCACTTGATAAACATTGGATAGTACCTATAACCCATTCATTCAGTAACTAACTAGTGAGCGTGTACAATGTGTAAGCAGGTGTACGTATTGGCAGTGGAACAGTGAGCAAGTCAGACAAATTCCCTGCTTCCCTGGAGGTTGCATCTCAGCAGATGAGATGGATAATACACAGGAAACCAAACAATCCCGATCTAAGTGCTACGAAGGGAATGAGGAATGTGAGTGTAAGGGCTAGAGGAGTTATTCTAGATAATTGTGTATAATGGGCAAGGCACTGGACTGGAAATACCAAGGAGTCCCCAAGGAGCTCAATGACAAATGGGAGGAATAGGCATGGAAACGAAGAATTTCAACTATACAAATTCTAAATTTCTGTATTGAATCTGAGGGCTCACAGGGAAGAATCTGCTGATTTGGCCTGGGAGCATAAAGGAGGTATTAGGCAGAGTCTTACAGATCAGGAAGAGGAGAACTGTCTGGGTAGAAGGAGTAGCCTGGGAAAAGGCTCATTTAAGAATAGCCATTAATCTCGGGTGGCTGGAGCACTGGATATGTGCATGCAGGTGATGCTGCCTTTCTTAGCAATGCCCTGAGGCAATTGTACTTGCACTGGGACGCTGCTGTATTGCATTTTTAGGATTCTTCTTTGGAATCGCCTTCAAAGATGATTTCTTAGCAATGTATGAAAATCTACTTTAGAGTCACATGGGCACCCCTCTTGGTCCAAATGTGCTGTCTCTAGTTTTCACGTTCACCCTGCTTGGCTCAGCTCAGCCCCCTCCACCCCTTCAGACAGTGGTTCCTGCCTCCCCGAGCTAGGTACCTAGAGGTGAGTTTTGAGCCTTCGACTATAGTCGGGCATGCTGTTGTGCCCTCTGAGGCTGACCACCAGGCATGCCACACCCACAATGCGCCAGGAAGCTGAATGCCATACATTCATAAGGAAAATAATTTAACAGCATTTGTAAGCGCCTACCACCGGGCCAGGAGCTCTATTCTGCCTTGCCACTAATTCTAGTGAGCTTTACATATTAATCCCATCTTTGCCCAGTAATGTAAATCCGCAAACTCACCACTATCTTTCTTTTGAAAATAAAAGAACTGTAACATATTGCTTCTTGTGAAATACAGTCTAGGGCCTTGTGTATTGTGTGCAAATAGACTTAGACACAAACACTCCAGTGTCTCTCCCACAAAGATGTTTTTCCTTGATATCTCAGAACCTCAGAAGTTATAATAAACAATTATCTTGATCTATTGGGGCTGCCATAACAAAATACCATACCATAGACTGGGTAGCTTATCAATAATGGAAATGTATCTCCCACAGTTCTAGAGGCCGAAAGTCTAAGATCCAAGCATGAGCAGAGTCAGGCAAGCATTGTCTTCCAGACTACGTCTAATACCGTCCTCACAGGGGGAAGAGGCCAGGGGAGAGGGAAGTGCTGGGCGATCTCTTCTGTAAGGGCACCAATTCCATTCACATAGGTTCCACACCTTCAGGACCTAATCACCTCCCAAAGGGCCTGCCTCCCTGCACTGACACCTTGGGTATTCAGTATTTAACAGATGAGTTTTGGGGAGACACAAACATCCAGACCATAGCAACAATTCACTATTTGCATTAGTGCTTTACAGAGTGACTTCATGTTTGTTTCCTTTAGCACTCTTGAGAATTCACTGATTCTACACCATGTATGCACCAGAGCACAGGTGAGTTCTGTTCTCTCGATGAGTGAGCCCATGCCTACTTCCAAGTGTGCCTGGGTCAGAGGTGCACTGGCTCTGCAAGAGCCATGTTCCCTTTCACAAAGGACACAAGCACAATCCAAGATGTTGTGCGTGCCTCGTGGATGTCATAGTGTGAAGTACTTATTGGGATTCTGCCAAAAATAGGTGTGATCATTGAGAATAAAAGCTTCTCAGTGAATTATGTTGACAAGAATGGTGATTCTTGGTGTTGGAATGATTGGTTTGACCCTTCATTTTTTTATAAGTTTAAAAATATCTTTATTATTTATTTTTGAGAGAGACAGAGAAAGAGAATGAGTGAGGGAGGGGCAGAGAGACAGGGAGACACAGAATCTACAGCAGGCTCTAGGTCTCTCAGCTGTCAGCACAGAGCCTGACGTGGGGCTCGATCCCACGAATGGTCAGACCATGACCTGAGCTGAAGTCAGCTGCTTAACCAACTGAACCACTCAGGCACTCCTTGACCTTTCATTTTTAAGTGGCTTTATGAAAATGTGAGCCCTGCATGCTCTATAATTTTAAACATGGAATTGTTGTTTCCTTTTCTTTTCCAAACCATGCCAGTGAAACTAAAGCTACTCTTAAAGATGCCTGCTGGGCCAGGTAACCATCTCCCAAATCAACAGCTGTTAGTGGTGCCTGTTTGGTGTTCCATCCTTAAAGAAAAGGGAATCTGTTAGTAAAAGCATGACTGTCCTAACCAAAAGTTCCTCTTAAGTCATTAGAAACGTAACGGGCATGGAGATCTGAGGAAGCCTTTCCTTCCTAATGTAATTTCTCCTCTCCTACTAAAGCTGGCCGTGCTCTAAGAGGAGATGACAGGAAGTGTGGAGTATTTGTTGCCAAATGATGCATCACAGGGGGGTGATTTTAGAGGCCCCACTCTGGGAAGAACACGTCGTTTTTAAAGAGCTCTTTATTATTAGCTCGTTAGTAAGAGCTAAAGGAAGAAATTGGTAAGAAGGAAAGAAGAAAAGAGAGAAAAGAAGGAAGAAAGGGAAGGAAGGAGGGAGCAAGGGAGGGAATAAAATAGAAAAGAGAAACACATGCTATAATCATTTTACCTCCGTTTGATTTAAAGCAGTTTATGTCATACTAAGTATAAAAATAACATTCGGATTTCGAGACATTTGTAAATCTTTTAACCCTGACCTTGGGCCTCCTTGCTTGGATGCCTAATGAATTGGTATTTGATTCTTGGAAATATGATAATGCCACTTTTTTTTAGGGGGGGTGATAAACCAGATATATTTCTCATGTGAGTGGAGAAGCACATCGATAACTGTGAAGGGCCATGGGTCCTGCAGAGGGATTTTTCCTCCCCTCAATTTTTAATGAAGCTTCATATTTGTCGTCTTCCCCAATGGCTACTTGGAGCACGATGTGCTCAGTGTGTGCTATGGAGCTGACGCCGAGCTGCTGACCTCTGCATTCTATGAGTCCTCAAGACTCTGACCCAAGCCCCGACATATTGTTGGATCCATTATGTGGATTCTTGGCTCTGATACTAACGTACGGCTAATGAGTTGCATGCTGCACACATTAGCCCGGGCTCTGGTGGTGCTAAAGCCAGACGCACAATGAGATGAAGGCAGAGGGAGGGCAGCAAGACACCCGGCGCCCTGGCATCTTAACAGACGTGAACAATTAGAAAAGCTGGGTTGCAGAATCACCATTTCATAGCTTATGGGAAGTAATAAGCAATCAAGAGGTGGAAAAATATGCTATCTTATATCTCCTCTTAAATAAAAAATCCCTCCACATCAGAGAGGTACTTTATGAACTGTGAAATAGGAAAGTTGAAATGTTTAAAGAGTCAGGTAATAGCTTTTATTATCAACGGGAAGCTGACTTCCAGCCCTTTTGTTGAGTAACAGTAGATTTAAGACCTTCAGGCATGGCCATGTGGCACTGACCACAAGGACACTGGTGATATTTCAAGGCAGTGCTGTGTTGTCTCTTTTTGTTCCCTAGGAGCTGGCCGGCCAAAGCCAGGGCACAAAAGGGCACACTAGTGTGGCCTGGGAAGCAATTTTTTTAAAAGGCAGTTGCACACAATGCTTTCTACCAGCGCATTTTGGGAGACATAATATTGTGTCAGAGAAATATTTGTGCCTCTTTTATCGCACCCAGAGTTCCTGGCATGGTTATCGGCTCTGAGTTCAAGACAGAAATGTTGAACTCCTTCAGGAGTTATGAAAATTGGTTGTAAAAGGGGCGCCTGGGTGGCTTAGTCGGTTAAGCGTCCGACTTTCGCTCAGGTCATGATCTCGCGGTTCGTGGGTTCGGGCCCCACGTCGGGCTCTGTGCTGACTGCCAGCTCAGAGCCTGGAGCCTATTTCAGAGTCTGTGACTCCCTCTCTCTCTGACCCTCCCCTGCTCACGCTGTCTCTCTCTCTCCTAGAAATAAATAAAACATTTAAAAAAAAAAAAAAAAGAAAATTGGTTGTAAAAGTCATGCTACTAAAGATAGCTATTTGACTTTGGGCGAGGTACCTCTTTAAATTTGTTCCAAATGCCTCATTTCACAGATGAGAAAACTGAGGCAAAGAACGGATAAATAGCTTTGCACTCTATTGCTGCACTGCTTCCCCTAAACACTAAGTTTATATGCGAAAGAAGAGCACTCATACGGGGCCATGGGTAAACACTGGGCACTGGGCCCAAGGACCCAGTTCGGATGCTCACCTGTTTTATGAGCTCCTTCTCCTTAGGGGAGCCATTGGTAGTCTCTCTGAGCTCCTGCATCTGCCCCTGGAAATGGTGATGATAATTAATGCATGTGAAGAGACTTTGTAAACTGTAGGGCCCCATATAAGTGTAAGCTGTTATTATTAATTTTCCAAGACACTATTCTCCAAACTCTGTTGTTACAGTTTATTTTTTTAAATGTTTATTTATTTTTGAGAGAGAGAGAGCGCAGCAGGGGAGGGGCAGAGACACACAGGCACACACACACACAGAATCCAAAGCAGGCTTCAAGCTCTGAGCTGTCAGCATAGAGCTTGACATGGGGCTCGAATCCACGAACTGTGAGATCATGAGTTGAGACGAAGTCAACGCTTAACCTGTTGAGCCACCCAGGCACCCCTGTTGTTACAGTTTAAAGGGGTCCTGTAAGATTTACATGAAGGACTAGAATCCATGACCAACTGACTTTGAAGCAAATGTTGTATTTTGCCATTAGTATTTTTGCTTATATTAAAGGCTCTTAGAAGCCCTGATAAAGAAATCCCTGTGAATCTGTTTAACCTCATGGTTCCTAAATTAGCCTCACCATCGACATTTTCCGTCTTTACCCATTTAGAGACAGACGTGAAGTATGTCACATGCTTAATGTGTATGAATGTCGACAAATGCTATATTCATCTGTTCCCCGTCAGTGATTGAGCCCCTGGGGAGCAAGCAGCAGCACTGTGGGGGAGTCCGGGGCTCTGTCAGAACTGCCCAGAGAGAGAATGGTGTGAGTTAAAAATGTAGCTATTCAGGTCCTACCCCAAACCTACCAAATCAGAGTCAGTCCAGGGGCTGGGGGGGATGGGAATATGCATTTTTAGTCCATCCCTAGAGACCCTGACGGACACTGAACCTTGATAACCACCTCTATATAATACTGTGGTAAAGAAGAACTTAGGTACTCTGGTTTGATGAGTTACTAGCTGTGTGACTTGGGCAAGCTACTCTCATGTTTCTAAATTCCATTTTAAGAAGAGTGAATAGGGGTGTAACCACTTCATAAAGGTTTTGTGAAGATGAAATGCTGCAACGTATGCAAAGTGCTAATTACATCTGTCTTCGTCCTTTTGGGCTTCTCTGCTAAAATAACACCATCTGGTCAGCTTGTGTACAACAGAACGCATCTCTCACAGTCCTGGAGGCTGGGTGTCCAAGATCAGGGTTCCAGGTTGGTAGGGTGAGGGCTGTCTTCTGGGTGGTAGACGCCTCCTTGTATCCCCACCTGGGGGAAGGGGACAGGAATCTATGGGACCTCTTATAAGAGGGCTAATCTCATTCTTGAGGTCTTTGCTCTCGTGACATAATCACCTCCCAAAGGGCCCCACCTCCTAATACCATCACTTTGGGGATTAGGATTTCAACGTATGAACTTTGAGGGGACACAAACATTCAGACCGTAGCAACCTCTGATATAATGAGATCTCATTAATGGGGATAGTTGTGGTTGCTGTTATTATTATCATTGTTGTTCCCAGGAATAATACCGTACAGGTGGAGACACAAAATGAACATGACCACTTTCTGCAGTGCTCTGTCCAGCCCTGCAGTTACATTTTAGCAGTCAGCTACACACACCCGAGACCTGTGCCGCAGGGGTGAAATCTAATGGGAAGTGGGACATTCACTGTTTAGAGAGACTCATGGAAGGCTGTATAAAGAAGATATGTGAGCTAATTTTAAAGGAGGCGTCTTTAGGTAAGAACCAACCAACCCCACTAATAAGCAGAAGAGAAAGCAATCAAACGTATTCCAGAAACCTGAAGGAACAGTGCCACATATCAGACATAGCTGGTTTACCAACGCTTCGTGTCTTAGAGGCGATTATTCTTTCTCTGCTTTAATTTTCTTCACAGATTATCATAGGGAAGATTAAAAAAAAACCTCCACAAATATTCAAAAATAATTTAAAATAATTGTTCTAGTTTCTTTGACTTAGAGCTTCTAATTGCTATTTGATAACTTTTGATTTTTCTGCTTCCCTCTTTCTTCCACTCTTTGTTAACTGGTCAATAGGTGGCTAAAAACGACCATGAAGAAAGATGCAGTTGACTCCAAGCTTAGTGGTAGATGAACTAATAACAACTGGCATGAATTTCATAAGTGCTCGGTTTAGCATTGTTAAGAAAGTTTAGCAAATTTTATGTGATTGCTTGCTGTAGGATCAGTCTTGCTCAAGGGTGTTAGAGGGCTATAAAAGCAAATCATAGTCCTTGTTCTCAAGTAGCTGATTTATAAGCTGATTAATGAAGGAAACAACAAAATGAGAAGTTTCAAAATCAAGTAGTGATCCATAGAGAAAATGTGCAAGGCAGAACACAATCCTGTTTGATTAAATAACTGTATATGACTTTCTGTGATTAGTTACAGGTGAGATCAGGTGGTTAAGCACATTTTTCCAGCCTCATGGAGGATTACAAAAGAAAAGATTTGGGTGGAAAATACAAATGGAGACATGTCTCACTTCTGGTGCCCTTAGGGAGGCTTATTCTCTCACGGGGCAGCAGATGTATGCTCTAATTCCAGAGAGTGTGCAGCCAGTTTTCCAAGCATTTTCTACAAAGTTTGGGGGACATCAGGCAGAACAGTGACCCAGGAGTACCGGAGTACTCACGTACACAGACACGGAATAGGAGATGAATTGAGACACATCTCTCTTCCCTCCCTCCCAAGCAGAAAAGGAGGAAGAATAAATGAGAGAATTGATCTGTGGTTGTTGTTTTTGAGGTTTATTCATTTTTGAGAGACAGAGTACAAGTGGGGGTGGGACAAAGAGAAAGGGAGACACAGAATCAGAAGCCGCTGTCAGCACAGAGCCAGAGCTTGAACTCACAAACCTTGAGATCATGACCTGAGCCAAAGTCAGATGCTCAACTGACTGAGCTACTCAGGTGCCCCTGATCTGGTTTGTTTTTTATCCATGTTAGTCTTTTTTTTTTTTTTTTAAGTTTCTTTTTAAAATTAATGTGTGCTCATTGTGAACACTCTTTTCCATTCATTTTTCTTTTTCTTTTCTTTTTTTTTTGTAGTTTTTATTATAGAGGTGGGGAGAGAGAGAGACTCTGCCTTGAGTGGGCTCTGTGCTGAGCAAGGAGCCCCAAATAGGGCTTGATCTCACGACTGTGACATTATGAGCTGAGCCAAAATCAAGAGTCAGGAGCTTACCAACTGAGACACCCAGGTGCCCTTCCATTCATTTTTCAGTATGATTATGGATTTTGCAAGAGTGGTTCCCATGATGCTGGGAGGCAGGCTGGGCTGGAACTGTAAACCTTAGCAGCCGCAGTATGTTCTGACGGCTGAGGGCATTCCGCTCCAGCCTGATCATACGGCTGGCAGGATGATAGCTGCTAGATGGTCCCTTGGTGACCCACACAGGACTTTGGGGAGAGCAATGCTCTAGCACAGAGCTGATGCGTGGGCTACCCCATCATTTCCCTCAATTTAAGGAACATAGAACATGAACTACACCAGAAAGAAGCTGGCAGTTTTTCACTGAGTTCTTCCTATGTTAGGATCTTTGTTTTTTGTTGCTATTTTTTTTCTTGACTGCTTCTTAGATCTACTTTGTTTATTTTTGTTTTTATTTCATTTTGTGTTTTATGTTGTTTATTTTATTTTGCTTCTTATTTTTCCTTTCTACTTATTTTAGAAATTATACAGCCTTTATCTGTTCATTTCGTAGTTAACCCTTTAAGTTTTGATGCTCATATATGACTTGAAATTCAAACAAAATTAATGTCTCTAACCCATTCCCATCAAATACAAGGATTTTAGGAAGCTTTTGGTCCACTCCTGTCTTCCATGTTATTTTGATCAGTGTCTTATTTACCACCGCATTTTCTACTCCTCAGACCAGTCATTACTTTCGCTATCCAGCAATGGTAACTTGCTTGGGTCTGCACATAATTTGACTGGTTTCTTTACTCTCCATTATTCTTTGTTCCCACTCCTTCCTTGGGGATTCATCTTCTTTTTTCATGAAGTACTTCTTTAGTCTTTGTTTTTTAAACAAGAATCCTTGTCTAGTTCTATGTGTGTAGCTTCTAATACTTTAAACAGACTTCCTCTACATGTCTGTCCTTTCTTGTATTATGGTGCATTGTTATTTGTTTACTGGGGCTGTCATAGCAATGTACCACAATCTAAGTAGCTTAAACAGCAGAAACTTATTATCTCACGCTTCTGGAGGTGAGAAGTTCAAGATAGGTGTCAGTAGTGTTAGTTTCTTCTGAGACCTCTCTTTGGCTTGTGGATGGCCGTCTACTCCCTGTGTCTTCACATGTTCTTCTGTGTGTGTGTGTCTGTCTCCTAACCTACTCTTCTCATGAGCATGGCAGCCATGTTGGGTTTTGCCCGACTCTAATGACCTCACTGTAAGTTAATTGCATCTTTAAAGAACTACTGTCTCCAAATACAATCACATTCTTAGATACTAAAAAGGTAAGGCTTTAAAAAAAAAAAAGAAGACTTCAATATATGAACTTTGGGGTGAGCGGAGACACAATTTAGCCCATAACATAAGTTCTTAGTGGTCTAAAAACCCCAAGTGATGTGTCTGTTAGCTCCTTCCCATGGAGTTTCATCACATGTGCTTTGAAATTTTGGACTGTGAGCTCATCTCTATTGGGTGTTTAACTGTGGGAATACCATCTGTGGGGGTTAAAGGTGTGTCCTTACAGAGCAGCTTTATCTGGAATGATCTGCCAGGTGCTTCCAGAGTTTCAAAGACTCTGGCCAATGTTTTTTGGTAATTACCCTGCTTAGGGATTCCTGGATCATGTAGGCTGTAGAAAAATCAACCCCAGACTCTCATGAGTCCTCAACCTATGGTTATAAATCATCAGAGACCTTTTATCATATTCAAATTATAGGATGCTGTGAAGATCATTTTTTTCTATCTACTCTTTCACTACCTGTGAAGCTCTTAACAGGCTCAGATTTATGCAATAGACATCAATTATAACCTCTCACCTTGTAGAAAAGGCCACCCATGGAGTTGCAATGTAGCTAGTCCCAAGGTGCTATAAAACCTGTTTTGGGTTATGGAGACCAATTACCTCTCCTTCATTCTCTCCCAGCCTTTCTATTTCAGCTTGTCCATAGCACAGCTCATTGTTCCACATCACTTTCCTCTTCTATCCTTGCACCTGAGGCTTTCAGGTACTCATTCATGTCAGATTTTACCCAACATGTTTAGGTGTTTGTAACACAAGGATTTTCAAGACATCAGTGCCTTTAAATTCACAGATTAATTTGGGAAAGAGTGACATCTTTATGACAATGAATATCCCCTTCCAAGAACTGGATATTTGTTTAGAATTTCTTTGTGTGCTTCCGTTAGGTTTTAAAAATGATCTTTATGTGATTTTGCACTTCTTTTTATTTCTTATTTACCTCTAGCTATTATACAGGGGATCTTTTTTAATTTTAACTTTTACTAACTTTGCATATATGAAGGCTATGACTTCCATATGTTAATTTTGTTCCTAGCCAACTTGTTGAATTCTGTTGTTTATATCATTTTTCCAGTTGCTGCCTTGGGCTTTTCTGATATGCAATCATCTCAGCCCTAAAATATGATGCTTTTACCTCTGTGCTCCAATTTTTTATGTCCCTATTTTATTCCTTTTGCTAGATTGATAGTACTTTTGTATCAATGTTACATAATAGGGAGAATAGAAAGCATTCTTATATTTTCCTCTAACTGAAACAGGAATGCTGCTGTTGGCTTCTTGTTAAGCTTGGCACTGACTAACTTGCAGGTTAAGGTGACTGATATTTATGTGAGTCTCCAGAACTTAAAAGCACTTTCTTGCACATTGTCATGTTGAATTCTTGCCTTCACCTGGTTTTATGAGATACAGAAAATACTCAATTTGATCAATTTTCTTCTAAAGACAACTTACTGAGGGGCATCAGGGTGGTGTAGTCGAATAAGCATCTGACTCTGGATTTGGGTTCAGCTTATGATCTCCCAGTTTGTGGGTTCAAGCCCTGCATCAGGCTTTGCAATGACAGCACTGAGCCTACTTCAGATTCTCTCTCTCTCTCTCTCTCTCTCTCTCTCTCTCTGCCTCTCTGTCTCTCTCTCTCAAAATAAATAAACTCAAAAAAAGACAACTTATTGAAAATTTTACCTGAGTGGCCAGTGACCTTCCGTTGTACTGGCAGGTAGAAGTTTATCCACTTTGAAAGCCAGACATAGTGATAAGAACTACCTATTCACAAACATCTGATTGTCTATTTCTTATTGAAAACCCAAATCTGGTCTTCTCTTTAACTAAAAAGCAACCAAGAAAAAATTTTAAAAAAGCATGTTTTGGGCTGAAATATGTATGTCTCAGTATAAACTTTTAAAGTAGTAGCTAGTGCTTTAAAGTGTATAAAAAGTGCACTGCAAAGCCTTGGTCGGGTCTGTTTGTGTTTATGCAATTGGTATTCACTAAGAACTGCTGTGTAAGGTGGTACAGTTCGTACACTCTGCAAAGGTGCCCAGCATTGGGGACTAGAAGGGGGAAAATCCAACTGGCATTCTACTTGCCAAGCCTCCTATTATGAATGGTGGCAGGAGCCTGACCCCACCAGAGGAAAGGGCTTTTTTTTAGAGGCAGTCTGTAGTTAAATCATGTGTCTGCAGGGCTACTTCTTCCCAGAAGAGGGCGCCTTCTTCTAATCGTCTTAAAGAGTCCTTAAGGCTGATATCACAACCCATGGATTAAACTCAACCCTGTACATCATAACTCTACACAGTCCACGCAGCCTCACATTAGAGCTGTACCAAGTTTTTTTCTCATCTGGACTTTATTTAACAAATATGAATCTTTTTAGAAGGTTCCTTTTTATAATTCTGTTTTGAAACCTGATGCCATCTTCATCACCATCAATAAACTTCTACTGGGCATCCTCTAAGCAAGGACCTCTAATAAGCACTGGATAGAAAAGGAGTTGAACACACAACTTAGCATGGCTACTGAACAAGCACTAGCCAAGGTTACGTGTCATGGATTGTCTTGTGAATGTACATTACTCTTCTCTGGAGTGGAAGATATGAAGAAACATAATCAGACATGGGAAGGGTCACTGGGAACTACAGATTCCATCTATTAGTCTTGTAGCTACTTCCTGCAAGTTTGGCAGTCCTCGTGGAAGATGGAGTGAGTAAAATCTCCTTCCAGAGCAAGTTATGAAGAGTGGGGAGCACACTGACTCCTGAAAACAGATAGAGGCTGTGTGCATGTGTCCAGCACAGAGAACTCAACCCATTTCTTGCTCCTCCTCCAAGATTTAGAGACAGGGAACTGCTGAGTTAGTATTGATGAGTCTAATAAATACATATGTGGAAGGACTTTTATATATCGCCCACTCTATCCTCCTTAAATATGAGGAATGTTGGTTCAGGAATATTCTGTACCAATCCAAGATTACATCCTTGTTAATGGGAAAGTAGTTACAACAATGCAGTATGGACCACATCTTTGGGATTCAAGATGTCCCTCCTTGTGAGGTGTCAAGCACTTATACTCCTTAAAGAACAACTTATGGCATGCATAGTATGTGTATTCATAGTCTCTAGAGTAGTGATGGCTTGAATAAAGAAGCACATCTTACTGGAAACAATTGCCTGCCTTTGAATCCTGATTACTCAAGAATAGTTACTGTTGTTCAGTCTTTAGATCTGATGCCTGTATCTGTGGAATTGTTGACTGTATAAGACACAAAAGTTGTCAGCTTACAATCTGTGGCAAATCAGTGGCCTATGACATGAGCGCATGAGAAAAGAAGAGTTGACATTTGCGGAAACTGGAGAGTGGGCCACTTAGCTGTAAAAGGCTAGCTGACAGGTGATGGAGCCTCAAATACTGAGAGCTCCTCCATGAGCCATGAGAAAACAAGGGACACCATATGCAAAGTCAGATAAATGCAAAGACAGAGAGTATGTCTGCTGGTGTTCACCTTTTCAGAAAGCCTGGCTCAGCTTCCCTCATGGTCTTTGGTTTCCATGAGGCCTCTGCATCCTCACCTTCTACTCCCCTCTTTATTCGGGCTCATATGTGTCATCAACACTTTTTCTCAAAGTGTCTGCACCATAACAACCTGCCCCTTGCAGACTCTGAGATACGGAACCTCCAGGAGCAGCAGGATTCCTTTTCCCTAAAGCCCTAACCTAACGATGCTCTTAGTCCCTATGGAGAAGGGTGGAAGCACCTCTTCTTCAGCATCCATGGTCAGAACCTGCTACTGGGGAGATAAGAACTTGAAAAAACCATTTTCTAATTCTGTTAGAATGAGCCCTTCCTCCAAGGGATCAGTGAACTAATCACCAAACTGAATTTTAGGTCTAAACATGTCCAGGTGATTTCTGAATGAAACTTGAATCCCATAGACCTTTGGGCAACATGGCATCCAGCAGATGTCCCTTCTTATCTGGGAGCACAGAGCACAGTGCCCCCTCCTCTCAGGTTATGTTCTGCAGGACAGTGGCTCTTAAACTTTCCCATGCACCAGAATCACCCAGAATGTTTCTTGAATCACCACTTACATGGCTGGGCTCTCCTCCAACAGTTTCTGATTCAGGAGATCTGGGTTGGGGGTCCAAGAATTTACATTTTTAACAAGTTCACAGACAACCCTAATGGTGCTAGCTTTGAATTACACTTTGAGAAACACCGCTTTAGAACAGTGCTTTTCAGAAAACAAGTGATAACTAGAGAATGACTATGCCACGGCTTCTTTTGAGGATAATAGAAATATTATACTAGAAATTAGATTATGGTGATGGTCGCACAAGGCTATACATACAATGAGAATCGTTGAATTGTACACTTCAAATGGGTGAAGATAGTGGTATGTAAATCATATGATAATAAAGCTGGTTTTTAAAAGCCATAACTTGGGGCGCCTGGGTGGCTCAGTCGGTTTGGTGTCCGACTTCGGCTCAGGTCATGATCTCACAGCTCGTGGGTTCGAGCCCCACATTGGGCTCTGTGCTGACAGCTAGCTCAGAGCCTGGAGCCTGCTTTGGATTCTGTATCTCCCTCTCTCTCTGACCCTCCCCTGCTCGAGCTGTCTCTCTCTCTCTCTCTCTCTCTCTCAGAAATAAATAAAACATTAAAAAAAAAAAGTTTAAAAAAAGCCGTAACTTATTAGACTGGATTGCAAATAACATTTTTCTTTCAATTAATTAGAATAAAATAGAAAATATCGTGTGTTTGGGTGCCTGGGTCGCTCAGTTGATTGAGCCTCTGACTTTGGTTCATGAGTTCAAGCCCCACATCGATCTTGCTGTTGTCAGCGCAGAGCCTACTTCAGACCCTCTCTCCCTCCCCCTCCGCCCCTCCCTTTTTCACGCCCTCTCAAAAATAAACATTAAAAAAAGAAAATATCATGTGTTTTACATAGTGTATGAGGATTCTCCAGAGAAACAGAATTAATAGGATATATATACACATACACACTCATACAAAGAGAGAAAATAAGAAAGACCAAAATCTTCAGGGCAGACTGGCAAGCTGGCAAGCTGGCAGGATTTTACAGCTGCATTCTTTTTTTTTTTTTTTTTTAATTTTTTAAATGTTTATTCATTTTTGAGAGAGAGAGAGATAGAGCATGAGTAGAGGAAGGGCAGAGAGAGAGGGAGACACAGAATCTGAAGCAGGTCCAGGCTCTGAGCTGTCAGCACAGAGCCTGACACAGGGCTTGAAATCACAAAATGTGAGATCATGACCTGAGCCAAAGTTAGACTCTTAACTGCCTGAGTTACAGCTGCTTTCTTGAGTCCAAAGGCAACCTAGAGATAGAATCTTTCCTCTCGGTGGGAACTCATCTTTTCTTTAGGTCCCTAATTGATTGAATGAGCCCCAACCACATTATGGAGGGTAATCTGCTTTACTCAAAGTGTACTGATTTAAAGGTTAATCACATCTAAAAAATACTTTCATGGCAACACCTAGACTGTTTGGACCAAACAACTGTGCACCAGAGTCTAGCCAGACTCCCATATCAAATTCACCATCAGCAAAAATACCATTTTGTGAAAGTGGTCATTTCCATTTTCACACACACACATGCATGCCTACAGGTGAACTGGCTTGTGGTTTAAAAGGTGAACTGACTCACATTACTGTGAGTCCCAGATTAAAAAATACAAAAACCTCTGCTTTAGGATACTTCTTCCTAAAATAGACAAAATGAACAAACAACCAAAAAATCCACTTAAGTACTTTTGGTGACAGCACACTAAATGGAATTCAATGAAGTCTTTTTGTGCCTCAAGCCTAAAGACCCAGTGGAAAGCAAGTAGTCCCCAGACTCTGGGAGCCTTATCTGGCTATCACCTTTATTTCTCTAGACAGCCATATGCTTGTGACTGTCTGAGGGCTCGTACTGCCAAGCCTGGGATGATTGCACCAAGTGGAAAACACGTGTAGGCTGGCAGGCACATCTTGTAGACGGATCAAGATGATTAAGCAGAGCTCTTCTGCACCATTAACATGTGACCAAAGCAGTTCATTTTGAAGAAGCTGTTCTGCTGTGGCAGCTTCAAAACATAATAACACTGTGATTTCTTACCCAGTTATGCACATAGCTGATGATCCTGACCGCCTGATGCAGCTCCAGGCAGGGCTCATGATAGGAGTTGTGGATGGGGGGAACACAGGAAATAGACAAAGATGTTTGTGATACACATTACTTTGTACATTTTGTTTTGTAAAGGGCTTTAAAATGAGGGATCTTTGTTTTTTAACATGAGGGCTATGATGAGGTTAAAGATGGGGCCATCCTCAGCATGAGTTAAGGATATCTGTGAGATACTTTTGGTAACATACTTAAAATCGGCATGGGGTTTTGTTTTTTAAAGTAATTTCAGATTGTCTCATCCAAGCAAGATGTCTCAGAATATCAGGTATTTTCATTCTCATGTAACTAGTGAAATCTAAATTCTAACATAAAAGTTCACCATTGGGTATGTAATGAGTCCACCACCTTCCCCATGCTGGCTACCCCCTCCCACCTGAGACCACTCTATGATGATAGCAGGAGCTGTCCCCATTCTTCACCAAGATTTCAGATAGTTCCCCAGGTAAGAGTGCAGTACCAGGAGACCCCACCCAGCCTAACTGCTATGCCCCTCCTCCTTTGTCTGTGTCCCTTGGACACCAGACTCTTTCCCTCACTTGAGTGTGGGGACATGGTGGCATGTTTTATCCTGTACCTGAACTATTTACTTTTCCTTCCAGCTTCAATTTACCAATTCCCCTTTCTCAGGCTGAACCAGACTGGGCATGGGTGTGTCAGTTCACATTCTGCCTTCCTCTCCTGTCAGATTTCTTAAGATGGCTCTGCTCTGTGACTTTGACTTCTGCCTCCTTCACTCCACAAGCTTGTAGCTATGGTCCAGCCCAGTTTTCTCCCATCTCATGAGCAGCCCAAAACTGTAGTGATACTACAGCATGATGACCAAGACAGTGTGTAGGTAAATTAAATGATAAATTTGTAACTAGACTAAGGTATAAGTAGAGAATTATAGCTATCTATTGCTCAGTAATATCTACACCTATTGAATGATTTTTAATTGGGGTAGTGGTTTAAAACAACTATTTTATTTTCTCTCACCATTCTGTGTGCTGACTGGATTTAGCTAGAAAGTACTTGTGCTATATGTGCTGTCAGCTGGGGCAGCAATCATCTGGAGACTTGACTGAGTTGCCCCATCCAAGATGGCGCACACCTGTGGCAGGCAGTCGTTACTGGTTGTCAGCTGACACCTCATCTGGGATTGTCAACTGGGGCACGTTTGTTCTCCTTATGATTTGGCCTCCTTTCAGCATGGCAGCTGGATCCCAAGAGGGGGCTCTCCAAGTGTACAAAACCAGAAGTGGTGGACCTCTAATACCCAGCCTCTAAAGTTCTACAGCATCATATCTGCTGCACGTCGGTAGTCAAAACTAGTCACAGGGTCAGCCTGGAGAAAGGAAAGAGACTCTATCTCTTGATGGTTTGTGACCCATCTTCAATCTATCACATGGAGATGGATGAATGGATGAATAAAGATTGGGTGGATTGAAACGTCCCAACTAAAATTTTCAGGAAGTAATGTTGGTTTTTATGTACTTCTTGTTGCTTTACTGCATTTTCTTATTTTTCCAGCAATAAGCATATTACTATATTTTAATTTTAATAACTATCATACATGCATATGTACATGTTATCAGTACAGTTTAGTGGATTTTAACAAACTGAACATGCTCATGAAACTTGCATCTAGATCAAGAAACAGAACATTGTCAGCACCCCCAAACATCTTCTTCAATAACTATTACTTTTGCTGAGACAAGAAAAGCATTTAATATTTAAAGAGAAGCATCTATTATTAAAAAAACAAAACAAAACAACGGTTCTTACCAATCTTCTATTTCTTACAAGTAAAACACATCTTTGACATTTTCAAAATAACCACAAGCCCTTAACAGTTCTTAAAATTATAGATTTCAAGGCTCAATTGGCTAATATCCAATAATTTGGAACAAATGAATAGAAGTGGATTTTTCTGACAGCTGAGTGGCTACTCTGAAAGTTTAGTGAATTGACCGATGGCCTATATCCTTATGAAAGCTTTTATCATTGTCAAAATGGTTACTTAATTCTTCAAAGTTGTTTTGAAGTGAGGCATACATAAATATAGAATCAGGGTTTTAGCAAAAGAAATCAACCAGCAATTAGCTTCAGAAGCATACAAAAAACAAATCTGCATATGTACATTGTCATTTGGTCCACCTGACCACTTCAAGGGGTAATAAGCTAGATTCTCATGAGATAGAAATGACACAGTTCTACAGCTCACCATTATTACAAATTATTTACATGGAATTTTGATTAACTTTTTTGATTAACTTTTAATGCACATTTATATTTTGAGATGGGCACTGATGAAGAATCAAGGACCAAGACTTTAATTATTGACTTAAAGTTCCCCCATGGCGTTCACCTTCCCTGGCCACGTCATTTAGAGGCAGTGCCCTGTCTTCCCATCCCACGTGTTTTCTGCAGAGCCTATGTGATAACCTCAGTAATGGCCTCCAGGTAGAGCCCGATCGTAAACCCTGGAACCTGTGAACATAATCTTCTATGAAAAAACGGTCATTGAATCTATAATCACAGATCAAGCGATTAAGGATCACGCCGTGAGGTAATCCTAGATTATCCTGGTGAGCCCTCCACATAATCACAATCCCTTTTACCTTTCTAAGAGGCAGGCAGAGAGAAACTTCACATAGAAGCAGGGGAAAGCAGTCAGGGAGAGAAGATGCTATGCTCTCTGGCTTTGAAGATGGAGGAGGGAGCCCTTGAGCCAAGGAATACAAAAAACAAACAAACAAAAATACAGCTGTGGATACTAGAAAGGCAAAGAAAAAATTCTCTTCTAGAGCCTCTGAAATGAGTAGAGGTCTGTGGGCACCGTGACTTTGGCCAATGCCACCAGTTTCAGACTTGTAGCCTCCAGAACTGTAAGAAAATGGATTTCTGTTGTTTTAAGCCACCAAGTTGTGGTAACCTGTTACAGTAGCCATAGGAAACTAATATAGTGCCTATCACAATTTGAATTATTTGTCGACTTCCCTTTTTTTATTCTTATCTCCCTCACTGGACACTAAGCTACTGGACGTAGGGACCTGATTTCTCTTCACTGTTGTATCCACTGCACCCAGTTGGGTCCTTGGCAGAGAGTAAATGCACACTAAGTGATTCTGTAGCCAATGACAAGTGGGCAGGAGCATTTTAGAGGAGGTGCATGGACATTAAGGGGCGCGTAAAAGCTTGGTGCGGCAAAAATTGGAGGAGAGCATTACAGACAGGGTGAGCAAACATGAAAAGGTGAGAATAGTGAATTCACTTGGGGTGTGAGAAAGCCAGTGAGAAGGATGGCCAGAGAACCCTGAAGAATCAGAGAAACTCTCCCCTGGAGGGATGACATGAGGCCATGAAAAGCAGAGAGGAATAGAAAGGCATGTGGCACCAGCTGATGGTTTTACTGTGTGCAGGCAGCTTACCCCATGGGCAGTTATAAGCCGGCAAAGTAGTGCTCTCCCAAAGAGAGAAAGGCTTAGCTTTGAGGAATTAATGAAGAATTTTACAGTTGGAAAATCTACCAAGAGGCTCTTTTTACTTCAGCACACTATATATATTCTGTTTTGAAATTAAGTCTTGAGTTTGGTTTGAACCACATGTAAATAAGCAGAATCACAGCCTTTTTTAGGACTTCAGTCCTCTGCAGATCTTAGGCCTTGGGGACCACGGGATGCGATCATCCCTTGTGTCCTGTGGCTACGCATGTGGCACAACGATAGTGGCCTGTATCCAGTCTGTGGACATGAGCGAATTAGCTGCCCCTGCCTCTGTCTCCTTGATGGTGCTCCCAAACCCTTGCTTTGAATAATTAGCTGATGACTTATATCCTCGTTAAGAGCTTACCAGTCAAAATGGTGATCAGGGGGGCATGAAGGGCTTAATCAGTTAAACATCCAACTCCGGCTCAGGTCAAGATCTTGTGGTTTGTGAGATCAGGTGAGTTCGAGCCCCATGTCAGGGTCTGTGCTGACAGCTCGGAGCCTGGAGCCTGCTTCAGATTCTGTGTCTCCTCTCTCTTTCTCTCTCTCTCTCTCTCTCTCTCTCTCTGTCTCTCTCTCTCTCTCTGTTTGTGTCTCTCTTTCTCTTTCTCTCTCTGTCTCTGCCCCTCCCCTACTAGTGCTCTGTCTCTCTCAAAAATAAGCATTAAAAAAATTAATAAAGTCTCATTAGAAGCTCAAACAATACAGAATTGAGTAAAATTAACATTGAAAGAACTTCCTTCCTGCTTGGTCCTAGCCTTAGAGGGAACCCCTTGAACAGTGCCGCATTTCCCCCTTCTAGACAAGGACTTTTTGTATTTGTGAATTTGGGCCAGCTTTAAAAATAGGCTCCCCGGATGGTTTCCCAGATTTATGGGATTAGGAAAAACCGCTGTCCAATGTGCCATCTCTCCAAATAATTTTCTCATTATGCCATTTTATGGCTGAAATCCCATCATTAATGATTCATTTATTTGGCTTAGTGGTTTGTCTCTTCTTAAGATGCAAATATCTCATACACGACTAACCCTTTAAGTCCTAACAATCCTTATAAGAATGAGTTTATTTAAATGAAGTCATTCCTTCACTCTGCTCTTGTATCTCATCATCTGCTTTGTTCACGATCACAGTTTGCAATCATTTGTTTGACCACTGACTCAAATTCCATAAAGACAAGGATTGCTTGTGTCTTCTTACCTACCACATCCTGGGGCTCAGCGACACAGGATGTGCTCAGTAAACATTTGATTGGCTGGAAGACCTTGTTATACTGGAATCAGTCATGAGACCTAAGGGTGCTGGAGCATGAAGGGAGGCCGAAGAAGTGCCGTGGGAGAGGGTCACACTGTCCCCAAGGCCTGCTCCTAGGTTGGTACACACTGCTTAGGACCTACTGCGTGCTCCCCATGGCCCCCGCCTCGATGGGTGGCTCTGCTGTTGTTAAGTAATTTGAATGTCACTCCTGGTGCCACAACAGAACTTTCCTGAACCTCATCATTCTCGTCAGTCATTATTTACCCTGTGAATCAAAACTCTCTGGAACTGATTTTTTAAAGCCTGAGAAGGTAGAAAATCAAAACAGGAGAGGAGTATCAGTTTTGGTTAGATTCTGTGTTTTGTTTCATTTTGTTTTGTTTTGTATTGTGTTGTGTTGTGTTATTTTGTTTGAGTGAGTTCCAAAAGCTGTTTCTTCCCCCACACACACATTTTTCTTTTTAACACCTGTATAAACATCCCCCCTCCACACACACAAAAAAGTCATGGGAACAGGGTGTGGGTGAAGAATTGTATTTGCAGGAATCTGCTGTTTGCAAAAATACATCCAGAAAGCTGGCAACATCCATCCACCTTTTATTCCAGGTGTGGCCATCAAATTCACTGACCATGTTAACACTTGCCTCTAATGGCAGTCCATGCAAAGGGAATTTCAGAATTAAGAATAGCAAAGCTTCATACATGTGAAACTAGTATAACATTGCGTGTCAACTATACTTGAAGAAAAAATTAAAAACAAAACGGGAGAATAGCAAAGCTTCCAGAGTAGGAAAAAGTGGACTTGACTTAGTAGATTCCTATGTAAGCCTCATAAGTGGCAGCAATTAGCACCATTTACAATTGTATATTTATTGTTTGTTTGATGGTTTGTGTAACATCTATCCCCCCTTCCAGCCTATAAGCTTCCTCTGGGAAGTGCTGTCTGGCTCTGCTTTTCACAATGTGCCCAGTTCCTAACATAGCACTTGGCATAGAGCAGATGTTCAGAAATACCTGTCCCGTGAATGAATACATATCACCTCATTTAGTCAGGATGTCCTGTTCCAATGTGAATGGATTTTCCAAAATTGCTTAGCTTCTTAGTCTGACAGAGGACAGTTTCTATTTTTTTATCTGAGTAGCTTTCTAGCAAAGCTTTCAGCCTTTTTTTTTTTTCACACTTTAAAAATGTCTATGTTTATAGAGGTCTTAGTTTTTTCTTATGAATGGGGTCAACTGTAGATAATTAGTGACTATTATAATAGAAGCAGTGGGAAGAGATTGTTCCCTAATATTTTCTTAATGAGAAAGTACTAAAACTAAATTTAATTTAAATTTAAATTTAATTTAATTTAATTTAAAGTGGTCTGTGGATTTTTTTTACTTGTATCATCATCATCATCATCATCATCATCATCATTGCCAACAGAATGACCCCTTTTTTCAGTTTAATTTAATGAAAATGGATCTTTGCAGCCACTGAGACCAAAATGTTTGCTTATTAAGGAAACCACTTCCTTTAACCTACGTCACACCTCTTTGCATGCGATGCAGATGTAAAGAGAAATGAGCTCTTGTGGGGGGGTGGGAGGGAGAGAAAAGGGTACAGACAGGACTGTCTAGGACACTGGGGGGGACGAGGCTGGAAGGGACTCCAGAATTTGTTGGAGGCGAGGCTTGTATGAGAAGGCAAAAGAGGTCAGAATGAGTGTATTTACAGACCCCTAAAACAGAGCAATTGTTGACACCAGCTGCAATACATCTACAACCCATCGTGTCGTCGTGGTTAATGTGTTTTCTACCCAAAACTGCACACTCCCCACATTGTGAGTATAAAGTCAGAGTTATTCTTAGACATTCCTTCCTGGCAGAGAGCAAGGAGGTCCCAGAGTTGCTATGCCTCTCTAGCAAATCTATCTAGAATAGCATGTATGCCTTTGATCCTAGGGTCTTAAGATGGATAGAGGGGAAAAGTGAGTATAATGAAAAAGGTCACCGATTCTCTAAGCTGGAGATGAAGTGGACTAAACCCAACAGTGTTTGGCAAATGAAAAGCACATAAGAAGATGCTGTAGGAAGAAATAAACTGTGGGAAGCCAATGATTAAAAGACAAGAAGCATGTTCTTGAGTTTGGACTGGCTAATTTTCAGAACTTATGGATGATCCAGGGACCCGGGAAAATGCCGGACAGAAGTGTATCTCAGACTCCATGATGCCGAGTGTTGGGCTGTTAATGGTGGAGCTTCTGTGTGTTAGTCTTCTCTGCAGATGCTTCCTTTAAAGAAGTAGGATGCCTCATGGACAACCCATGTCCATTATTTTTTTTTTTACAAATTTTAATGTTTTATTTTTATTTTAGAGAGAAAGACAGAGTGTGAACAAGGAAGTGGCAGACGTGGGCAACCCAGGGAATCAGACGTGCTGCCATGTGCAGCTGAAATACATGCTTAGCACAGGGGTAGCAGGGCTCAGACTTGATTAAGGATATGCTCATATGGCAGTGATGTCAGTTCATAGCTGATGGGCCCTGCGGGGCCAGCAGAGGATCCAGCATTATTCTTAGACTTTCCTTTCTGGCAGAGGCGAGGAGGTCCTGGAGCTGCTATGCCTCTCTGGCAAGTCTGTCTAGAATAGCATGCATGCCTTTGATCTTCAGGTCTTAGGAAGAATAGAAGGAAAAAGTGAGTACACTGTCAATACCTGTGTGCACTTCACCACATGTCCTCTTATTCATACTCTATGTAGTGCTAACCATGCCTCCTCCTTTTCATGATACTTCATTTGATTCTCAGTTTTCCTGTAGATACTGTTATCTACTTAAGTTAGGACAATGCGAGGCATAGGTAGAAATTGGAGGGTGGGAACATGGAGAAGCCAAGGTATTTCTTCCCTCCCTGTGCTTTGAGAACCGTCTCCTGGAGTAGCTATTCCTCATCTGGTTCTAGCTCCTACTTGCCAGTCTTTTCTTCCACTGGCCAAGCTTCCCATTGTCCCACCATAGTTCTGCTTCCTGTTCTGGTCCTCAGGAGGTCCCCAGTCCCGAGCTCTGCCATCATCACTACGTCCCTTGGTCCTGTCAGCTGTACAACGGGAAGAGCTTCAAGCCACTGCTGCCCCAAGGTTGATTCCTCATTCCCACTTTGGCTGTTCAGCTATTCCAAAGACTTAGTAGCCAGTTCCATCTATTCAGTCCTCTCGGAACTACCAGGGAATGCTCTGTTTTCTTGATTGGACCCTGGGTGATATATAGTAAACTGATTTTATTAAGTAAACTGACTTTGGAAGGAGTGTCACAGAGAACAGCTGTTTATCATATTCCTGAAGCCGGGGTGGGGGTGGGAGGTTGATTTAGTTCAAGGAACTGACTTATGTGGTTGTGGGGTTTGGCCAATCTGAAATCAAAGGGACAGACCATTGAGGACAGGTTGGACCACTGAGAGGCTTGCAGCACCTGAAGCTGGAGTCCACAGGTGATCTCTTTTTCCTCAAAGAAACTTCAGTCTTGCAGACAAGGCCTTTCAACTGATTGGATGGTGTCTATCCAGATTATCGAGGATAATCTGCTTTTTTTTTCCCATTACGGGGAACACTCATGGGCTAGAGCCTGGTCCTGGTGGGTGTAGTGTGGGGTTTACCAGGAAGGGAAGCAGGGCACACTGGAGCCCTCGGGGTGTGCTTCATGGTTTTCGATTTATTGGCAAGAGTAAGGTCGGGTCCACAAGGAGGGGCAAGAAAAAGACGGGTTGGAATGTGCCGGCCATCAGAGGCAGCTCAGAGGATGGTGGAATAGAATATATTCAACTGATTATAGATGTAAGCCACTTCTGCAAATACTTTGACAGCAGCGCCTTGATGAGTGTTTAACTGAGTAGGTGGATAGCATAACCTTGCTGTGTGGACAAATAAAACTCGCCATCACAGTAGAGAAGAGCAGGAAATGGAACAGAAAGTAAAAACAAACAAGCAATTCACTGTCTGGTGAAGACACACACGGGAACGCATAAGCAGTATGAGCATAAGCGTGTGGCTCACAGTGGTGAGGACAGTTTCAACGACTTGGTGGAGTCCAAACCCCATCTGTGAAAGCTACAGGGATCTACCTGTTAGGTTACTCCCTTTGAGATCAGTGCCCTACTGTCTAATAATCTTGGTAAAGATTGGTAATCTGGTTTCCTAAACATCCTAGACTCTCCCACCTTCAATCCATTTTGAACTTCTCACCAAAAATTGGGACTCTCTTGAGTAACTCACTGACCTGGGCTTCAATCTAATCTTTCATTAAATTAAATACACACACACACACACACACACACACACACACACACAGTAGTCCCCCCTTGTCCATGGGGGAGTCTGTTCCTTGACCCCTCTAAGATGCCTGAAATACAGATAGTACCAAACCCTATAGAAACTGTTTTTTTCCCTATAAATATGTATCTATGATAACATTTAATTTAAAAACTAGGCACGGTGTCTCAAGTGTTGACATATGAGCGAAAACATATAAAACTGGGGCATTGAGGAGGGCACTTGTTGGGATGAGCTCTGGGTGTTGTATGTAAGTGATGAATCACGGGAATCTAACCCCGAAACCAAGAGCACACTGTATACACTGTATGTTAGCTAACTTGACAATAAATTATATTTATAAAAATAAAAATATTAGGCACCGTAAAGGATTAACAACAACTAATAATAAAATAGAACAATTATACCAATATACTGTCACAAAAGTTCTGTGAATATGGTTTTTCTCTCTCAAAACACCTTATTGTGTACTCTTACTGTCTGGCACTATATCCCTCTTCTTGTGATGTGAGGTGAGAGAATGCCCACGTGATGAGATGAAGCAAGGGGAATGATGCGGGCACCATGACGTAGTGTTAGACTATGATTTGGCCTTCTTATGATACTTCAGAAGGCGAGCCAGTTGCTTCTGGACTGCAGCTGATCACAGGTAACTGACACCACAGGTAACTGACCACCACAGGTAACTGACCACCACAGGTAATTGACCACCACGAAGGCAAAACTGCAAATAAGGGGGAACTGTTGGATCCACAAACACACACAAAGCACCTGCTCTGTGCCAAACCTGTGCCGGGTGTTGGGGCTGGAATAGTGAACAAAACAGACAGTGTTCATGTTTTTAGAGCCTACAGAGTGGTCAGGACTGGCCACGTAATTACTGAGACCTACTGCCAAGTAACACTGTGGAGTCCTTGTTCAAAAAGTATTAGGAATTTCAAGACAGCATTCTAAAGCATTAAACCCAGCAGGAGGCCCTTCTGAACACAGGCCCCTTGCCCCTGAAGCTGGCCTCGAGTCCAGTGATCTGGTCTTGACCAACTACCCAGCAGAGACATGAGCTTTCTGGCCCTCTGCTTCCAATGGGGGAAGAACACAGAGGGAAACTATTCTCTAACTGTGACAGGGATTTTCCTGTTGTAATATATTACCACTCGGTCTTTCATAGACCATACTGAGCACCTGTTGCATGCTAGGCACTATGTTAAGTGTAGGGGATCCAGCCTCCTTTGTGTATCCAAGAGTAACAAACAATAAGAGTAATGTGGCATAACAAACACTAAAGTATAGTTGTGTAAACTGGGTATGGGACTCAAGATCTCTACTTTGATAGTGAGGATAGTAATTGTGTACCTCACAGGATTGTTTAAGGATTAAATAAGATAATACTTATAAAGTAATGCCTGGTGTTTGGTAAATACTTACAAATGTAAGTATTATTATTATTAAAGCAACTTAAACACATTGAAGTTCTAAGAAACCGTAGCCTCAGTTGCATAAATATATATTCAGATACCGCCAAGGAGACAGTGTACCATATGTTTAAATTAAAACTCAAAGAAATTCTTACAAAGAAAACTCTTTCTATCTCAGTGCTGGAATGCTCATTCAATAAAAGGTGGGTGTTACCACAGAACGAAGTTGGGGCTAAAGGAGAAGCGTTAAATGAAAACATACAGCTCATTCTAGTAGGAATAATGTTGAAACAGGCATGAGCGTTTGAATTTTTTTAATGTTTATTTTTGAGAGAGGGAGACAGAGCGCGAGCAGGGAAGAGGCAGAGAGAAAGAGGGAGACCCAGAACCTGAAGCAGGATTCAGGCTCTGAGCTGTCAGCAGAGAGCCTGATGTGGAGCTTGAACCCATGAACTGTGAGCCTGAATCCATGAACTGTGAGCTCCTGACCTGAGCTGAAGTCTGACACTTAACTGACTAAGCTACACAGGCAGCCTCAGGCATGAGGGTTTAATTTAAGGGCCAGTGCTAGGGCCAGTCTCTAAAAAACAATATTTGTGATGCCAAGAAAAGCAGAAGGGGATGAGCTTCGAGTTTGGGGGACACACGAAAGTCCAGGGTGTTGCCTGTGTGGGAAGCACTGGCTAAGCATGGAAAGCATTGCCTGAAAAGTAGCTAATGGGGTAGAGCTAGTGCCATGAGCTCCGCCTTGGAAAGATGCTGCAAGGGATTCGTGCTGCACATTGAGAAAGGCACCCGAGAGAGTGGGATGTGAGGGATTGGAAGGGAGAGAAGTGAGAACAATGCAGATCAGATTCTGGCCACAGGGCCAGCGTCTGTCAGCATCACAGCCAATTCTGTGGCTTGCCGGATGCCTTCCCCACCTTTCTTCTGCCAGTCTTCTTCTTCAGCCACCCCACATGGCCAAAAAAATAATCGAGGTCTCAGATAGTGTCATGGGACAGAACCCTGAAAAGGGCATGAATTCATGATCTTGTTATGAAAAACATTTCCTAGATGCATGTCCAGTACAACCACGACGCAGAACCCAAAACAGGAGGTAATGGAGATACAGAAGCAGTTCCAATGAGGGCGAGTCTAGTGTGCAGGACAGAAGGGATTATTTGTGTTCCCTGGTTCAGCTGGTGGTCTGGTCTTTGCGGTCCTGGCACAGAAGATACAATTCTCACCAAAACTCTTCTGAGGACCAACTTACTGCACAACTGCCTGGCTTAAAAAGAGACACCTTGGACCCAGGGCATGTTGTAATCATAGCATGTAGGCTTCAGGAAGTTACGTCATGTTTTGTAAAAAACCGTAAGTGGTTTCATACGCCTCAGTGTGGGGATTAAAGGGTGGCCACCAGATTGCCTCTGTCTTTCCCGTGATGTCTCTTTTCCTCTTCGACCCACATACCTGCCCCATAGAGCGGGTGAACGTTCTCTGGATGTATTATTTCCGTCCTTAAGCTTTGCCCATGCCACTACTTTACTCTCGTACCTTCCTCCTTCACCTCTGTGACTCGGAGAGTCCCAGCTGCCACTCCAGGACAAATGACATCTCCTTCATCGTAACTCTCATCTTATGAGGCAGGATGAATGTCTTCCTCCTCAGAAGTCCCAGAACATTTCCAATTCCAACACTTCCCATCACCTACTGCATATGTTATTAGATTATGAATCCCTCAGATGTAAGAGTGAAATCTTAATCATCTTGTAGTCCCTGAAGCCTGCCCCCAGTAGGAAGAGAGCAAAGATTTCTTATGTAACTGAATGAATGGATGGGTAACCATCCATCCATTAAAAGAATGACCATATCATTTTGCAGATTCCAAGTTGTAAAAATATTTGGTAGACTCCAAGCTTGCTGAGGACGTATTCTCAAAGATGGTAGATAATTAAACCCGAGTAAATATAGTCCTTTAAAAAAATTGTATCCCTATTTTATTTTTTTAATAGTTTATTGTCAAGTTGGTTTCTATATAACACCCAGTGCTCATCCCCACAAGTGCCCTCCTCCATGCCCAACACTCATTTCCCCCTCTCCCCCTGCCCCCATCAACCCTCAGTTTGTTCTCAGCATTCAAGAGTCTCTCATGGTTTGCCTCCCTCCCGCTCGGCCTTTTGGCTAAGATTAAGTGTAGTATCCCTATTTTAGAAACATTAAGTAAATGCTTAGTAGATTTGCAAGTGACACTACTGGATAATTAGTATTGTGGAAGCCAAAACTTAGATTAAAGAAGATTCTCCACAGAGCTAGAACATTGAACTGTCAGAGGACAGCAATTGAACTGTTCCTCAGTGAAAGTTTCTATTCTGTTCATACCTGGAAGGATTTCAACATGGTATTACGTTTGACACACTGTCTTCTTCTGTCTCATTTAATTCTGCTGGGTTTTCGTAGACTGTTCAGATGGCTTTGGAATTTTCCTTGTGGTTATTTTACTCCAGAAAAAAGCACGTTGGCCACAAATATATTGTGCACTGCAGAAGGGAAATCTGAGGAAGAAAGCAGAAGACTAGAAAGAAGAGGGAAAACATGCCACCCCATTTTCACAGTTACTTTTCTGCTCAGAAATAACATTTATATTGTCTCCTGTTGGACAGTTATGAAGAACACGCCAGCAGACATGAAAGAGACCCATTCAGTGCAGCACATGTCTGGACATGCCATCCAACTAAATGAGTGTCAAGTTGGACATGTATGAGCCTGATGGGCGAAGGCAGATGATGCATCTGTATCAGCATTGTTGAGGGGGGTGGGAGGTGACATGAAGGATAATCTGAATCTGGGAAATAGAATTTTGTAACTGGGCATATTGTCACTCCTAACAATTTTGGAGTCCTTTTACTTGAAGGCAGAAAAAGAATAGATAGGGAGGGAGGCAAACCATGAGAGACTCTTGAATGCTGAGAACAAACTGAGGGCTGGGCAGTGGGGGGGGGGGGGAGGGGAGAGGAAGGGGGGTGTTGGGCATGGAGGAGGGCACTTGTTGGGATGAGCACTGGATGTTACATGGAAACCAACTTGACAATAAACTATTTAAGGGGAAAAAAAGAATAGATATCAGCTAGCAGTTAATCCCATAAAAGTACAAGTGGAATCAACAAAATTCATAAAAATGGTACATGAGTGACTTAAGTTTGGAAAAACTATCCAGGAATCAAATATTCATGGATGTCACATCAGGAAGAAATGAGGAGAATCCTTGAGCAGAGCCCATCATAGCTCAGAGGTATACTTGGGCAGATACACCTGTCTTCAGGTCAGCCGATTTCCACAACCTACATTTATCATAGTCACTGGCTAAGTGGTTAAAAAATAAAGGGCTTTGAGCCAGTGTCAGAATGAGCTGTGTGGGCTAGTGAATCCCAAAGCAGGCTGTGTATCGGAGTCTCCAGAGAAGGTGCAAAAATAGAGATGTGCAGTCTCAATCTCTAGATACCAGGATTCGGGGGATTTGGGATTTAAGAACCTGTATTTTTACCGAGTGCCACAGTGATATTGAGGCAGGGAACTAAGAGTAGTGGTCTTTAGAAATTATTAGTGGAGAATGAGTGCTGTATACGTTATGATGATGGTAATTCACTCACCGTAGATGAGTCACATAAGATTTATGCAGGGCCCTTGCTCTAAGTGCAGTTTCCTGGTGCCACTCCTAGCACTTTTGAATAACTGGAAGACATCGATGGTACCTAGCAGCCTAGCTGACTCTGATGCAGATTACCTGCAGACCAAATTTTGAGAAACCCTCATTTTTGAAAACTTGATCTTTGCTGGGCACTGTACTGTAAGCCATTTATACACATTATCTGATTCCATCTTCCTAATGGTCTTATGGGAGAGGGTCTTTTATTACCCCCATTTTACAGATGAGGAAATTGAAGCATGGAAAAGATAAGTAACTCATTCGAGATCACACTGTGAAGAGCTGAGCTGACCTGCAGACCAGCACTGTCTGGCAGCAAGATTTATGTTCTTCATACCACACTGCCTCTGCTCCCGGGGGGGGGGGGGGGGGGGGGGGGGGGGGGGGGGGGGGGGGGGGGGGGGGGGGGGGGGGGAAGAATCTTCCTAGTTGAGGCAGATTTAGGAAGGCATTTAAACTAAAGTAGGATAAATGGACTTTGGTATTTGTCACTTGGTCTTTGGTCACACAAATGTCCCCCAAATAAATTATTTTTTGTTGTTGTTTGTTTAGTCTTGAAAATTTGATAAATCCAACTTAAAACAAACATGTTGATATTTCTTTCATAAAGTAAATAGAGTTATGGTGTCTGACATTATTGAATAGCTGTTAGAACCAGGGCATGACTTTAGAAAATGCTGACGTGGTGTTGAGGCCAGCACCTCCCTATGTTTTAACAGTCTTCCTCTTTCAAGGCACCCTTGGCTTTCTCCTTTGAAGGAGAAATAAAATGAGAAAACCAACAAAGAAACCCACAGATACACCCAGTGAAAACAAAATGGAAGATGCTGAAGCAGATACTTTTTTTCAAGAACTTGCTCCTTTGAGATTTAATGATAATGTCAACTGCCTTTCAAAAGATAACTTTTTACCAAATTATGAATTTCTGATTCACATCAGCATCCCTTTAAAGGGCATATCTCCTAGGCATTAGAGAAGTAAAGGCTGTAAGTCAAAGATAACTTGTTTACCAAACAGGGACTGTGATTGAAATGGCCCTCTAGAGTTAATGAAAATATAAAATAGCTTTCCCCACCAGACTGAGAAGAGTCTAATTTAATTATCTGTGAGTGTCATAGATTAGAAGCAGCCTTTCATCCATTTCTGGAATCTGAGTCTGGACAGCTCACTCCTCGTGAAAGGAACAGGGAATTGGAGCCCTGGCTGGTGAAGAAGTCCATGAGAGACCCATAGATCAAGGGTGTCTGGGCTCTTTAAACAATGCTGGATAGTGACAGTTTATATTGTTTGTCTGGATCTGACTTCAGTCATTCAGAGTTCAGCTAGAGTCTACAGAACACCCATTAATTATGTCCCAGGCATTATGTGGGTACCATGGGTCCCTAGGTAAAATATGGAACCACAAGCCCTTGGGTCATCCCATGCAAGATCAGAATTTCCAGAGGGTGAGTTTCCAAAAGTTAGAAGGAGTAAGTAAGGGGCATAAATATGTAGCATGTTAGGGGCAGAGGATTATTATGGAGACCTTTGTCATTTGTAAGAGCTGTATTTCAGAAACTTCGGAGTCCCCAGTCTTGAAGCCCAGTGTATAAAAATTTCTCCAATACACTTCAGCTTTCCAAGAAAGATCACTGATTTATATCTTTCCCTGACCCTTCACTCGATCACCTGCACTAGATGCCCCGTTTTTGGTATCCACCTTTCCTATAGAGACAAAGATGCTATTTCTTCAAGAGAGCCACCAGCTAAGGCACAATGAGTAAACACACACACACACACACACACACACACACACACTTTGAGGATGGAATGGAGGCTCCTCTTAGCCAGTCTGTCTCAACAGCTAATACTGCTTGTTATACCTCAGCCCTAGGTTAATCCAGGTCACACTTACACATCAGCAGGATGTTGGGGCCCTTGAAGAGCACAAGGCATGCGTGGAAACTCTACATGCGAGTTCTGTGAATCCATTGGCAGGAATTGCGTCCTTGTATATTTCTCAACAAGTAGGCCCTCATTATTTGGCAGCAGGCTGGCAGTCTGGCGGCCATGCCTAGCTGGCTTGCAGGTGTACTTTCTCAGTCTCCATATTGCTTAGGTTTTAAGTTTTTATTAGAGGAATTTATTTTTTTTCATATAAATACTAAAAAACAATAATGAACCTCCAGGTGCACATAACCCAATTTTTACAATTGTCCATCTTGTTTTGTCTTTTTATCCATTTGGAGGACTGCGGGGGTGGGGAGGACATGCCGGAGATTTTTAAAGATGTGCCAAGCTTCATATCACTTCACTCTGTATGTTATTTTCCTGACTTGAATCAGTTGCTAATCGAGATAAGCAGAATAATGGCCTCCCAACGATGTTCACATCCTAATCCTCTGAACCCATAACATGTTGTCTTACATGGATGGGAAAAGGGACCTTGCAGATGTAATTAAGAATCTCAAGATGGCAGAATGATCCTGGATTATCTGGAGAGGAGGCAGTTTAACCACATGGGTCCTTCTAAGAGGGAGGGACGAGGGTGAAACTCAAGAGGAGATGATGCTATGACAGAAACACAGGGGAGGAAAGGCAGTGTGTTGTGGGGCCATGAACTAAGGAATTAGGGAAGTTTCTAGAATCTGGAAAAGGCAAGGAAATGGATTCTCCCCCTAAAGGCTCCAGAAGGCAGTAGCCATGCCAACACCTTGATTTAAGACTTCTGATTTCCAGACTGTAGGAGAATAAATAACCAGGTTTTGTGGGATTTCTTAGGGCAGTGATAGGAAACTAATACACTAACTTTTAAAACTAGGAGAATTCACATTTAAAAAATACAAGTAGGGATGGGGTGCCTGGGTGGCTCGGTCGGTTGGGTGGCCAACTTCAGCCCAAGTCGTGATTGCACAGTTCATGGATTTGAGCCCCATGTAGGGCTCTTTGCTGACAGCTCAGAGCCTGGAGCCTGCTTCAAATTCTGTGTCTCCTTTCTCTACCCCTCCCCTGCTTGCACTCTGTCTCTCTCAAAAATAAACATAAAAAACTTTTTTAAAATGCAAGATGAGGTCCTGAGTGACTTGGTCAATTTAACGTCCGACTTTGGCTCAGGTCATGATCACACAGTCCGTGAGTTTGAGCCCCGCATTGGGCTTTATGCTGACAGCTCAGAACCTGGAGCCTCCTTCGGATTCTGTGTCTCTCTCCCTGCCCTCCCCTACTCATGCTCTGTCTCTTTCTCAAAAATAAATAAACATTTAAAAAAATGTAAAAATACAAATTGATGGGTTCTTTTGAAATGCTTCTTTTGGCTATGCTGTGCCCACCATCTT
Source organism: Hyaena hyaena (assembly GCF_003009895.1). Lineage (NCBI taxonomy): Eukaryota > Metazoa > Chordata > Mammalia > Carnivora > Hyaenidae > Hyaena > Hyaena hyaena. The sequence continues at coordinate 1,186,457 of NW_024080658.1, forward strand.
TCCTGGTAATAATAGGGTAATGCTAACAAAAAGCTCTCCCATGAGTGGGATATGGGTTTTTGTTTTTGTTTTTGTTTTTCTTTTATCTGGTCGTCTGTAGTCTCCAAATTTGTGACTCCTTGTCTAAAAGATTCTATTGTTAATACAGCCACTATAGCATTGCTGAACGCATATGCTCTGTTTGAATCTAGTGTTTTCCAGGCCATGAGCTGGAGGAGTCAGGAACCACTCCCTACTGTTTCAAATATCCAGGACAGTTTGATAGTTACAAATATCTGGGCCCTAATTCCTGGCTTACTGTGCTCTGTTATATGTTGCTGAACACAGGATGCATCGTTGATTTAAATCTGCACAGCACATTAGTTGGATTTAGAATCGGCAGACATTTGTGTTGGAGTGAGCACAATCAGGGAAGAATAGAGTTTGCTAAAATAACAAAAACATGCAAATTAAATTTATGGTGTAATGGAATATTTCACTGCCTTTATAAAACCAACCATGTTTCATTTACTAGCCCTTCAATTGTGCAATGAAGAGTAAACATAGGAGACTAATTTTGTCCCAGCTACTCGTTATAAATAGAAATATCCCTTAGTGGAAAGACGTATTAAGGGTTATGAGTCATTTACAACTTAGTCTTGAATTACTTTAATCAGATGTGAGACTTGGGGAATAAAGAGCTTTGATTACTCAGAGGAACTTGCACTGAACCGATGTCTGGCCTGAGTGAAGCCCTGTGTGCCAGACGGTGGGAAAGAAGGGTGAGAGGTAAGTTGCCCAATGGGCAACCTAGACAGCTGCAAAGTTGCCCACAGCTGGACACCAGGCACTTCAGTCCGCGGGAGACATTACAGCTGAGCTCCCAGTGGTCTCCCTCCCGCCTTCCCCCTCAGGCCCCACATCATCCCCCTTTTTGTTCTTATGACAGTCAACTTTGTGATCTGAAAATATTACAGCTTTGAGGTCAGCAGGGCACATAAGTGGCTTTATAACTTTCATTATGTAACATTGGCTAGTACCTGACCTCTCTGAACCAGTTTCTTCTTCTGTAAAATGGAGATAATAATAAATGCCTCAAAGTGTTGAAAGGATTAAGGGAGGTGAAACTAGCTTGGTGTTTGTAGTATTTCCTAAGGCTCCGGTGACAAACTACAACAGACTGGGTGGATCTGACAGCAGCAGTGTATTGTCTCACAGTTCCGGAGGCTAGAAACACACAAAGCAGGCAGCAGCAGGGTTCCTTGCCTGTGAGGGCTATGAGGGAGAATCTGCTTCATGCCTCTCTCCTCACTTCTGGCAATCTTTGGCCCTCTAGGGGCTTGTAAATACATCAGCCTTAGCTTGGCCTTCATGTTCATGTCACTTTCTCCCTGTGGATGTGCCTGTGTCCAAATGTCCCCTTTCACAAGCACACCAGTCATATTGGTTTAAGGTCTGTTGTATTCTAGTATGACTTCATCTCAACTAACTGCATCTGCAATGACCATATTTCCCAAAATGGTCACATTCTTTGGTATTGGAGGTTAGGAATGAAACACCTGAATTCGGAAGAGGGGGAGACACAATATAATCCACGATCCTGCTTATCACAGAGTAAGTTTGCAATACATGTTGACTCCTTCAGTGTATCCTCCCTTAATGAGGGAGCATTCTTTCCTGTCATGTAGTTTTTTAAACCATCAGATTGAAATAACTCAAAATCTAATATGTCACATTCTCTCTAAACCTTTCTCTCCTAAGTGCTCCTTCTAACTTACTACTGTTTTTGAGACCCAAAGATAGAGTAAATCCCAAACAATTTCAACTTTACTCAGTTATAATACTGTATAATTCAGGCAGGGCATGGAGTTGAAATTCATTTTTGGGCTTTTCTCAGAAAAGTGTGAGCTGAGCACACAAATAAATAAGACAAAAGGGAATGTTTACAGGTTCAAAAGAACACACCCGTATGAATCACTGTAAGGAATTTATTTTCATACAAACAGCAAGTCTCCACTTCAAAGAGCTGGTGTTTGGAAGTGTCCAATGGAAGTCACATGTCCTGAGAGGAAATGTAGGATGTTCCCAGTTGAGCCAGGGCACTGAGAAGGGAGACAAATAAATCTCTGACTCTAAACAGAATGGCTGGTAAGATAGACTCCCTAATGAGCTAATGGATTGATTGACAGTTCGGGCTAGTCTAGACCCAGGTAGTTGCGAGGGAGGTGAGAACAGCCGATGGTCCTGGAACAAGGGCTTCTCTGGAAGGAAGGAGAGAATACACTGTCTAGCAGTAAAACCTAATGTGGGCAGGGAAAAGTAAGAGGCAGAATTATTCAAAATGGACACAAGGGGACACACAGTAGAATCCAGTTTGGGGGTCCAAGTTCATGGCCTGGTTTTCTCCCAGAATGCTGAGAACTGGATGGTTCAGAGTAGGATTTTGGTAGAGTAACCACACATCCCTTCTCCTTTCTGGGGTTCCCAACTGAGAGTGAGAGGGAATGATCCAATCATGGAAAACAGAAACAAAAAACACACCATATTTATTAATAGTTAAACAATTACCCAATAAGTCCTAATTGAATGCCAAACCCAGATAAATGTGGCATCATATAGAACATGGTTAGAGTGATGTATCTTGTCTCCTTTGGCCTCTTTTGAAGCTAGGGTGCTTGGGTATTGAAGTGAGCCAATGATGCAGACCAAAATGGCCAGTTTGCTCTAGCACCAGTCCAGCATACATGTTCCTACGATGCAGATATGTTATATGCAATGAGTGGTAGTGACCACAGATACCTACTTGCGATGAACATGACAATGCCTGCTAATAAAAAGACCCAATGACGGCTCTAGATCTTAACAGTTAGAGTCCCAGCACCTCTTTCCTTGGAGGGGGAGTTCATTAGATTGACATAGATGATGGGCAGCCAGTGGGTGGCACTCCTTCTTCCTGTAGTTGGGTTCTCTGATAAGGATGTCATTCTGCTTCTTAAAGGTAGACAAGAGTGTAGGGTAGAAAGTCATCCTCAACTTAAAGAGACACAGGCTTGGGTAGCTGGAGCTGGTTCTTCCAGTTTATTAGTCCAACTTGATTATACGTAGCCTGAACTGAAAGTGACCTGGAGATACAGAGCCATCCAAGTAGAAGCCAACAATCTTTATGAAGCAAGAAGAAACCTTGGAATCACTTCCTGGAATCTATCCTACTTAGAATGTTGTCAGTTTGAAGAGCTGTCTCATTAACAGTAAGCAGATGAGGCAAAACAATTGAAAGGCCAGGTTCATGTGGCTGAAATGCTCTATGCCTCGATGGGGACTAGACCTTCATGAGCTTTCTGCCTCCTCTTTCCATGATGCTGTATGATGAAAGGAGATTCAAAACCTTGGCTCTGCACTTATCTCTTTGGATGTGTGTGACCTACCCTAAGGTTGGTTTCATTATGAAATCCTGGAGACCAAGGCATCACTTTTAATAGAGCCATCAAAGGGTTCTGTTAGAGTACATCAGCATCTGACCTTCTGCATACTCAGTAAATACGACAACTTAAAAAAAATTCCACTCCATGTTTCCAAATGTTCAAAGAGGAAAAAAATAAACATGGAATACTAACTGAAAATATAGTGGGTTCTTGCCATTTTCTTACGATTAGTTTCTTATCTTTACCCCACCCTCCCCGAACCCCAATTCATATCCATTCGGGACTTCAGAATGTGACTTGGTTTGGAAGTATGGTCTTTGCAGGTGTAGTTAGTTGAGTTCATACTGGAATTGGGTGGGTTCTAAATCCAGTGGCAGGTGTCTTGATGGGAAGGCCACATGAAGACATGCAGAAAGAAGTCCATGTGACAACGGAAGCAGAGACTGGACTAACACAGCTTCAAGGAATAGTGGTGGCTACCAGAAGCTGGAAGAGGCAGGGAAGAATTCTTCCCTAGAGCCGGTGTAGGGAGCATGGTCCTGCCAACCCCTGAGGTGATTTATTTGTAACCCAAGCACCAAAGTCCCACCATGCTAACTTGTACATTGACTCTGGTGAGCCTTCTAATTATGAACCCTGAATCTGGGGCTTTATTATATATGGCTTACAGAATTCCAGAGGTAGTTTCAAAATTTGGCAGGAGGGAGCAAATTTGAATTTGGGGACTGTGGCTATTGGGAATGTCGACATATAAAAATGATACCCTCCCTAAATGTCCCGCAGTCAAAACATATTGCTCTTTCCTTGTTTTCATTCAGCTTGCTCTAACAGTTTTCATCATCGACTTGACATCCATCAAACAGGATGGATCACTCGGTCTGCTCCCCCACTTTAAGCCACCCTTGAATTCGCCACATGATCCAGGTGCCAAACAATTTGGGAGTCGCGTGAGAAGAGAGAAGTGAGTCCAGGGGAGCTGAGGCTCCAAAGAGCCCTGTTTCTGAACTTGCCTTCTGGTCCTCTTTACCATTCTGTGCCTTGTCTTCCTTTCCATCCTGCTCTACATCCAGGTGTGGGTACCCCACCAGGTTCCCAGTTGCTGGGCCCTGGGATTGTCCAGGGCCAGCTACAAGACGGCTGCAGGTTGTGACTTGGTACTGTGTTCCCCATGTTCCCGTGGCCACATTTAAACTTGTTCCTCTCCCTTTGGTGAAGTGAAGGGGATCTTTATATCTGTCTCTCTGAGAGCTGGTGCAGGGAATTCATTATCTAATGTTTGTGAAGCATTTGGAAGTCGGTAACTGCTAATTATTATTACCCTAGTATCTTGTCCTTTGTTCTAAATTCCAAGCAATCTGAAGTGAAAAGACTTAAATTAAAAAGTTGCCAAGATAGCCATGATCTCCAAAACAAAAGTTGTGTTTGACCTTCCTCCGTGAACTTGATTTATTCCATTAGTCACTCGCCTTATATCCAGACCCTCCCCCCTAGCAGAGTAGCTGGAAGCAGGAGTGTGTGTGAGGTGTGTGATGGGGCTAGTTTAACATTTCTAATATCTGCCATATGGGAAGTGCTTTATATACATTCTCTCATTTAATCCTTATAAAATATGCGTAGGAGGCCATTATTGGCATGTTACACATGAGTGAACGAATGCTTATAGCTGTTAAGGAACCTATTCAAATCCCTCATCTGAGAAGTGGCAAAGCCAGATTTTGAAGACATTGCCATTTGGCTCCAAAGCCTCTGAGCTATTCTGCCACCCCTGTGCTCAGACAAGAGGTAGAAAATAAGCGTGTTGGGAAGAATGAGGTGGCATAAGCAGAGAAAAAGAGATTTATATGAATGGAGTCCACGGAACAAAGGAGATGTATAAAGCAGGGGTCCTAGTAACTAAAGTGGTCCTAGTCTTGTAGTGGGGAATTTTGAACCGAAAAAGATGATCTGTTGTTCAAGTTGGAGGGGCTGTTAGCAATAACTTTGTCTTAGCCCATTCTCCCACCAGGGAGGATATTAGATAGAGGAAGACCAGTAATTCTTGCCCAAGTTTACCTAGATCTTTTACTTGATATTCATTTATTCTTAGATGTGGTAATCAAATATCTAATATTTTCTTTTAATCAAAGTATGGTGGACATACAACGTTATATTACTTTCAGATGTAGAACATAGTGATCCAATCATATACATTATATACATTATGAAATGATCACCATACAAAGTTATTACAATATTATTGACTGTAATCCCTATGATGTACTTTTCATCCCTGTGACTTATTTATAACTGCAGCTTTTTGCCTTTTATTCCCCTTTACCTATTTTACCCATCCTGCCTTCCACATCTTAGGTTTTTTATGTGTTCTGTTATGTTAGATTCCACATATCAGTGAAATCTTATGTTATTTGTCTTTCTCTGTCTCACTTATTTCATTTTACATATTATGCTCTTTAGCTCTTTCCGTATTACAGATGACAAGATCTCATTCTTTTTATGGCTGAGTAATATTCCATTGTGTATACACACATCTTCTTTATCCATTCATCTGTCAGTGATCACTTAGGTTGTTTCTATATAATGACTGTTGTGAATAATACTGCAGTAAACATGGGGGTGCTTTCTGGAATTAGGATAGCTAATATTTTTAAAGCTTTGCTTGCTTACTGTATGCAAGACCCTTTTCTAAGCCCTGTAGGTGTGTTAATTAATTTCATCATTACAACTTCTCCTAAGCAACAGTATTATTCTTTCCTTTGGAAATATCTGCAAAGAAGGCACTGAAAGGTTTTGGTAAAACTGTCTCTTTGAAAATAATCCTCAGATTCTAGATATTGCAGAGGAAACCAGGTCAGCAGTTTTCAAACCGCATCCCAGTGGTTGCTGGGAACCTCACTCAGAGGTATGGGTGATGGCAGGACAAAGACATAAAGTCTCGGACCACAGCCAGGCTGTAACCCCATCCAGAACCCCGTTGTGCTCTAGGACTTGTGATGTGAGCTGATCAGAGAGTCCAGTGAATTTTAAAAGTTTGAAATCTCCTGAGCTCAGTGACTTAGAAGACCTGTCTCAAACAGAGGATTCAGTGACTCTATGTCCCTCAGGTGTTTTTGATTGAGATGGAATTGACAGGTAACATGGTGTAAGTTTAAGATATACAACATGCTGGGGGCACCTGGGTGGCTCAGTCGGTTAAGTGTCCGACTTCGGCTCAGGTCATGATCTCACAGTTCGTGGGTTCAAGCCCCACATCGGGCTCTGTGCTGACAGCTCAGAGCCTGGAGCCTGGTTCAGATTCTGTGTCTCCCTCTCTCTCTGACCCTCCCCTGCTCATGCTGTCTCTCTCTCTCTCAGAAATAAATAAAAAACATTTAAAAAAATTTAAAAAAGACATACAACATGTTGATTTCATACATTTATTTCTCCTTCCCTCAGTTGTTAGCAGAGACTTCTTTCCACTCTCTCAAAATCTTCCTGCCATTTTATCAACCTTTCCTCTCATGCTCTGCAAAATTGACCATGGGGGACAGGATTCAGGTCACCAGAGATGTGCCTCGGAGTAATTTCAGAATTGTGTGTCTGTTTCCATTTCTCCCCTTTCTCCTTCTTCATGAGAAACATGATTGGTTCTTGAGAAATTGACTGCTGCGGCATCTGATGGCAGGAAGCCGGGATTGAGATGGAAGTTGTCACATCTGTTTCAGGAGCCACACTTTAATAAAATGTAGACACATCCCAGAGCTGTTGCATTCATGCTGGAAAATCTTGCATGCCAGGAAATCTGGGTTTGTAATGGAAATTGTCACTGAACAAATACTCCAGCATGAAGAAAAGTGTTCTTGAAAGGATTTGCAGTGCAAAGCTCACGTGGCATAAAGTGCAGCTTTAGAGACCTGTTTTCAACATAACATTTTTCTCCTCGGGAAGTCAGTTGTCCTCATGGGCAGATTTCTAGCTTCAAGCATTCACATAGCATTAAAATGAAAACTCTGCACACAGACAGTGGGAAATGTCCACTCTGAGTATTCTTACAGCACAGTTAACAAATCCATGAAGCGTTTTTTAATAAACCACAAATGTTTTAGGGCTTTAGAATTACTTGTACCTATATATACTGTTTGTGGGTGAGTTTGTGACTCCACCATTAGAAAATTCTGGATTTTACTTTTGACATTCACTGGTAAGGTTTATTTTTGCAAACTTAATATTGTTCTTGAAGAATGATGCTTAGTTGTATTCACATTTAAATGGTTCCAGTCAAAGTTAATGGATCAGATCTGACAAGGTAAGGAAGACAGGCACTTTGGGGACAATCATTTGTAGCTTTTTCAGTCCTGTTTAATGAACTGGAAAAGTAATTTGCCAACTTTAATGTTGAGGCTGGAAAAATTTTATTCCAAACCCCCCAAACACTTTATGCTTTGAAACCATAGCTTGGTCACCTTGCAGGGTCTAAAACCTTGTTTTCTTTAGCAGTTCATTTTGATCTCTTAAAGATGCCATTGTTCTGTTGGAAAAAGCAATAGGCTAAACCTGGATTTTTTTTATATATGTATGAACTGCATAATGGAAGGAATATGTCAGATAGTCATTCACATTCTAGTATAATTAGTTTATGGGGGGAATTTCTTCCTTCTAAAAAGGGAGTTTTTATTTGGAATTGTTGTAAGCGGTGCACGATCATTGTGTAATGAATTCTTCCGGGACAACTTTGGAATGGATGGGAAAGGAATGAATTGAAATTGTTAACACTGAAGATATTCTTGGCTTGCCTTATAATTTTTTTCCAAGGAAAGTCGGAAAATCAGTAGTTTGTCATATTGTTGCCTTTCTAATGAATACTTTTTTGACAAGTTTAGAATTCTGAGTCTTCTACAAGTTTCCCACCCTGAATTTCACTGGAGGTCTTACCTTCTGCCAGATACTATTCTAAGCACATTATGTACACTGTCTCATTTATCTTAAAAAATTTTTTGAAGGGGCACCTGGGTGGCTCAGTCGGTTAAGCGTCTGACTTCAGCTCAGGTCATGATCTCACAGTTCATGGGTTCAAGCCCCACGTCGGGCTCTGTGCTGACAGCTAGCTCAGAGCCTGGAGCCTGTCTTCAGATTCTGTGTCTCCCTCTCTCTCTGACCCTCCCCTGCTCATGCTGTCTCTATCTCTGTCTCAAAAATAAATAAAACATTAATTTTTTTTTTAAAATTTAAGTAGGCTCCTTGCCCAACTTAGGGTTTGAATTTGCAACTCTGGGACTAAAAGTCACATGTTCTACTGATTGAGCCAGCGAGGTGCCCCGGTGCCCGGTCTCATTTAATCTCCACGGTAGCATTACAAGTTATATGCTACTCAGCACGCTCTAAATGATGCTTATTGTGCACTGTGATGAGCATTTTAACCCAATCTTCACAATAATCCTCTGGTATAGATACTATTATTTCCCCATTCTACAGATATGGAAACTGAGATACAAAGAGATTAGCTGACTTGCCCAAGATCCCACAGCTGGTGAATTGAGGGGTTGTGATTTATGTTCAAGCATTCTAGCTCCAGAGAAAACACTCTTAACCACTGTTCTGTGCAATTTTATCAGTGGGGAAATAGAAGCAAAGAGAATAATAACTCGCCCAAAGTGACCCAGGCAATAAATAATGGAGCAGGTTCTCAGACTCAAGCAGCCCATAAAAGTACATAGCCTACAAAGCTCACCCCTTCCACAATTCTGCCGGTCTCCTCTGCTATCATCATTCAGTATTAAAGCTACTTCAATACAGATGTCACTGTGGCACTTAGGAAAATGTAACCATAAGAATAGAAAAGGAAAGAATTAGCTTTATCATTTATTTAGCTTACTGCCCCATTTAATTTTGAATAGATTTTGGATCATGGTTTATTATGAAAGGATTGAATCTTCACTGAATTACCAGTGTCAGAGAGAACCTTAACCTCATCTAGAGTAGTGATTCTTAATCTTTAATGAGCATATGAGTCACTGGAAGATTTCGTTAAAATGCAGATTTTGATTCTCTGGTCTAGGGTGGGCCTGAGACTCTGCATTTCTCGCAGGCACCCATGTGATGCTGATGCTGCTGGAGCATGGTCCATGCTTTGAGTGCCATGGCTAGCACATTGAGTTTTTCCAAACTGAGGATCAAGATGTAGCCCAGGACTCGGTGTTCAAATTGGAAGGGGGGAGTTCATAAATGAAAGAATACATACAAAATTGGGGATGATCAACACACCATTGTATCACACATCAGCACATCAGAGTTTGGGCGGAGAGGGGTGACTCATGAGATAAGACCTGAACTGTGCCACTCTCAGGATTGGAAAGGACCTTAAGGGTCACCTGGTCCAAACATCCAACTGATGCTTGAATCCTCTCATATCCCTGCTGGATCATTTCATCCCTCAAGTTAAGGAACTTTCTGTGCTGAATGGAACTAAGAGAATTTTAAGATGGTGCCTGAATCACAGAAGCAGTCAAAGCAAAAGGCTGTGACGTCTCTTACCTCTCCAGACAGACATCTGCCTCCATAATACATTTTCAGAGTGTACATTTTCAGAGCTTTGGATATTTCTTCAAAGGCTTTCAAACCTCACCATTTCGTAATAAAAACAATGTACTCTACCAGAGAGGCATCTGGGAGTGCTTATTCCCCCAAGCACCTGCATCCCACGATGAAATAATGATCTCGGTGCTGACTGGCAGGTGGGAAACAGAGACAGATGTCTGACAGCTGGGCTGCTTCTTGGCTGTCCTGACGATGCAGACCAGGGCCCTTGGGAAAACAATTTCAAGGATCAGGAGTCCTGCGACTGTGAATGACTTCTTCTCATTGGGATTTCACAACCTTGAACTAAGGTGAACTTTCACAACCTTGAACTAAGGACTCCTGTTGTCGTTCTTCTGATTAGGGGGATGCCAGCTTCTCCTTTCCAATCACTCTTCCTTCAGGCTGCTGTTTGATGGTGCCCTGCTTTCCATTTCAGGTGCCCGGGGAGAGCGAGAAGCAGTGGAAGCCGGCCCTAGTCGTACTGACCGAGAAGGACCTTTTAATCTATGACAGCATGCCACGGAGGAGGGAAGCCTGGTTCAGCCCAGTTCACACGTACGCTCTTCTTGCCACCAGGTAGCCACGACCTTGTCTTTGAGTCTGATGTTATTTGCAGCTTGGAGCTTTTCTCCAGTTACAGTGGAGTCAGTTACAGTGATGTCAATGCATTATATCCCTGCTTCCCGTTGCATCAGGAATGGAGGGCTCCTCCAGAACAGAGCCACACGTTTTTATCCAGATCGATCGATTATCGTTCATGGCCAAACCTGGGGCAACACAGAGACAAAGAACAAACCGCTTTATCCACCATGAAGGGGCAGTGGCATCTGTGAGTAGGTCCCAGCCTAGCCACCTTCCTGGGTCTCCACCCTGTTCTTTCTGAGATGAAGTTCAGGGAGAATCATCCAGCAAGTGTCTTCATTTGGTGGCAGAGATTGTCATGGGATGTCCTATTGTGCTTTTTTAAAGTTTGCTTAGCATGTTCTTCCCATAGCAAGTTCTTCCTCAGTAGTGTGGTGCTTCCTATGCACATATGGCTGCCAGGTGTGTGTCTGTCTCTTAGAACCTCCCGTGTACAGATGTCGTTCGTGTGACATTTTTTTAATGTTTAATTTTTATTATTTTTGAGAGAGAGAGAGAGAGAGAGAGAGACAGAGCATGAGTGGGGGAGGGGCAGAGAGAGATGGAGACACAGAATCTGAAGCAGCCTCCAGGCTCTGAGCTGGCAGCATAGAGCCTGACTCGGTGCTTGAACTCACAAACCGCTGGATCATGACTTGAGCCAAAGTCGGACGCTTAACCGACTGAGCCACCTAGGCACCCCAATGTGACATTTTTTTAAGTGTATTTTTTTATAGCCCACCATGTGAGAATGGTTTTTACATTTTTAAATGGCTTTTTAAAAGCAAAAGAACAAAAATATTTCATGACATGTGAAAATTATGTAAAATTCAAATTTCTGAGTCCGTAAATAACAGTGATATTGGAGCACACACACAACAATAAAAATAATAAAGTTTATTTATTTATTTTGAGAGAGAGAGTGCATGTGCAAAGGAGGGGCAGAGAGAGAGAGGGAGAGAGAGATTCCCAGGCAGGCTCCACGCTGTCAGCGCATGGCCCAACATGCACTTGATCTCATGAACTGTGACATACCACCTTAGCTGAAAGTAAGAGAAGAACACTTAACCAAATGAGCCACCCAGGTGCCCCTGTTCATGTGACACATTATCTTAATGCATCATGTGCTTATCCCCTTTTTGAACATCTGTATCCTGAGCACAAAAGCGCAACAAACCTGAGTCTTGCCTTCAAGAGTTGACATCCCAGATCTGGCTTTCGTCACCAGCTCTTTCTGTATGTGCTTTGTGATAACGGACACAGTTTTCCTTACTCCTATACCTCCCTTTCTTTACCTGGAAGGTAGGAATGCTTACATATTGTTTATGGCCTCCCTGGCATAGTGCCTGGAAATATTGGGCCGTGAAACGTCTGCTGAGTGAATTATTGAACAATGTGGGACAAACTCTGGAAAGAGTTTGGTCCAACAGACAGAGAGCATAGTGGACTGAGGTTTTAGGAGCAGCTGTCCTGAGCAAGAGGAGAAACAAGATGGGTTCTCCATTCTGAAGGGACTGGGGTGCCAAACAGGTCATAGCCCAGACTCCGGTGCAGGGAAGAGAAGGAAACCCAGGAGCAGAAAGGAGGGGACAGAAGATTAAAATGGCATTGGTGAATGGGGCTGAAACTCCTTAAAAGCCCCTTTCCTTCCACTTATGGATATTATGGAGAACAGCAGGGGTGGCCCGAAGAAGGTGATTATTGGCCCCAGAGGTGAATAGAGGAGGCCTTCGGGGACCGGGGACCAAGCCTAGATCACTTAGATATTAATAAATAAAATAAAATAGTAACTTAATTTTTGAGTATCCTAAGCCTCAAAATCTTTGGCAGCATAGCTATTAAAGTACTATTGATATTTGCAATAAAACCTCAATAATCAGAATCCAAACATCTTAAAATATTCCTTTTCCTGTGGAGATTCACGCTGTGTCTTGGGGTCCATTTAAATTTCCCTTCCACAGTTTATAGCCTCAGATCTCACCACCGGCCTGACAATCAGCTTCTGAGACATTCTCACAACTGAAACCAAAGAAAGATTAGGCCATAGTCCCTGTATTCCAGGTACTAAGAAGAGAGGTTGGATTCATCTTTTTAGAATGATTTTCAGGAAAGGGATGCTTGGGTGGCTCAGTCAGTTAAGCATCTGACTCTGATTTCAGCTCAGGCCATGATCTCACAGTTCAGGAGTTCCAGTCCTGCATCGGGCTCTGCGCTGGCAGTGCTGAGGCTGCTTGGGATTCTCTCTCTCTCTCTCTCTCTCTCTCTCTGCCCTTCCCCTCCCATCTCTCAAAATAAATCAACTTAAAAAATGATGATTTTCAGGAACAAAAGTTTAAGTAAAGTGTCTAGGTAGCTCTCAGGCAAATTGGAAATAAAACTTGCCCTAATTCATAGCTTTCTCCTCATAGTTCCAAAGCATCCTGACTACTGGAAGCTGCTTTTTTTATTATTATTATTAATTTTTTTAAAGATTTTGTTAGTGTTTGTTTATTATTTTTGAGAGAAAGACAGAGACAGAGACCGAGCATGAGTGAGGGAGGGGTAGAAAGAGAGGGAGGCATAGAATCTGAAGCAGGCTCCAGGCTCCGAGCTGTCTTCACAGAGCCTGATGCGAGACTCAAACTCACTGACGGCTAGATCATGACCTGAGCCAAAGTCCGACACTTAACCCACTGAGCCACTCCGGCACCCCTGGAGGCTGCTTTTTTATTCATGCATGCATGCATTCAGGATTTAAAAAATTCAGTTCCTCAGTCACGCTGGTACCTTTCAGGTACTCAGCAGTTGTGGCTGGCGGCTACTATTTTGAACAGCACAGATCAATGTTTCCATCTTTCTAGAAAGTGGTAGTGGACAGCACCGCCCTAGAGCATAAATGACTGGCTCAGAATTTGCCCCTTTCGGGCGAGTGACCGGATTGGCATGCTCCACAGCAGCGCGTCCAAAGCGCAGGCTGCCCCATGGGACGCCATCTCGAAGGCTCGTGAGGCGGCCTGCACAAGGCGGCCACCAGCGGCTCCAGGGGACGGGTGCAGGGGCCTGGGGACTGGCATGCTTCGGGCGGGGCACCCGAAATACCTGTTACAGGCTCACAAGCCACACGTGGATTTTGAGCAAAGGACGTGAGTAACCTACGTCCGCCACGAAAATCGAAAATGGAAACCCCTTCAGTGCAAACTGTGCTCATTTAGAACAGAAGATGAGCATAAAAAAAGCAGCACCCACCATCCAAACATAAGAGAGATGCAGTGGCAGAGCTTGACCTCCCAGTTAACTGCCTCTTTCCCAGTTACTTCACTACCGAACTGCTGAAGAAGAGTGTGTTGTGGTGCGCGCGTCTTAGCCCTAGGAGCACTGATAAAATGAGGCTCTAATCCTGCCCTGATCTCAGGCCAGTAGCCTGTTTGGCAGAGGACGTCTAAGATGTCACGCAGCCCAGGCCATTCATTCTTGTTTCATCCCCTCAAACGAGAGTTTCCGTCTTAAGTTTTCCTCCCCCTAGAGGAGTGCTTCTCCCAGGCTAATCACGGCACCTTCCTCCCCCGAGAGTCCTCTCACCTGTTAAAGGCAGCTGTTCAAGGCTGCTATCTCTCCAAAGCCTCGCAGAGACAGACTTTGAGAAAATTGGTTTCTAACTGACCCTTTGGCTTGGGTGGCCGTTGCCGGGGTTTGCATGCATTGGATATGATCATCTTACCTCCGCAACCCTATGGATGCACCTAGAGAAAGGCTTTTGGCAAGCAGACAAAAAAAAATGAGGAAAATGACCCCTCCTTTGCCTGGAATCACGTGATCACACTGGAGGGACTCTGGCCTTGGGTGGCTCCAGGCTATGGTGCAGGGTTTACTGAAGCAGAGACAGAAACCATTCTCTCCTTGCAGACAAGGCTGGCTCTTGGAGATGGGAGGCTGGGCTGGCAGAGAAATCACTGCCAGAAATGGTAGAAGCCAAAGGAATACTCTGGATCCTTCCATTACAGAAGTTACCCAAGTACTTCCATTGGCTCCTTCCTTAGCCACATATTTAAGCTCATAAAGTGACTTATTTACTTCCTACTTATTCTGTACAGTTACATACGACAGTGTGTCTTTTTTTAAAAAAACTTTTTAAAAAGGTTTATTTATTTTTGAGAGAGAGAGAGAGAGACACAGTGTGAGCAGAGGAGGGCAGAGAGAGACAGAGACACAAAATCTGAAGCAGGCTCCAGGCTCTGAGCTGTCAGCACAGAGCCAGATTCAGAGCTCGAACTTACAGACTGCTAGATCATGACCTGAGCCGAAGTTGGATGCTTAACCGACTGAGCCACCCGGGCACCCCAACAGTGTGTCTTCTATATTGAGCATTTGGGCACATCGCCTGTCTAGTAGCATTATTTATCTTTGAGTGCACTTTTATAAAGGAGACTCCTATCTTTTTACAACCTTTTGTTGAGGTATGATTTATAAACAGTATGTATGCAAATCTTAAATGTACAGTTCAATTAATTTTTATTTATGGATATAGAGCCACATGTCTAAATTTTTAGTATAGGGTGTCTGCTAATTAATCATCTTTTTCTTCTTTTTTTCTAATGAATCACCTTGAGTGACATTATCAAGAAGGCCACGGTAGAGCTATTTGCAAACAGACCCAGGCAGTAACCAACCAGTGGCTGACCTTTGTGGATGGAGCGTAGATCAAGGCCAGTTGGTTTACATGGATTCTATCCAGTTTTGAAAAACTTATGATTTAAGAATCACCTGTTTAGAGGTGATTCTTAACAGAGGCCGGTCCTGAGGACCCCGTCCTGGAGATTCTGGCTCAGTAGGCTAGGTTCTAGCGTCAGGAGTATGTGTTTTTAACAAGCATCAGGCAAATGTGGTCCTCAGGGTGACCACATTTAACCCCCACAACCCTATAAGGGTTAGGTTTTATTCCTATTTCATAGATAAGTAAACAGAGGAACTAAGATGTTAAGGAGCTCTCTCACTCTCAGTCATACAGCTAGTAAGATACCCCCAAGATTCTGATTCTGCGTATACCTTTTTAAGCACTGTTCTCTGCAGATACCCTGAAAGAGCATGTTTCTATTCCCTGGAGTTTTAGTAGCTCTTAGAATCTGCCAAGCATATCATATAAATCTTTCCTCAGCTCTCCTGACAACTTAATCATGCAATAGGTAGCCACCCGGATCACACAACAGAGTGAGGACAGGGCCGTGGATGCCATCAGAGACCTAGAGTTTCTATCCATGGTGTAGACTGGGGGTTCCCAGAATAGGGTCCCAGACCAGCAGCGTGAGCACCACCTGGGAACTTAGACATGTGGGCTCTTCACCCCACTCCAGACCAATGGAAGCAGACACTGGAGGTGGGGCCCCAAGCCCATCTTTGGGTCCACTAGCCTTCCAGGTGTTTCTGATGCTGGCTACCATCTGATGCTGGAGAACCTCACAGGGTCATCAGAAGCTCCCAAAATGTACCATAGGGATGCCCTGCATTTTCACTGCACATGGCCTTCTAGGCATTTTCCACTGATATTCTGCACTCTACCTTAGGTTTAATTTAGTGACCACATCCTGTTCCATTGCATGGATGCTTGGGGGCATTCCCTGGAGCAGGTGTTGACACGGATTCTGGAAACTTATGGCATGACTCCAAATCCCAACTACTTACCAGCTTTGGAAACTTGGGCAAGTGTTGTGCTCTCTTATTGCCTCTTGTCCCACATCTGTAATGTGGATAATATCTGTACCTACCTGATAAGGTTACATGGTAAGTGCTAAATAAATTCAGTTATTATTACTCTTATTTACTTGTTCTCTATTTTGGGGTTTAATAGTATATGTCCACATTTTAAAAACAACTTCAGAGGTGCTGGGTGGTTCAGTTGGTTAAGCATCCAACTCTTGATTTTGGCTCAGGTCATGGTCTCACAGTTCATGGGATCGAGTCCTGCATCAGGCTCTACTCAGAGAATATGGAGACTACTTAGCCTTCTCTCTCTCTCTCTCTCTCTCTCTCTCTCTCTCTTTGCCTGTCTTTCCAAAATAAATAAATAAACTTAAAAGAAAATCATCACACTGGAAATCTACAGGTCATCATTATAGCACCATCTAAGAAATCTTTATAAACCCATCCTGTTAGCAAAAAAATAAAAATAAAAATAAAGCAAACAGAAAGCCTGAAAAAACATCTCCTTAAAAAAATAAAAACAACTTGATTTACTGATGGAGAGTTAAGATCACAGTATTGGACTTGACAGCTTGGGGTGCATACTCCGGCTTTGCCCAGTCAGGCCCAGCTTACAGGCTGTGTGATCTTGAGCAAATCCTGTCACCTCTCTGATCCTGTCTCCTCCCCTGAAAACTAAGATCCTAATGTCCGCTGAAGAGTGATTATGAAAATGAAAGTACGATGACGGTGTCAGTCAGCTGGGGCAGCTACAACAAAATACCACTACATGGATAACAGATCATTACTTTCTCACAGTTCCAGAGGCTGGAAGCCAGACACAGTGTTTAGTGTGGTTGGTTTCTGGTGAGAGCCCTCTGCTTGGTCTGTAGGTGGCTGCCATCTTGCCATGTGCTCACATGACTTCTTTGTGTGTGTGCGTGTTGGGGGAGAGAGAGAGCTGGAGCTCTCTGGTATCAAAACCACCAGAGCAGGGCCACAGCCTTGTGACCTCATTAACATTAATGTCCACCTCGATGGCCTTATCTCTACATATAGATGCATTGAGGATTGTTTCTTCAACATATGGACTGAGGGGGTGAGGGTGGGGCAGGAGTCAATCCTTAGCGGTGATGCAACAGCCTTATTTAGCAGAACACCCGGCCCACAGCCCCATCTGGGCAACTGCCCGTGCCCTCCCCTGCCCCTTAGCCCTGCTTGGCAGCACTGTTCAGACTATCAGAGAAAATCTTTTCTCTTGCATAAGAACTGACCGGGGCCAGAGCCAGTAGGAAGCAGGTTCTTCTAAAATCGAGTTATTTTTTCAGATAGTTCGTAGTTGATTTGTTTCGGGTTGGATGTTTTTTGTTGTTGATTTTTTCTTTCCCTTTTTTTTTTTTTTTTTTTTTTTTTTTTTTTTTTTTTTTTTTTTTTTTTTTTTTTTTAAGATGAAAATTTTATTGTGTTTCATAGCAGTGGCACCAGAAATGCTCACAACATGTTCTTAGTGTCAACTGCCATGCGGAGAAGTTTATGAGCTGNTTTTTTCAGATAGTTCGTAGTTGATTTGTTTCGGGTTGGATGTTTTTTGTTGTTGATTTTTTTTTTCCTTTTTTTTTTTTTTTTTTTTTTGGAGTCCCAGGCACATCTAATTTATATTTTTCTGGAAGATGAAAATTTTATTGTGTTTCATAGCAGTGGCACCAGAAATGCTCACAACATGTTCTTAGTGTCAACTGCCATGCGGAGAAGTTTATGAGCTGTCGCTTCTCCCGCGGACAAACGTCGATGGTGCCCACGTGCATCCGCGGTGCAATTTATAGCGGTGCACTCAGGAAGTTTTCAAACATGTTGTAATGTTAGCTGTTCTCATCCCTCAGCTTTCATGAGTCCTTGGGAAAATATTTTCTTTTTTTTTTTTGCTCAGCCAAAGCTTATTTGATGTCGCTGAACATGAAGGAAAAAAAGGTACTCTTGCCCATATGGAGGACGTAGGTTGTTTTTTTCTTTTTTTGTCGCTGTCGTCATAATTGGCAAGTGTGATAGGCCTGCAGAGAGTGAAGATTATGGTGGCAGTATTTCTTCTGGAATTCTAGAAGAGATTTAACCCAGAAATTCTGCATGCCTAGTCCCAGTGGTTGGCAAAAGGTTGGGAATCACAGAGCTTGCAAAAAGAGTGAGGCATGGAGCCCAGCTGTCCCACCCGTGGGCCCGAGAGAAGGGGTGGGGTAGCTGGGGAGGAGGAATTGATGGACTGCACTTTGCTCCTCTGATACCACTTGGGAGCCGAAGGCACTGGCACCTCTATTAAACATGTTGGGTAATCCTTGGTTCCTAAGGAACTAACCTGTTTTCTCGGTGCTAAAAGGAGTTGCTGCCTCAGGCCAGCCTCAGAAATTTTAGGAATGCTTTCCACTGGGGAAGTTTGGCCAGTCACATCTGTCAAACACTGACGTACAATCAGCTTGTGGTTTTCACACTAAGCGTGGGAGGCCTCTTCACTCTGAGGGAATGTGGGCATGTGCCGTGGGCATTCCCCTAGGGCAGTGTAAGTGGATCTACATGCCCACGGGTCCACACTCTGTCAGCCTGAGAAGTGTAGAGTTGGCCTTCACACCCATCCATCCCATTTGTGTGACCCATACCTAGTGTCACACTAATGGCCAGCCTCTTTCCTGCCCTCCTTCCTGTGAATCCAGGAGCTCTTCGGAGCTGGGCCGGAGTTGAGCAGAATGAGGAGGTCCAAGGTCTTTGGAATCAGACAAACCAGGAGTTGACCCCAAGACCTCTACTTGCCATGTGACCTCGGGCAAAATATCAATTTCTCTGAATCCAAGCTTCCTCTCTATGAAGGGCTTCTATCTTCTGCTTCATTCAGTTATTGATAGGATCGATTAGGACAGTAAACGCAAGTATTTAACATATGACTAAGACATAATACCTGGTTGATAAATTAGCAATTGTTAATATTGGAAAATTAATTGAAATTAATGTATGAATAACTGATAAGTAAGTAGATATATTTGGTCCCACATGCAATACTGCATTTATCAGGGACTCATAGTGTCTTAGATCAAAATTGCTGAGATGTAAGGACGGGGCTAAGAGTTTGTTGCTTTAGTTTGTAGGGAGGGAGACATGTGAGTTGGAAATGGGGGGAGAGTGGAACCCTTCAGCTCACACAAGAAAGCTAGGTTTTTGTTTTTGTTTTTGAGAGAGAGAGAGAGAGAGAGAGAGAGAGAGAGAGAACGAGCAGAGAAGGACCGGAGAGGGAGAGAAGAATCCCAAGCCTGAGCAGGCTCATGACCTGAGATCTCACGACCTGAGATCACGACCTGATGCTAAATCAAGAGCTGGACACGTAACTGGGGCACTGAGGAGCCCCAGAAAAATAGTTGCAAATAATACAGTTTAAAGCAGGAAGGTGGCCTATTGACGGCTTCTTCCTTGGGGCAAGAATGTCCAGTTCAGTTTAAGAAATGTTGCACAGCCTCCTGTTAGGGGCCAGCATTGTACCGAGGGCTGACGGTTGGGGAATTATTAAAAAAAAAAAAAAAAAAGCAAAATGTGAGAGATAAAAGCCAAGTGTTATAAAGCTAATTTTTCAGGTTATTCACTCATGGTTTAATTTTCCCAATAGAATAGGACAGATTTTCATTGTCATTACTTTCCATGGAGAAGTTCTTAAAGATCTTTTTAGTATACATAGTCTATACACATTGTGATATATGTTGAACTAATTAAAACATGCATGGGATAAGGGAATGTGGAAGAGATAACCAGAAAACTCAAAGAATATATTTAAAAATTAAAGTTCTAAGATTGCTAAGTGTTAAAAAAAAAGACTATGAACTTGAAAGGAAGACTTTCTAAGACATTGAGCTATCTTATGTGAGAACATTCACCAGACTGTAAGCCTTGTTCATCTCTAGAGATGGCAAGTGTGTGTGGGTGAATTAGATCTGTGGGTGACCTGTAGAGTTCATTATTCTCTCTCTCTCTTTTAAAATATAATTTATTGTGAAGTTGGCTAACATACAGTACATACAGTGTGCTCTTGGTTTTGGGGGTAGATTCCTGTGATTCATCACTGGATGAACATACAGCCCCCAGTGCTCATCCCAACAAGTTCCCCCCTCAATGCCCATCATCCATTTTCTCCTCTCCCCCACCCCCTCCCATCCATTCTCAGTTTGTTCTCTGTATTTAAGAGTCTCATGGTTTGCCTCCCTCTCTTTAATTTTCTTTCAACAGTTGACACACTGGAGTTTGGCCCCTTTTCCTGGTATAGTGGAAAGAGTATAGACTTTACAGTCACGTGGGCTCAAATTCTGGCCACTCGCCTGGCCAGCAGCCACTTTAGCACACAGAACTGTGGATTCCTTGTTGGTAAAGTGGGGCTCGTGATACCACTTTCCGCGGCATCGTGGAGACCTGGTGAGATAGTGCATCAGTGCAACATGTCCCAGCGCCGGCGTCGCCTTTCCTCCCTCCGCATTGCTGCTCACAGCTGGCCATGAGAGCTCACGAGACCATGAGAACATATGTCCATGTCTGGAAATCCAGACTTTTCGTCACAACCTGACTCTTTTGCTGCCTATTCTCCTATATCGGTCTTTGCTTACAGTCAACTCCCTCAATGGTATCTTTTCAAGAGAGGGGACCTTGCCTAACCTTTCCACACCAAGTGCAGATGCAAGTTTAGGAGGTAGGAAGGAGCCAGTTGTTAGCTCTTCTTGGCTGAGGGCAGCATTGGTTCCTGAGCAGTCCCTCCACCCTGACAGTTCCTGCTTCTTAGTGACTTGTCCCCTCACTTCTCTCCTCGCCAGCCTGTGACTGCTGGGCTCCATTAGGGAGACTAGTGGATGGAAGTAAGCAAGTGCACCAGAACCAGTGAAGGGATCCGAAGAGTTGTTTTGCGTTCTTTTTCTTTTCCTTTCTTCTCTTTTCTTTTCTTCTCTTCTCTTTTCTCTTTTCTTTCTTTCCTTCTTTCCTTCCTTCCTTCCTCCTTTCCTTCCTTCCTTCCTTCCGTCCTTCCTTCCTTCCTTCCTTCCTTCCTTCCTTCCTTCCTTCCTTCCTTTCTCCATGTGGCTTGCATTGTGGCATATGCTGGGAGATGCTAATTACAGCAATTAAGCAAGAATGTAATATTGCTTAGCAACCCAGTTACCTAATATATAATTCTACTAATTTGGCTGAATCTGTGTGCTGTAGCTGTTTTTGTTTTAATTAAGGATATTAATAATAATGTTTTTGTCTGGAACATTTTATGCAACATTCTCTAACACCTATATCCGGAATTAAATTAGTGCAGAGGCATTCTTTGTGAGACACGTTTTTTGTTTTTGTTTTTCTTTTTTTTTTTTTAATTTTTTAAATGTTTTATTTATTTCTGAGAGAGAGCGCATGAGCAGGGGAGGGTCAGATCAGAGAGAGAGGGAGACACAGAATCTGAAGCAAGCTCCAAACTCTGAGCTGGCTGTCAGCACAGAGCCCAATGCGGGGCTTGAACCCACGAACCATGAGATCATGACCTGAGCCAAAGTTGGATGCTTAACCAACTGAGCCACCCAGGCACCCCGAGTTTTTGTTTTTCTTAAAACCGGGCAGGCAAAGGGATCTGAGGATCCAGAAACTGTGTAAAGCCTAGTACCTCAGTTATTGGTAGAGATACATTTTGCTTGGCCTTCTGTGGAAATGAGGGAATTTCTACTACCAATTCCCCTAAATATTGAATAAAAAATTTGATCTGCACGTGGGCTTACCCACCGCCACACTGAGCCTTGTGGGATCCACCTTGTGAAACACTTTGGACAGTGAAGTCATTTAAAAACATTTCACCCTTGGGGCACCTGGGTTGCTCAGTCGGTTGAGCATCCAACTTCGACTCAGGTCATGATCTCACGCTTTGTGGGTTTGAGCACCGCATCGGCTCAGAGCCTGTCATCTCAGAGCCCTTTTCAGATCCTCTGTCATGCCCTCTGCCCCTTCCCCATTCAGTCTCTCTCTCTCTCTCTCGAAAATAAATAAGCATTAAAATTTTTAAAAAAAAACATTTCACCCTTTTTTTTCTGGGTTAGGGACCCATTTATATAACAATTTTTTAAATTTATGTACACTGGATCCATTCTAGCCATGAATATGAAATCTTAATGACTTACTTCTTTGATAAAATGGTACCTTCCACTCTCAGACCAGAAAAGGTTAACTCTGACTCCCTAAACAACCAAGTCACCGTTAAAAACACCAATTCCTAGAGATGGATTTGAAGGAAGAAATAGAAAATGGATGTTAGGCTAATACCATAGAATATCCCACTCCAGTTACCTTTCAAGATTACTTTTTGCCAGGATTGAATTAATCTGAAAATGAGCATTTAGCAGATGTAAACCCAAGTTCTTTGGATCTAGCATTAGCTATAGTTTGGGATCCAAAAACTTGAACCTCCCATCCAAGTTGGATGGGAGGCTGAGGGTGGGTGAGAAATCACAGTATCTCATAGCAGTCATTAATCACAAACTTCTTAGAAAATAAGTCTCCTTGTAGTCTAGCTATTCATTCAGTAATTCATTTACCAAGTATTTACTGAGTGCTTGTCATGTGCCTGACATTGTTCTGCGTGTACAACATGTATACAGTTGGGAACAAATAAAAAGTCCTGCCCTGATTGACCTAATGATAATAGTGGCTATTCCTATATATTCTGTTCCAAGCACTGTTCCATGCAGCACTCATATAACTAATTTCATCCTTAGCAACAATAAAACGAGGTAGGCATATTGCTATTCCCAGTTTGTATTTGAGGAAACTGGGGGTGTGGGTGACTTGCCGAGGTCACACAGTTGGCAAATTAGCAGAGTTGGGCTATCTGACTCTCTTCTCTGTCCCCTCATCTCTGTGGCTTCACTCTCCAGGCCCACTCAGGTTATATGGGCCTTTTGTTTGTTCACTTATTCATCCTTCCAGATAATAGGAAATGTAACGTCTTGCTGGAGTTTGTGGAGCTTTCTTCGAACCGTGGGAATGTGTGTTTGACTTCTGTAACCAGAGAACAAGGCATGTCCTTGGGTTTCTCACACACTTTCAGATAAAACTTAGAAATCGGTGTGAATTACAGCTTGAAAACCTGTCCCACAGTGCCGGTGTTTTTTACTGACTGAGTAAGAAAGTTATCTTCTCTTGGGAGACAGCATTTTCTTGGTTGCTGTAGTTTTAGTCCCTGCCACAGATAAGAGACAGATGGTCATATTTTTAAGGATACACAAATAGCTTTAAATGTAAAATAATTGAAATATAAATAATAGCTATTTCAGAGTCCCCCTCGAGACTGCATATCAGAAAATATTTTTGGGGCAGAATCTTGGGAGGAATGTGAAGAGGGTATTCTGCTCGAGTAGGACAAACTCTGGGGCGCCTGGGTGGCTCAGTCAGTTAAACATCCAACTTCGGCTCAGGTCATGATGTCATGGTTCATGGGTTCAAGCCTCGCTTCAGGCACTGTGCTGACAGCTCAAAGCCTGGAGCCTGCTTTGGATTCTGGGTCTCCCTCTCTGTCTCTCCCCCTCCCACTGTGTTCTGGCTCTGTCTGTCTCTCAAAAATAAATTTTAAAATGTTTAAAAAAAAGAAGAAGAAGAAGAATAGGACAAACTCTGGTGGACACATTCTATTCCTTAAACCCTACCCTTCTAAGTGTGCACATGATCACTTATTGTCCACCTGACGTTTACTTGCTACTTAGTGTCCAGAATCTGGCTGCCAAGTGTGTTCCTAAGTGTGATCTGCAAATGAAGAGCCCATTAGGGGGCCTTTTCACTGCCCCACGTTTCATAGCATTTCAGAATAGGACAGAAGGGGGTGTGTGTGTGTTTGTGTGTGTGTGTGTGTCAGTGCATGCACATTCATACACTTTCCTTTTCAAAACTGAACTCACATTTTTTAAACATTTTGGAAAATTTGTATTCGTGCAGTTATTCAGCCAACATGTATTGAATACCACGGTCAGATAGAATTCTAGACACCACAGAATCAGTGAGAGATGCAACAAGGCTCCTACCCTGAAGAGCATCAGGATCTAGCAGGGGGGACGAGATGGTAATCGTCAGTGCTGTGTAGGGGCCCGGAGGAGGGGCGCCTACCTCACGGAGTCCCTGCTGCGGTGGAGCTCCAGAAGATTGCTGTGCTGCCCGCAGCAAGTTTGTTCCCCCCACGTATTTTTACCCTGGAACTGTCAACTTTGACACACAAGCCCCAGACTTTACCGAGTGGTGTCCAAGGACCCCTGCATGGCATGCCTCAGTCTTACTGGAAGAGCTCCTACCTCACCCTGCATCCCCGGGAGCAAATCATCTGCCCCCAATGTGGCTCTTCCTGGATGGACCATGGTTCAGGGATGGCTTTGATCCAAATATAGACTCTCAGGGTGAGAAGTCTCTCTACTGTCCCCAGGAAGTCCCTGCCCAGCCTATGCTTGAGCACTTCCACAGACATCGTGGACACGTATGCCTGCCCCACCTCCCTCTATTCTTCACACAATGTCTTCTCCTTTCCAGACAGAATGTTCTTTCTGAAGTAGTTTTGGCCACTTTGCTGTTGTGATCACTGTCCTCAGTATGAAGATACTTGCACGGAACTGTATTTCAGTATCACTGCTTTCTTTTGTAATTCTATTTACTTCATAATTTATACACATTGTTCAGAATAACGGTCCACACGTTTCCTTACACTGCCAAAGGGAGTCAGGGCACAGACAGATTAAGAAGCCCTTTCCTAAAGCTTGGTGCCTAGGGCTGCATGCGGTGTGTTAGGCATGGTCTGACCGGTACAGGGTGACACAGGGCCAACGCCTGCTCTCATTCCATTAATTGAGTTTAAATTCATGTTAGTGCTGTTGGTAGCTCTGAGTCAACTAATTTCCAGTGGTGCCTCTACATCGAGTCTCTCCCATTCTAATTTTGTTGTTGTTGTGATTGTTGTTGTTGTTTGTTTTGAGCTTGAACTGCAGTGCTTAGCAGTCTTATGTCCTAATTCTATATTTCGTCTTCTTACCAGCTTTGTGTCATCTGCTGAGCTGAGGTGCATGCCCTCTACAGCTTGATACAGTCACTAATAAAAGTGTTTAATAGGACAGAACTAAGGCCATAGCTCTGCCTCCATTCCTAATTAAATTGACTCGTGATATCTATGGCCACTTAATAAAGTTCTTTTCTGACTGATAAGCTTTGTACCCAACACTTATTCCTTTTAAGTCCAAATGAATATTAATGGAGCTCTGTTAATACATTTTTTTTTCTGAATATTCACTTCGATCTATTACTTTTCTAGTAATCTGGTTTCTGGGTAAAACCATTGATGTAAGGAAGCCACATGGGCCTTCATGATCTCCTACTTCCTATTTTCTAAAGTAAAAAAAAAAAAGATAGAAAAGATTACTTTTAAAAATCCATTACTGGGGTGCCTGGGTAGCTCTGTCAGCTGAATGTCTGACTATTGATCTCATGGATCGTGAGGTAGAGCCCCGCATCAGGCTCTGCGCTGAGAGTGAGGAGGCCTGCTTGGGATTCTCTCTCTGCCTCTCTCTCTCTGCCCCTCCCCCATTCACTCACTCTCATTCTCTGTCTCTCAAAATAAAGAAACATTTTTTAAAAAATCCATTACTGAATTTTGCCTGGGAACAGAGCCAAAGAATCTACTTTATTCCATGTTTAGAAAACCAGGATATAATTTTCACTTTTCCAGTTCACTTTTCTAGAACAGTCTGACTTGTTCTCTATCTTTAGATAGCCCCTCGTGTTGTATTCGCCATTGTTAGGAAACCTTCCCTCATGTGGACCCTCGATCGCCCATCTCAGGGTTTGAATAGTGGTTTGACTTCCAGTGAAAACATCCTGTCCTTTGAACTGGATGTGACCTTTGTTGGTCCTGGTGTTACTTAATTTAGAACCTAGGTATTGGGGGGGGGGGGCACCTGGGTGGCTCAGTCTGTTAAGCATCCATTTGACTCTTAATCTCAGCTCAAGTCATGGTCTCATGGTTCACAGGATCAAGCCCCGTGTCAGACTCCATGCTTACAGCACAGAGCCTGCTTGGGATTCTCTCTCTCTCACCCTCTCTGACCCCCTCAGAGTAAATAAATTAAAAAAAAAAGAGCCCAAGTATTGGGTTCCTAAGATCTTAAGGACCTTAGGCAATATTGCTTTAACTTCTGTTGATCTGAGGTACCTGTAAGCCCTCTGAGATGCTTAGTGAACAATCGGACAATACATTATCCAGTAGTGTGTATCCAATATTATTTTATTGGTTGGAGTTGGAAATATACAAATTCACCTCAAGAGAAAGATTTCACAGAACATTTACAAATGTAATCATTCCACTATTTTTCTCTATCTTCTTCCTTGTAACCGCCACTCCTATCTCTGTGGCAGCCCACATAATAAAAAAGAGGTAAGAGAAAGGATCTTAGTCTTACCTTGTCCAGTGATCTGTCTCATTTTGCAATGCCATGATTTATAAACCAGCCAACCCTCTATTCGGACTTCTCAAGGTGGCATAGTGGCAACATGTCCACATCTCTGTGTATTGTCTCCCGCTTACTATTGTTGACAACCAAAAGCAATTCATTGGGGATGATATAAAGAACAAGGAAATCTATTATTTTCAACATCTTGCTAGGGATGAAGTGACAAATATGCTGATAAATGTAGGGATTCTTTGTTCTTGTAACAGAATCCACTGCTGCCTTTCCTATAATGGAACAGCTTTCTCTCAAGGTTCAAGTTCACTCTCTGGAGGAAGATCTTCTTAATAATCAGGTTGCCCAATGAAAAAGAATTCTCCATCTGCCCACTTGATTCTGGCTCATCTTTTCCAATTGCCATCTGCCAGAGGCTGGTTCTGACTTTCTTCCAGATTCCAGGAGTGAGCCTCCAAGAACTAGGTCAGAACCGGGAGTGAACTTCATCTCCTCAAACCTTGGGCCACATCTGTTCTACTCACACCATGCCTAGCCTTGGGTCTGCATACAGTAGGTGCCTTTATGAGTTGGCTATGGATGCCCTAACAAAATACTACAAAGCACGTGGCATGAGAAACAGAAATTTATTTTCTCGTAGTTTTGAAGACTAGAAGTCCAAGATCAATGTGCCATCGGGGTTGGTTTCTAGTGAGGGTTTTCTTCCTGGCTTCTAGACAGCTGCCTTCTTGCTCTACCCCCTGCTTCTTGCTCTTGTTGGCCCTTCGTGTGTGTGTGTGTGTGTGTGTGTGTGTGTGTGTGTGTAGAGGGAGAGATCTCTGACATTTCTTTTCTTCTATGGGCACCATCCCATTGGTTAAGGGCCCACACTTATGCCCTTACTTAACCTTACATAGGCCCTATTTCCAAATACAGTCACATGGGCAAGCGTTCCAGCATAGGAATTTTAGGGGGACACAGTTCAGTCCATAACAGTGCAGTCCTCCGTAAATGTTTGTATCAGTTGGCAAATGGCGAAATCTTTATTGATTGATTGAATGAATGAACTTAGTGACTTTTTTTGGTGGTCATTTGGAAGTAGAGACGAGACTTGAACAGAGCAGGAAGCTCCTCTAAGGCCCCTCAGAGCACCCCTGAATCAAAAAGGATCCTAAAACTTCAACTAGCAGGTCTCAGGGTCTCTCTTGTCTCATTTGCCAGAGGCCAGTTGGTTCATGTAAGGGATTAATGAGGCCACGGGTGTAGGTTTCATCCCACGTGGCTCAGTTAACTTCATGTTGAGAAAGGCTCTTCCACAGCAGGTGTTAAGTCTGAAGAGCAAGGCGTGGACAGTTTGGAATAACCCAGTCATAGGGACATGTAAGACCACAGAGAAGAGCTCATCCAGTGTTCCAACACTGAGTTGACACTAATGTTATACAAACAACAAACAGAACTTGTATGTTACTCTGGGTCAGAGTGTATGTATTTTTCAGAGGAATACAAGTTCTGCTCCTAAGAACTAAAGTGAAAGATCTGACTTCATTCCAGCCTCATAGCCTTCTAAAGTGAATCTTACAATTTGTATGGTATCTGTTGCTTAGTGAAGATTTTAAGATAAAAAAAAAAATTAAGAAGAAATGAAATCACCCATAAAATGACATTTTAATGGATTTGTTTCCAGGTTTTTCTCTTACATAATGAATTGAGTTATCTAGACACTTTCAGTAGATACATACACATTTCCCCACATTTGCCATCCATGTTTATAAGATAATTTTCAAGGTCTGTGCAGTACTCTACCCAGAGGAGTATACCCATATGCATAGTGTGGATACCAGGGTGTAGTTCACTTTATTTTAATCTGGAAAATATTTTTATTACCAGTACGCACATGAAGTAGCAGAAAAGAAATTTGCTTTGTCTGATTGTTTACACACAGCTCTGCACATATCATTAACTAATATTGGCGTACTCAAAAGAACACATCATTCAGCATGTATGCTATTTTTCAGATAGCAAATCAACTTGTTCTTTAATATAGATATTATATAATTCATGCTTGATTAGTGGAAAAATTCATTTCTCCTCTTACCTTTTCTTTTCCATGAATAAAATTTGGGGAAGAGACGAGTAACAAATATAGAAGTGGTGTTCCCTCTTAAACTGCTGAGTTTCCCCATCAAGGACGCCCTGTGTATAGTATTGGTCAGTTAGATATAGGCCTTTCTCATACCTTTTTATACTTGGTTAGTAACTTCATTCCCTATACCTAGACCTACCAAGTGCAAATTTTCCAACAAATTGAATTTCCTGTTATTATTGGCTTCAATTTTATACTCTCTGAAGAAAAATTAATATTGGTAGGAAATTCACAAAAAAGTGACATTCTCCATGAGGGTGGTACATCTTCTTCTTCCCTTCACTTGTGCCTCTGTGGTACATTTGTTCTGCCCTGATTGTGACAGAGCTGATGCCCCTTGGCAGACATTTAAGGCATAGAAAACGAGAACATGTCCGGCTAGGGGAGGCATAAGGGAACTAACGTTTACTGAATGCTTCTGACAATCACTAAATACTGAATTAAGTGCTTGTGTGTGTGTGTGTGTGTGTGTGTGTGTGTGTGTGTGTGAATATAAAGAATCTCAATCATGGGAGGCAGGAGTTGTATTTTTTAAATTAGGAAACCAAGGGGTACCTGGCTGGCTCAGTCGGTAGAGCATGCAACTCTTGATCTCAAGGTTGTGAGTTCAAGCCCCATGTGGGGCATGGAGCCTACTATAAAATATCCATCTTGCTTATATTAAAATAATGACACTGAAGGTAGGGACAGTAGGGATAGGGTATGGAGATAATACTTACTGAGTACAAGCTGTGTGCTGGGTCTGTGTTAGGTGGGGGCAGATTAGAGTATTATCATTTTATGGATATCAGAGATTATTTCAGTTGACCTTCAAAACACTACCTGATGGGGTAGGGAATCCTAGAACATTTAACACATGGCAGGATAGGGGTCTCATGAGGGCTTTTATGCCCCCTAAACCTTATCTCTCTTCAGTTTACAAGGCAGTTGGCCAGCTATGCCCAACCACTACAGATGATTTTTTAATTTTTTTTAATGTTTTTATTTCTGAGAGAGAGAGAGACAGTGTGAGCAGGGGAGGGTCAGAGAGAGAGGGAGACACAGAATCTGAAGCAGGCTCCAGGCTCCAAGCTAGCTGTCAGCACAGAGCCTGACGTGGGGATCGAACCCATGAACCGTGAGATCATGACCTGAGCCGAAGTTGGACACTTAACCGCCTGAGCCACCTAGGCACCCCTACAGATTTTTTAAAAAGTTTTATTTATTTAAGTAATCTCTACATGAGATTACATGGGGCTCTACATGGGGCTAGAACTCAGGATCCAAGATCTGGTTGAACCAGCCCGATGCCCCCAACCTATATACATTTTAAGAGTTTTAAAAAGGAAAGGCTAGATGTATTTCCTCAAGTAACTAAAACTTAAACACTATCAACAATAAAAACTTGTTTAAGCAACTAAAAACAATATAAATTCTTGTTTTTTATATGTACCTTTTCTTAATCAATTTTTACCTGACCCTCAATCCCTTTCTAACCTATGTTGGGCTCTTGAGAAATGCTGTCTTTTTTCTTGAGACTCACCTAGATTTTGAAACCCATGTCAACAGGCAGTTCCCTTCTCAGTGTCCCAGATTCTTCTCTCGATGAGATTCATGGAACTTCTCTTTTATTATTCCTTTCTAGTAATGTATAATTGACAGATAAAATTTAACGTGTACAACGTAATCACTTCGTATAAATATATTGTGAGATGATTACCACAGTCAAGTTAAATAATACACATATATCTTCATATAGTTACTTTGGTGTGTGTATGGAGGGAATAGCCTAAGGTCTATTCTCTTAGCAAATTTTAAGTACACAATACAGTATTATTAAGTATAGTCACTGTGATGTACACTAGATCCTCAGGGTTGATGCATCTTATAACTAAAAGTTTGATTTTTTTCCAGATTTCACATATCAGTGATACCACCCAGTATTTGTCTTTTTCTGCCTGGCTTATTTTACTTAGCCATAATGCCCTCCAGATTCACGAATGCTGTTGCAAATGACAAGTCTCTTTCTTTCTTAAAGCTGAATAATATTTCTGTGTGTGTGTGTGTGTGTGTGTGTGTGTACACCATATTTTTTAAATCCAGTTACCATTGATGGACATTTAGGTTGCTTTTATATCTTGACTATTGTGAATATGTTGTAACACACATGAGGTTGCAGGTATCTCTTTGAGATACTGAGAGTGCTTCTTTCAGACCTATTCCCAGAATTGAGTTTCCAGATCCTGTGCTAGTTTTCAATTTTTTGCGGAACCTCCGCACTGCTTTCCATGGCCGCTGTACCAGTTTGCAATCCCAGCAACACTGTGCAGGGGGTCCCTTTTCTCCACATTCTTGCCAACCTTCATGATCTCTTGGAATCTTCTGTATTTTCAAAGAATTTTACAACCAAAAAGCTTTTCAACAAACCTTTTTCTTCAAGGAGGCGTTGCAAACCACCCCCGCCACCAATTCTAGCTTTGTGAGTAAAAGCTCTTCAGAGCCCTACAAGAAGCTTGTTCCTAGAAATCCAGCAGGGTACAGTGTTTGATTTCACTGGTCATTTTGCTCTGCAATATCTAAGCTTACAAGAGGAAATAAGCTTTTGGGTTTCTTTGTGTAATTTTTAATCTAGAGGTAACAAGCCTTTTGCCTAAGAAAGTCAGTCTCCCATCTCCTGTCCACCAAGTGAATAGACCTGGAATTTCTCTGGCAAATGGTAGTGTTTCTTTCTGTACTAAAAGATAAGGGTGAAAACACATATATCCTGGGGAGACGTCACATTTACTGAATTCTACTCGTGCTATGCTGCAAATGACTGATATGGTCGTCTCTCCCCAAAGAAGGCTGAGATACCCAGAAGCAGGAGATCCAAGGGTTTAAAGGGACGCAGCAGAAGGAGGAGCCAGTGCCTGACCAGGGGGTAGGGCTCAGACACTGATTCCTCACAGGATCCAGCTGACCTTTCAGAACATATTTACGATGGGAGTCACATTTCTGCTGAGCATGCTCTTTAAAGTCAGTGTGAAAATTGTGGTAAAAAGCACTCTTGGAAATCCATTAAATCTTCGGTGAAGTGCCCTCTCTTCCATTTCCCAGGAAGCCCAGCATCGCCAGTTATTCCTAGGCCTTAACACGAGTCCATAGATTGCTGCGTCTTCAGTGGAGTCCCGTGGGGTTTGCTTGCATTGGGGGCCATGTGCTTGGGAAGCGCATTCGGTTCACCCAGATGAGCCAAACTGTGAGACACGCAGGGGGACGAAGGCTAAGCCAGGAAACAGTGTCATGCTCACACCAGGACATACTCATGCCCAGAAATGGAATGGGGAGAGATTTACACACTATTAAGTTATTCTCGCTCCCATTTTCTCAATTCTTTTTTTTGGCCCAGTGGGTATCGTTACATTTGTCTCATGGGAGTTAAAGGCATGTGATTTGACTCCTCTGCACATTTAGCCCGATGTGGTTCCCAGGGCACTTTCTAAATCTCCGCATAGGCCTGGAGAGGAACTAGGGGAGCAGAAGGCAGGAAACCACATGGGACACTGGGGTTAGGCTGGACCTCTGGGTTCTAGGTCAGAAAAATGAGAACAAGTCACCAGTGTGGGAGCTTTGATCAGGTGACAAGTCAGGTGAACACAGTGGCTTGCAGTGAGTGTGATGCTTTGTCTCTCTTTGTCAACAGGCTGGTCCATTCAGGTCCGGGCAAAGGATCTCCCCAGGCTGGTGTGGATCTGTCCTTTGCTACGCGAACGGGCACCAGGCAGGGGATTGAGACACATCTCTTCAGGGCCGAGACTGGCAGGGACCTCTCCCATTGGACACGGAGCATAGTGCAGGGGTGTCACAACTCGGCGGAACTCGTCACCGAGGTCACCACAGGTGAGCACTGCTGGCTGACCCAAGACCAGCGCCCTCTCTTCCACCCTGGCCTCAAGGTAGTTTCCCCTGTTGGCCTTTTGGGCTGTGGAGAATTCCAGAAGTAAACTTAAATTCTTCCAAATTAAGGTACTGTGTGCCCTACTGAAAAGCAAGCCTTTCCCAACCTTTATTCAAGAAACGTTGGTAACTTGGAGCATCAGATGTCATTTTCCTACCTGTAACCCTGGGTGGCTTCCTAGAGGCATGTTTTTTTGGAGGCACAAACTAGTAGGGTTCTTGTTATAAACAGCACAGACCTACTCTGAATAGTTTATCACAGAATAAAATTTTTGGACATAGTGCTGGTAGTTCACACAGTTGATTACAAACCTGGGGAACCAGTTGGTGAAGTGGAGCAGGAAACAGAGACGTCTAGCTGGGGTGACAGCAAAGGGGAAGGCACCAGGGTCCCCTGCCCCTGGTATGAAGGGACAGGCCGAGGCTGAACGGAAGGAACACACAGAGAATGTAGCCAAGCTTCTGCAGGGCTCTACGAAAGGGCTAGTTAGTGGGGAGACTGGGATTTGTATAAAGAAGGAAGAGCCTCTATCCTTTACTATTTACTGGGTGCTCACAATGTGCCAGGCATTTCATGTACTGCCTCTCTGTGTTTTCCTTTTTCTTTTTTTTAAGTTTATTTATTTATTTTGAGAGAAAGAGAGAGAGTGTGAGAGCACGAGGGGGCAATAGGGAGAGAGGTGAGAGCACATCCCAAGCAGGTTCCTCACTGTCAGCGCAGAGTCTGATGCAGGGCTCCAGCTCACAAAACACAAAATCATGATCTGAGCTGAAAATCAAGAGTTGGATGCTTAACTGACTGAGCTACCCAGGCACCCCTTAGTGTTTTTCATACAATGAGAAACAAACCTATTATGGGTCCAGAAATCAATTAATTGAGGCAAGACAAACATTTAAAATATTAAATGGAATAGAAAACATCAGTGTAAATATTGTTTAGGTTTGCAGAACTTTTGATTCCGGGGTGTGTGTGTGACTCGGGTCATAATATGTTGCCTTATCTCATCTAATCCTCACCATTCCCTTGCCAACTTGATTTTACAGATCTGGAAACAAATCCTTATAAAAGGTTAAGTAACTTATCCAAGATCACACAACTCATAAATGACAAAACTGTCACAATGGGTTGTGTCATCCTGAAGACCCTTCTTCATTGACTATAGTGTCTACAAGGGCATGGATCTCACTGCTACACCACTGATCAGAAAACAGCAGTTGTGTTCAGGCTGCTGTGATCAATAATGTTCATCCAAATTGGATGGATAGATAGGTGATTGATAGATAGATGATAGAAATGCATACACATATAAATATACCGATATAGATCATCTAATTTTTTATTGGGTGAAGATAAAATTAGAGACTAGGAAGTAATAGGAATCTAAGATAACATGAGTGAACAAAGTACGTGCTGTAAAATCTTGTACATTTGCTAAAGTGGATTCTATATTAACCCAGGGATTTTCAGCATCCGGCACAATGTACTGTTAACAGTGTCCATAATGCTTTTGTTCCTGATTCTGAGATGTAAGTCACTGTTTCTAATTCTGAGATCTAAGACCAACCTGTCTTCCAGGTCTTCTGTGGTCACTCATAATGAGGGCCTATGTGACAGAGTGGCTAGTATCCTCAACAACAGTCTTCCAGTGAAACCACCGTTGAGTCCCACAGGGCTGCTTCTTACAATAGTGTCTGTTCAGCTTCTTCAATCATGTTTTCTTGCTCATTCTTTCCTTTCTTTGTGTCTCTGAGCACACAGTATAAGGTAATAGCCACGGTGTGGGATTTAAGTCAGAAAGGCCTGGATTCAAATTCCAGTCCTGTTTCTTTTCCTAATCTTTCTTTCCTAAGCTTCTCTTACTTGCCTCTCTTATTTTCATCATCTGTAAAAAGAAGAAAATAACAGTATGAACCTCATAGGGTGGTTGTCCAGAATTACAAGAAATAATCCATGTCAAGCTCCTAGCACAGTGCTTGCCACATAGTAAAGGCTCCCTCAGTGTTGTTAGTTGTTACTCTTGTGATAACTTCTCCAGACCTGTGCAGTCCACTATACTGGCTTCTGGTCATATGTGGCTATTTAAATGTAATTGAATTAAAATTAAATTACTCCCTCAGTCACACCAGCCACATTTCCAGGGCCCAGTCGCTACATGTGCCTAATGGCTACCATGTTGGACGGTGCAGATCTAGAACGTTTCTATCACAGCAGCAAGTCCTATGGTACAGATTTGTTCTAGAGGAACATGACTGCCCGCAAGACGTCTTATGAATGGCATTTCCAACTTTAGCCACACTAAAAACAACAGAAACAAAGGTTTTTGTTGTTGTTGGTATTTTATTCTCAAAAGCCTGATTGCTCACCTCTACCCGCCCCCCCCCCCCCCCCCCCCCCCCCCCCCCCCCCGAGATACTGTTTCAGCAGCTCGGGATGGGGCCTGAGAATCTGTCCCTAATAACATGGCAGAATGTGTTGATGCCGAAGGGCCATGGACCACTTTGGGAGCACTACCATGCTAGGCAGCAACTTACCCCAGGACTCAGCAATGTTCTGAAAGATGGGACACACATCTTTCAGATGTGTAGTAGGGTCTCTTGACATTTCCTCTACTCATGCAAATGTGGAAAAACAGATGTTTGGTAGAATTTCCGCTGCAGCAACTCCAACAAAATCCATGGCTTTTAGTAATTACCCTGAAACTGATTGATGCCCCCAACTATTTTCCATCATTGTTGAGAAACCTTTTGGGAGTGTCACTGATGCTTTTATTTTTATGCTGAATCTTTATGGCAAGAAAAACTAGAGTTTTGGACCTGAGGTTTGGAAAACTTGAAAACTAAACTTCGTGAAGTTCTATGTGTAAATACCAGAGAGACTCATGCTCCTTGCAATAAATTCAGGGAGTGTTCTAGGAAAGAATGGAGATGGCCAAAGGGATTTGGTTTAGTTTGCATTCCACAGATTTTGTAAAATCTTTTTCTCTCAAGAAGTTGAACTCTACTTGGACGGGAAAGCAATGAGGCTGGTAGTAGACCAGCCAAAGGAAATAACAATGGATTGTGCAGATTGAGCTAGCCTGGTGGTGGGAGAGAAGAAATTATGGAAATGATCAAGGGTGCAACCCAGTTGCAAATTGAAAGATGCCTGCAGGGAGTTGGGGGATGGGGCTTATGTTTTAATCAGAGCTTCAATTAACTTGATAATGTGTTTGGTTTACTCTGTGTGGATTGAAAACATCTTGAGATAACCGATTCCATTTATATAAAGGCCACAAATACCATTTGAAGTCAACTAGAATTGAAAGTAGCCACAATCAGTTAATTCAGAAGATGTGATGGCATAACTTTAAAGTTCAGATATACAGGAAGGAAGAAGAAAAGCATGTTTAAACCTCATTTGCCCACCTGTTTTGCAGGTAATAGAAGTAAAGAGTGTCAAAAACAAGGATTCAAGATGGGAAGCCATAATTACACCCACACCACTGTCTTTGGTTATCCTAAAACTGTGCAGTGCTAAAGGCCTCCAGGCCTTCTGAGAAGATGAGATTTACTGAGGGGCTCTGCCCAGGACTCAGAAATCTATTAGAGAGTATAGTACACCTTTGGGAAATATCAGCTCTTAGTTACAAATTGAAAGATACCTGTGGGAAGTCAGAGGAGGGGATATGGGTTTTACCCGGAGCTTCAATTAAAAGCCAACTCATTCTGTGAGCAGATGGAGTCCCTTGTTCCTTCCCCCAAACTCTGAAGGCCCACTGACCATACAGTTATTACTCTGCCTCTTTGCCAAGGTTCTTCTCCACATCCCTCTATATCCTGACTGTTAGACAATGAGAAAGAGACACGGCACAGGGTGGAAAGAACTTGAATTTTGAATTCTAAACCATCTAAGTTGGGACACATTCTACCTGTCTGAGCTTTGCTTTTTTTCACCTATAATATAAAGCTAAGGTCCTATTTCGTAAGTCTGTGGTAAGGTGAAATTCAGTTTGGTTTATAAAGCCGAGCTGAGCTAATGTTGATCTAGAGCAGTCACATTGCCTGTTCTCTTCCCCCTCCCAAACCCCATCCCCAGCAACGAAAATGTCCTGGTTTCCCTAAAGAGCTTTCAGATGTGTACGAAGGTCTGGGCCAATTTACTTGCCAGGCTCGGTTAAATGTGGTGTTCTGTGAGGCAAAAAAGCCAATCTGTTACTTAATAACCTTTTTCAGAACTCTTTGATCAGGGGTTTAAACATCCACAAGTCTTCCTAAATAGGAAGTAGGATGCCGGGGCAGGGACCCATCCCACTCATAAGCTTAGAGGGCCTGTCACTTTTCCTAAACACAGTGAGGACCACACATAAAAGCTGGCACCTGTCCTGATCAAGAGGTTTTAGGGTTGTTCTTTTGGTACCTTGTGAACACCACCTGGGGCTCCTGAATGCCACACTGGGCAGAGAGGAAACCGCATTCTCCATGGAAGATGCCACATCTCATATCTATCTACTACACAGCTTTTCTAAGGACCCAAGATCATCAGATCATCAGAGAAAAAATTTTAAACCCTCATTTCTATTTATAAACTGAGCTTTGTTAGACTTTTTAAAAATTAAAAAGGAGATGATTTTTAGGCTACTTGCTCCTGACTTCTGGGATGTGTTAACTTTGGTAATGTCATGGAGGAAAGTTCGTTTCTTTCACCAGCTGGTAGCCATAGCAGGGGTGGTGTGTGGTGATGTTGATGATGGCGAATCAAAGGTAGCTTACCCTAAATCAAATGTCAGGGGTTTTTTTCAGCTTTGGACAAGGCCAGTGGCAGGCAAATCCACCTGTCCACCTGTGTGCTGTCAGAGGGTCAGAGAAGGTCGAGAGCCCAGATAGAAGTCAGCAAATCCTGGCAAAAAGAATTCTTTCAGTTTCTTTCCCTTGGGTTCATGGGGCAAGTTAAGATACAATATCGAAATCCATCCAAGGAGGATATTCTCATGAGCAATGATTGATTTTCAACTTGAGAAGAAATGTGTGGCTGGCCCTGGGACCGCAGAGACTTGCAAGTTAAGTGTCTGGGGAAATGGACCGACCTCACTGCTCACACTGCTATCTCCTGTCTCTCCCACAGCCTGCACCTATAAAAACCAGGCGTGCTGCCTCACCATCCATTACGAGAGTGGATTTTCCATTACCACGGAACCACAGGAGGGTGCCTTTCCCAAGACAATCATACAGGCTCCCTATGAAAAGCTGAAAATGTCTTCAGATGATGGAATCAGGATGCTGTATTTGGATTTTGGAGGCAAAGATGGAGAGATTGTAAGTGTATTTCTGTAGATAGCGTGATTTCATACGTCTCGTGGGGCAGCATGTCTGTGATGGCTTGCAGACATTATGCTGCCTTCTGTTTATTTAGCAATCGACTATTTACAAAGTACTTGCAGGTTCATGTCTTGTTTGATCCTTGAAAAACTATGATTAGATCCAGTTATTTAAAAGTTCCTAACTTTTGTCATACCAACTAAATATTTGAATCAAAGAATCTTTTACAAAGTCAGCCTTAAATTCTCATCAAATGGGGTCCCACCAACTTCAAAATGCACCATTTATTCTTAAAAAATATCAAGCGTCTCATCTAACCTTGGCATTGTGCTGGTGTGAGGTGTGTGGGGGCGTAAAATGTGCAATGCCAGCCGCCGGGGTGGTCTCCAAGGAGCCCAGCACAAGGAAAGCATAGAGGCAGAGGGTTTAGATGAGGGGTAGAGTAGAAGGGGCGGTGGGAAACAGAGAAACATGGTCAGCAATACCTGCATGGAGACAGAGCCTGACAAGAGCCCAGAAGTTTTGGGCTAATGACAAATAATGTCTAACAAAATAAGCAAATTTGTCAGTTAAAGTAACGTTTAAACGTAGATCAATGCAAAAAGCCAATGTATTTAAATTCACGTTGTGCTGTGATAATTATTGCCTCTTATTTCTTCAGTTCTATGGAAGGGTAGGAATTTGCATGTTCTTTCTAGAAAGCAGGTATACTTCTTGACATTCTCAGGAAGACATAACATCTCATTTAAGCTGTTAGCAAAAGGCCTTCATTTCAAAGTCACGAGCACCACTGTTCTAGGTGCTGAGACTCCACCGGCCCCACATAGCACTGCACTTCTCACTGCAGGTACCACACGCGGTCGTGAGGAGGTCCAACACCCTATGCCTGACTGCTCATCTGAACTCACTTTCTGAGGACACTTTCCAGCCAGTCATTTCCCTAACCTTTAAAATGGATCCGCAGGATTTTATAGGATTTGTGTCTTTCAATCAGTAGGTTCAGCCTGAAGCACCTGTTTGGAAATAAACAAGTGACTGGAAAGTCCCTTTTACTAAGAATACTTGTAGTTCAGTTGCTGTTCTTATCAATCACTCAACTGCGAGTTTTTTCCTAAAGCTGACTGCTCCCTAAAAAAAACGGAAAAAAAAATCTCTTGCCTTATCCTTGGCTTGAAAAATCAAGGCTATTTTTGCCTGTGAGGAAAATCACTTAGGTCTAAATTTCAGCCTTTCTGAAGCTTGTAATTACAACCTGACTTGGGAGATTTAGGAAGGACTGAGTTTTTGCTGTCAGTCCATTCGGCTGATAAACACAAGTTCACACACAGCTTCCCCAGGTCAAGTCAGCAACCTCAGGAGACAGGCACCATCGGGCCTTTTCTCTCCCTTTCCAGGGAAGGGAGCAGAGATGTGCTGTAGGAAATGGAATAA
This sequence comes from Hyaena hyaena, assembly GCF_003009895.1. NCBI lineage: Eukaryota > Metazoa > Chordata > Mammalia > Carnivora > Hyaenidae > Hyaena > Hyaena hyaena. Next base: position 1,225,915 of record NW_024080658.1, read on the forward strand.
GTTGAGGATCAAGACACCCGTGTTCTCTTTGAATATGTAACTAACTCACCAATTGTCTTAGGCAAATCCTTTTATTTCTTTGGATCTGAATCTCTCTGTCCATAAAATACAGTGACTAAAGTGGATAAGCTTTATTACTTCCAAAAGTTGCATTCTGTCTCAATGAAAGCAGAATGCCTGGACTCCGGCATCAGAGAACCCTGCATCTGAGTCCATATCTACCCTTCCCTGTAAGATCTGTGAGCTCAGAAAGTTTTATAACTTCTTTTAAGTCTTAGTTTCCCATACAAAACACAGAGATAATAGCAAGAACGACCTCACAGGATTTTGTGGGAATTACCCAAGACGGTGTATGGCAAACACTTAGCATAGTGCCTCGTTCATGTTTAGCATGGTGCCTGGTTCATGATAAATATAACCCTGACTCTCTGCCAGATGTTATTATACATTCAGGTTGTAATTCCCCAGTAGTGTCACCATCAGAACTGGGAACAGCTCTCCAGTTTTCCTGCATTAGGTCCAGTGATAAAAATTCAACCTGACTCGTATGATGTCTCTGGTCATGGGTTGAGACACACGTAGGCACACATTGAGCAGGGGACTTAACAGACACGTGACACACCCGTTTACAATAATCCAAGAGCACAGGACCTCAGGGACACAGCTGCTTAGCCACGGGCCTTCTGCATTTCAAATTCTCTTTTTCTGTTGTTTATTTACTTTGAGAGGGAGAGCAGGGGAAAGGCAGAGAAAGAGAGAGAGAGAGAGAGAGAGAGAGAGAGATCCCAAGCAGGCTCCACACGGTCAGCGGAGAGCCCAGTGTGGGGCTTGAACCCACAAACCTTCAGATCACGACTTTAGCCAAAACCAAGAGTCGGATGCTTAACCAACTGAGCTACCCAGACGCCCCTGTATTCTGGATTTTCACATACAGTATCTCATTTAATACTCTATTTACCCTGTAAATTATGTAAGACTGAGAAAAATTTTAAATGACTTGTCCCAGATTATAGACTAAAAAGTGTAAAAAAAAAAGTATTAAAACCAGGACTCAAATTTAATCTTCAGATGTGAAATTTAGTGCTCCTTCAAGCTGGACCTAATCCAACATGAATAATATCACTATTGTGATACCAACAATAAATGGTTTAGACAGTCAAGAAGAGCAACATCATTATTTATGCTACTGGTATATATAAATTTCACAGAACCTATTTCAGGGGGAAAAAGATATATGAGATGTAAGGAAGAAGTTCAAAGAGTTGGTTTTTAAATCTCACTGTGGGGAGAGTGAGTGTGGGGGCAAGGATTTAAAGCGGTAATTGTTCCAGTTCACATTTAAAAGCAGGAAGTGTGCAGATGCATTTGATGTGCAAATTGCGATTCTGTATCAAGCATTGATTGAAAATCTCTTGCGCTCTGCTTTTTCAATTTCAGCAACTGGACCTACATTCGTGCCCCAAGCCGATCGTTTTCATCATTCACTCCTTCCTGTCAGCGAAGATCACAAGACTGGGCTTGGTGGCCTGAACAGGGGGAGTGACTTGCCTTTGACAAAAAAGCGGGCTGCTGTGTCACCGGAGCGGAACATCAGCCCCACTGCTCACTGCTCGGGGAGCAGTGAGAGGTAGCATGCCGCAGTCAGCTTTACATCCCCGAGTCCTCTGAACTGCCCCACACTTCTCCGTCACCTTCACCAACTACAAGGGAGTGCCCCAAGGAAACACCGCAAGGAATATCAGAAGAAAAATGGCTTTATAGAACAGTAGAAGGGTAAAGAGGTGAGGGCGAATGGAAATACACAGCATAGCTTTGAAATCATGACAATCAAGGACATGGACATTAGAACAGCGTGTGTAGATCCTAATCGTACCAGTTTCTAGGCAACTGGTTCACCCAGGTAAGCAAGGGCTGACTAGATGAGGAATGGACATTTTCACCTCTCCCGCCCCCGGTAACAATGATCCCTTGTTTTAGTGTGATTGATTGCCTACTTCTAATTGAGATGACTTTTGCTGGTAAGGAAAGAGAAGTGCTTCAAGTTGGAAACCAACCTTTTATTTAAGTATGAAGCAGCTGTAATTTTTTTCTTAATGAATATCTTTCAGTGATGCAGAATGAGTCTGAAGTATTCTCATTAGCGTATGCTGAGCAAGAATTAAATAAGGCATCAGATACTGATCTGAGCTCTGAGCTGGTGGAATCTGAGCCAAAGTAGACTTGATATTGCAAAGCTTTGCAGCAGAGTCATGCGCTTGAAAGACAATTAATCTGGGGACTGCACTCACACCAAGGTGTGTTATCTCAGAGCCAAGACTGATAGCTTTACTTATAGAAAGCAAATTATGGGTATTTTTTTTAAAAAGACTGTCATTTGAGATATATATAAACATATGTATCTCCTATATACATAACATACATATATCTATCACAGCTCACATGAGGTTAGCTAATTATCCCCACTTCGTGGTTTTCAGTGGAAGTACTGAGCAATTTATTGACCCTTGCGTCTGCCTGTGCTCGTATGCATGCATTTTCGAACCAGCCATAGGAGCAGCCGCACACAATTCTGGACGATGATGGGCTTTACGCATACACCCAACGTGATAATCAAATCTATTGACAGCATCCACAGCTCTTAGGAATTCCAGGGGAATGATATAATGACCTGATATTTTTCTACAAGAATATTTTCAGACAACATAGAGCATATTTCTGATTTAGTGCTTTTATTTTTACTTTTGAATACAAATTCAGTAAAAGGACACCTGTATCATTTGATTTTGGAGTCCCCTTCCTCAAACCTTGAAAATTAGCTCTAGAGTTTCCGTAAGCCTTTGTGACCCTTCTTTACCCTGTAGTTGATGTAAAGAAATGTTCTGGATCAGACCTGTGTGTTTTTGCAGAACTGTCTTAGCAAATACCTATGCAAAGAGCTTTTAAAAGTGAAAATGTTTTAAAGGAATGTAATTTTACCCACTGAGACGTATGTATTGAGTTACAGAGTTGATAGTAGATTAGTGTTTCCCAAAGTATGTGTCATGTCACTGTAGTTCCAAAAGGCATCAACAGAGGTGTTTTATTGGGGGAGAATAAGAGGTTTGATAACCAAAACTGTGTTAAATACCGAGGTAAGAAATGTTAAACAGATTTCATGATTGCGGGCCTCCTCCAAGGCTTTAATGTACATTGAGACTCTTCAAGGGGATATCCGTGTACTAGGCCAACATTTCTAGAACTTTCTGTCATACATCTTATGAAACCAGTGTTTAAAAAACAAAACAACACAAAACAAAACAAAAAACACTTTGAAACAGCTTTAGAACACCGATTTTTTGTTTGTTTGTTTCTTATTTTAAAATTCTGAGGAGTGAAGTCCCCCCCTGAATACTACAGGAAAGCTTTGATGCACTTGTAAATTATACTGCACCCTTTCATAACTCATTTTCGAAGTCACTGGAATGTTGTTATACGAGAGAATTATTCATTGTAAATAACATTAAAATACATATATTAATGCCAATAGTTCAACAATATGTAATCTAAGGTGCTCAGTACTACATGAAGTATGAGTTAATTACTCATAATGAAATTGCAAAGATCTTATTATATATTTATAGACAAATTAAAATGATCATAATTACAAATATTTCTTCATCACATAAATTTTAGACTGATTAATATCTGGGTGGGGGTCAACAACCTACATTCTCTGCATTTATAAAACTTAATTTAAATATTTATATTTTAGAAAATATACATTTGAATAAATTAATGCATTTTCTTAATTAAAATGTGTTATTAGCAAGAAATAGACAATTTTACTAAGAGAATTGTGTATACAAATAATTTTTTTGCCCTTCAGAGTTAAAGTGTATCATATCTGAGTGGCTATGATGAATCAGTTTCAAATACTTATTTTTCCTCGTTCTGAATTCAGCAAATGACAGTGATTTTACACTGTAGATTTTAATCTTGTCTTGATGCGTGTTGTGGATGTTGTGAAAGACACAAATTCATGTCTGGATATAGTCAGTGAATCAACTGTGTCATTTGGGGGGAATTTGTTTTTTTTTTTCAATCTGCTCTGTGCTCAGTCTGTTTCTTATTTGAATCAATGAATTATTAAATTCACATTTGTCCCTTTAAGGGTAAATCAATACAAATGTCTGATGTTTTAACTGTACTTACTGGGAAGCTACCCAGTTTGCTGGTAGACATGGTTAGGTGATCCCTAAGCATCCCAGGGATTTAATGAAGGCCAATAGGAATATAGAGAGCAATCTCTTTTCTGACTTGAACTAAGTAGAAGAAAAAAAATCATAAATGTCTTAAAAACATCCAGGCAGAGGCGATTAATTAATTCTATCAATTGATGGAATTAAAACACTGAAAAATGCATTCTCCTAAAATTAATGGGCAGGGCCTTTCTGGCCCTTTTTTTACAAGTATTAGATATTCCATCTTGAGGAGAGTGGGCTGGGGTGATGGAGTAACTTTTGAATGTACCTTGAGTTTTAAAAAAATGTGCCTATGTTTATAGCACCATGGATATCATGCAAACTTTATATATGAATTAAATAAATATTCACCTCTGAATGTGGTGGACTGGTTAGTGGTTTCATGGTAGCCACAGATGGAATGTGAAAACATGTCCCACTGTTCTCTTCCTCAGAGACTGGCCTTGGAAGGTGCTAATGGGTAATGAGGACACCAGTAGAAAACTTGGTGTGGGGGGATTTTGTGTATAATTTCAAGATGGGTCTTTCTGGGGGGCTTAGAGATCTTGGCCCTCATTTTAAACTAAAAATACATGGGATTTGACCTGCATACCAAGCTCCAAATACTCAGATCCTCGGTAGCACTGCAACTTGGCTTGTGTTTCAGTTGCTTCTAATGGCTTAGTCTGTGGCTGGGACATCTTTTTACTATTTGAAAATTTAGTAGTATTGAGATTACATTTAGAACTGTAGAATCTCACTTTTGAAGTCATCAAGCACATTATTGCCCAAAGTTTATTTATAATTTTAAGAACACTACCTTAGTATATCTTAGGGTATATGATTTGCTAGAAAATAGTGTGTATGTATACACACACACACATACATACACACACACACACACATAAATGTAGTATATATACATATACATAGTTTGTATATATGTGTATATGTGTGTGTGTATATATATATATATAAATGAATACACATCAGTTAAATTCTTTAAAAGTTTGCACCACCTAAAGTCATCCCACTACTGGTCCAAGTACTACATTGGGGAACACCGACCTTGTATAATATTCCACTAAACTCGGGCGTCTCTTCCTGAACATTCCTTGCAGTGTTCATTCTACCTGAAATCAGAAGTATTGAGCTATGGGATGGGGGCTCTTTGTCTCCTGAGGCGGGTCATTCCATTGCTGGATGACTAGAGTTTTTGGAAAGTCCCTTCATTTTTAGAGCTAAAACTTAGGTCCTCCTTTCAGTCATGATCCTGTTATACCTGAGAAAACACTGAGGTCCTATCTCTTTTCCACATGGATGTCCTATATAATAAAAAGATCTAGCCTGAGGGCTGCTAGGCAATATAAAATGATCTGAAAATGGCTTTAAATAGGACACTTAAATGTCTTATTTTTATCCTTGAAGAACCAATTGACCAAGATTAAAACTCTCTGTAATACCTAGTGGTGGAGAGAGATGGGAAAACAGGCATTTATACGCCCATGTGCATTTGGTAATAATTCAGAAGGCATTTTGGCAAAATCTATAAAAATTTTAAAATGCACATACCTTTTCATTTTGAGTATTTACTCTAGAGATGTAAGTAGACTAACATAGAAGGCTCACCTTTGCAGCATTGTTTGTAACAAGAAGCTAAGAAGGTCAATAAATAAGCTAAATAAATCTTGGCACACTGATGCATTAGAAGGCTGATCCGTCTCTAAGTGCTAATGTGGACAAAATTTCTAAAAGGAAGTTCTGCAAAATGCAGATAAAAACACAGATACATAGATATATAGTCCATTTGTTTTGTTTGTTTGTTTTTGTTTTTGTTTTAAGTGATTCTCAGGAAGAGTGGTACTGCCAAGTCATTTTGGAAATCTGTGGTGCTGTTTTGTCATCACAACGATGGGTGGGGGTTGGGGTGGACACTTAGTATTTACTGAAGAAGAACCACGGCTAGTAGACTTCCTGCAATGTGATGACAGTCCCCCCACCCAATGGAATGTTCTGTCCTCTGAGATGTTCATATAGGTGAAAAATCTATTTATCTGAGCCTAGACCTTGACCATATGTTACATACAAAAAAGCATTTTTTGATTGATTCAATACATTGTGAATTTCCTAGGTGTGCAGCTAACATGTACGTGGAAGGAAGATTGTGTTTTCATTTTGCTCAGGGGATTTCATAAAACATTTTATGAAAACAAATCACCCTTAGCAAGTGCGTACGTACCTGGTACTTGAATCATCAAGGCAGAACACCTGATTACTTTTGCATGTGCCTCATTCACACTGAATCTAAGTAAAAACATTCAACGACTTTTATCTTTTAGTGGAGTTATACCCCAGCATCGCCATACTGAAATGCTTATTATCTTACGATCATTATTGTCCATTTCTAAAACTACTTTACAGTTAGGGGATATCATTTTTTTTTTAAGTTTACTTAATTATTTTGAGAGAGAGCATGCGTGTGCAAGTGGGGGAGGGGCAGAGAGAGAGGGAGCGGGAGAGAGAGAATCCCAAGCAGGCTCTTCACTGGCAGCACAGAGCCTGATGCAAAGCTCCATCTCATAAACCATTGAGATCATGACCTGAGCTGAAGTCAGATGCTTAACCGACTGAGCCACCTGGGTGCCCCTAGGTAGAATATCAATTTTAAAACAATCCTGAGGGCATGTAGGTTATGTTACTACAGTGGACGCATCCTATTCATCTCCTCAGATTCCTCAATGCCACCATCCAGTGTCCTAGACCTTTGCTTAACCTTGGCCACCACCACAGCCAGCTCTGCTTGACCTCAGTGATCCTGCCACTTGCATCCACCCCATTCTTGCTTGGAAATGCTGCCTCACCAGCCTCCTGTCAGGCAGCCAGGCTAACGGGATGCATTCCAGACTTGGATGAAAAGCCACACACTGCAAGGGATAAAAACTGGTGCCCTGGGGCGCCTGGATGGCTCAGTCGGTTAGGTGTCCAACTTCGGCTCAGGTCATGATCTCACCGTTCATGAGACCGAGCCCCGCACTGGGCTCTGTGCTGACAGCTCAGAGCCTGGAGTCTGCTTCAGATTCTGTCTCTCTCTGTCTCTGTCTCTCTGCCTCTCCTCTGCTCTCACTCTCTCTCAAAAATAAATAAAGATTAAAACAAATAAAAACAGAAACAAAAACAGAAAAACTGTGTCCTTAGCAGCCACTAATGACCTGAGCAATCCAGAACTGTACAGGATTTAAATCTTTGTGGGGCCAAACAGGAGATAATAATAGGAAAGAGCCAAGCAGAAAAATAATCCTCTCCTTCCTCCTTCTTGTGTACATTCCTGAGACACGGTTTCTCCGTACTTTTAAATCATTCACTGTAAATATTTCTAAGGTCTTAATAAAAGACTATTATAACCACACCTTAGGTTTGTTCTTTTTCCTTCGAGAATCCTTTGGCACTGGAAATAACTGGAAGCGTGAAGCCATTTCACTTTCTGACTCACAATGTCCTCAGACCTAGGCATCTCCTTGAAACACTGGAAAACCGCATGGCTCCTTCTTTGGCTCATCTCTCTTTCCCTGCATCTTACCAGATGCAGCTAAGTTAGCAAGTGGCCTCCTGACACTTTTTTTTTTTTTTTTTAACATTCTGCCTAAAATAACCCGGATATTCCATGAATGCATTAGGCACAGCTTCTCTTTTCCAGGTTCCCTGGGCAACAGTTTTGCCAAATGTACCATCTCTACCCAACACAGTGAGCTGGTCAGGCCCTGTGACTCCCTCTTTCCCTCCTCCAGGGGCCTCATTCTACACTTCTCATTTTATTTTTTTACTAAAAAAAAATTTTTTAATGTTTTTTCATTTTCGCAAGAAATAGAACACGAGCGGGGGAGGGGCAGAGACAGAGAAGGAGACAGAGAATCTGAAACAGGCTCCAGGCTCTGAACTGTCAGCACAGAGCCTGATGCGGGGTTCGAACTTGGGAATGGTGAGATCATGACCTGAGCCAAAGTTGACACTTAAGGGACTGAACCACTCAGGCGCCCCTATACTTGTCATTTTAAAGAGGGTGAGCTTCCAGCATTATTCCCAGCACAGGTAAATAATCCCCTAATAGTGACATCTAAGCTCAGTCCCTGCACTCTTACCCATATACCTTTGAGGGCCCTGTCAGGCTTACCCTGTATAAAGGCAGGGCACCTGCTCGGCTGGGCTCCTTCCACCCAGGGAGCACCCAAGGAGTGTGCACCTGTACCTCAGCCCCGCCCCCTCTCCTTCTGTGACTTGTAGCTTACACTAAGCGCTATCTGCCGGAAGTTCCTTGCTCCATGCCCTTGGAGGAGCATACGCTGACCTGAAGTTTCTGGGCCTTTTAGGTCTCCCCTTTGTGCCTGCTTTCTGGTTTATTTGAAATTATCTTTGACCACACTTTACTTGAGAATCCAGGCTCTGAGGAAGACAATGTGGAATGAGCTTTGGAATCCCAGCAAGGCACATAAAAATTTAGGAACCAATTTCTTTGACCGGCTGAATTAACTGAAGAGTTCTCTAAGTCACAATTTTCGATTCACTTTGGGGATATAACTTCAACAAAACAAACCTACAGAACAGAACCTGTGGAATCCCTGTGTTTCCTTGGCAAGGATAGGTTTCTGGTCTCCCCTGCCTCTCTCCGCACAGCCTGACTTTACCCCACCACCCAGTCACCGCCCAAGGCTCACTGGCCTCGTGCAGCAAACAACGATGTGGCAAACGTGCAGTGTTTTTGGAAACTGTATTTGGGGCACCTGGGTGGCTCAGTTGGTGCATACAACTGAGTCAGAAGTGGCATCCGACTTCAGCTCACGTCAGGACCTCACGGATTTTGAGTTCGAGCCCTGCAACGGGCTCTGTGCTGACAGCTCAGAGCCTGGAGCCTGCTTTGGATTCTGTGTCTCCCTTTCTCTGCCCCTCCCCACTCATGCTCTGTCTCTCTCTCAAAAATAAACATTAAAAAAAAAAAAAAGGAAACTGTATTTGATGACTCTTTTGAGGGCAGAAATGGCTGGTGATGTAACAGCAGTTTCATATAGTTCAGCCGAATACAACAGAGAATGCGCACATTAAATCAAGTAGATTGGATCTGGGGTTTCTCTACCAATTATCTGGGAATATGAACAAAGTGGAGACTTTGATAGGACAATGGGATTTTAAAAGGAAATCAAGGCACAGTATCTAGGAGAACACTCTAGTACCCATGTTAAGCAGCATCCAATTCCAAGTACAGAGTTTGATGAGCTTTGAGAAGTGTGTATCCAGTACAGCCGCCATCACAACCACGACACAGAATATTTATGTCACCACAAAGCTTCCTCGTGCCACTTTCCATTCACTCCAACATCTGACCCCAGGAAACCACTTTTGCTTTCTGTGACTCTGTATTTCCCTCTTCTAGAATTTCATATTTCTGCCATTTTCTTCTCAGCAGACTTTGAGCATCATCCATATGTTGCTGCATATTTTAGTTTGTTCTATTATATTGATAAGTAGTATTCCATTATATGGATTTAAAAAATTATTTTTAATGTTTTATTTATTCCTGAGAGAGAGAGAGAGACAGCATGAGAAGGGAAGGGTCAGAGAGAGAGGGAGATACAGAATCCAAAGTAGGCTCCAGGCTCTGAGCTGTCAGCACAGAGCCCGACGCAGGGATCGAATCCACAAACCGTGAGATCATGACCAGAGCCAAAGTTGGACCCAACTGAGCCACCCAGGCTCCCCATGGATGTTTTATTTTGTTATTATTTGCGGAGGGGCGGGGAGGAGAGACAGAGGGAAAAGGAGAGAGTGAATCTTTATTTATTTTTTTTCTGAGAGAGAGAGAGAGAGAGAGAGCACGAGCAGGGGAGGGTCAGAGTGAGAGGGAGATACAGAATCTGAAACAGGCTCCAGGCTCTGAGCTGTTAGCACAGAGCCCGACGAGGAGCTCGAACCATGAACTGTGAGATCATGACCTGAGCCGAAATCAGACGCTTAACAGACTGAGCCACCCAGTTGCCCAGGGAGAGAGTGAATCTTAAGCAGGCTCCATGCTCAGCGCAGAGCTGGACACGGGGCTCGATCTCACAACTGAGATAATGAGCTGAGCTGAAATCAAGAGTTGGATGCTCAAGTGAATGAGCCACCCAGGCGCCCCATGGTTATTTTATAATTTGCTTATCCATTCACTTATTGATGGACATCTTGGTTGTTTCTAGCTTGGGGCTATTAAGCATTAGCCGGTATGAGTATTAGGTGTAATTTTTTTTCTATGACACAGGCTTTTATTTACCTTGGGTAAACGGGAATGGCTGAGTCATATGCTGAATGTAAACTGAATTTTATAAGAAACTTAAAATATTTTTCAAAATGATTAGAGCATTTTCAATTCCCAACAGTAATGGATGAGATTTCCAAATGCTCCACATAGTCACCAAGACATGGTATCATCAGTTTTAAAGTTTTATACATTCTAGTTGGTGTTTAGATGCATTTCATTATAGTTTTTATTTTCACTCCTGTGATGAGTGAGGAGACTGAACATCGTTTCATATGTTTATTGCCATTCCTATATCTTCTTTTGTGAAATGTTTTTTCAGCTCTTTGCCTATTAAAAAAAAGCCTTTAGGTTACGTGTTATTATTAAGCTGTAACAGTTCTTTGGTTCTTTATATACTGTAAATAAAATGCTCACACTCACTATTTTCAGTCATCAAAAAAAGAAACAGGGACTCTGGGGGTAGGTGTGCAAACTGATTTCTCAGAAAGGCAATTTGGAAATATTACCATCAATCTTAAGACTCACAAATTCCACTCCTAAAAAGTTATATAGAAAAAATAATCAGTGATGCATTAGGAAGATTCAGTACAATTTTATTTATAATAGGGGAAAATTGAGCCTATTATGTCCAAAAAAGGTGACTGGTTAAACAAATGGCAGCTCCTTGGTGTTACAGTTATTAAAATGAGATATATGCAAAATTCATGATATATTGTTATGTGACAAACAGACTATTAAATTAATACACAAACACATATGAATACACATACACACAAATACACACAAGTGTGGCCCTAACTTTAGAATATTTTAAAAATAATTACATGTATATTTTAAAAGTATTAACAGTGGTTACCTAGAGAGGGTGGGCAATGTTGGAATATTTTTTTACTCTTTTTTGTATTTTCTGCATTTTCCAGATTTTCTACCATGAGAAAAGATCTTGTTTTCCAGGAGTCTCTACTTAGTTATTTTCACTCTATCTAAGTTTCACATTTCTACCCTTTCTTCATTTTTAATCCCAAATAAACATGAATAACTCCAACAGCGGTGGCCCCGAGGCAGGGGTAAGGGAAGACGGCCACCTGTGTGAATTTTTTTACTGATATTTTCTAAACCAGGAACTGCCCAATCAAGTATGCTGTTGGGTCACATGAGAAAAGCCACTGGCAATTTCTTACTTGAGATTCAGCCATTTGAACAGGCCTGACAACAAAGACATTTACCAAGAAGAAAAGAAATAACTTTTTCTATTTATTGAAATAATTAAATAACCAAGAGTAAACATTTAAAAACATATTTAAAAATATTAACCTTAAAAATTAAAATATACCGAAACTATAAAATAAGTATACAATTAAAAAAGCACATTTAACTGAGCATCCTCAGAACTATATAAATATGAATATTTATAAAATTATTTAGAGATGTAACATCTATTCTATGAATAAAGTTTGAAATTTGCTTATAATTTTCAAACCAAGAAAGGAAGTAGTAAATAACAGCTCTGGCCAAAAAACAAAGACAAAACAAAAAGATAGCTCTGGCCAACTTATAACTGTCCAAAGAGAAAGATTCTGTGTTATTTCTTGCTTGTCTTTTCTAATACCCATTCAATCACCTAGGAGGAGAAAAAATATGATTATGGTTTATTTCTTCTGAAAACACAAGGGACAGAAAAAGTTAAAACAGTATGACAGAAATTTAAAATAAGAAGTAGCACGTCAAAATCTTAAAACACGTTTTATCTTAAAAACACATTTTATTTTCTAACTGAAAAAACGAAATTGAAGTTAGATTTCTACTGCAGAGTACAGAACTGTCCTCACCGAACACAATAAAGATTCTGCTGTATTTTTTCACCTTTCTTAAAAAACGTTTTCAAAGGGTCACTGGAAAGAAATTAAACCAAACTCTGAAAACAACTAATCAAAATGGATTAATTTTTCCAGTTCCTTGGATTATTTTTTTTTCTTTTTTAACATCATGTTTAGAAACTCTTTAGTTAGCAGAGCAACCTATTAAATACTCCAAAATGCTCTGTTTCCATTAGTCTATTATTAAGTATTTTAAAGAGAGTTCTTACTGCATATGTAACAGCATCAAAGCTACCCTAAAATAAAATAGCAATTTAATTGAATGTAGTTTCTTGGGAATAAGTTATTTACCTGCACAGCATTGTTGTTTGCTGTTTTCTTCATTTCTTCAAATAAACCTCTTGAAGTTTTAAGATCCTAAATATAATAAAATAAAGCATTTCACGATTTGTACATTAAATTACAGAGAACAAGTCATTATTAATTAAATAAACTTGAGATTATCCTAAAACAGTCTACAAGTATCAGTGTGACTCAGAAACTATTACCAAAAAAAAAAAAAAAAAGTAAAAGTAAAAGATTATAATTAGCTCTACCCTGAAGTATCAAGATACTTCAATATCTGTAACAGGAAAATACATATAAATATATATAAATCTATTATATATATATATATAAATCTATGTCATTCTAACCTCATATTCACAGCAGTACTGACCAAATCTAAGCCCCATCCCTGACTAGGAGTATCCACTAATGCCTTGGTACTCAGGAAATGAGTATACAGCATTTGTGGTTTATTTTTGAGGTAAAATCTCTACAACAAAGAGGGAATGACTTTGTTGACAGAAAAGGAAACTGAAATCTCTGACTTTCAAAAAATATGATTATATCAAATTAAGATTACAAAGTAAAAAAAAAATGTAATTGAAAAAGAAAAGCAGTCCTCTGCTGTACCTCTAAGTTCTGTTTCCCAGAAGAAAGATGGACACTTTCAGTTATTTTAGGTGTTTCTCTTATTTATACCTTCATGTTTCTGAATAATATGCTGTGCTGCTACTTTCTGATTTAGGAATTAGAGGCAATGAGCACTGTTACGAGTTATAAAGGTAATGGGTTCAGGTGTCTGAATCCTTCCAGCCCCTCCCCTTCCTCTCAGTAACTGTTGGACCACATTTTTGATGAATAAATAGTGTGTGTTTGCATTATTATACCTCTGTAAATACAGTTCAGTCTTGAGCTAAGTAATATATTATAATTATCCCCTCCTGTAACATTTTGTCTATCCTGTAGTTAAATTACATTTGCTTAGTTTGCCGCACGTATAATTCTAGGTCTCCCTGCCAAATGGTGCAATAGCACTGATTCAACGTACAAACAGCAAAGTTGTTTCCAAACACTCAAACACACTGGATAATCTTTCAGTTAAATTTTTTTTAAGTCTGATTTTTATTCTTATTCTTACTTTTTCACCTGGCGATCCTTCTCCCAAAGCCTGTTCTGACTTGGTCTAACTGCTCCCTAGGTCAGTTCTTAGTTTTTGACTCAGTCCCTTGTTCTGCTAAACTTCATCCTCTTTACAGATGCTTTGAAGCAGCCTATGTTCCCCTATGTTCATCTTTTGAGTTTCTCAAATTCCATATATGAGTGAAACCCTGTATTTGTCTTTCTCTGACGGACTTATTTGGCTTAGCATAATACCCTCTAGTTCCATCCACGTTGTTGCAAATGGCAAGAGTTCATTCCTTTTCGTTGCTGAGTAGTATTCCAGTGTATATATACATCACATCTTCTTTCCCCATTCATCAGTCAATGGACATCTGGGCTCTTTACCTAATGTGGCATTGTTGATGGCGCTGCTATAAACATTGGGGTGCACGTACCCCTTCAAATCAGCATTTGTGTATCTTTTGGATAAATTCCTAGTAGTTCAACTGCTGGGTTGTAGAGTAGTTCTATTTTTAGTTTCTTGAGGAACCTCCCATTTTCTTATCCTGTTTCCTGTTTTCATCATTAGATTGTAATTTCTGGTAAATTTCTTAATCTCAACTGTTCAGCTTTTCTGTTGGATTGATTTATCACATTTTTAATTTCAAGGAACTTTCATGTTCTAAACAGTTTCTGGAAATAGCATCCTGTTCTAGTTTTATGGATGCAATTATCTTCTCTCTGAGAGAATTATAGGTTTTATGAAGTTTTCTATAGCTTTCTACTCCTTAAGAGTTCCCTTCATTCCTTTACATTTTGGTATCTCTTCACTGGAAAAGCCTCAAAAGTCTGCTAATCCTTGGAGGTCCACTCATATTTAAAAATGAGATGTAAAATTATACCGGAAGCTCTGCCTGGAGGCATTACAAGGTAGGGTTATTAGGAGGCCAGTGGGTTTTTCCTTGTGGCCTTTAATTCTTTTTTCTCCAGAGACTACTGCCTGTACTGTCACCGAGCTGGTGGGGGGGAGAGTACACACAATATACCGTGTAGTTGCCCGTGTGACAGAAGGACCTATAAAGCAAGGTTCCCCAGTTCTCTTTGTCGATCTTTATTCAATCCCCTTATCTCCCGCCAGGCACCATGCTCCGTTTCTCCACGATACTTGGTGTCTTCACATCCTAAGCACCTTGGTGACCGTGTCACATGAAGTGGTTTGTTCCTCACTGGGGCTCAGCGGGGTGTAAACTTCTGTACTGCGATACCATGCTTCCGTGGGCTCTGTCCTGTTCAACAACGTACTAAACACACTACTATTTTTTTCTCTCTGTTTCTCTGCTTTTGTACTTTAATACTGTCTTTCTTGAGAGGTTTTCAAAAGAAGGCGAAAGAACACATGTAGTTTTAACCAGGAACTCACACAAAACCCTGATTCGAGTCAGAAACTCTTAAAACTGGAGATAATCTAACACCTTCGTTTTACAGAGGCATCATCTGTGTGGCTGATCTGTCCAGTCTCACGACCTGAGAGCAGATCTGAAATGAGAAACAGGGTGTTCTGATACTCATCCCAGCTGCCTTTTTCGCTATGTACTAAAACTACTAATTAAACATGTTTTGAAGCTTATTATCAATTTAAGTTGTTAGGGAGATACCGAGGACCAGTTAAAATGTAGTTTTCTATATATGAAGACAAAACTCAAATAAGTCACATATAAAATAGTTTGGCTCTTATTTTCCTTCCTTCCTTCCTTCCTTCCTTCCTTCCTTCCTTCCTTCCTTCCTCCCTCCCTCCCTCCCTTCCTTCCTTCCTTCCTTCCTGAGAGCAGAGAAGAGGGGCAGAGAGAGAGAGAGAGACAGAGAGAGTGCAAACAAGGAGGGGCAGAGAGAGCGCAACAGAGTCCTAAGCAGGCTCCAAGATCAGCGTGGAGCCCAACACAAGACTCTATCTCACGACCATGAGATCATGACCTGAGCCAAAATCAAGAGTTGGACGCTTATCGCTTCTCGGCCTTTTGGCTAAGATCAAGTGAAGAGTTGGATGCTCAACTCCTAGGACACCGAGGCGCCACACTGGCTACAATTTTTCTATCTCCACTTAAAAAAAAACATCCGGTAACAAGTTATAAGCTATCAATGTACAATTTTGCTGTTCGGAGAGAAGACACTGTACCTTCAGATAGAACTTGGAGATCTCGAAGAGGCGCTGGCTGCATGCAGTGAAACATCCATGAGCCTCAGTAATGCTGTGTTTCTTCAAGGTTTCTGTAACTACTTCTTTCAGTATCTTGAATAGAACATACATATGACTAGTATTTCTTGGAAAAGGTACACATGCATTGCATTTTAGAGTTGTGTGAATTATACAATCCTGTAACTCTGTGAAAAAGATTTTATTTATTTTATATAGACCAAGACAATTGAGGAAAAAAAAGAGATCTGGAATATTTATATGGTCACACATACCATAAGATACCTACCTGTTAGGAAGAGATGACTGGAGTATATTTAGAGGAATTTGAATCATGAGTTGTTAAACAAAATCTGAGTGTAAAGGCTAGACACGGTAGAGATATACATGGGGTATATTTTTTATTGTGTAAAATTTCAAACACTAAAAAGGAGACAGAACATTTTATAATGAATCACTATCTCAATATAACAAACAGTTTCAATAAGGATCAATTTATGGCTAATTTCATTTATACCTCTGCCCACTTATCCATTATCCTTCTTATGCTGGATTATTTTAAAGTACATTACAGATACCATTTTACTCCATTCATAAAATTTTTAGATATACAATTTATTTTTTAGACATACATTTTAAATGAACCAAATAAAGGAATTTCTTGCCATGTAGAACTGAGACAAGAAACAAATCTTTACCCGTGTGTGTTTCTGTGATCTTGATTCCTTAATTTGCCTTGATGTTTTTGATCCATGAACACTTTTTTGACCAGAACTGGCTTTCGCAGTGACTTTTGAAGCCTCACCGCTAAGAACTGGAGCGGACGGACAGGGCACAGAGAACGGTCGCTCTGCTCGCGGCTTTCTGCGCGTCACTGCCTGATGATGCGGGTTGGCGCTGCCACTTGTCTGAGAGAGAAGAGAATCTGAACTTTCAGACTTCACAAGTCTATTGTGGAGAAATATATCAAAAACACAGATGAAGTGAATCAACAGTGAGGTCCATTTTCTGCCCTGAATGTGACAACTATATCCCCTGAAACATAAACCCAAGGAAAGCAAACAAGATCTCTTGCTATGACTGCCTTAAATCATTGACAACTATGCAGCTGCTCTCTTAGTTCTTCAAATGAGTGACTGAAACATAGAAAGCAAGAAACAGCGACCGACAATTTCAGGTGGGATGAAAAGCAACAAGGAGTATCACTGTTGCCCTCCCCACCAATTTACAACTTCTCCCCTCTATCAGCTCCAGCACTCCAGGTGGTGATATTTATAAATTTAATAATCATCTATTAAGTATGCTTTTCTATAAAGATAATTTTGACAAAGAAACCATAACCTTTACTTATGGTACCCATGCAACTACCTAGGCAATATAAATAAGTATTAAAATACAAGTGAAACTATAAAATTGGCTCATGTTTCAATCTTTCTAAAATATTTAATTTTGCTTTTACAAGATAGGGTCTCATATCCTTCAATCCTGCCAACCCACAGACCACAGTGTTCTTTCTTTTCCAGAACACATATCTCATTATTAGACTCAAGTCAGAAATAATAAAAAAAAACATTGCTGCAAAATACAGTATCAGAAATGTTAATAGATTTGCTTTTTAGGTTTATCACATATAAAAAGTACCACAGATTTGTAAAATCCTCATAAAAATAATTTAGTTATTACAGGAGCACCCGAGTGGCTCAGTCGGTTAAGCATCTGACTTCAGCTCAGATTATGGTCTCATGGCTCATGGGTTCCAGCACCACGTTGGGCTCTGTGCTGACAGCTCAGAGCCTGGAGCCTGCTTCGGATTCTGTGTCTCCCTCTCTCTGACCCTCCCCATCTCGTGCTCTGCCTCTCTCTCAAAACTAAACATTAAAAAAATAATTTAGTTATTCTATATCAGGGAGATAATATTCTAATATTTTTAACTGCTCAAAAAATTAAAGTTTTACATTAACATATTTCATACATTTTGAACGGTTTACATACAATAAGAATTTAAATCTTGCTGTAGATGCCAAAGACCTAAATTTGATAAAGGTCCTAAAGATATATAAATTCAAGAGGATTCAGACTGTTTCTGAAACTTCCGTTCCAGTATTTGGACATTTTACTTAGCTAGCAAAACAAAGGATCTGGAAAAGTTTTGTATAATATTATGTAGTGTTTTAAGCTACATGTATGAGAAACAGTGGAAGCCCCTGTTGGAGGGGCCGAGGCAGGCAGAAAGGTGGGAGGAGGCAGGAAGATGCAGGAAAGCCGCCATCCCCCAGCCCCCTCTTCCACAAAGCAGTTCTGCTGCTTCGTCAGTTGGGTGAGCTCTCTAGTGTTGCACTGCTTCACCACTCTACAGCCCGTCGTGCTAACAGACTGCGTACTAGCACAGCAAGAAATTCCAAGTCATGTCTTCTTATAACTTACAAGTGTAAACCGCTCACAATAAAATCAAAACTCCTGATATGAAGGAATTAATCTAAGATCTATACAGAAAGCTACCTAAAAATAGGAAGGACTAATATGGCTCAGGCGGTTGAGCATCCAACTCTTGATTTCAGTTCAGGTCATGATCCTGGAGCTGTGGGATCGAGCCTTGTATCTGGCTCTGCACTGAGTATGGAACCTGCTTGGGATTCTCTCTCTTTCTCTCTCTCTCTCTCTCTGTCTCTCTCCCTCTCCCTCTTCCTCTGTCCCTCTTTTCAGCTCACACTCTTCCTCTCTCTAAATATTTTTTTAAAAATAAAAATCAAATATATAAATTAAAAAACGATTACTCTAAGGACTAACACACTTTCTGTCAAGAGACTATCTTTAGGTACTTAATATATCACCTTTTGGGAGGATAAAGGCAGTTTAGATCTTTTGATCTCCTTTTCAATCGAGATACTTCAGTTCGGAGTTCGCTTTGTAAAGCTTCTCCATCAGGGACGCTTCCAGGCTCTGACACGACTGCAGGTGACGGAAGGGGGCTCAACACCGTGGGGACTGGAAAACTTTCTCTGGTGCAGGTGGTCTGGGTTTCATAGCGAATAAGACGAGACTGAAGTTCAGAAAATCCCCCGTCTCTTTCTAGGGCTTTTCGGTCATCCAAGCAATATCTAAACAAGAGAAAGACCATTAAGATCACAGCCTCCAGGACAGCAATAGGCTTTCCCCTGCCAGTTAGGAAACAGGAAAACATTGACTTGAAAACTTCCTAATAAATGTTGGAAGGTTGAGCGAACGGCCAACTTCCCTCACAAGTTCACTTTTTTTCTAGTCTGCTAGATGACATGGCAAAAGATTAAAAATTTTGAAGTACGATCTGATTCCTCTTTGACTATTTCTGGGCAACAGATTAAGTTAATCCTCTGGCTTATTTTTAAAATAATAGAGTTGCTGTCTTAATACTCTTTAAATCTCTACCAACCTCTGATTCCTCAGTATGGCGGATATGTAACAACATGAAATGCTGACTTCTGTTAGAAAGGGCAAGTTTATTTTCAACACAAAGATGAAAAGGGTATAAAGGTATTCTAACTGGCTCACCAAACACGGCTCAGAACATTTTACATTTTTTCTTTGAAACTCACTTCCCCCCTTATTACTGATTGACAGATTTTTCTTCAAACAACTTCAGCTGTCCCTGTGCATCTGGTTTCTAGCTAAATCTGACTCAAGGAATCAGTGAGAAGTTAGCTCAGTGAATTCTTCTGGACATAAAAAAATCGCATGTTGTTAAGTACAACAAATAAGCATATCAGGAAAATCACCTAGAAGCTATGTGACCTTGGAATACTCTCCCCTTCCTCCCCTGCTACAACTATGTCAGGGAAACACAAACGGCTTCACATACATGATGGGTGGACCATAAAAATTAAAACCTTTCTCTACAATCTGTCCCCTTGGCTTGTAAAATTCTAAGATATTCCCTAAAATCAGAACTTTGAGTCCACAAGCTTTTAGTTCAACTCCCAAGGAGTAGATCATTACCCTAACATCTGATTGCCTGATGGCTTTAAGGACTTTTTGTATCCCTTGTGACACTTTCATATTTGATTTCAGGAAGCCGGACTTCCTGGATTTAAATCTGGCTCCACCACTGGTTAGCTGTTTGGACTTAGCCAAATTACTTAACTTTTATCTCTGTTTCTGTTGCCTCACATGCAAAATGAGATTTATAGTGGTCATCTCCAAAAGCCACTGTGAGGATTCCTTGAACGGGAGCATGTAAGCACTCAGCACTGAGGCCGAGAACATGTGAGCAAAGCAGTTAATAAACATATGCTGCTCTTGCTGTTATGATCATTATCATTATTATTAGCAGGTTTACTTTCTACCACAGTAAACCTTACAGTGTGCTCAGAATATGCAGCCTAGCCAGGATTTAGACCCAAGTTGGTGAGTTCAGAACCTAACTTTAACCAAGTTAGTGCACCATCTTATTTTAAGTTGGAAGGATCATCATACCCGGGGGTCGGTCAACAACAACTGACCATTAGAATCATGGGAAAAGCTTTTACGAGATACTGATACCAGATCTACATGCCCAGAGTTTCTGATTTAATTGGCCGGGGATGAAACCCAGTCATGTTATGTTTTTTCAAAAGCCATGCATCCAGATGACTATAAGGTTTGGCTAGGACTGAAAATCTCTAATCTAACCCAGTAGTTTACTTTAACAGGAGAACACTGAGTCCCCAAGTCAGAATGTGAAGTGATGGCTGAACAGGTCTCTCGGTTCTCTAACATTATTTCTCTAGTCTCTTGTTTAATAAAACATATTTCATTAAAAACCAGCAGTAACCCTAACGATTACTGATGAGTCTTATTTCTATCCTGGGCAACCAACAGAATCTAGAACAAAATTAAGAGTGTTAAGAAAAGTTCTAGGCAAGAGGTAATGTAATGCCTGATGAGCCCAGAGAAAATTTTTGAGAAAAAAGATACAAATGAATATGTTTTTCTGCTCTGAGCTTCTGAGTCCAACATGCAGATATATTCCTTCCAGTTTTAACATCTCTTGATCACAGCTGTTCATAATGTCATTCCTTCAACTGAATTATGTGCACTGTGCCTGTTGACTGTACCATTTAAAATGTCTTCAATTGCTTACACTATGATCTGGTACTGAAACAAAAAAGTACTTTGTAAATAAGAAAGGAACAGAAACAGAGTAGCAGGGTGCATATTTGGTATTAGTTAAGTAAATAATCATAGTTAAATAAATGACCTACACTTCTAATATTTTCTTGCAAAACCATAACCAAATGCATTATGCGTCCAAAGAAAGAAAAATACCTTCAAGATGAGGCTATTTTTGTCTGGTAACTACATAACAGGCAAGATACTGCCTAGTGGACACCGAGCAATGTCAATGAAGGCAGGAGAAACTGCCAGATCTCTTGCGGTAGATGAAAGAAATGTGAAAGTAACAGGAGGCTGGTGTGGCTAACGGTCACAATTTGATAGCAGAGTTTAATTTGTTGTTAAAGAAAACAGTACATCTTACAATCAACGGTATCTAACACTTCAGGATAAAATAGGTGAAAATGCAGACAAATGAGCCAACAGAGGATATACTTCATTTTGCCTTAAGAAAACACTGAGTTGTACTTGAGTAGTTTATATATATTTTTTCAAAATATTCCTTATGTCTGGGTATAGAAGATTCTAAAAGTTTATAGCAACATGAGGAAGAGAGAACTCTCCTTTCAGCTTCATATTTACTTTAAAATTCCACTGGACTTTTGTTCCAAGCAGATACATCATCCATATTGAACGTAATAGCCCACCCCCACCCCCCCGCAGTATATACCCAAACCTTCTGGATTCACTGTGCTCACCTCCCACAACTTCATTAGTGTGATCTCAATGCTCTCAGATTAAGGAGCACAAATGTAAAAGAAACAAAACAAAACAAACTGAGCCACAGAAAGATTTGTTTGTTTATGGGGGTAGGTAGTTCCCTATTGCTCATTTTAAAGTCCTCAACTGTTTTTCCACACACAGACAAAAGTGTAATGTTATTGCACGTAAAAACACTGTTCTTGTAGTATCGCTTTGTATACATAGACCAGTTTACTTATCTATTTTACCGCCATACACCTAAGCTGTTTCCAATCTGGGGCCACTATGGATAAAAATGCTCTGTACCATCTTGTTCAAGTCTTCCTATGGAGTTGTGGTTTCATTTCTCTTAGGGAAATGCCCAGTGTTGGAAGTGATGAGCCGTGGGATCTGAGTATGTTTAGTTTTATAGGAACCTGTCAGAGCCTTAGCTGGAGTAGATGTATCATTTCATACTCCCACCAGCAATGTATGACAGTTCTGATTGTTCCATATACGTGTAAGTACTCCTCAGTCTTCCTTAATGTTAGCCGCTTTGGTGGCTGCACAGGATTTTATTTTATGGATATATACTAAATCAAACCCCTACAGTTAGACGTTTCCAATATTTCTTGTTTTAAATAACATTGTGGGAAACACCTTTGCATAACAACTTTCAGTATATACTATTTTTTTTTCATTATGCTAAATGGATCAATCTGATGTTATAAACATTTGCATGGGTTTTGGTAAATTACTGAGCAGTCCTTCAGACAGGCTGTAACAACTCATACTTCTATGAGCTGGCTTATCCTTCATGTTCCTTCACTACTAACAGGACTTTCTAAGTGAAAAGTATCCTCCTGGTTGTTTCTATTTACATTAGGAAAGCAAATTAAAAAACAAATTTAAAAAAGGTGATAAAAACAATTTGTCATGTGTATCAGTCATTTGTATTTCCTCTTTAATAAACAAATGGCTCAAGATTTGCCACAGGGAGATTTATTTTATTTTCTTACTGATTTGAAAGCATTCTCTAATTACAAAAGAAAATACCTTCTCATTTATGTTAAACAGAATTTTCCTCAGTTTAATCCTTACTTTAAGGATTTCTTTTGCTTCTGTTGATTACTGACACCACTGCGTTAAAATTTGGACAAATCATTCTTTTCTTTTTTTGGTTTCTTCCGCTGTTAGAATGAATTAAAAAAAGCTTCCCTATACTTAGAACAGATTTTCCCCTACATTTTATGCTAGTTCTTTCCTTTCACAAATCTTCACTTTTAATTCTAAATACATCTGGGATTTATTTTCATATTTGGGGTCAATTAAGAATCATTTTAAATTATTTGTGTATGTAATCATATTTTCACTATTATCTATTGACTATTTTACTTCTTGCTCTCTGATTTGAAATTCTTCCTCTATTAGATCACATTCTGATGTGTACTTGCTTTCTTCCTTGGACTTCCTATTTAGGTCTAGTCCCACACTGTAATTATAATGGCTTTATAATAAAATTTTCTGGTTATATGATAAAATTTATTTCATTCTTTAAGTAAAAGGGAGGAGGCTTCTTACCAGATAAATTAAAAAATTATTTCATCCAAAGGTTCAAAGTTGTTAAGAATTATATTAAATATTTACATTTATTCCTGAAGAACTAATGCCTTTAGAATATGGGATCTGTGCAGAGGGAAACGAGCATGTTTCCCCTACATAATCAGCGTTGTTCTATGTCCCCTAATATAGAGTATTTGCACTTTTTCTATTCTGTATGTCTTGCAAAAATACTTCTAATATTTATGGCTTTATAGGCTATTTTGAATGAGATCTTTTTTTGGAGTGTTTAAAATTGGAAATGGTTGGTTTAGAGGTAAACTAGACTTTTACATGTTTTATCACTGGCCACTATTCAAATTCTACTACTTCTAATAATTTTTCAGGTCTCTCCTCTGCAAAACAAAAAACAAAACCAAAAATAACTTCTATGTCTCCTTTTCAATACATATAACTCTCTTAAACCTCTTTGGTTTTCCTTATTTTAATTGATTGGCCCAAACAATGATTAAAACAGAAACATTCAGAACAATGGTTGAAAAAGAAAAAAAAAAAAAAAAACAGCGATAGCAGTATCTTTTTCTTGCATTTGACTTTGATGGGGAGTTTAATTTTGATGCTTGAAAATAATTGAACAGTTTACCTCTAGCGTCAAAGTTACATGCATACACTTTAAATGAAAAAAATCTTATTCAAATACAGCATGGAACCTAAACTTTCCCAGAATGACATGTTGGGTGGCCATCTGTATTTTCTCAGTGTACCAACATGCTTCCAAGGTATCTAAGCTAGGAACCCTAAAGAAATTCTTGATATCTCCTTCTTTCTCATCCCCACCATCTAATTGGCCTAAAGTTCTTTAGATAGCTTTAAGTTTGTAAATCTCCTTCCTATTTTCACTGCCTGGATAGTATTTTAGTCCTTCAAAATCTCCTGCTTGAAATACTTCAACTCAATTTATCAAAAGCCAGTGCGATTTCTTTCAATGACACAAACCAAAGTATATACCTCATGCTTTAAAAATAAAAATAAAGGTTTTTTACTCCCCAAAAGTAAAGATCAACTTTCCTCCCATGTCATTAGTGACCTTCATGACTTCGTGATTTGGCCTCATCATAGAGCAATATATTTATCACTCTTACTCAGAAACAAAACTGTGGTTTCACTTCTAGAATCTGTACCTCTGCACTTCCCTTCTCCCCCAGACACTGCCTTTTGTGCTAGGTAATCTCCTATTCATTCTTTAGAATTTAGTTCAGATTTCCTCTTTGAAATACTCTCAGATACTTCCTGGCATTTATTTCTTCCATCCACTTGGCAGACATCTGTATTTTAACACCACTTATATTCTATTAAAATTATGTGTTTTTTAATTTCTCCTCTAAAGAGTATATGCTTCTTAAGGGAAATAATTATCTTTTGTATCTTTAGCCCCTGAGTGAACAACTATCAGAAAAGTGTTTTAAAGTTTATGTGAAATAAAGATTATATTTACAAGCTGGGATGCCTGGCTGGCTCAGCCGGGTAAGCGTCCAACTTCAGCTCAGGTCATGATCTAGCAGTTCGTGGGTTCAAGCCCTGCATGACCCACACTGGGCTCTGTGCTGACAGCTCAGAGCCTGGAGCCTTTCGGTTTCTGTGTCTCCCTCTCTTTCTGCCCCACTCCCACTCATCTCTCTCTCCCACACAAAAATAAATAAACATTAAAAGAGAAATTTTAAAAAAGTTTACAAGCCAATCAAAATAGCATGCTTCAGGTGATCACTGATAAAGCTGCTTCTAAACATTAAGGTAAAATCAAGTCTTCTTCTATTCATTTATTGAAAATCAATAGAAAATAACTTTTATTCTATGCACATAAAATATTTTGCAAAATGAACCATCAAGGCTTGAGAATTTATCATAAAATAATTTATCACCAACACTCCAGTTCTTGTCCTTGTGAAAATAGTAGATGTGCACATAATGTCAGAATTTTATGCAAGAGAATCCATTGAAATTTTATTCAAACCAGTCAATTAAAATCCTATAAAAATGTATACATAATTAACATGTCACAAATGGGAACACATTCCATCTAATACTTACTGAGCAATTACAATGTAATTAGTGAACAGGGAATATTAATGTGAACAGTAGTATAAATACACATGTATAACATAGGGACCAAAATAGTTTTGATTAAAACATCTGGTAATTAATAACAGATGTTTAAATGCTGTAAAAATTGATTAATCATCACACAGCTTTTTTGTTTTTTTTACAATCGAATACAATTTCTTAATTTGTGTATGTACTGTTTTGTTTTATGAGGCTTTTTGATAGACTTTCCCTTTGGCTCTGTATCTCAATTTATATCATTTTTGGTACAGGTACTCTTCACACTCACATAAGAAAAGCTTCATCAGCAACACACAGAAGAGTAAGGTGTAAATAAAAACTTACTCAATTCCATGATAATGACATACTGAGGCTTTTTCAAAAGGTAAACCCTGAAGTTTCCGAGGACTAAGTTCCGGTGTCAGAACAAAAGTCTTTTCCCTAAAACAAAAAGTTTTTCATTTGTATTTAAAGTTTATTCAGTGACCAAGAGAAAGTTCAAGAAAGTACCTAAAGGAAGAAATCTGACTTCCTTCTCCATAGCTGAATCTTCTCTGGACAGAATAGAAGTAACCTCAGAAGCATAAGAAGGAAATCAAACAAAGATAAGCCTAAGTGGGTTTGTCACTTACATTTTCTGTGCCTCAAGTTTCTGAAGTTATGATGTTGTTATTTACTTCACAAAATTATTTTGAGAAATGGATAAATCAAGAATGAGAAATGACTTACAGTGGAAATTTGAGAAGCTGCATTATTTCTGAAGGATTTTTTTTCCTGATGTTGTTAACTAATGTTTATGCATTTAAATTCTTTTATGCGGGGGGTGGGGAGTAAAGTCAATTTGAATTTTTTGGTAACAAAGTATTTACTTCCTACTGTAACACATGAGGGATCCAGGTTTTTCTTTGCCTGGGAATGCAGTCATCTTGACACTTATTTAAGAGTTAGCATCCTGTTAAATACCAGAGGATACAGAGACTGCTGACTTCAATCCTGCTTCTGAAGTAGTTTTCCAATCAGCAGGTATGTGAAAACTAATCATATGGTGAGCTTACATAAAATATTCACGCTCAACCCCATCCATACGCAGATCTGCAGGGGTGTATCAAAAGCTCAGGAAGAAAAAGGTCACTGCAATTAGGTTAAGCTCTTCTGATTATTCTGAGGTGCCACTCCCACCAACCCCTGCTTCTCTGCCTGAGCTGAGAAGCACTGTTGCCATGCGCAGGATCATGTTCCTGAAGCTGAGAACAGGTTAAGATGGAAATGGAGAATAATGTAACGGTGGCCTTGACATAGTCAATAGAATGAAAACTTGGAAACGGTACAGGAAGGCAAGCAAGTTGTACAGTACCATGAATACATGTGCTCTCCATGAATACAATTTCCCCCCTATGGCTTTAGTAATAAAAACTGCCCATTTGCCACTGAAAATTATCCAAGGTGCTATAATGAGCATTTGAAATTATTACATTAGATGTAAGGCATATGCTAAGTACTGAGCCCTAAAACACAGAATTTATATTCGAATGCATCCATTTAAAGTGTTCCACAAAAAGTCACACTAATTAATTGCAATGACCTCACTATTTTGATCACTCGTTATTAAATGAATGATTTCCCAATATAAAACAATTTAGGCACCTAGCATTTCACTTTTTTCCTTTACCCATGATGTCTCATTTCTTATTTCAACCCTTCAGTAACTTTATGTGTTTTGCTTTAATTTTACTCAGACCTTGTCCTTTCTAAAAGAAATGTTTCAATAAATATGTATTTTGTCAGTGTTTAATATTTCTTGGGTATACACACAGGAGGCATGCCTGTACTTTGTTTAATATTTCAACAGCCCCTTGCATAGGCAGACATTTTAATAAGAGTCCACGGGTTCTTGATTCATTGTTATGAAAGCTCATGCTTCGACTTTAACATTAATAGAGGATATAGTGGATAAAGATGTCATTCTAACACCAAGGAACTATATCAAAATTTCCTAAATAAATTGCCTGTAAATTACAAAAAAACAATAGTATATCTCCCCTACAAGTATGTCTTCCAACACAGCATTTAGAAAGACATTGTGTTCAAAAGAGCACAACCTATATAATTCAGTTTTGGCAAATCCATCTGACTTTGTCACCTCACACTTAATGACTAGAAGGACAATAATCCAATAGCTAAATAGATGAAAAATGTGTATATAATTCTTCACTTTCTTGATTCCCATGAAAAAGATTATCAATCACTCAAAGTTATGAGAAAAAAATCACAATTTTTACATCACTAGGATCATTAAGTCATTAAGACCCAGGATTATTACAATCCTCAAGTTTTCAAAGTTGCGCGCATGCTCTCTCTCTCTCTCTCTCTCCCCCTCACTCTCTCCCTCCCTTCCTCTCCTGAACATGTACATGAAGGCATTAAGCTACAGAATTATTTGTGAGCTATAACTACCTTCAAATAAATCCCTTCCAAAATTTACCTTTAAAATAGATATTTGCCGAAACAAGTTTTGTAAAAGTGATTAAAATGATCTATAATTTTAAGGTCCTCTGGGAGGTTTTCAAAATAATATATTAACATTAAAAAGAAATCAGGATGGTGAAAAAATGATTCGAATATCACGGGTAACTAACATCACAATTTTACCTATAATTAAGTCAACTTTAGCAACATCTAGTATTACATATAACTAGTAACTTAGTGGAAGTTGTCTTGGAAGTCAAAATAGTTATAAACTATTCGTAATAGACACCGAGTTCTTACTCAGTAATATTACAGTTTCAGAAACATTTTTACTATACTTTTCCATTCTCTTCAGTTGAAAGGCTGTGTTTTGCTAATATTAGGCATGATCGACAATGTCATGACAGGTAATGCCAAAATCGAAACTAGAGAGTAATGCAGTAGAAAGAATTTAAAAAGTTTTACAAGTCAAATTATAATTCTTTCTTAAGTATTTCCCTTTGTATATAAAGTAGAAGCTACTGACTTCTATAGAGAATACACAGAGGTTGCTTTCTTATTTTCCTGATATTCAATACCACAAAACAGTAGGACATTCGCTAAGGTAAAATGTGAGATTAAGTCCAACTGATAAACACTGGGATCATCCTTGAGAATTTTGCCTAAGCAACAGAGGGCATCAATTAACTAAAAAAATGAGATGTAATGTGCTTTACAAATTACTTTTAACAAGTTAACGGTCAATTATAATTTTATAACTTACCCCTTTTGAATCTGTAAAGGTTGAAGATCTCCAATTGGTAATCCATCTGAAGTAAAGAATTTCAGCAACTCCTTGGCGTCCAATAACGTGATTGAATCCCGTGGACCCTCTTTGTGGCCCAGCAACTGTTCAGATGAACGAGGTAATGAACCAGTTCTGGGAAAATAATGGTATGTAGATTAATTAAAAAAGGATTAGAATTCACCATAGTCAGGAAAAGGTGGTATGAGCAGAAACCAGAACAAGAAAGAAAACTAAAGAACTATATATATTTAGGAAAGAAAATAACGTAAAACCTTCGTGAATCATTTAGTATAAAAGTATATTTTTAAAAACCTGAAGGTCACAGTGAAACTTGCAGTTACCACAGCAATAATGACACTACTTAATTAAATAAACATAATTATTTTTTCATGATTATTTAAGAGTATGAAGTTACCAATTCTATAAAATTTAAATCAAAATGTTTTTGTATGTTTTGAAACCCCATAATCTCATAATGTTTGATGCTATAGACCAAGTGTTCCAATTTTCTATGAACTTGCAAGATTACTTAAAGCACAGCCATGAAATGAGACAGTAATCAGAAATCTCTCCAAGGTTTCTCCTAGCCGTGATTATAACAGTATGAATAAGCACTGAGTCATTATTATAGCAGAAACATATACAGGAGTTTATACTTCTCAAACTACTTTACATACAGTATGTTCTTAATCCTCACAAATTTCCTTGACAAAGATAGGATAGGTCTTATCTTAAAATGAAGTTAACACCTGAAAATAAGTACTTTCTAAAGTGAAAGTCAGTATGCCAAGCCCAGAAAGCAATCATTATAACTATTTTTCAGATAAATGTACTAACACACATTGGTTTGCATTAGAAGCCATAAGCCCAGGGTGACCCAACCGTTTAAAGTGACAATCAGAACTACAGTGACACTGAATTAGGTATTATTTCCACTCTGTCACTCTGCAAAGAACCTAAAAAACTCACAGGAAGTTTAAAAACTAGAAAAAGGAAAATACTTTAGTTTCAGAGGATGCTAATGGTTTTACCAAGCACTGCCACAAATCATGCTATTTTTCTGTCACCAAAGTGTCAATCTTTTAATATCTGCACAGAAAATTAATTTCCTGAATTTATATTAATTCAACTATTCCCTGGTTATTTTATTACTTCAATCCAGCATTTTTATTGGTGATTATATGATTAAAATGTTGACATTATGGTTTTAGATTCCTATTTCTATACATTAAAGATCAATAATCTACTAATAATGACCCTCTCCCCCTCCTATCCCTTTTATTTTAAATTGAAAATAGAAATCTAATAAAAAGAGTCAAACAAGAAAACACTCAAATATTTTCCCTAAACTTCATTCTCCAGAAGAGCAGGAACTACATCATGAGTTTAATTTAATTTCTATATAGCTATTCTGTAACAGTGACTCACAAAGGTTTCTTAATGAATATTACACCCAGTCATTTAACAGGCTAGATGCAATGGTGACATGTATAATTTGCATTTATATAGAGCCCTAGACACAAGGATATCAAAGCAATTTAAAAACAAATTTTAAGTTTGTTTTTTTTATTTTGAGAGAGTGCGCACGTGCACACGCGCGCGCACACACACACACACACTAGTGGGGGGAGGGACACAGATAGAGGGAGAGAGAGAGAATCGCAACCAGGCTCCATACTGTCAGCACAGAGCCCTATGTGGAGCTCAATCCCATGAACCATGAGTTCATGACCTGAGCCAAAATCAAGAGCCACATGTTCAACCAACTGAACCACTTAAGTGTCCCTCAAGGCAATTTAAAAGTCCAGTTTATGATAAATTACACCACCAAGATATAGCTAAAATATATACAGGATAGGTCTTAGGTTAAAATAAGTAAATAAATAAATAATAGCACTTTATTTTGTTCAGTATTTTCAAGGTTACAAAGTATCTTTTCATACATTATCTCATTAAACATTGACAACTTTGAAGTAGAACTGGGATTGTTATCCCCATCTTAAAGATGAGGCAACAAAGTCACACAACAGGTGAGTTCGTCTAATACCAAATTCTTATGACTTCTGAATTTCACTATGGAATGAATATTCCTTAATGCTCCAGTGAAGCCTCTTTTAACAAAATATAAATCTGAATACCTGGAATGTAACTTTTGTTATTAATCAAGAATTTGATACTCTCTCCCCATATGGTAATACACTCATAAGTATTCAAGAAATGACTTTGTAAATATCATTGTGAGATACTAAAAAGAGCTCACTGATGATAATGTATAGACTCATAATCACTGCTTGTAATTTAGTATACAGGTATGCCTTGAATAGGAGAAAGGAGGTGAAGACAGTGAAAGGAGATAGACACACCAATGTAAAATGAGCTATAAAAGGTGCAATGAAACAAGTTTCATAAAGGAAGTAATGATAAAGTCCTTGGGTGTTTAATGAAGAAAGAGAACACTGAGTTGCAACATTTATGAAAGACTTAAGGAAAGGTGATTTTTGATCTAGACCTTGAATGACAAACAAGCTTCTAGTTCAAGATGATGGTGCATTAAACATACATATTAATCTCCCCACTCAAAACAAAGGGAAACCACAATGATGAAGTGCCAGGCACTAGATTCATAAGAAGGTTGAGAAATGAAAGATGAAAAAAATGGTGGAATGAACAAACAAAAAGAATAAACTAGAGGCAAGCATGTAAATGAGAGCTACAGAGAAGTCTACAAAAAAACATACAATCTGTCTTCCTCCCATCCCACAAAGCCATGGTGAGACTCTACACTTGGGCTGAGTGACAATGGGCAGAAATCAGGCAATGTATTTTAAGAATCCTACCAGAACAGTTGTTCAAGTATCACCGTCTCACACCTCCCCTTCCCCTTGCCATTTTATCTCCAAGTGAAAAACAGAGATCATTCTCTCTGAAGATTCAGAACTGTGTCTGTCCCAGGCTCAGTGGCAATGACCCTAGAATAAAGTCCCATTATTTCAGTGCTGAGTCAAGGACCAAGGCTGCCTACCTTTTGATACCCCCACAGATGTCCTGAAGTGAAGTCTACCAGGTATGCTCCACTCCGCACCTCCCCACCCTCAACATTCAGGTGAGAGTAGGCAAGGAAGAGGTCTATACATAGAGAGAAAAAATAAAGAACAACTACCTATATAAAGCAGCTTGGTATAAATTCCAAGCTAGAGACAACCAAGGGCCATCAGACAGGAAAGGATAAGCATAAGAAAAAAACACCAGAGGAACAAATAGAACAGATCCAAAGGATAATGAGATATCCAAGGAACAGATAAAACAAGTTAAAAGAAGATTCCAATGAACATGCTGTTAGTATCTCCTGAATTCTCATTATTAATAAAAGAAGAGGTTACTAATGAAAAAAATGGAGTTGAGAACAAAAAAGATTTATTAGGAATTTAAAACAGGACTATCAAAAAAAAAAAAAAAAGATGAAATGTTAAACACTTTGACCTACTACAATGACCTCTGCCCATCCCCTCGCTCTACAAAATCTCTGGATTAAGGTCCAGGCTTTGTGGAGAATAGCTGCAAAGCACTGGAGTGTCATCAGCCCAAAACCCTGTCAGTGAGTTATGCTGAATAAAACTCCGTGTAGAAGGTATGAAGTGGCTTGATTTGTTTTTCCATCTCAAAGTGCCTTCTCAGTTTGGAGGATACTTTACTGTCTCTTCTCTACTTTTTAACACCCAAGTGGTCTGCAAAGGCATCCACTAAAATGTGAACTATGATTAAGTACACCCAGAAAGTACGAGAAGGTGGGGAAGAACAGTCCTTTCTCAACATCCTACTCTGTAACGCTCTTATCTACCTACCTACTTACAGGATCCATAGATTTCCTTCTTTTAAACACTTTTATTTATTTTTTGAGAGATAGAGAGAGACACGGTATAAGCAGAGGAGAGAGGCAGAGAGAGGGAGACACAGAATCTGAAGCAGGCTCCAGGCTCTGAGCTGTCAGCACAGAACCCAATGCGAGGCTTTACCCACAAACCGTGAATCATGATCTGAGCTGAAGTCAGCTGCTTAACCAACTGAGCCACCCAGACACCCCTGCAAATATTTCCTTTTAATAAAACTAGAAACTACCTGTATTTCATAAACACTAAACTTAAGGATTAAGAAAAAATTGTTCACTACAAATACTGAGCTATTTAAATATTACCTCATTTTTTGTTTAGCTTTTTCAAAACTTTCCAAATTTTGAAGAACATGCCTTTCTGGCCATTCCATGGGATTGGTTTCCATTAGACTTGAAGAACTAGGTTCCCCTGAAGTGTCTAAAGTGAAAGAAACATACATAAGTACTGAAAATGATTAACATACTAAATTTTGCAATGTAAAGATACATACATGTAGATCCATCCATCCATCCATGTGCATGTGTACATGTATATACAAAGCCATGTAGGATTAATTGTACAGGATTTACCCCAGCATTCATTAAGAATATCTCTCATGGCCCAAGCTGTGCAAAATGCCATTGAAAAGTTTTTTGGAAATGAAAAAAAAAAAAAAATCACTGTTAAGCTTTGCTTACTTTATGGTTTCCTCAGAAGAAAAGTTATGTACTAGGGGCACCTGGGTGGCTCAGTCGGTTGACATCAACTCTTGCTTGGTCTCAGGTCATGATCCACAAACTCCTGGGTTTGTGCCCTGCATCGGGCTCTGTGCTGGAAGGGCAGAGCCTGCTTGGGATTCTCTGTCTCCCTTTCACTCTGTCCTTCCCCACTCACCCATGTCTCTGTCTCTCCCAAAATAAATAAATTAAAAAAAAAAAAAAGAAAGAAACAAACAAAAAAGGTATGCCCTAGAATTCAGAAAATGAGGGCTCCTGTGAATAAAAGCATAATTTTGCTATTTGTGTGTGTGTGTGCATGTGTGTGTGTGCATGTGTGTGTGTGTGTGTGTGTGTGAAACTAGTTCTAAATGAAAAGGAGGCAACTCAATGGAGAATATATTGGATATACTATGTGATTTCATGCCAGAAACAGGAATTAGCAGCATTATTTGGAAAGTTTCATATCTTAAAAAGCAATTACTTCCTTCTCAAAAGTATGATAATACGACAAATAACATATGATATTCCCAGATAAAGGTTACCTTAGAAAGAATTCTCACTTATCCATTAATGTAAGACACCTTAACATATACATCTTCAAGTAAATCGCTGATATTAGGTGTTATTTCACTACTAATAAAATATTTTATGTAAGAATGTTTATCTTTCTAGCTAGTATGCTACAATGAACAAACACAGAGACTGCTAATAACATCGCGATTCTCATCAAAAACCTAAAGGGACAGCTTCTGTTCACATTATAAATTATTAGTATATCCAAACTATTTAACACTGGCAAAATTACTAACTGCACTACTTTTGGGATTCCAAAACTATCTTGGTTTTAAAATTGAACTATTACACACTGTTCTAATAAGTTAACTAAAAACTACTGGACATCAATTGTCCATCAACTCTGACAAAAATACTCATTTTATACTTTGGGGGGTTCTTACAAAATGATGATTTGGTAAAGGAATTTTTACACAAGAAAGAAAAAAAAATAAACATAAATAAAAATAGAAGTCAACTACATGCCATTTTCCCTTTATTCATTAAGCAATTTAACCTTGAACATTTTAAAATATCTTTAATTACTACACTGGATTGCCCCCACCAAACACCATCCAAATGTACCACTTCTCATTTCTTAAACAAGGGTAATGTAATACTATTTTATACAGCAGTTTTATAATGAAATAATCTACTTTTTAATGTTGATATGGTTTTCCACTAAAAGTATAAAGAAAATATCATTAGCAAATCTGATATTTACATGCTGAGTTCACAAAAGAATACAAGAATGTTAAATAAAAGTAAACATTAGTGTTCCTAAATATTACAATATAATTCATTGTTAACTTCCAGCTACACAATTTACATAAATATAAATGACATAGAATAAACAAACATCCGGATGTTCTTTTGAGGAATAACTTAAGTCAGTTCTTACAGTAAAATAAGACACAATATTTTATCTTTGTGGCAGTCAGGACGCCAGGCCATGCTAACAACCGAAGATCACAAAAAGGGCCTGTGAGAAACCAAGAACACTGCTTTTTTTAAAAAAGTGTTTTACGTTACAGGAGAAACAAATAAATGAAAGTTGATACTATAGGGAAATTAGGGATTCAAAACCTGCCCTGCAGAAATCACAGCAAACAAAAAGGAAGGAATACTGCAAATGATAATCTGTGGAGAGTAATATAGGCCATTATAACCTTACATACATAAATATGAATAAATCACAAAGAAAAGGTTACACTGTAATTGGCATATTCTGTTTAAATAAAGCAAGAATTACAAAAGCCTACTAGAAGATTTTTAATAAATATTTAAAATAATGAAACTGTGATCTTCTAAAATTACCTAGAAAACCCATTTTTGCAGTGTGTTTATGTGCCCCAATGGTTTGAGATAAAGGAGACAGTTACTGCATTTTGGAGTTCAGATATCACATTTGGCATTATAAAAGTTTTTAGCAACTCTGTGGCAATGAGTGTATAAACTGGTTTTCATTCGTTATACATGTTAGATAGAGATTTTACCAGAGAAAGAAAGAAAGAAAAGAAAAAGAAAAAGAAAGCAGATCAATAACTCTAATGATTGTCAATAATTCCTAATGAGTGAGATTGTTAAATAATGGGTCAGAATATGAAACATGATTGACTGTATTGCTTCTTTTGCCATGTAATTCCTATGTAGATGTATTTATTGAAAAAGCTACAAAGAATGTTAAAAATCAAAATTTCATTCTTAGGAGTCATGTTCAAATGTGTAACCTGTCAAATTTCAGTTCAGGCTCTAAAAATATCTTCAAGGTTTCTTTCATTTGTTTGACATTATTTGGGAAGGAGTGAACGCCTACATGCCAAGTACT
Organism: Hyaena hyaena; assembly: GCF_003009895.1. NCBI lineage: Eukaryota > Metazoa > Chordata > Mammalia > Carnivora > Hyaenidae > Hyaena > Hyaena hyaena. The sequence continues at coordinate 1,261,546 of NW_024080658.1, forward strand.
GTACTGGGCTCTAGGGTCTTGGAGGAAGTAAGTAGGCACACTCATTATTCTCAAAGAACATATGGTTCAGAGTGAAGACAGTTAACAAATAATTATATATATAATATATAACTTAAAATGTTAAGAAATAATTTACAGAAAGATATAGAAAATGGTAAAAGAGGAATCAATTTAAAGTGAGGAAGGTCAGGGAAAACCTCTTTTAAGCAGTTAGCATTTAAGTCAAAACCTGAAAAATGACTGTCAATTCATCAGGTAAAGACTGGGAGAAAAATATTCCAGAAAGAGGATACTGCACGTGTACAGTCCCGGAGATGGAAGGGGATGTGTCAAACTCCAGGGACGGAAAGGCTCTGTGGACAGCACGTAGGCCCTTTCTAAGCTATGTTAAGGACGACATGTTTTATACACTATGGAAAGTAATGGCAGAGGTTTGAGCCAAGGAGTGATACAATCTGATTTACATTTTAAGATGAGCACCCCTGTAACTCAGTGTGATAATAGTGTCCTAGAACTTGACTTTGTATGGGTTATTAGAAGATACATTTCCTTACTTACAGAAAAACTCTTGCAATGATTTCAGCCCTCCCTACCTTCCCACAGTTATCTCCTGTACAAATCTGAGTATGCCAGCTTCTGTCCTGGCCCCAGCTTGTCCTCAGCTCCATGATTCTGGGTATATTACTTCTTCTCCCTGGAAAATCCTATCTTCTCTGTTCTATCTCGAGCCCACACATCACTCAAGACCTACATCAAAGTCCCTTGGTTCCTAACAAAGTGCTCTGTGACTATCCTACCTTCCTTATATTATTCCTTTCCTCTAAACTCGCATTCATTTATTTAAAAACAAATATATAGCATTTCATACCAGGCAACTTTCTAAGCAATTTATAAATAATTCATTTAATCCTCATAACAACCTCTGTCATCTCCTATTTAAAGGTTTAAAAAAACCCTGAGGCTTAGAGAGGTTAGAAAACTTGCCCAAAGTCATATAGCAAGTAAGCTGCAGAGCGGGCATTCGACCTTGTTAGTCTGCTCCGGAGCCCATGCTGCAAGCAAGAAGCGGTGTCTCTTTATCAAACACATCCCCCATTTACAAGTAACCTTACACTGTCTCCAACGTCTTTGACATGACTCTCCACTGCCACTGAACTTTGTTACTGATACAGAATGATGATGATGATAACACAAATAGCAGCTCACAGGTTTTTGGCATCTATTATGCTCTTATGCATCAACTCGTTGAATCCTCACAATAACCCTCGTAAGTGTAATATTAAGCCCATTTTAAATACGAGGAAACAGAGGCATGGAGACGTGGAATAACTGCCCAAAGACATTCAGCTACCAAGAGATAAAACTCATATCTGAGCCCTGACACCCTAGCTTCGGGGCCTGGGCTCTTGAAATGGCACAGCATGCTGTATTAACATTTTGCTTTTGAAACAGATCATAAGCCATAAAGTCAAGGATCCAAATTTTTACTTCTTTGTGTACCTTTATGGTGGCGAACACAGAAAAGGCATTCAACAAGCATTACTGTTAACTTGATTCTTTGGTCATTTTCTTTTTTTTTTTTTTTTTTTTTTTTTTTTTTTTTTTTTTTTTTTTTTTAATTTTTTTTACGTTTTATCTATTTCTGAGAGAGAGAGAAGACAGCGTGAGCAGGGGAAGGTCCGAAAGAGAGGGAGATACAGAATCTGAAACAGGCTTCAGGATCTGAGCTAGCTGTCAGCACAGAGCCCACTGCGGGGCTCGAACCCACAAACCGTGAGATCATGACCTGAGACGAAGTCGGACACTTAACCGACTAAGCACCCAGGCGCCCCATGGTCATTTTCTTATTGACCTATGGAATAAAAAGGATTCTCATGGAATAAAAACAAAAAAATTATCCCAGACATTTAAAATGCTACACAATCACCAAATGCTTTCTTCTCAGATCTTGTAAAGTTTTACTCCATTCAAATTCATCACAAGAATAGGAACCAGGAAAATAGGAAAAAATGCAAATGAATATAGAAATGATATCCTGGTCCTTCAGTGAAGTTTAGTGACTGTTCCTGCTATAATGATGGCAAATGTGGAACATCTTACTGTCAACAGTTTTAATTACAGTAAACTTACTGTGTAGGTCCTACTATTCTTATCTTATAAAAACATAACTTAATAGAAATCTACCTTTCTACCAGCTTCATAAAAGCAATAAGAGGAATCACCTCAAAATGCTTCTCCCTCTGCTCACTGCTTAACGAAAGGAGTGACTGCAATGCTAGGGTGGCTCAGTCAGTTAAACGTCTGACTCTTATCCTGGCTCAGGTCATGATCTCACCATTTATAAGATCAAGTCCCGCGTCAGGCTCTGCACTGATGGCATGGAACCTGCTTGGGATTCTTTCTTCCCCGCCACCCCCCACTCCTCCCTTGCTCGCTCCACATGTATGCATGTGCTCTTTCTCTCTCAAATAAACTTAATAAAAAAAAAAAGGAATGATCAGAAACCTTTTAATATTCAAATGACAAGAAATAGTTCATCCTATATACACACATACTTGACTATGCAAATATACATGACTAAATTTATAAGATACATCTTGATTTTATCAACATTTTATTAGTTGTAATAATAAATCACTATACTAAATGCCAAACATACAAAAAGAACTAATATTTAAACAAACAAAAATACTTACCATTTGACATATCGGAGGTTTTAATTTTGTCTGTCTTTACTGAGATTGTTTTAGGAAGAATAGCATCAAAATGATCTACAAAGTGTTCCCTCGTGAGTATTAACAGATTTTTGAGTTCATCAACAGAAGCTACTTCAGGCTGCTTTGCCAACTTTCTCCGTTCTGTAAGACAACAAAACAATATAATTAACCATATAACTATTATTTTAAAGCCTCTCTAGAAGCACATCTACTACTCTTTCATGGGAAATATTTTCAAAAGTGAAACAGCTGAATTTCTGCAGCAAATCAACATTCCTATGTTTAGCCCTATTTTCCTTTTAATCCCATTTGTAGGTAATGATAGAATTTCCAGTTACATGAGATGAACAAAAACAGAATAATCTGCTAACACCACGAAGTAATAAATGGTAAACACAAGTACACAAGTTTTCAGAATATACTGTGGACCATTAAGGATGTTGGTGTTTATGTGAAAATAAAACCTGTATGACTTTCAGTAACATGTGGTCACTTGGCCAATTCCATCTATTTCTTCTCCTTCCTAAAACCTAAGTCCACAGCAAAGGAATTAAAAAAAGGACAACAAAAGAAGAAACAACTAATAATGACAGTTTTCAACATTCTGGAAGAAAAGACGATGGTGGGATGGTAACTGAGTTGGTACAGGAGAGAAGGGTCCACTGGGTGCCTGCAAAAGCACTACTATGTGGTATTAGAAGATGACGGTGAGACCCAGGCTAAACTAGGACTGGACACACGGATGTTTAAAAAAGGAGCAGATGGAACTAAATAAAGGTCTTCACCCCACCCCCCAGCCCTCACAGCCAGGAGGCTGTTCTCATTTTGCGGGGAGGAAGCTGAGAAGGAGTCCCAGACTACTGGTGTCATCAGGCACACCGAAAGGTAGCACTGAAGCTGAGGTTAAAACTGGGGGATTAAATAGAGGTCTACATACTGAAAGGCCCAACTCCAAGCCCTGTAGCCAGAAAACTAGCAGGCATAAATGCTTCCCAAGAAAGATGAAAGGATTCCCTTTTGAAACACTGAATGCCTCCAGAGAAAAGAGCCTTGTCCTGAAATTGAGGCAGAGGTAGGGAGAGGCTCTCACAACCAAAATGCTGACTTGCCACTCCACCTCTCTATACTACAGCTTGCCGGACAGTCTATGAGAGCAAGGTATACAAAGCTTCCCATTTAAAACAGGACAGACAGAAAAGAGTCAGTAGACATTTAAGAAAAGGTGTTGAGGAGAGAGAGGATTCTGCATCTCCACGCTCTTATGTTTACACATGTTAAGACTTTGATTCAGTAACACTTCTAGCTTCCCTCCTCCCACCCGTCACTCATTGAGCTAGTCTGGAGAAGAAACAAGCATTCACTGATCAGATCCTTCTCCCCAACCTTCCTCCGAGCTGGCAGGTCCTCAGGACATATGCTGTCTGCAATGTGGTAAGGGTCCTGCCCCCACAGGGTTGGTCGTCAGCTGCCTAGCTCTTCATTCAAGAGGGGGAAATTCAATTCTGGGTTATGTATCAGAAAACCCACCTGGCCATAGATCTAAAACATCATATCCTTCAATTCAACTTGTACCTGTTATTTATCTCCATCTGTGTGTTTTTAAGTTTATTTCTCAACTGGTTCCAATTTGGGGTGGGAAAGGAAGTTTATTTATTGGGACCCTCAAAGAGGAAAAACTCTAAGATAAAAAAGAGACTAAAGCAAGCAGAGAGGAATAAGAAGCCCAGCAGGAAAAACAAACAAAAAAAAATATTGTAGAGAACAAAAGAAAGCTTGTTGTAATTAATATTCTCATAGAAACAATCAGACATGACAGCCACAAAACAAGTACAGGATGTTTTCATAAAGGAACAGTTGATGAACACAAAAAAGACTTTTGAAAATTAAGTAAATGAGAACTCAAATTTTAAACATACCATGAAAGGGCTTAATATAAAATGCAAGATATTGTCCAGAAACTAGAACAAAAAGAAAACAGTATGGAAATAGGAAAGAAAATTAGGTATTCTGTCCAGAAAAACCAACAGATAATAATTAATAGAAATTCTAGAAAGAACAAAAAAGAGAAAAGGAAAGAAAATAAATTCTTAGAGAGATAAAAATTTTCAGACTTAAGAATACGAGTCTGCTATTGAAATGGCTCATCAAATGGACAACTTAATAAATTGGGCACAGAAGAAGAGGATAGCGAATGCATACACACTATGATTCAGAGTAAAAAGATGAACCTTCTGGAGATAAGGATTCAGGAATGGGGTAAAAATGAATAAACCAGAAATAAAGCACTACAAAGGATAAGAATAAGTATTAGATTTCTCAATAGGAACACAGCCACGTAGAAGACAATAAAGTAATATCTTCGAAATTATGAAGGTAGATGGTTTTCAACCTAATAGTCTTTATGACTTGTCAGTCAAGATATTTTCAGATAGGCAACAGCTTAAAAAAAAATATGACCCATGAACTTTTTTTCAACTAGTTAATGAAAGACAGTCACCAACCAAAGGGAGTAATCCAAGAAGAAGGAAGACAAGGGATCTGGAAAAAAGGAGACTCCAAAATGAGAGAAGAAGAAAAGAGAAGTCTCCAAGATGTCAGGAGGTCTAAGAAGCAACCTGTCCACAACAGAGCAAAACAGTAAACACTCTAGAAAAAAAAAAAAAAAAAAAGAGAAATAAACAGGAACTGCTGTGTTTGAACATATAACATATTTATTAAGTGGGCAGAAAAATGTTGGAGCCTCTGGAAAAATAATATTTTGCCTGTAAGGAAGAATGGGCAAATTAAAAATGATCATCCACACCATAAGAAAAACAAAGATTATACAAGAGAGGTGACTACCATCATATATTGCAAGACTCAGTGGTACACTTATTTATATAGCGATAATAATGTTAAAACTAACCACTGACCAAAATTCAGGACTTCACTGTAAAGGGTGGAAAGAGAAAGTGAAGGTAATATGAAAAAGCTAAGTCTTTATCTTCCGTGTTAGATGCTAAGATGATATCTGAAACTGGCAAATCAAAAACTAACATACATGTATTATTTACAAAGTTAGAGGAAATGTTAGGAAAACCGTTTGGCAGAGCTGAGCTGAGGGTAGCTGCCGAGAGACAAAGACTGAAAGATAGGGAGGAGAAGGCAGAGTATTGCTGGTTTCTACATGAAGTTTTTCAACACCATTTGCATTTTAAATTATACCCATATACCCACTTTTATCAAAACATTACTTTTTTTAAGTTTATTTATTTTGAAAGAGAGGTTGAGTGGGGAAGGGGCACAGAGAGAGGGAGACAGAGAATTCCAAGCAGGCTCTGTGCTATCAGTGCAGAGCCTAATGCAGCGCTCAATCTCCTGAACCAATGAGATCATGACCTGAGCCAAAATCAAAAGCTGGACACTTAACTGACTGAGCCACCCAGGTGCCCCCAAAATATTACATTTTTAAAACGCTTCTGAACTAATAGCATTTTCTTCTATAATAGTAAATTCTAAGTTCATAGAGAATTAAATTCAACATTTATGGAGTATATACTGTCTACAAAGCACTGTGCTGCTCTTGGACACAGAGGATTAAAGTCCAGAACACTATTACCACATGAGGTCGATACATAAATAATACATAAATAATGTACGAGAGTAGGCTGAGGAGTAGCCAGTCTAGAGATTCTACTTTAGAACATCAGCTTCACAATAATGTCTCTGCAAAATCCTATCTTACCAATGCAGATATTGGTAGGATCATTCCAGTTACGATCCAAGGTAAGTAATACATGGTTTTTGTGCTCAAGAACATTAGTAATGGTAAAGAAAGAGTATAAAGTATGCTGCTGTTATTACAACTTCTTAGTGAGAAATAAAAAGTTTCATTGCTTTTTATTTTCTGGACAATCTGCTGGGAGTCATTCTAAAATGAAAAGTTATCAGTGGTTTGTTTTAATCTGAAAGATGCACAATAGGTAATATGCTTCAGAATTTAGCTCTATATTTTTATTAACATTAAAAATAAACTTAAATCATGAACCTGACCCATGCTTATTAAAACAGTCAATTACATTACAACATCAGGCTATCATGAGAGCAGGGGAGGACTTCCTCCTGGCCTTGAGGGCTGAGAAAGAGAAAGAGGGAACAGATAAAGTTTAATAGGGATTATGAGCAGCATAATTTACCTAGGCAAAAAAATCTCTGCACAAATGTGTTTGCACAGAAGTGGCAAAAGTTTTGGAAGAAAAATATTGGACTGAAGCCTAAATGTGAATCAGCAAAAGAACAAATATCATATATTTGCATGTATAGGAGGATTAGGAGGAACTTAATGGAGGACCGTGGGGGAGAAGAAGGGGGGAAATGGTCGGGGAGAGGGAGAGAGGCAAACCATGAGAGACTCTTGAATGCTGAGAACAAACTGAGGACTCATGGGTGTGGGGAAGGAGGGAGGGATGGGCACGGAGGAGGGCACCTGTGGGGATGAGCACTGGGTGTTATATGGAAACCAACTTGACAATAAACTATTTGTAAAAAACAAACAAAAAAAGAATGCTATTCCTAAAAAAAAAAAAAAAAAAAAAAAAGATAGCAATAACTTAGGATTTATTAAAGAAAAAATATAGACCAGAATATTCAAAAGTACCAGAGACTGAGTGTTAATCAGGTTTCTACTAGGTCCTATAAATTTAAAAAAGATGTGAGTAACTCAGAGTAGTGACCGCAGTACTGGAACAAAATGACAAGACTGCTTCTGTTTTGGCATTTGTCTTGTATCATACTGAACAATCTTATTTAAAAAGTGCCCAGCGTTCTTAAACCTTTTCTTTAAAAATCAGTGAAATAAGATATTTAATACTTCCCAAATCAAGAAGTTATAAACTACAAAAAATCAAGTAAAAATGAATTATAAGATTATAAATATTCTATTAGTACTACGTATAACTTTTAAAAATAAATAAAATTACTGAAGGAATTATTCTGAAAAATTAAACCATAACAGAACCTTTATTTGATCTTTGTGTTACTGTATAAAACAAAGTGTCTCAATAATGCATGTGTAGTTTTACACAAACTCTCGCAGCGGTTCTGACGCAGTACTAGCCAGAGAAAAGTGAGGAGATAATAAGTCTGCTGTCTTGTTGATCATTTTGAAAAAACCTTCTTGAACAACTTTTTGTTTTTCAGCAAAGGCTATCTTTGTATTGATACTGAATTGTTGATTTTTTTCCCAAAGAAAGCTGCTCCTATTACGCTAGTTTTCACCATGTGTAAATTATAAACTATATTTATATTTCACTTCTTTGAAAGTCACTGAAATACATTCAGACATTCTTACATTAGAAACTTGGTTTTGCGGTCATTTTCTTGTCTTTTGACAAGATACAGGAAATTTGAACAGATGCAGCTTTACCCCAAACTTTTAATCCAGTATTGACTCTCTGGGTAGAGGAGAGATTGGTTCAGCAAGTGTTTCCCTCATTAAATTAACTGGATCACTAATGTTCATCAAGATTTCATGCTTTGGATTGCAAATTGGTCACTTCCTGGATATGCCCTGAGTTGGTGTCTCTAGCAGCTACTAGCTGCGTGGCTTCCTTAAGCTTGTGTTTCACCCAGAGCAGTGGCATTTTTATAGCTGTGGCTGACACAGCTTAGCTGCCCGTGAAGCTTCTACGTCTTCAGCATTTATTCGGTACTTATGTCTGCTCTTCCCCCCCACCCCCACCCTGAGCTTCCAATCATACCTGCAGGCAGCTGTCTAGGTAGAGCTGTTAGTATTTCCCTTCCTGCACAAACGGGGGTAACGTTGTGGGGCGGGGGGTAACTCTTCCTACCCAAAGGAGAAATGCAACAGCTTTAGAGAGCTGACTATTCTTCTACTCTGGTAATCTTTCTGGTTGGAAGGGTAAGGAAGAGAGGCAAGGATGAAGGGGAGATATGGAGGGAACAGAATTTTAAAGGGCTGCAGAAGGCTCATGGCAAGGAAGCAGGTCTGACGCGGGGTTTTAGCAGAGACAGAAGAAAGTCAAGAAGTGAGTAATACTGCAGGTTGATGTTTGAAATAAGGGTTTTCCAGCCATAACAATACTATTCCAGTATTTTTCCCCCTTGGTTTTCACATGTACAACTTTTTATTGAAACTGATTTGCCTTTGTAACTATATTTTCCTTGAGCTAATATCATTTATACAATTAAAAAATAAATCAGTGGTGGGAGTTCAAGACGACACAATTACCTTGATTTTTACAACTGAAAAAGTAGGTATCTCTTATATAATAATTGATACTAAGTATTCTAAAATTATTTTTCATTGAATAAAACAGCCTAGTGAATCCAAGATATTTTCAAAATGTTTTAAAGAAAAGAATGATAGTTTTTATTTTATACTATACTTAATTCTAATATCACTTTTTTCCTACATGTAACTAATGAGGCCTCACAATTTGAATAAATTTCTTAAAAATTCTTTATTATTTAAAATAAGTTCATATTAGGTACTAATGAATAAGATTACTAGATGATTAATAAATGTTAAGACTGATACTAAGCTAACATTTAGTAATAGAGGTAAAACCTTAAACTATGACCATTGGAAAAAGTGTTAATTTCCTGAATAAGGAAAAATCCATAAAGATAACTTCACTCAGTATGTGAAATGTATTATGTATTTTTATTAACAGTCATGGTTAAAGTCTAAGAATCAATGCTCAAGATAACATTAATTTCTCTGTAGTTGCACTTCCTTCTATTTGTAGTCTCTATTCTCCCTTACAGATATATACCAAGAAATTTTATAAAAATGTTTAGAGACAAAATTTAAAGTTAGGTAAGATGGCAGAGCAGCACAGAAATTCTGTTTCTCTTGTCCCTGAAAGGCAGCCATGTGATTTTGCATCAAACCATTTTGCACACCTAGAAAACTGATATGAGGATTAACACAACAATCTGCCTTAACTTGAGCCACAGAACTTGGCAGAAATTTACACAAAAAGAAAGAACAGGAGAAATGGCAGCCAGGGACTTAATCAACACAGATAGAAACAAGATGTCTGTACCTGAATTTAGAATCACAATAATAAGAATACTAGCTAGGGTTGAAAAAAAGCATAGAATCCCTTTCTGCAGAGATAAAAGAAGTAAAATCTAGTCAGGACAAAATTAAAAATGATAAAACTGAGATGCAATCTCAAATAGATGCCACATCGGCATGGATGTATGAAGCAGAGCAGCAAATCATGAAAATCAAGAAGACAAACTTATGGAGAATAATGAAGCAGAAAAAAAAAAAAGTGAGATACTAAGGCAAAAGAGCACATTATAAGAATTAGAGAACTCAGTGACTCATTAAAAAGGAATAACATCTGAATCATAGGGATCCCAGAAGAGAGAAAAAGAGCTAGAAGGCTTACGTGAGCAAATCATAGTGGAAAACTTTCCTAGCCAGGGGAAAGACACAGACATCAAAGTCCAGAAAGCACAGAGAACTCATTCAACAAAAAATGACCATCGGCAAGGCATATAACAGTCAAATTCACAAAATACACAGACAAGAATTATGAAAGCAGCAAGGGAAAAGAGTCCTTAACCTATAAAGGAAGACAGATCAGGTTCACAGCAGACCTATCCACAGAAACTTGACAGGCCAGAAAGGAGTGGCAGGATATAGTCAGCGTGCTCAATCAAAATAATTGCAGCCAAGAATTTTTTATTCAGAAGGCTGTCATTCAAAATAGAAAGAGAGATAAAGAGCTTCCCAGACAAACAAAAACTAAAGGAGTTCATAACCACTAAACCAGCCATGCAAGAAATTTTAAGGGGGACTCTCTGAGGGGAGAAAAGACAAAACAAAACAAAACAAGACCAAAGGATACAAAGTCTAGAAAGGACCAGAGAACACCACCAGAAACTCCAACTCTGTAGGCAACACAATGGCAAGAGGTTCATATCTTTCAGTACTCACTCTAAATGTCAATGAATTAAACACCCCAATCAAAAGACACAGGTAACATGTGGATAAGAAAATAAGATCCATCAATATGCTGTTTACAAGAGACCCATTTTAGACTTAAAGACACCTTCAGATTGAAAGTAAGGGGATAGAGAGCCATCTATCATGCTAATGGCTGCCAAAAGAAAGCCAGAGTAGCCATACTTCTACCAGACAATCTAGATTTTAAAATAAAGATTGTAACAAGTGATGAAGAAGGGGATTATATAGTAATTAAGAGGTCTTAATACCAATAAGATCTGACAATTGTAAACATTTATGCACCCAGCGTGGAACACCCAAATATATAAATCAACTAATCACAAACATAAAGAAACTCATTGACAAGAATACCATAATAGTAGGGGACTTCACTCCACTTACAGCAATGGACAGATCATCTAAGCAGAAAATCAATAAGGAAACAATGGCATTGAATGACACACTGGACTGGATGGACTTAACAGATATATTCAGAACATTTCATCCTAAAACAGCAGAATACATTCTTCTCTCATGCACATGTAATATTCTACAGAATAGATCACATACCAGCCCTCAGAATACATCACATACCAGCCCTCAGCAAGTACAGAAAGATCAAGATCATACCATGCATATTTTCAGACCACAATGCTATAAAACTTGAAATCAACCACAGCAAAAATTTAGAAAGAAAACAAATGCTTGGAGACTAAATAACATCCTACTAAAGAATGAATGAATGGGTTAAGCAAGAAGTTAAAGAGGAAATTAAAAAGTACATGGAAGCCAATGAAAATGATAACAGCACAGCCCTAAACCTCTGGGATGCAGCAAAGGTGTCATAAGAGGAAAGTATATAGCAATCCAGGCCTTCCTAAAGAAGGAAGAAAAGTCTCAGATACACAACCTAACCTTACACCTAAAAGGGCTGGAAAAAGAACAGCAAATAAAACCCAAAGCCAGCAGAAGGCAGGAAATAATAAAGATTAGAGCAGAAATCAATGCTATCAAAGCCAAAAACAAAACAAAACAAAACAAAAAAACAACCCAAAAACAGTAGAACAGGTCAATGAAACCATTGGTTCTTTGAAAGAATTAATAAAACTGACAAACCCCTAGCCAGTCTGATCATAAAGAAAAAAGGATAATATATAAATAAATAAAGTAAGTAAATTAGATCAAAAATGAAAGAGGAGAGATCACAACCAACATTGCAGAAATACAAACAATAATAGGAGAATATTATGAGTAATTATATGCCAATAAATTGGGCAATCTGGAGGAAATGGAGAAATTCCTAGAAACATATAAACTACCAACACTAAAACAGGAATTAACAGAAAATTTGAACAGACCCATAACAAGGAAAGAAGTTGAATTAGTAATCAAAAATCTCCTGAGTCCAGGGCCAGATGGCTTTCCAGGGGAATTCTACCAAACATTTAAAGAAGAGTTAACACCTATTCGTTTGAAGCTGTTCCAAAAAACAGAAATGGAAGGAAATCTTCGAAACTCATTCTATGAGGCCAGCATTACCTTGATTCCAAAGCGAGGCAGACTCCAATAAAAAGGAGAACTACAGACCAGTTTCCCTGATGAACAAGACGCAAAAATTCTCAACAAGATACTAGCCAACCAGATTCAACATTATATTAAAAGAATTATTTACCACGATCAAGTGGGATTTATACCTGGGATGCAGGGCTGGTTCAGTATCTGCAAATCAATCGATGTGATACATCATATCAATAAAAGAAAGGACAAGAACCACATGATGCAGAGAAAGCATTTGACAAAATACAACACCCTTTCTTGATACAAACCCTTAAGAAAGTAGGGATAGAAGGATCATACCTCAAGATTACAAAAGCCATATAACAAAAGACCACTACTAATATCATCCTCAATGGTGAAACTCAGAACTTTCCCCCTAAGGTCAGGAACACAACAGGGATGTCCATTCTTGCCACGGTTATTCAACATAGTACTGAAGTCCCAGCCTCAGCAATCAGACAACACAAAGGAAAAAAAGGCATCCAAATTGGCCAGGAGGAAGTCAAACTTTCACTCTTCATAGATGACATGATATTCTATATGGAAAACCCAAAAGATTCCAACAAAAAAAAATGCTAGAACTGATCCATGAATTCAGCAAAGCAGCAGGATATAAAATCAATGCACAGAAATCAACTGCATTTCTATGCACCAATAATGAAGCAACAGAAAGAGAAATCAAGGAATGGATCCCATGTACAATTGCACCAAACCATAAAATACCTAGGTATAAACCTAACCAAAGAGATGAAAAATCTATACACTGAAAACTATGGAAAGCTTATGAAAGAAATTGAAGAAGACACACACACACAAAAAAATGGAAAAATGTTCCACGCTCATGGACTGGAAGTACAAATATTGTTAAAACGTCGATACTAACCAAAGCAGCCTACATAGTGAATGGAATCCCTATCAAAAGAACATTGGCATTCTTCACAGAGCTAGAACAAACAATCCTAAAATTTGTATGGAACGAGGAAAGACCCTGAATAGCCAAAGCAATTCTGCAAAAGAAAACCAAAGCTGGAGGCATCACAATCTCAAACATCAAGATGTATTACAAACCTGTAATCATCATACAGTATGGTACTAGCCCAAAAATAGACAATTAGATCAATGAAACAGAATAGTGAACCCAGAAAGGGACCCACAAACATATGGCCAACTAATCTCTGACAAAGTAGGAAGGAAATCCAGTGGAATAAAGATAGTCTCTTCAGCAAATGGTGCTGGGAAAATTGGATAGTGACATGCAGAAGAATGAACCTGGACCACTTTCTTACACCATACACAAAAGTAAACTGAAAATGGATGAAACGTAAGACAGAAAGCCATCAAAATTCTAGAGGATAAAGCAGGCAAAAACCTCTTTGACCTGGGCCACAGCAAGTTCTTATTCAACATGTCTCCTCTGGAGAGGCAAGGGGAAGAAAAGCAAAAATGAACTACTGGGACCTCATTAAGATTGAAAGTTTCTGCACAGCAAAGGAAACAATTAGCAAAACTAAAAGGCAACTGACAGAATGGGAAAAGATATATGCAAATGACATATCAGACAAAGGGTTAGTATCCAATCTATAAAGAACTTATCAAACTCAACACCCAAAAAATAATCCAGTGAAGAAATGGGCAAAAGACATGAAAAGACACTTTTCAAAAGAAGACATTTGGATGGCTAACAAACACATAAAAAAAATGCTCAACATCACTCACCATCAGGGAAATACAAACCAAACCACAACGAGATACCACCTCACCCCTGTCAGAATGGCTAACTTTAACAACTCAGGCAATGACAGATGTTGGTGAGGATGCAGAGAAAGAGGATCTCTTTTGCACTGCTGGTGGGAAGAGTATGGAGGTTTTACAAAAAATTAAAAATAGAACTACCCTATGACCCTGCAGGATATCCAAAGGATATCCAAAGGGTTTTTTTGGTTTTTTTTTCTTTTTGGTTTTATTTATTTTTGAGACAGAGAGAGTCAGAGCACGAGTTGGCGAAGGTCAGAGAGAGAGGGAGACACAGAATCTGAAACAGACTGGAGCTGTCAGCACAGAACCCGATGTGGGGCTTGAACCCACGAACTGTGAGATCATGACCTGAGCCGAAGTCAGACGCTCAACCGACTGAGCAACCCAGACGCCCTGACAGGTGTGCTGTTTTGAAGGGACACACGCACTCCAATGTTAATAGCAGTGCTACTGACAATAGCCAAAGTATGGAAAGAGCCCAAATGTCTATTGACAGATGAATAGATAAAGAAGTTGTGGTTTATACATACAATGAAGTATTACTCGGCAATCAAAACGAATGAAATCTTGCCATTTGCAACTACGTGGGTGGAACTAGAGGGTATTATGCTAAGCGAAAGTAGTCAGAAAAAGGCAAACATCATATAACTTCACTTATATGTGGTACTTAAGATACCATGCAGATGAACATAGGGAAGGGAAGCCAAAATAATATAAAAACAGGGAGGGGGGAAAAACATAAGAGACTCTTATATATAGACAACAAACTGGGGGTTGCTGGAGGGGTTATGGGTGGGCAGTTGGGAAAAATAGGCAAGGGGCATTAGGGAAGACACTTGCTGGAATGAGCACTGGGTGTTATATGTAGGAGATGAATTACCAGATTCTATTCTTGAAATCATTATTGCACTATATGCTAACTAATTTGAATGAAAAATAAAAATAATGGTCTATACTAATCAAAATTTAAAAAAAGTAGATATCTTTTCCAGTATATAGCTAAAAGGAATGAAATACAAATGTTTCCTAAAGAAATATTTTTATGAATGTTAACCGAGATGTATGAATAAATATGAAGATTCTAAATCTGGTGGGAAAAAAAGTTGCGGACCATTTCTCTTCTGCATCATCCTACCAAGACAAGTTCTACAAACGAGTGTTATACCTAAAAGACAAAGAATGTAAGAAAAGGTGTGAAGCGTGCCTGAGTGGCCCAGTTGGTTAACTCTCGGACTCTTGGTTTCAGGTGTGGTCATGATCTCATGGCTTTGTGGGTTCAAGCCATGCATCAGCCTCTGTGCTGACAGTGTGGAGCGTCTCTCTGTCTCTGCCTCTGTCTCTGTCTCTCTGTCCCTCCCCAAGTCACGCTGTCTCTGATTCTCTCAGGATAAATAAATTAAATAACTGAAGAAACGAAAGTAAAAAAGTGTGACAATAACAATGCATTATTTCTGAACAAGTCAACATTCTACAGGAGAATGAAATGTACAAACCATTACTTACTCAGACATTCTTTCAAAGCCAAAGCCTGAACATTAGCTAACTGTTTCTCTCTCTGTATAAGTTGCTCGCCAGAAAAATGTGGAAGTGACAAGAAGTCAAAAGGAAAGCCTGAGAAGTAGAAAAAAAAGTCAGTATTAAAGATGTTCTATGACAGTAATATACACTTCCCAGGAATGTGTTATTACATAATTTTAAAAAACAAGTCAATTACTCATCTCTCTCTCAAAATAAAAACAATTAAGATGCAGCAGTGAAGCATACTAAATTATTTTGCATTTTAAACTCTGACCAGACTCTTAAATTGAGGGAATTCTGGAAGCAGAATAGAATTTCTTCCATCATATTTTCTTTTACAGGCTCAGCTACTGATACTCCTCCACAAGCATAGTCGGAATACCACAGCCAGTCTCTAAAGATGCTCCCAGTAAACCACTCCTATTCACCCGCTGCGTAGTCCCTCCACAGTGAAGCCAGGCTAGCCCTATGAAATCAGTAAGGTATTATGATAAAAAGTGACGGTGAATGACTTCTAGGCTAGGTCAAAAAAACCTTGAGGTTCCTTAGAACAACCGCTCTAAGTGAAGCTGGCCACCATGTAAGAAATGAGACTACCCGAGCCTGCAGTGCCGTGAGGAGGCCCATGCAGGCTGTGGGAAAGGGGAATGCGGAGAGAACGTCATTCTAACCCCTTTCATCTGCTCCCGTCACCCTGACCCAGGACCCAAACATGTGGCTGAAGAAGCTGTCTTATACATCAAGCTCCACTAAGTCTTCAAGTGGATGGAGCCCCAGCTCTAAGTGGAACTTCCAAATAGAACCATCCAGCTGTGGCCAGTCAACCCCTAGGTCTACGAAACATAATAATAAATAGGCGTTTTTTAGTTAAATTTGGAGTGGTTTGTCATACAGTGATGGATAATCAAAACATAGAACATGAAAAGAAGAAAAAAAAAAAAAAAGATGGGCAATAAAACAGAACAAGATGCCTGAGAGGAAGTAAGTAAAAATGAAAGGCAAATTGTAGAAAAATACTATGTGTTTAAAGTGGAAAACACTGAAAATTTCCTATTTGGCACTGAAGGCTGACGTATCAAATTTTACTAGGTATAATGAAAAGGAGCTTAATTTATCTGTGCTCTAATTGTTCAAATATACTACAACATGTTTGAAATAAAAGGTAAATTTAAAGTGAAATGGAGTTTGGGGAAAATAAGTTTATTAAAAACCACATAGGTTAACTACGTATACAAACAAATGTAAAACATTTTCCACCTAAAATCAACACTTACTCAGTTTGGCTTCTTCTGTCCTTGCTTTCATCTTTCCATGAATTAAACGGAGTGCAAATGAGCCATTGATCTGGTTGGCTGAGTGAATCAAGGTGGCTTTACATTTTCCATTGCCGGCACCTTGTAACAGGAGATAAAAGCTGGAGCACTCTCCTTTCACTTCAACATCTGGAACTAAGCAAACACAATTATCTATTCGAGTATGTGAAAATTCAGCATGCAACACTGCAGAATCATACATTTGACCCATAGGATATAATGAATTTCTATGTTATTTGAAAACAAGCCATTATGCAATACATTTCAGGTAGTACTTGTCCATTTAACTCAGAAGACTGAAAGCAGAGAATCATAACAAAAATGACACAAAGCACAAATATTGTACTTCAAATTAAAACTCTGTAGTCATTCATTAACTTTTGATATGGCCCATTAGAGTTCAGCAGGATGGTTCTTCTATGACCACACCTGTAGTGTGTCAACTACTATTTCCAGCTTCTGTTTCTTTAAAATGGTGGTGGGGGCAGAAGTGTACAGATACACTTCAGGGTAGCTTTTCAGTCCTTGCAGTGAGCATCCATAATGTATTTTAGAGAGGAAATGGAGAGCATTCATTAATCTGGCCCGCCAGTTATGTGAAGGTCAGTTAAGACAGCTTCTTGTATATTTTAAAAACAAATCAAGTGAGGGTTATAGCGAAGGTCAAAAAAAACCCGTGAAGCCTTTGAGATTAAAAATAGAAGTAGAGTCCTTTTTTGTTGAAGATGGTGAATAGACATAAGAATTTATTTTCACGATCTCCTGAAATTCCACAAAATGAGAATAAAGAGATTTTTTTAATAGCACAAATCTACAAAGACTAATATCTGACAAAAGAGACAACAGCAACTGATTTTGAAAGCAGGAAAGCAGATGAATAATTGGTAACCAACTACTGAGGAAGCTGAGAAAAGATAAACAGTGGCGAAAGCTTAGAAGCAACATAATTCATACTGCAAACCCTGACAAGACTCTGGGATGATGGTCCCAGATGGCTGGAGGCAATGTGAAGGTGAAATAGGAAAAGAGATGGAAGTCTGTGAGAAGCAGTTTGGCATTGTGAACACTCCTTTTTCTATCGAGGCACATGATTGTCCTTTCCCAGCCCAAAGGTCTAGTGGTTTACTCCCTGGAGAAAGCAACACCACGTGCCTCTGGCCTGAGAGTTACTGGGCAGAGAGCAGGGTTAAAGTTAGTTACCAGTAGATTAAACAAGTACTTGTATATTGAATATTGAGGCCTTTTACCCTTCATTATCTACATAACTTCTAGGATTTTGGAAGCTAGATAACAGAATTGAGTTTTCTTTTGGAAATATGGTCAGTCCTAGAGGAAAGACTAAAGAATGCCAATGTTGGTGTCAGCTAAGGTCCCAGTGAGATCACTCTAAAATGAAGATCACAGGGGCGCCTGGGTGGCTTAGTCGGTTAAGCGTCCGACTTTCGCTTAGGTCATGATCTCGCGGTTCGTGGGTTCGAGCCCCGCGTCGGGCTCTGAGCTGACTGCCAGCTCAGAGCCTGGAACCTGTTTCCGAGTCTGTGACTCCCTTTCTCTCTGACCCTCCCCTGCTCACGCTGTCTCTCTCTCTCTCTCTCTCCTAGAAATAAATAAAACATTTAAAAAGTTAAAAAAAAAAAATTAAAAAAAAAATAAATTAAAAAAAAATAAAATGAAGATCACAGTCAACAAGTTAAGCCATGCACCCCAATTTTCCCATTAGTTTCCTGGTACCATCTCTTAAATGTGAGCAGGCAGCCAAATGTCATGGGACCTCAAGGAAAGTTGCTAGTATGAAAACCAGATGTCAAAATAAACAGAAAAAAAGTGACTTGCAGGAAACAAAGAATATGCAGTAAAAAGAAATCACACACTCACACATGTGCACGCTCACACACATAAACCAAACATCCAATCAGATCACCAGAATCTTCAGAAAAGATATTGCATCCATTAAATGACAACAGGAAATTATAAGAACATTAAATAATAAAGAGCTCATGGGAATGAGAAATAAGAAAGCACAGATATATATTTCACCTAAAAGGTTAGAAGAAAAAGTACAGTGAATCTACAGAATGTAGAGTAAAAAGACAAAGAAATGGAAAACAGTAGAGGAAGAGACAGAGAGACAGATAAACAAACCAGGAATAACACCTAAACAGGAGTAACAAAAGTGAGGGGAGGAAAAAAAGAGAGGGAAGGAAATTATCAACAAAATAATTATAAGAACATTTTCCCCAATAAAAACACAAGCTCCCAGGCATGCTGAGAACCCAATATGAGAACAAAAATAGACCCATCAAAGTACAACATCATAAAAATTCAGAAGACTAAGAACAAGTAGATTCTACAAAATTCCAGAGAAAATATGGGTTTCCTAATGTAAAAAGTCAAGAATGAGAACAGCAATAGAATTCTAAATAACAGCACTAAAAGCTGGAACACAATGGAGCAACATCTTCAAAATTCCAGGAAGATTTTAGAGAATATGCCCACCAAATTGGGAGGACTAAATAAAGAAACAGGAAGATTACAGGATGCAAGTCACCAAGAAAGAAAGGGCAAAAGAAATTTCCTTGATGATGAAAAAAATAGTCTTTTAAACCCAAAGCTATGGAACAAATCTACAGAGTAAAACCAACGAATCTGGATTGGACAGGTCATGCAGATCTAGAAGAAATTTCTTACATCTATATGATTGATGGAATACTTAATATGCTTGCGGGTACTGAACTGAATTTCACCACTGGAGGAAGGCTTTGTGATTGGATATAAAAAAAGAATCACTGACTCTCGGTAAAATATAATAATACACAGGACAGAAAAATAAGATACATTACACAGCTCAACTGTTAAGAGTGATTATATAATCATAATAATTAGAACAATGAAATTAATTTAAAATTACTGGGAAGATAGGGAAAGGAGAAGAATGTGAGTGTGTGGTAGGCGTGAAGAAATTTAGAGGAATCATACTTCCCTGTTTGTAAAATTACAATAAAGCTCCAGTAAAGAAGACATGGAGGCACTGGTATAAGGACAGACATACAGATTAATAGAACTCAGAGACCAGAAATATTCCCTCACATTTACAGTCAAATGATTTTTATTTATTTTTGAGAGAGAGAAAAAAAGCATGAGCTGGGAGGGGCTGAGAGAGAGGGAGAGTCCCAAGCAGGCTCTGCACTGTCAGGGCAAACAAAGCCCCAAGCAGGGTTGGAGCCTATCAACTGTGAGATCATAACCTGAGCCAAAGCTAGACATTTAACCAACTGAGCCACCCAGGCACCCCAACAGTCAAATTTTCAACAAGTTGATGGAGAAGAAATAGTCTCTTCAACAAATTCTCTTGGAACAAATGAACATCCAGTATGCAGAAGAATGAAGTTGAACTCCTACCCATCTACCTCTCAGCATATACAAAAATTAATTCAAAATGGATCATAGATATGCATTTAAGAGCTAAGATTTAAAACTCTTACAATAAAACAAAGGCATAAATCTTCATGACCTTGGATTAGGCGATGGTTTGTTAAAATAAGAGACCCAAAGTACAAGAAACCAAAGAAAAAAAATTAAAAATTGAATTTCACCAAAATTAAGAACTTTTGTGCTCAGAGTACATCATCAAGAGAATGAAGAGCACTACAGACTTGGGGTAATGATGATATGTCAAGGAAGGCTTATCAACTTTAACAAATGCACAATTGGGGTGGAATGTGGTAACAGGGGAAGTTATATGTTTGTAAGGACATGGGCTATATGGAAATTCTGTACTTTCTGCTGAATTTTGCTGAGTATTGAAAACTGCCCTAAAACAATAAAGATTATTAATTTAAAAAAGAAGTATCTGTATAGCATATGGCATGTGAGGAGGATTAAATGTTGAGATGCCATATGGAAAGTGCTTAGATCATCGCCTGACATATACTAATACATATACTAATTATTCAGTATTAGTATTTTACTAATTATTACTAATTAGTAAAAAAAAGGCAATCCACAGAATAGAAGAAAATATTTGTAAATCATATATCTTATAAGGGATTTGTATCTGGAATATATAAATAGCTCCACAACTCCTACAATAATAAAAAGACAATTAACTCGATTAAAACCTGAGTAAAGTATCTGAATAGACATTCCTCCAAAGATATATACAAATGGCCAATAAGCACATACAGACACTCAACACCATTAGCCAACAAGGTCCTATAAATCAAAATCACAAAGAGATACCATTTACCTCCCTTGGATGAACATAAGAAAAAATAGACAATAACAGGTATTCATAAGGATACAGAGAAAATGGATCTCTTATAGAATGCTGGTAGCAATATAAAATGGTACAGCTTCTTTAAAAATTTGGCAACTCTTCTAAAAGTTAAACACATAATTAACATATGACTGAGCAATTCCACTCCCAGGTTTATATCCAAAATAATTTTAAACATATGTGTTCACACAAAAACATGCACACAAATAATCATAGCAGCATTACTGACAATAGTTCAAAAGGGTCAACAGCTAAAGTGTCCATCAACTGACGTGCGAATAAATGATAAGTGATACATCCAAATGGCAGAGGAGTAGTCAGCAATAAAAGGGAATGTATTGGTATGAAGTACAACAAAGATAAACCTTAAAAATATTATATGTGTGTTACACACACACACACAAAGAAAAAGAAACTTCTGAAATTTAAAAAAAAATTTAGTTTTATTTATTTATTTTGAGAAAGACAATGAGAGAAAGAGCATGAGCAGGAGAAGGGCAGAGAGAGAAGGACAACGAGAATCCCAAGCAGGCTCCGTGCTGTCATCATGGAGCAAGACACGGGGCTCCATATGACCATGGAGATCATGACCTGAGCCGAAATCAAGAGTTGGATGTTTAACTGACTGAGCCACCCACATGCCCCAAAACTACTGTAATTTTATTACAACAGTTTATTACACAGATGAACATACTGTGGCTTAAAGTTTAACCTCCCAAACATCCAGGAAGTACAAAAATAAGATTTATGCAATTAGTGTGCACTACAGACATTAACACTGTTTATAAATATCAATTTTAGAAAAGAAATTTAAATAAAGATTATTAGATAAATAAAACACTTGTTGTTACCAGTTTCATCTGAAACTAAGGTTTGCCAAGAGTTATAGTGACTTTGTTTATTTATCAACTCAGCACTTTGCCAATTCAAATTATGTGTGTCTCTTTTCCACATTTAGTTTAAATTCCATCACCTTTATTAGCATTGTAGTAATTACAACAATCATTTTCCTCAAAAGAAAAATATTTATTTTGAAAAACTCCCCTGACCATAGTTATGCAGTCATTTAAAAAATGCAGTTCTAGGTTTGGCAGGTGTTAACTGGAGACTTATTAAATAACTTTTATGTAAAGACCACAGAGAGTAACATTTACAATTAGCTTTGTTATTCAATTCCCATAGTTCTTCCTAAAGAAATAAAGGGAAATGATTCCAACAGAAAATTTCTATTTTCATCAGTTATTTTTACACTATTAACTTTGAAGAGATTGATTGGCTTCCATGCCCTCTTTCCACCAAAACAAACATCCATTTTGCATCTATTACACAGGGAAAATGAAAAAGGCAGAAACTACAAGTGCCCTTTAATTGTATCAAATTTTACAGGTAACATAAACACTTTAATGAAGAGGTATATTAATTTCTTTAGCAAACAAAATTCTAATAAAATAAAAATCAAGTCATATTTTGTATCAGTAAGTTTCTCAGTAGTTCTTAAAATCCTGTAACACCCCCTCTTTTTAAAACAGTTTAACAATGTAAAATACAAAATTGTATTAAAGAAGAAATAATATTCCATATGATACAATGAAAAATATCTCAGGATGATTAGGGTAGTGAGATATTCTGGTTAAGTAAATCTTCTAACTTAATGACAAGTATTATATATATATATATAAACATAAGAAAAAATAAAATAATATATCCAATTATATAATATGCATGCTAAAAATTAAATGAAATCTAGTCTTCAAGAGAAGGCTAAACACTTTCCAACAGTGATATCATTGTTCAAACAATTCTAAAGCCTAAAATAGTGTTTCTCCAACTCCCACACACTTTTTTTGGGGGGTGGGGTGGGACTCAGAGCATCTGAAGGACTTTCTCTTCAGCAACAGTGGTTGTCTAGCCTAGGGCTGAAAAGAACACATCTAGGGCAGAAGTTCTTAATACTGGATGTACTTGAAACACTTGGGTGCTTTAAAATTTTTTTTAATGTTTATGTATTTTTTGAGAGAGAGCACAAGCAGGGAATGGGCAGAGAGAGGGAGACACAGAATTCAAAGCAGGCTTCAGGCTCTAACTGACTAAGCCATTGGGTTCTTTTACAAACTACTGGGGGCCTGGCCTGGTTTCCTCCTCAGAAATTTGTATTTAATTGTTCTTAGGTAAGAAAGTTCTTTGACTTTCTTCCTTTTCTTTCTTTCCTTCCTTCTTTTCTTCTTTCCTTCCTTCCTTCTCTCTCTCACAAAGAGATATATGAGAGGTATAGTTTACACATATTTATATACATATCAGAGTATAAATGGGATTAACTTAAGAATTATACAATTATGCATCCATCACTCGAATCCAGTTTTGGAAAACCTCCATTATCGCTCGGCAGTCAATCTCCCTTCCTATTCCTGGCCTCAGGCAACCACTGATCTGCTTTCTGGTCCTTTAGCTTTTTATAGAAATTCCATATAAATGAAATAATGTACTGAATAGTCTTAAATCTAGCTTTATAAACATACCATATTTAGGTACACCCAGAACTTCTTATGCTTCAATACGTTGAGCAGTATTCCACTGTATGGACAAAACAAACTGTGTTTATCCATTCGCTGGCTGATAGATATTTGCATAGTTTCCAATTCTGAGCTGCTATAAATATGGCTTTTATTAACAGTTCCTTGCAAGTGTTTGTGTGAACATATGTTCTCATTTCTCCTGGATAAATACCTAGGACTGGAAATACTGGGTTGCACAGTTAAGTTTAACTGCCAAACTGTTTTCCAGAGCCTCTATGCCATTTTATACCAACACCACCGGTGTGTGAGACTTAGTTTCTTCATATTCTCATCAACATTTGATAGTCACTGCTTTTTTTTTTTCAAGTTTTTATTTATGTGGACATAGAGAGAGTGGAGGAGAGTGGCTCACAAACTGAGCCATGAGATCGTGACCTGAGCTGAAGTCAGACGCTCAACTGACTGAGCCACCCAGTCACCCCTGACAGTCACTGTTTTAAATAACAGCCATTCTATTAAGTATATTAAAACACTGTGGTTTTAATTTG
This sequence comes from Hyaena hyaena, assembly GCF_003009895.1. Classification (NCBI taxonomy): domain Eukaryota; kingdom Metazoa; phylum Chordata; class Mammalia; order Carnivora; family Hyaenidae; genus Hyaena; species Hyaena hyaena. The sequence goes on from NW_024080658.1 coordinate 1,285,706, forward strand.
CATTTCCCAAAAGACTAATGATGTTGAGCATCTTTCATGTGCTTTATTAGCTATTCATGTATCTTTAATGAAATGTCTATTGAAGACTCTTATCCACTTATTAATTGGGTTGTCTCCTTACTATTGAGTTGTAAGAATTTTTTTTATATATATTTGTCCAATGTTGAACATGATTGGAAATGTTTTTTCTTAGTAGCCTTAAAATTTTTTTCTAGTGTTCTCAAAAAGTGGCCATTTTTAAATTTGGTGAATTTACATTTGTTTTCCTTTTACAGATCATCTTTTTGGTAGATATATTTTCTTACAGAGGTGTTATAGTTTTAGTGCTTACACTTAGGTATACAATTAAGTATATAATCTATTTTGAATTAATTTTTATATAAATTTTATAATTTTTTATATAAATCTGTATTTCACACATGGATACCCAGCTCTTCCAGCACTGTGGCAAAAAGACTATCTTTTATTGGCATCTTGTCTCTATTTCATTCCACTGATGCATGTATAATCTTAATCCAATACCACACTGTCAGGTAGTGTAAGTTCTCAAAAGTTGTTCTGTCTTTTCAAAATTGTTTTGACCATTCTAGGCACTTTGTAATTCCATATAAATTTAGTATCAGTTTTGTCAATTTCTATGAAAAGTCTTGTTAGAGACTGAATCAAATCTATGGGTCAATTTGGAGCAAGTGCCATCTTAATCCTGAGTGTTCCAATCTACAAACATGGTGTATCTCTCCATTTACTTATATCTTCTTTAAATACTCTCAGTAATTTTTATAGTTCTCACTGTATAGGTTTTGTACTTCTTTTGTTAGATGGGAGTCCTCAGTATTTTATTCATTGGCTTCTGGCCTAATTCCAAATTCTTTCCTTCTACTTAACTTGGCTTTAGTCTTCTAGCTTCTTGAGGTTGTAATTTGATTACTGGTTTTAGATATTTCTTCCATGATAAGATAAGCATTTATGATCTTCTTAGTACTGCCTTAACTGCTTTCCATAAATTTGATGTGTTTTGGTTTTACTTTCAGTTAAAACCATTTTCTAATTTCCTCTTTGATTTCTTCTTTGACCTGTGGGTTAATTAGGAAGTGTCTTATTTAAAGTATTCCAAATATTTAAAGTATTCCTCACATTTGTGTTGTTGACTTCTAATTTAATTTTGCCGTAAATGAAGAACATACTGTTATTTCTACCCTTTCAAATTTATTAGGTTCATTTAATGGCTTAACATAAATATGGTCTATCCTGCAGAATGTTCCATATGTGCTTGAAGAAACAAGTATGCTAGTGAATGGTGTATTCAATATAAGTTAGTAAAGGTGGTTGATAGTGTTCACCACTGAATTCCTACCGCCAAGAATAATGCCCTGAATCCAATAGGCACACAATAAATTATTTGCTGATTGAAAGATTACTTTGTCTTTACCACTGAAGTCTCTTTCAAAATCTTTACCTGCTCCTTTTACCTTTTCTCAAGATACTAATTAGTTGTATCAGTTACATACTGTCACTTTAACCTTGTTAGTCTCAGCTCACTATTTTGAAACATTTTTATCACATGGATTTGAGAGTGAAGAAGGTACATGTTTCATCAATTCAAAACATTTCATTAGTCCTTATTAATCTAGCCCCTCTAAAAATACTTTTATTAGAGGGACACCTGGGTGGCTCAGTTATTAAGCATCTGACTTTGGCTCAGGTCATTATCTTGTGGTTTGTGAGTTCGAGCCCCATGTCAGGCTCTATACTGACAGCTGGACTCTGCTTCAGATTCTGTGTCTCCCTCTCTTTCTCTCTGTCCCTCCCCTGCTCACGCTGTTTCTCTCAAAAATAAATAAACATTTAAAAAATTACAAAAATATTTTTGTTCAAAGAATTTGTCTGTCAACAATAACTTCTTTTCAAAAGTACCTTTAAAAAAGAGTACCTTTAAAAAGAATTCCAATTAAAAACAACGAGGCAACAACAGAAATCAAGATTGTAAAGTTATGGATGGTCTGTAGATGCATTCAGAGTTTGGTGAAAGTTTTGATTTCATTCTATGATATTAGTCAAGTTTCTTGATTTTCCTACACGTTAGCTGATTCATTTGTAATGTACAGTTGGGAGATGATCAACATCCACTTTTTTGACAATTTCATAAAACTTCTCTGTGAACATATATGGTAAGCCAGGCACTTTTCATTATACAACTGGCTTTTCAATACAGGTTTTAAATAAAGAACCCTTTCTTCAGAGTAACTGGGTTCAGCTCAGTTGCATTTGTTCACATCATTCTTTTGCATTTTTCCTAGTATCATACTATTTTCTGGGTATTTCACAGAAAATCACTTTTAAAACTCATTCTTTGGCTACGCTTAATTTAAGCATAATTCAAATGGGACATTGTTTTTCTATTTTAGGTCAAACCATATGAAACTGCTGATACGTAACAATTTTTTGATATACAAATACAGCAATACCATATGGTTCAAACTAATACATATGCATGTATTTCATTTCATCAGACATGATTTGTTAAGCCTAAGGCACTGATAAAAACTGGGGCACAAATTTTGTTTCACTGAATGAATGGAATCCATTTATGGTCTTCTTTACTTTTCTAGACAACAGTTATTATACCTGGAAATATATTATATATTTTATGTGTTATTTAACAAATACTTTTGAGTACCTAATAAGTATCAGGCACAGTTCCAGGCACTGAAATAAAGCAATGGATAAAAATAAAAAATTCCATCTTGTCTCTTCTCATTTTGAGTGAGAAAAAAACACACAGTATATGAGATAGTGCTAAGAACTAAGGAGAAAATATAAAGCTGGAGAAATGGATATAATCTAGATGAAGAGTGTATCTGCAATTTTAGATGGGATGGCAAATTAGATCCTGAATGAGAAAATGACTGGACTAAAGGACCCTCAAAACTGAGAGACCTCGCCATATGGGTGTCTGAAGTAAAATCTAAACTTATTACCTCCACTGTCATAAGCTCCCTGAGGACAAGGACTTTGTTCTAAATGATTTACATCCGGTCCAGCATGTATAATGGTGTATATTATATTGTGGATACTCAGTAAAATAACTGCTGAAAAACTGAGTATTTAATGCAAAACTTATATTTATATAAACAAATACATACAAGTGCTTACACACACACACTCCAAATTGTTTTTTTATCACAAATGGTAACATAATAGCTTTTCTACATCTAACTTTTTTTATGTACTATCTCTTGTGGATTATTTATAGTTGGCTGCTACTGAATGCAATGTTATAATTAAGTAAGACTTATAACGACCTCTCAATACCTATTTTCTGTTACAGTTTAAATTCCAGGAGCGTATAAGCCAAGTCTGCCTTGCTCATCACCAAACTCCAAGTAACATAATGCCTGATACATTATAGCTATCAATCTTCAAGAAAGGAATAAATGAATGAATGAATAACAAGGTCATAAAGAACTAAAATCAGAGACTCGTTTAAGGAAACAGTATAAAGTTTAGCTTGGAGGACAGGGGACATGTCTGGCAACAGCAGAGAACAGCTGGGCATAATGCAGTTAAGTTATGGTGAAACAGAAAGCTGACTTAAGAGGCTGATCTGTTAGTTGATCTCTTATTTGGAATAGTGAGACAGGCCACTGGGATATGAATGGGATATGATGTTTTCCTAAGTAAGAGCTATTAAAACTTTACACTAGCCAAAATTTGGCTCCTCTTGTTTTACAAAAGGAGTTCTGTCAATGAGATAATTTCTTCTATTGAAAGAGTTATGGGTAGAATAGAACTTAATAATCAACTCTTCAATTTGACTGTTTCTACTTCTAAGATTAAAAAAATATATAGAGTATCAGCTTAATCAGCACTTAATGACACAGCTTAACCAGGAATCAACAATCTGGCCTTGTAGATTGCCATGTGATATATGTCTTATTATTCTGAAGTTGTCAATACTGATCTCTAAATTTCAAAAGATGATTAACTTTAAAGAAATCAAATCAGGTCACATGATAAGGTATTTTCTTAAGTTTGCAACAAAAATCATGAAAAAAACAAAAAAAAATTTTAAGAAAAAAGGCGAGGTGTGCCTGGGTGGCTCAGTCAGTCAGACTTCAGCTCAGGTCATGATCTCACGGTCTGTGAGTTTGAGCCCCGCATCAGGGTCTATGCTGACAGCTCAGAGCCTGAAGCCTGTTTCAGATTCTGTGCCTCCCTCTCTCGCTGCCCCTCCCCCGCTCATATTCTGTCTCTCTCCTTCCAAAATAAACATTATTTTTTTTTAAAAAAATCATGAAAAAACCCAGTTAAGAATAAATTCTAAATCAATAAATAACCTTAGAAAAAGTAACAAAGGAAAAGTAAAAAATGGGCTGCCCCGAACATACTCAAGTTTACTTAGGTGATATTAATATTCAATTCCTATTAATAAGCCTTAAACATATGTAATGTTGAGAAATGGGTAAATATCATCCTATGATTTCATGAATAAGTGAAATTGATTCTACTGCCATCTGGCAAATCTATTTCTGCGTTTCTTTAAGCATCTGGCAAAATCACCACGTATCCGTATCTATTCTCTCTGAGGAGTTGAGCAGGGTCAAAGCTACACTTCTTTATGTGCTGGTACAGTGCAACAAACTATATTAGCAATGTCTCTTCCTCCAGGAAGCTCTTCTGATTTCTTACAACTATGGTGCCATACACTCTGGATGTATCCTCCACTTCAACTTCACACTGTCGACTAAACAGATTTATAATGATTTTTCAAAGTTCATTCATCACTTGACTATATTTCATAAAGAAAAGGACAATGCAACTACTTCCTCAAGTGTTAAGGACCCAGTTTGACTCTTTATTTCCCATGCTGGTATCATGCAATAAATGGCATTCTGATGCTGACGTTAATGTTACAGCTCTCTAAGGTCTTCCAACTACTATTTACTAAATCATTTCCCAACTTTTCCTCTACTTTTACCTCATATTCAGGTATTTCTGAAGATCCTAGCCCAGGCTCCCCTCTCTAGTGACGCTACCTACATGGTTTTGTCTAACCACTCCTAAGGCTTCAACTGTTACCTGTACACCACCACCAGAGGCTTTGACACTGGAGGCTTTTCAGTATTCACACCCTTGTCTCGTCACCTCCCTTTTGAGTTTATATATAATAAACTCTTTTATATAATAAAAGAATACAGCAGAAGTGACACCGAGCCAGTTCTGGGACGAAACCTTAAACATCCTGGCAAGCTTTGACTTTTGTTAAGTTTTGCTGGAGTCTTGGGCCACCATGTAAAAATTCTAGCAAACATGCTACAGAGACCACGTGATGAAACCATGGGGCAAGGAAAAGGCTCTGAGACTACATGGAGAACGAAAGATCATTGTCCCTGCATCCCAAGCTGAGCCAAACTTCTGAACAATCCACAAGCTCAGTGCAGACACATCAATGACCACCGGTAAGACTGGTAGAAGAACCACGCGAATGAACCTGGTTCAAATTGCAGAAATGTGAGAAATAAAGCATTTGCTCTTTGAAGCCACTTAGTTTTAGGTTGGTATGTTATAAAATAGACAAAACAGCTGGTAAACTCAAAATCTCAATCTCTTGCCCTGATCACTCTCTAGAGATAAGAGACCTAACTTCAAACTCTAAATTTAAATTTCCATATAGATATCAACTGCATTTCAAATTCAACATTTGCTAAAATGGATTTCAGTATCTCACCTATTTCCTATATAATACTGTGTAAGCTGCTGATTTTTAGTTTGTGTTCCTCAGGACTGTTTGGCTCTGGAGTATTTCTAGAGATTTCTTCTAGAACAACACAGGTGGATATGTTTCAATTGCATTGCTTAGTCCCATCATATCATGGGTCACAAAAACTGACTATAAACTCAAAAATACTTAACCAAATTATTACCCAATAAAAAAATAACAGATATAAGCAAAGCATGAACAAACACTCTTTATCTATATGACTTTGGACAAGTAACTAACATTTTGAGCTATAATTATCTCATGAAGTACTAGAGTATTTATGGATATAAATGATCGGATTTTACAACAGAAATTAAGATTTCATTTTTTTTAATGACATTTTGAATGTAATAAATTTCTGGAAGCAACACAGTGCAGTGGTTAAGAGCACAGAGCCTGGGCTCAAATCCTTGGAGAAGTTACAGAGCTCTTAACTGTCAGAACCAGGATTTGAACCAAGATCCTGCCAATTAATAGCTCTGTAACTTTTCCAAGCCCCAATTTCCTAATCTGTTAAATGAATATAAAAATACATTTATAGGGCTATTATAGGAATTAAATGAGCCAATATTTCTAAAGTACGTAGAATACTGCATAGCATATAATTTTTAAATACTGGTTTCTTTAGAAAACTGTAATCACAAATTTGTATTTTTAATGTACCATGTAATAAATTAATCACTTTATTTTCATAAATGTCATTCCTGAAATGCCTCTAAGAAACCAATGTTCAATATATTTGGCTATTTAACCAAAATTTCTGTCTTTAGATCACTGATATTTTTTGAATAAATAAGGTAGAATATACTTTGTGATACAGTAGGTTATTAGATATAATAAAAAAAACTTAAATGATGTGGGTTTGTCTTAATCAAGAGTAATAAATATTATTTTCTCATAAAGAATGTTATATCCTTGGGGCGCCTGTGTGGCTCAGTCGGTTAAGTGTCTGTCTTGGGTTCAGGTCATGATCTCACAATTGATGGGTTCCAGCCCTGTGTTCGACCTGGGCCAAAGGGACTGACTTTGGCCCAGATCATGATCTCACAGTCATGAGTTCGAGTCCTGTGTCGGACTCTGTGCTGACGGCTCAGGGCCTGGAGTCCATTTCAGATTCTGTTTCTCTCTCTCACTATCTAACCCTCCCCCGCTCACACCCTCTTTCCTTCAAAAATAAACATTTAAAAAATTTTTTAAAAAAGAATGTTATCTCTATTTCATAAAACAACTTAAAAGATTTACTACTTACCACTGATTGTCTTAGGCTTTTTAGCTATATATTCTCTCCATTTTCTTGAACTGAGTTGGCTGGGAGGTGGAACTAGTATGTTACTAACAGTACATGGCAATACAAAAAGAGCACCAACCTGGATAAAACAGAACACATTTTTAGTGCATGCTGACATTAATTCTTAAATAGTGTCATATGATAAATTTCCACTCTAATTTCCCGATATAACATGTACTTTGTAATGCTCTCTCACAACTACTCCACTAAAAAAAATAGAAAAACAAAAACAATGCCCAAACCAAACTATTTCAAAAAAGAAGTAAAAAAGCAGACAAAGGTATTCACACGGAGGCTTATATATCTCTGAAACCTTGTTATTCCCAATATTTGCTTCAAGTTCAGGTTGTGGTGTTATTTCTTTGTGTATTTGCAAACCCATGAGAAGCTGGGAATTCAATTCTTTCATCAAAAGATTCTGTCATACTTAGCCAGTTTTATAAGCTTTTGACTGGGTAGATTATTGTTCTGGTTGCAAAATTACAATATATCTGTAGATAATTTCAAAACTTTTGTTCCTAGAAATCAGAAATCTAATGCTAATAAGGTATTCAATGCCAAGAAACTATGAATCATATGCCAGAAAACGTACAGCAACTCCAACTGATTTATGAGAAAACTCAGCTTATTCATCTTTGTATCCCAGGGCTGGGCATACAGATGTTCATTAAATATTTGTTTCCCCCAAACCAGCATGTTATATTTAGGTAAATTCTCAATTTGATTAAGTACTGAATAAACAAACTGCAACTCTGAAAGCTACATTTTACCAGTTATTTTAGAAACGTACGCTACAATAATCAGCAAATCCCAATAAATATGTTTTCTTTTCTTTTCTTTTCTTTTCTTTTAACTCTGGGGAAATCTAAGCAAGACATTTGCCAAAGATCTCAAATCTAATGAAAAGTCACTTTTATTTTTTTTTATTTTTTTTTTTTAAATGTTTTATTTATTTCTAGGAGAGAGAGAGAGAGACAGCGCGAGCAGGGGAGGGCCAGAGAGAGAGGGAGTCACAGACTGAAACAGGCTCCAGGCTCTGAGCTGGCAGTCAGCACAGAGCCCGACGCGGGGCTCGAACCCACGAACCGCGAGATCATGACCCAAGCGAAAGTCGGACGCTTAACCGACTAAGCCACCCAGGCGCCCCTGAAAAGTCACTTTTAACTGTCCTTTGTAGATGAATGAGTCAGATGACATGTGATACTAAGTCAACACTTTTATGTATTAGGCTTTTTTTACTATTTATTATCTTTAGTCATGTACTCTTAGTTATACAAATAAGTATATAAGGAATAAAATAAGAAGGGAAAAATTGTTTATTTTTCTTTGCTATTACAGCCAAATCTTTTTTTATTCTACGTCAAATGTATTTCACATAATTATTAGACACTAAAAATGAAAATATAAGCAATAGAAACTAATCATTAAGTACAAAAGATGTATAGTTAACATTTGAAATACTAAGTCCTACTTCTTCATACTTACATAAATATATAAGACTACATAGCCCAAAACTGGCCCAAGAGATAGACAAAGCTGTCACATGAGTATGCTAGAGCAGGGCCCAGTTAACAACTTAGCTATATAATATTATAATTAACTTAACAAATTAGAGATGTTAAACGCATTTCGATGCACAACTTAAATATTATATTATTTACCTTATATTTTTATATGTCCCACCCAGCCAAAGAAATAGCCATATGTTTGAAACAGCTTTTTCTTGAATACACATTTGCTATAAATATGAAAAGAAAATTATTTCTAAATCCCATAAACTATAATCTGCTATAAAAATATGCATGTCAATTGTTTATAGTGTACCCATTAAACCTGAATTCTGGTAACACACTCTCACCCATGCACTGATCATTAGATACGCTCTGAGACCTGAGGACGCTACTTCTGGGTGAACATTCTATCTCCAGAATTTAAAAACCAAGTAAGATTTCAAATCTGAATTTCAAAACCTTGATTCAATCTTTTCAGCAGGCATCCCCTGAACAAACAGGCACCATGGCAATCTGGTTTCTAACCTTGCAATTCTCCTCCTAAAAAATATTTCCTGGCTCTGTGATTAGGAGACATCGTGGCTCCCTAAAAATCTTCTTATCTTTTACTAATCTAATAACATAAGCTTTACTCTAGAAGGTCTTTATTTTTATTCTGGGGTTAATCAAACTTTGCTTTTTTAAGTCAAAAGTTGACTTAAGATCATACAAATCACTATGCCTGGGTGGCTCAGATGGTTAAGCATCTGACTCTTGGTTTCAGTTCAGGTCATCATCTCAAGGCTTCACAGGTTTGAGTCTCACATCAGGCTCTGAGCTGGCAGTACAGAACCTGCTTGGGATTCTCTCTCTCTCTCTCTCTCTGCTCTTCCCACCTTAGGCTGCCTCAGTCTCTCTCAAAATAAAGAAATAAACTTTAAAAAATTTTAAAGACCATATAAACCACTAGAATTTAAGTACTATGAATGCTTCCGAAGAAGGAGAAGCATTTTATTCTCTCCAGTACTGAAACAAGCAGCTGGCACATAATAGGCAGTCTCTCCCCCAACCCCACATACAAATTGTTGAATAAATAAATGAAAACCAAGTTATAAAGCATAAGAATTATTTCAAAGAATGAGCATGCAAATGAAAACTAATTTTTCCAAAAATGTAAAAGACTAATTCTGACCCAATATAAAAGGAAAATACAGTGCTTCACATTTGGAGATATGTTACCTAAATTATGTTTCCAAAAAATATCCCTTTTGCTATATTAAAGTAGGAACATATATACAAAATTCCATCATTTATTTGCCCCTTACTGATAAATAATAATATTTTATAGTCATTGTCCACAAAGCAATAAAAATGAAAATCTAATATACCAAATTTAGAACAAAACTGAAAACATGATATAAATATCAATAGTTTCATTTGCTTTTAGTATTTGTATTGCCTATCTTCCATAACTTGATGGATTAAGGATTATTTTATACCTGTGTTAAATTACAGGTCTGTGTCTGATCTTGACTTGGAAAATTATCTAGAAAACTAATTCCTAAAAATTTCATCTTATCTTCAAAACATCTAGAGGTTATTTGGTGCCTATATGCTTTTCAGGAAAATATTTCACATATGCATGTCTATCATTTGGGCCAGATACACTTCAAAGGCCATAAAAATTAGAGCGCCTAGGTGGCTCAGTTGGTTAAGTATTTGACTTCAGCTCAGGTCATGATCTCACAGTCTGTGGGTTCGAGCTCTGCGTCAGGCTCTGTGCTGACAGCTCAGACCTGGAGCTGCTTTGGATTCTGTCTCTCTCCCTCTCTCTGCCCCTCCCCCACTCACATCTCTGTCTCTCCCTCTCAAAAAGCAAATAAACATTAAAAATTTTTTAAAAACCATAAAAGTTAGCAATCATCATTTATGTCATACTTCACAGCTTATAAAATATATTCCAATTTGGTTTTCATTACAAGTTTTGAAATAGGTAAAACGGGAATTATTTACAGTTTACAATTTAAAAAGCTATAAGCCAGTGGTGGCAGAGCTAGGACTTAAACCCAAGTTTTCTGAAGTCCATACTCTTTCAGAAAGTGGAAACTTTCTACTCTATGATAGTCCTTCCTTCCCTTATTCGATAACATATGTAAGATTATTAATGATAGGTGATAATCTTGTTTCCTAGAATGAAGAGGCCGCAAAAGATTAGGTGAACTAGATAAGGTTACAAAGAGAACTATTTAGTTACTTGGGCTAAAATAAAAACAAAATTGGGTGCTTGGGTGGCTCAGCTGGTTGAGCATCTGACTCTCACTTTTGGCTCACATCATGATCCCAGGGCTGTGGGATGGAGTCCTGCATTGGGCTCCACAATGAACAGAGTCTGCTTAAGGTTCTCTCTCTTTCCCTCTGCCCCTCCCTCACACCACCCCACCCCACCCCTGCTCATGCTCTCTCCATTAAAAAAAAGAAGAAATAGGAAAATATTCTTTTATTCTTCTTGCTTTTTGCTTTTTTTAACTATGTCACTTCACAAGACTTCTCTGTGCATATTTTTGTAGATAAGTTTAAAGTAGGTCCTCCACAACTTGACGGAGGAACAAGGGGGAGAAGAAGGGGGGAAAAGGTGGGGGAAAGGGAGAGAGGCAAACCATGAGAGACTCTTGAATGCTGACAAAAACTGAGGACTGATGGATTGGGGGGGAGGGGGTGATGCGCCTGGAGGAGGACACTTGTGGGGATGAGCACTGAGTGTTATGTGGAAACTAATTTGGCAATAAACTATTTGTAAAAAAAAAAAAAAAAAAAAAGTAGGTCCTCCACCCAATTACTCTATTGCAGTCAGCTTATTTTCTTCACAGTTCTCATGATTTACTTTCTATTTTTCCTACCAAAATGTAAGTTCCATGAGGATAGTCTTCATCTGTGCAATCTATCATGAGATCCCTAATATCTACAAACAGTGTCTGGCCCATAATAGGATAAATAAGCAAAGATAAGTTTTAAAATTTCAAAATATAGCACATTAGGCATTCTTTAGAGGATGAAAACACAGGCTAATATTATACTTCAGGCTGTTCCTTTAAAGGCTACTTCATCTAATTAATACTTGGGGGCACTACTCAAAATCTTAATTTCATGGAAAAACAGGCCGCAAGTCAAAATTTGAAATTACTTGTACAGTCAAGCATCTTAAGGTCAAAATCATATTTCTGTTACCATATCAATTTTCTAAGGGAACTATAACCAATATTTGATTATAGTGCCATAGGGAAACTATGATTATAATAATCATTTTTCTCCAAGCAGAATTGTTTGATATAGTTTGTTATTAAAACAGTTAATGTTATGTAAATATTGCCAATGAATACTCTGTGCATCAAAAATTGTTTTCATAGAAACACAGTAGTTAAACAAATAACTAGAAAGAAATGCAAACTTTTAGTTTTTCCCATTAAAACCTGTAGTTGACTTAAAATTTTTTTAATGCTTACTTGTTTTTGAGAGAGAGAGACAGAATACAAGCAGGGGAGGGGAACAGAGAAAAGACATAGACTCTGAAGCAGGCTCCAGGCTCCGAGCTGTTAGCACAGAGCCTGACATGGGTCTCAAATTCGTGAACTGCGAGATCATGACCCAAGCCAAAGTGGGATGTTCAACTGACTGAGCCACCCAGATGCCCCTAAAACTGTAGTTGACTTTAAATAGATGACTTTAATATATACCTATATCTATATCTATATATAAATAACTACAAAATAGCCACAAATCTTATAAACATCACTAGAATTAAGAAAAACTGAAAATTCACAAATGATAATTCAGTGAGGCTTTAGAAATTTTCTTCACTTCCACCCCCCGAACTACCATGAAAAAGATAATGCTAGTGTACGAGGATCTTCTCACCTAACTGAAATCACATGCTGAAGGAGTAGATTAACAATAATCTAACATGTTCTCAAATTTTAAAACTAACAAAATTACCAGTCATAAAGCTTATCTTTGAAAATCTCTTCTAAAAACAAAACATCACTTCATGTCTGCAGAAGACTTTGTATTATTATGGGAATAAGTATTTTAATATATGTTAGGACCAAAATCATGTTATATTCAAGGAGTAAAATCATTATGCAAAAACAGATTAACAAACTACATTCTCTTTTATTTTTTATTTTTTCCTTTTTTTTTTAATGTATCTTAGAGAGAGAGCAAGCAGGGGAGAGGGACAGAGAGAGAGAGAGAGAGAGAGAGAGTGAGAGAGCGAGCAAGCATCCCACACAGGCTCCATGCTCAGCGCAGGCCCAACACAGGGCTCGATCCCATGACACTGGGATCATGACCCGAGCCAAAAGCAAGAGCCATACACTCAACCGACTGAGCCACTCAGGGGCCTGTATTCCCTTTACTGGCACATCCTTAAACTTTAAATTAAAACAAAACAAAACACCATACCTTGCCACACAGAGAAGAAATCTGCTCCAACAGCAACATGGAATTCTGTTTGGTATTGTTTTTTGTCAACCCTCTGCATTAAAGTTAAAGAAATGATATAGAATGGCAACTGAGAAACTATTCAACTCCCTGAAACAAGTTTGATTTTCTAATTCACTAGGTGCTTACATTAATTAAAAATTTACCTGTGAGAATTCACAATTAGTCCTTTCCTTAAGGAAAAATATTTTTCTAATTCTGAAAATATACCAAGAAATAATGTTTCTATGAAGAGCATTCCTACCCACTATCAGAAAAACAGATGTGTAAAAACTGTAGTTTCTGCACAAAAATTTAAGAACACCATGCTAGTGTTCCATTTCCAGGCAACAATTTCCTGTTATTTTTGTTTTTTCAAAGTTGTAGACTCTCTCTTAAAACAATGACAATGAAAAATGTACTGAATATTATTAAAGAAAAAAACCCAGCATGGTCCAATATCTAAAAGCAAAGAAAACATTCTATGTGACACAGCAAATATAATCTAAAATGAATACATAAATAAAAGGATACAACTCAAATTCAATGTCTGACATATAGCAGGAGGGCAGATCTGATAATTTTATTATCTGCACAAATTCTAAAGCAGGGCCATAATAATGGAAAACCTAGGAAAGAAATAAGATTATATAATACTTTAAATTCCATAAATAAAATAAAAGTGAACCAATTAACAATTAGGGCTTAACACTTCAAAATAGATGCTTAAAAGCAAGTATTTGGACATCACGCAAGCCACACATCATATCTTCTATAGCAGATAAGAGTTTCTTGCATTTTAATTCTACCTTTCAGAGTCGAGACAGACATAGAGATTTCTTAGCAACTAAAGAGTTTTAACACAGGGAAAATGAGCCTAGAAAGAGGCAAGCAACAAAACACAGAAGTACTCAACTTTTTGTGTTTATTTTCAGCAAGACAGACAGATGACCCAAAAGGTTGGGATGTTGAAGAAACAAATTTAGAGGGTTTGCAAGAGAAAAGGAGAAGATTCTCTGGGATGAATTTAGATTGAGTGGTATGCTGAGATAAAACTTAAATAAAAATAACAATAAAAGTAAAAATAAAAATAAAAAATTTTTTTAAAATAAGAAAAGATAAAATAAAATAAGATCCTTGAAAGAAATGCTAAAGAAATTAAGAGAACTAGTGAAGCCAGGAGTCCTAATTAACAAAGATAGCTCCACTTGGAGAAATAAAATTGCAGTATTTCTTTGGGCAGAGCCTAACAGTGAAGGAGGACAGGTATTTTAAGAGTTGAGGCTAGAGTATGTCACAAGAAGGGCAAAGAAAAGCAATCATATCTTGAGGAGATGATGCAAAGTTTCAAACTTGCAGAAAGCTGAGTACTCTCACCATATACAATTATGCATATATATACACACATAAAAACATACACATACACTTACAGCGTGTATGTGCATGTGGAGAGAGACAGACAGACAGACATTTACTGAAAAGGTTTTACACTAAGATTTCCGTCAATAGCAGCAAAATTTAAATATATAATTCATATTTGAATGATGTACTACAAATAAGAAACACTGAGGTAATCAATCTTAGAATATTTAAAAAAGACTATTAATATTCCTGTGAAAGATGGCCATGGTAGGTTACTTAAAGTAAGCAATTATGAACAAATAGTGGTGAACGTGTTCACATCAGAAATATGCCCCTTTTATGCTACCCTTTGATCAGAAATTATTACCCATCAATCTGACATCATTGTAATTTCATGACTGTTGTTTTCACATTCTTGAATTGGGTCTTTCGAAGTGAATTTCTACATAAACACATCTTCTTATGTTATTTTTCTAATATTAAAAAAAGATCAACTAAACTCTTAAAATTATTATATTTTATAATTACCTGCATTTTAAGAATAAACCTATGGAGATATGGGACACAAACCAACGTTTCTTAAACTGTGAAAGAAGCAAATGTGAGGTACTGTAATCCCTTACCTCACTTAACCTTTATAACTTTGTAAGGTAAGTGTGTTATTGTCGCCCTTTCACAACTGATTTAATCAATCTACCCAGGTTACAACACCTTATAGGTAACAGAGGCAGGTTTCAAACCCAGGTCTACCCAACGTCAAGGTCTGTTCTTTTTCCAGTGTATCATATTCCCTCCGAACTGAGACTTAAAGATCTCACAGCAAAGTCCTAACCAAAGGAAGTTTCAGGCCTTGATTGATCTACAGTTGATCCATTTTAAAAATAAAGTAATGACAGTTTTGCCAACATTCAGTGCTAATAGCAAAGTGTGATTTAAGCACTTAATTATAGTTATAATAAAAATTATGCAAGTGAGCACATTTAAGCACATATACTAGGAATGTTAATTTCAAGATTCAAAGATATCTTTATAAGAACAAAAATATGCATGAATGGATGACTGCAAAATTAATTAAACATAGATTACCTTTGGTAAAATATTCTTATCCTTTGATGGTACTGTCTTTTTGGCAAGATTACAAGGATTTAAAGTAAATGCACTAAAATTCTTAGGTGTGACTCCCTTTAAACAAAATCCAGGAAAACTAATTTCAGATCCAAACTGAAAAGAAACCAAGAGAACATAGTTACAAACATCATGAATAAAGTTACAAAGAACAATACATCTTAATGCAGTGTAAAAGTTGAGAAGAAAACCACATGTAAATATATTTGATTCTTCAGTTCAAAATGTGGTCCTTCCATTTATGAACACATCCTTTCTGTTTCGACTTACACATGGATCTTTTCATGAAAAGCTCTCGTTGCCCCACACCAGCCCACAAGAGTATATTAAGGCCATTCTATGCAACCACAGAGCCAAACCTCCTTTACATATACTTGTTCAATATCTGGCTTCCTACCAGTCTGTAAGCTCTGCAAAAATCAAGCCTGTCTGTCTTATTTACCACAAACCCTTAGGACAATGCCTCACACGTAGTTTGCTATCAAAATAAGTTCATGAAAAAATCAATTCCTACAGAAGTAGTAATAGTAGAGGTGTTAATTATAATGATATCAATGATAGCTAATATTTAATGAGTGGTTACTTTGTACTTTACATAATTTAACCTTCATAATAATCTATGAGGTAGGAACTGTTATTATACTGATCTTACAGATGAAGACAACTGTGGTACCAAATGGCTAAATACTGCCCAGTAGGTCACACAAAATTAGCAGGAAATAGAATAGGGATTTGACTGCCAACAATCTAACTCTAGAATCTACATCTTTAATCACTATAATCCACCTATATTAAAAGCTATTCTCCACCAAAGCAAGTGATTTCAAGTTGTAAATGCATCCTGTGGAGTATGAACATTTAATTTCCTATTCATAAAACAATAAAAGAATCACATGAAAAGAACCCTCCAATTATTTGTCTCTATGCAAACATGCAGTTTCAAAAAATGTACACAAAAACAATTCTCATAGCTAATTGTATCTTATACTCTTCCAGTTGGCTATGTGGCTTGTTTATGTTAAAATCATTTGCAGAAGTTTACCTGTAGGTTTAACTTTCCCAAGGCAAGGATGAGGCAGCATGTAAATCAGAAAGAAGGACCCAATCACATTAATTCCTATTTTCTTACCAGAAGTTTTATTAAGCGATAATTAAGTGTAAATTGAAAAGGAAAAAAAATCTAGTAATTAGTAGAATAAACCTTTATTTCTATAAATAAAGATATGCCCATGCCACCCTGAACAAACATCAAGAAACTTTCTTGTTTTAGTTTTGCCTATATTTAAAAATATATACAATGCTAGAAATATATTTATTTTAACATGGACACAACTTATAAAAGCCACCAAACATATTCATTCATTGTAAGAGATGCCAAAAGAGAATTGGAATCTCACATAAATTTAAGATTAGAGGGGCTTGTCTAATCTAATAGTCTCATCTTGTAGTTAAGAAATCTGGGATCCTGAAAGATTACAAAAAAGTGTTCAAAATCAGAGAGCTGGTTAGTAGAGAGCAGAGATCATTTAAAGTGGTGGCCTAAGTAAGAGAATATGGTCTTATACACGCACTGATATAAAGCAGCTTGGATAAATAACATGAACTCAACTCATGTCAAATTTCTGTTTTTAAAGAAAGAGTGTTAGATTCTAGAACTGCCATGTCCAAAACATAACCTTGGTGACTATTTAACTTAATTAAAATAAAGTTAAAAATTCAATATTTTGGTTGAAGTAGTCACATATAAAGTGCTCAGTAGCAATATAAGGCCAGTGGCTACTGTATTAACACAGGAAGAATATTTCTATTATCTTCTTCTCAGATGTTGCTATTCTAGAACATCTATATTTATAAGGTACATTTTCATTCATTTAAGCTATCTGTGTTGTAAATAACGTTGAAAGCCCTGCTTTACAAGCTATGATAACTGAGAAATCCACTTACCTTTCTTTCCCATATCTGAATCTTTCCCCTCCATAATTCCTTTGAGTCAATAGCATTTTTGAGATCTTCCAAAGTTATGATATTAGCAGAAAGGTATTCTGCAATTTTCTGACAATTTCTATTAATAAAAGATGATAGTTAAATACAGGGTTTTATATCTTAGTTAGATTTAATGGTTATGGATAACTACAATCCTAATAAGCAAAAATGCAAAGCTTCTACCGCTGCGTATATGTATTAATATTATAGAACATTCCTGAAGTCAGTCTCTGAGGGAGTCTCTATCACATGTCCATTTAATATTGGCTTAAATGTGTCAGATATATACATGCATGTATATATACATACACAGATTTAATATTAGTCCTTTATGTTCAAAGGGAGAATTCCTCTCCTAATTTTTTCCCACACAGCTTGTATGGAATTCCATAATAGTACTTATCACAGACTATCATGACTATCAGCATTCCTATTTCTTCCTGTATTTCAATGAACAAGATCAAATCTCACCTTTTTAACTCAAAAGCATCTATTGCTGTGCTTGGCATAAACTTACTGCTCAAAAAACATTTGTTAAATGAAGAAAATCACAAAGTTAATAAATCCAATGGAATACTTAAGGATCAAACAGTATTACACAATTGATCCTTCCTAAAAGGATCATAATTTGCAACAGTGTATGTCTATTTCTACACTGCACATAAAACAAAGAAATAAATACGATATTTCAAATCCAGTGTATCCATGGTATTCATCGTGGTGCTCAACGGACAATAAAACCTATGTAAAAGCACACAGTGTGTTTAGATAATCAATGCTCAATAGTGGTTATAAAATAGGGGTGCCTGGGTGGCTCAGTCGGTTAAGCGTCTGACTTCAGCTCAGGTCATGATCTCACAGTTTGTGGGTTCGAGCCCCATGTCGGGCTCTGTGCTGACAGCCAGCTCAGAGCCTGGAGCCTGTTTCAGATTCTGTATCTCCCTCTCTCTCTGACCCTCCCCTGCTCACGCTGTCTCTTTCTCAAAAAAAAAAAAAAAAAAAAAAAAAAAAAAAAAAAAAAAAAAAAATAGTGGTTATAAAACAGCATTGATGACACTTGCTAAAAACTTAAATATCTCAGAAATATTAAATACGAAATAATAAAAATCCAGATCTTCTCAATAAACTTCTAACATAAAGGTTATAAAACTATCTTATCACATCAAAAAAAATCTTCAAGTGACAAGTTATTAAAAATAGGATAGCATGTTCATTGTAAAACCATTACACAGAGAGCAACCAAATATGAACAAAGAAGCTTACATTACACAATTATTTCCTGCTATAGTAATTTTTGCTGAATACCATTCCTTCAAATGTTTTAACGCTCCTATAGTCGGTAAACAGTCTTTCAACTTGGGAGGATCTTTGTCAGAAGGCAACAGTATCACATCTATCATTGCTCTACCTAGAAAGAGAATAATTTAAATAAATGTTAGAAAACAAATGTCTCAAGATAGTGTTGTAACAACTGAATTTTATATCTATTTGGAAGATAAAAGACTTTAATTCTGAAATTCTTCAAAACAATATACATACTTAGAAGTTCAAAATTTCTAAATGTTCATCATTTGATTTAAAGCCATGTTATCTTGAAATAGCTAACATAACAGAAAACAATGAACTCTATCATAATTGCTTGCTAATTATGTACCAATGCATGCTTAATTATACACATTGCTCTTAAGATCATCAATGCTATTGTTGTATTGAACAGAGAAAAGGAGAAAAAGAATCTGTGCAATTTCAGTATATTTTTCTATACTTAATTTATACAAAAGGGAATGAATTAATATAGAATTGTAATGGTCAAATGAATTAGTTCCTTTTATATGACAATAAAACACCCAGAAAGCTCAATTATATATCAGTGGTTCCCATGAAAAAAGCATAACTTATGAAACTTCACATTTTATAAAATTATAAATTTACCAAAAACCAAACAAAATGTAAATAAAACAGAAACCAAACAGAAGTTCGATACTGAAAGCTTTCTATTTTGCCAAAACAGCAATGTATATTTCAATACATATTCTGAATATGACACATATCATTTAAAAAATTGATATATTTATTTATCTATGTATTCAGTTATTTCCCACATAGAATCCTTTGCACTAAAATAGGATCTTGAATATAAGGATCAGACTGTGAGCTATCAAGTCCTTCACAGTAATCACATTTGCTTTACTCATCATATTACATACTCAGCTCCTAGTACAGTACATGACCAATGATAGATTCAACAAATGTCCGCTTAATAAATTACTTTCAGCAATGAAAATATTTAAGGAAATCTCTTCAAAAGTATTTATAGATGCCAAATTGTACAAGGCTTTAGATAACAGCTACTTGACACAAAGAAAGATAAATTTCAGACAGGCTACAACTGTAAGAATAGCATGATACAGTATTTCATAAAATATACTTTTCATTATTGTAAGAAAAAATGCACTCTGTAAACAAATGCTGAGTGAAGGGCTTCTTTTACTGTAGACCTTTCTATGTGATAATGTATACAGTGACCCCACACTTTAAAAGATGTTACCAAAATGATCTAAATTACAGAACTTCTTTTTCCAGGAATTGTTATAGGACTCATATTCTACAAAACGTACTATGGAAAACAATGGTATATAGTGGGAAGATTCTTCAGTAATATCTGAATAAGGAAACAGAGACTGGTATTTAATTTTCTAATTTTTGTCTAACTAAATAAAAACAATTAAGAGAACTGTAGTGTCTTAGTAATATACTTTATTAAAGCAGTGAAGTATGCTTGGTATCAACTTCAATTAAAGAATTATTTTTCATTTTGAATTTCAAAACTAGAAGTGAGAACATTAGCATAAAGGTTGAATTCTTCACTCACTCATAGGAAGTATGACATAAATTACCAAAAGTAGTCATAAAATATTACCAGGAGAAGGAAGTTTGTCAGACAATTGATGCAAATTTTCTGCAGATTCTTCATATAGGCTAAAACAAAAGGGTAAGTTAGAAAACACACGCACACACATACACATTACTTATAATCATAATAGGTAATATTAATTAAATAGATCTATGTGCCAGGCACTATTAAGTATTACTATTAAGTAATAAGATACATTATCTTATTTGATCTTCATGACAATCCATGAGGCACTACTACAATATTATTATTATCTTTACTTTAAATAATTTGTCTACAGTCACATAACTAATAGGTGTAGAAGCTAGGGTTCACAGAGTCCAAGTTATTAGTCACATCCCCCAAAAAAACAACAAAAGGGGGAAAAAAAACTCCCTAAATTATATCTAGTACATTAAATATAAATCATAACTAATAGACCAACCATTTTTTCTGAACCCTAAAAGTAAGGTATTACTAAGCATTTAATAAAGAAGGATACTGCTTTTCTATGAATGGCATACAATAGCCCTGACTAGAAAATGCGATGAAGTCCTCAAGTTCTTCAAAATCTTCTCATTTTATCCAAATGATGAATTTCTTTTCTCAAAAATTTATTACATAACATAAAATTACTTAAACTCTTTATTAGAAACCTGCCTTTGTCTAGAAAACTTAAGTCATCTTATGGTAAAGCATAGTTTTCAAGCTCCCTCTTGTGGAAATAATTATTAGGTCACTTACGAGAAATAATTACTTTTACACTCCTTATCTTTTAATAATGGTGGGAAAACATGAGATGATAAGAACTCAAAGGCTAGAAAGCACCTTAGAAATCACCTGAGAGGATCTCAACACATTATAGATGAGAAAATAAAGGACCAGAGAAATGAGGTTGACTGGTCCATAATCATATAACTAGAAACTACCTCTACTGAGCCCTGGTTTGAGATCCTTTCCTTGGTTCTACAACGTCTCCTTTCATTAATCAGTACAAACAAATATAATTTTTTTTATTATTTTATTTTTTTTAATGTTTTATTTTTATTTCTAGGAGAGAGAGAGAGACAGCGTGAGCAGGGGAGAGTCAGAGAGAGAGGGAGTCACAGACTGAAACAGGCTCCAGGCTCTGAGCTGGCAGTCAGCACAGAGCCCGACGCGGGGCTCGACCCCACGAACCGCGAAATCATGATCTAAGCAAAAGTCGGATGCCTAACCGACTAAGCCACCCAGGCGCCCCCAAACAAATATAATTTAAAAACAGGAAATAGAATTTTTGAAGTCTGTAGTAATTTATAGAAGTATTATAATACATGATTACTATAGTAAATAAAAGTAGGTTTTTGTAATGAAATATTATGGAAGACTAAAATGAAAGGTATTAATGAGTCAAAGATGGGATATTTCATGAAGAGAAAAATAATCACAACTTACATCACCTGGACCAACTTATATATTATACCACAATTCAAAAAACCTAAAAGTGAACCCAATGAACTACATGATCCTCAGGAACTCTATGCATTTTCAAGGTGTCTGAAGGCTCAAGATATACATAAATTGAATAAATTATATATATCAACCTCAATTATATATATCAATCTCAAATAGCAAAGTGATAATCATAATGTGAGTTTGAATGCCAGTTATTAACCTTAAATTCAAGTTTCCTTGTTTAAAAGTTTATTTATTTTGAAAAGAGAGAACCAAGATCATGGTAGCATCTACAAACGAATTGTTTTCCCTCTCTTTTCATCTCTGAAATACTTTATCTAAAATGGATGCTATTTCTTCCTTAAATATTTAGGGGAATTATTTGGTGAAGTCATCCTGGCCTAGAGTTTGATAGTGGGAAATTTTTTTTAACAGTTCAATCACTTTATTTTTTTTTTTTAATGTTTATCATTTTATTTTGAAAAAGAGTGAGCATGAGTGGGGGAAGGGCAGAGAGAGAGGGACAGGAAGGGAGAGAAAGAATCCCAAGCAGGTTCTGTGCTATCAGGGCTCAAACTCACAAACTGTGAAATCATGACCTGAGCCAAAATCAAGAAGAGTTGGACGCTTAACCAACTGAGCCATGAGGGACTCCATTAAATTCAAGTTTCTCTTCACACTCTTACAATTCATAATCAGGCAGAATTCGTTTTCAAGAAAGTGACATATTAATTAGAATGTCACTTTTTATGATTTCTGCAATTGTATAAGCTTAAGAACCTAAGCATTTTCAAATATAATTTTTTCCATTTTAAAGTTTTATTCAAATAAAAGGCCCAGACTGCCTGTCCCCCAAAACAGAGTTGAAAATTTCAAATAACTAAAATTTCCTTCCTATGGCAGCTAAAAAAATCTTATTTTCACTCTTGTGGCTAAAACGCTGTCTAACGTGAAATATTTTAGATACTATAGAAAGCATATAAGCATACTCAGCCAAGGATACTGATTCTCTGCTGGTACTATCTTCTTCCTCAAGACACTCAGCACTCAAACAGTCTTCGATATTTGTTTGAAGAACATCTTCAATTTCATCTTTTTCCGTCCCAAAATGTATCTCTTCCCATTGAGAACTGCAAAACTAATATACCAAGAGATTGTATTAAAAAATGGGTTCCTGAAATTATTTATATTGACGAAGGCATTCGCTAACGCCAACTTTTTTCATTTCTATTACCTGATAAAATCCACATATTGCCTGCACTGCAAAGAACCACTTCCTGGAGCCAGGTATGCCGCCGACCGAACATGCTTGAAAACAAAATCATGCTTTGTTAGCAGAAAGGCATATCACAAAGAAACAGATGCCATAGTATCTACACTTGGAGAATTATATGATTCTTATTATATTATATAGTTCTTCAAGATATATGTGTGTATATTCACATATACATACATTACATGGATCCTTTTAAAATCTCTAAAAATTTAGGGGCACCTAGGTGGCTCAGTCAATCGGGTGGCCGACTTCGGCTCAGGTCATGATCTCACGATTCGTGGGTTCGAGCCCCGCGTCGGGCTCTCTGCTGACAGCTAGCTCAGAGCCTAGAGCCTGTTTTGGATTCTGTGTCTCCCTCTCTCTCTGACCCTTCCCTGCTCACACTGTCTCTCTCTCTCAGAAATAAATAAAAAATGTTAAAAAAATTTTAAATCTCTAAAAATTTAAACAGAACAATCTGCCGAAAGAGCAAAAATATTCACTCACAATGAATACTATTATTTTGTCACAATTCTAAATCCATACTATTTTAATCATCATTTCAAATACTAAAATCTACCAAGAAAAATACCCCAACACCCACTCAATTATTACCGAGTCACTCAAAACTGTGTAAGTGATCTAATTTCCTCTACAAAGACCATGAAGGTCTGGTTAAGCCTAGCCAGAAAGAGAGAGAGAGGAGATAGAACTATACAGCCTCATCACATTTTCTACTGCCCTCTAAAGCCATTTCAAAATGTTGTTGTGTATCTAACATGCAACTGTAACTGATGGGGGAGTATGGGGCAAGCTGAGGGCAAAATACAGGCTGGCACCCCCCCACCCCCGCCACAGGTACAATATGTGTGATATTGATCGGACACTCCTAGCTACCCGAGAACAAAGGAAAGGGGTTTAAGTACTTGCCATGGTAGTGTGGGAAACTAAGGCAAGTGAAATCAAATGCCCTTACTGCCTATAGCCCATTGACAAGTACTTGAAACCGACAGTGATCTCCCTCTAGGAGCTCAGCTGCCTCCATGAGAACACTTGGTTAGGGAATCTTAGCTTAACGTTATCCCAGCTTTGAGGATCCTGAGGTCTACTTCCTTTGTCCCAACTGCCCCAAAATGTATGCTGGCAATCATATTCTAAGCTTATGGCCCCCGCAATATACATCTGAAGGGTCTCATTAATAAGGTTTTCTTAAAAGGTAATAAATGGTGTTTCCCTAGCTCCTCAAGGTCCTGGAAACCTTGCTTCCAAAATCCCTTGGAGAACTTACTGACCTCTTTCCAACCTGAGGGCATATAATGAGTTCCCTGTCAGGCAGTTCTCCCTGCCCATGGGCCCTGACCCCATGCTTTAATAAAATCACCTTTTCGCACTAAAGATGTCTTCAAGAATTCTTTCTTGGCTATCGGCTCTGGACCACCCCACTATTACCCTAAAACTTCATCAAAACTACATTCACTAAAGGCACCAATAACTAACAACATGTTATAAAATCTGACAGCTCTTACCACTGCTGTTACTTGACCTCTCAGCATAAGAATAAGAAAGAAATCAAAGATTCTGTGGAACATACCTTTCCAGCTACTCCTCATACTTTTAAAAACTGGTGTTCAGTTCCTTTAAATAGTGGGATTCAGTTCAAGATTTTCTGCTCTTCTCACTATCCATAAACAATCCCATCCTTACTCATAGCTTGGACTGACATCTACATATTGATGATCCTATAATCTATATCTCCAGACTTACTTTGCCTTTTGAGTTCTGGACACATGTATCCCACTTTTATAAAACATTTTCACTTTGACATTTTACAGGACAACTAAATACGTGTTCTAAATGGAACATATCATAGTGATGAGGTGAGTGATGATGTAGTATACCACCAGAGTTGGGGGAAATAAAGCCAAGAGGAAGTTTCTTTAAGGAATTTCCATATGTTAAGGAGGACTTACAGATTACTGGAGGCCTAGCTATTGTCAAGCTAAGGTTGTTTTTTCCTCTAGCAAAACATTATCATTAAGATACTAGGGAGTTCCTGGAGATTAAGCTATTGATAAGATTGTCTTTTTCTTGTAAAGTTACTAAAACATGTGTAAACTATGGGAGACTCTATCAGTTTAACCATTTGTTTCTGTCCTTTCCTTTGTTCTTCGGCAGCCAGGAGTACATTATTACACATATCCCACCTGCACGGTGGGCATGGTGTCACGTATATTACACATATCGCACCTGGGTGGTGGGGGTGGTGTCAGCTTGTGCTGGGCTCTCACTCAGTTTACCTTTATCAATCATGTCTCAAAATCTAATTCTCCTATCTTGCTAAATTCCACCATCTATACTATATCCAAGCCAGAAATCTAATTCATTCTTGATTGCTTTCTCACCCTACCCATCTCCTAAATCACACCAATGCAACACTAATTCAGCTGGATTCTACCGCCATAATTTCCTTAGATCCATTTTCCTCTACCATGGCTGCCTTTCTTATTTCTTAGCTGGTCTTCTGCAGCAGCCCCCTTACACCTATAATTTCCCCCAATGTGTCCAGTATACTGTAGCCAGAATACTTCATTAACACAGATGTGACCAGGTCTCTTCCTTCATTAAAGCCTTTAATGGCTAATTATTATGAAAAAGTCCAAGTACCCTACATGATTTACAAAGTCCTCCACATAGCTATTCCTATCTCTCCAGCCTTATGTCAATTATAATCATATTGTACTTCCAGTTTCTCAGAATTGCCATATTACTGAAAGTAACAGTGCTCATTGGGTAAGAAATTCAATCCAAGCAGTTCTCTCTTTGCATGGTTCTGATATGCAGATTTCAGTTACCATGATTTAAATGACCCCAATCCCCCAAAACGGGGTACAAACTCCAGTTACCAATGGTTTATTAATTAACTGCAACTGCAAAAAGTAAAACTTCACTGCTAGCTTCTCAGATCCGCAAATCACTACATAAATCAGACGTGTATCATGATCAGTAACCAATCACATTACGACTTTTCAAAATTTTTTGCTGATTGGTCACTGCACCTCTGTTATTCAGTTCATATGAATAGATGACAAATATGTAACCCTATTTCCTTCTTGTCTCCCAGTGATAAACCCACATATTTTACAAAAATGGGTAAGAGGAAGAGGAAATTGGCCAAGGGGGGGGGAAAAAGATGAAAGCACAGCAAAGAAGCAAAAAGTGATTACTACTGAAAGTGACATTTAAATCTAATGTAAATGGGTTCTAAAAATAGCTGCCATGATAGAAATGTGACAGAAAAGGATAAGAGATCTCAGAGGAAATGATGCTGACAAATACCTTTGCATTAAAGTTGCTCACGGTTATTTCACAACATAAAAAGAGCTAAGGATAAAACACTGCAAGCTAATACAAACTTAGGGGTAAGACAATTCACCAAGACATGGAAAAAATGCTAACTCTATTAACCTAAGTTATAGGATGACAAGAAGGTAGCAAGCACTGTTCAAATTTCCTTGAGAAGAATTTTACAAAATAAATAAATAAACACTTTAATTCTCAATGTTTTTAATGCTTTAAATTACAACATGTGAAATAAACATTTGTTTTATTGGCTTTTTTTTTTTTTTCATTTCCTCTACCTGTATAATTCTCAGTAAGAGAATTATTAATGTTTTGATGAAAAAAATGTCATGGAACAATTGTGATTTTTCCCATTGATTTTATATTGGGATTGCTTTGCATAGCTTCAGGTTGTGGTCATTTACATAGTTCCACATTACTGGGCAAACAAAGGCTGCTTGGATAAGAAACTTTTCTTTAAATGTTTAATTATTTTTGAGAGAGAGAACAAGGGGGAGGGGCAGAGAAAGAGGGAGACAGAGGATCTGAAGTGGGCTCTGTGCTGACAGCAGAGAGCCCGATGTGGGGCTCGAACTTAGGAACTGAGATCATGAGCTGAGCTTAAGTTGGATGCACAACAGACTGAGCCACCCAGGTGCCCATTTAGTAAGAAACTTCTATCCACCCAAACAGTAAGCAAAAGTTATCCCAAGAATTCCTAAAATGCTCCCAATATTTCTTTAATGTATACTTTCAAGGCACAAGTGAAAGAAATCTTTCTTGCAAAGGCAGTAGTACTGACTTAAATTATATTGACTTGAAAAATTAATGAGTACTACCACAACTTGGCAAACAGATTAGGGCAGCATGAACATTTATCGAACAAGCACTCTACCCGAAGCATCTCCAGAAACTTCCTTCAGCTTTTAACTTGGTCTGTTTTGGTTATCTCCTTTTTCTGAGTGTTTGAAAGACACTCTCAGAGGTCAAGAAGAGGAAGTAAAAGAGAAATAACGATTAAAAAAATAAATAGATGGATCTGTATAAGGTCAATAGAAACCAAAGGAGAAGAGATTTTTACAAAGCAAAGGGTGGTCAAAAAAGTTATATACTTTGAAAAAGGTAAAACAGATAAGAATGGAGAAAAGATCACTGTGTTTAACAATTATGAAGTGCTTTTAAGAGAATCAGTAAGAGGTAAGGGTGGAAAAAATGGTAAAAAATTGTGTAAGAGCATTAATAATGTGTTTGTACTCAAGACAAAATCATAAATCCTCTTTATAATGCCACATTACCCTATTTTATATGGAGCTAAAGATGGGCAAGGAAATACCACAAAGGGAACAAAAGTCAAGCTGAGAACCTACCATAATTTTCATAATAATTTTCATACAACTTAATGACATTCAAGTAGCAGGAAGAGGGAACATTATCTTTTCCAGTTTTGCATTTCCTTACTTCCCTCCTCATCCCAGGACCTTGTGTATAGTCAACAAGTGCCTCTCATACTTTTAAGTGACCAAATTAATTAAACTTATTTCCAATATAAATGCAGTGCCAGAGAAAAAAAAAAGGTTTGTGTTCCACTTACCAGGAAAAGTACTATCTTCTGGATTCATTGAAGCATTAATGCTTCTTTTTAGGAGGTGATAAACATTTGCTGCTGTTAAATCTGAAAAAGAAAAGGCAAACTAACTTGGCTGGAGTTACATAGTCTAGGCCTCTTCCAACTTCACCACCAGAGACACTCCGGAAAAACATGTACATAAAAGAGCTACACACAGAGAATGCAAACAGAAAACCCAAAAGGCTCCCAGTTTATACATGCTAGCCAGGTAAATACTCCAAAACTCTCCCTAAAGAATACTTTTAAGCAGAGAAGGGAAACTCTCACAATACTCTATACAAAACCACATACATTGTCTCAAGATGCCTGTTTAATCAAAACAAACAAATAAAATGCAACGTGGATTATAGACAGAAACACCAAAGAGGAGTGCATTTTCAACCAGTCACAATTGTTTTAAATTCACCATTTTTTTAAAGCTTAGTTTATATGTAGGATATCTCCTCCCATTAGGAATCTCGGAGAGAAAGACCCTTTCCCGTCTTGTTCCTTTCTGTATTACCTGCATTTGGAACATATAGTTGGCGGGATCGCCTACTGAATGCATGTATTTCCAACAAGACACTCTATTCCGAAAGCACAGAGAATTATTCAGTTAAATTTTTACTGTGCCAAGAACTTCTGAGCGCTGGTATTGTGCATCCACAAACGTGTCCCTATTTCTCCACGAAGATAATGACATTTTTCAGCCCTTATTGGGCCGATCTCATGGAGTCTCAGATTCTCGGGACAATTCGAGATAGTCCACCCTCCCTCCCCCGCACAACTTGATCACAAACTTAAATTTCTTCCCCTCCCTGAAAGCGGTTCCCGCTCTTTCTCAGCCCGGCGCTTACCCGGCTGCTTCTCGGCACCTTCCACGGACGACTCCCCGGGCCCATGATCCACTTGCCCACCCGCTGCTGACGGGACTTTCCCTTCGCCCCAGATCACAAGGAGCAGGTACCGATCCATCTCCTCAGAGCCGGGCTCCTATTTCAGATCTCGGTTGTCCCATCCAAATAGTCGCGCGCTGCTTATGCACTTCCGGTTTCCTTCCCCCCCAAATAGAGGTCGGCTGGAAATTGTGCGCGCTCGGTCGGGCTGCCTCAACTTTTCCAGGCGTCGGGTTCTTTGGAGGAGTTATTCTCTCGATGACTGCATTATTTCCTCCTATCAGGACGAAACTGCTATCATGGGAAGGCGGGAGGAGACCCAGGAAAAGCAGAGAAACTGACGACGTCGGCTGGCCTAGGAACTGTCATACTTGCGTTTGTATGTTTCCCGCGGGGCCATTAGTGCTGAGGCCTGGCCGTGGGTCCTCGGAAGAGGACGCTCCTGCGAGCGGTGAAAATGTCGAGTTTCTCTAGGGCGCCCCAGGTGAGCTCCAACTCTGTGGCTTGATGCAATTGATTACACTGGCAGAAGGAAGTCGGTGGCTTCGGTGGATTTAGTGGTGCTGAGTGGGCAGGAAAGTGGAGTTCCTCGGCCGGGAGATGCCTCGGGGAAGCACTTAATGACAATCGTGCTTCTGGCCGCTTGCTACTCTTTTGGTACTCATCTCCTGCTCTTTTCAGTCAGCTCTTTTCATGTCTTTTTTTCCTGAAAGAGTTTTCGGAGAGAGGGTCAAGTTGGATCAGATAGGCCATTGTAGACCATTGTAAGAATTTGCTTATTACTGAATAAATGAGGATCTACTGAAGGGTTTGGAGCCAGGGAGTAACATTGATCTCACTTAAGGGTGTTAAAAGCAGCTCTCTGGCAGCTGAATTAAGTAAGAAAACACTGTTTAGAGATGGGGTTTGATGCAAGATATAAACAAAGAACCGGTGTAGAGGTTTAACTGCAGTAATCCAGGCTAAACACGATGGTGGCACAAACCGAACTAGACAGCGTAGTGTTGAAAAGTGGTTAGGTTTTGTTTGAAGGTGGAGTCAAAAGGATTTCCTGAATGATTGAACGTGAGCTGACCAGGAAAGAACAAGGATTACTCCAAGGTTTTTGTTTCTGACACCAGAAGGGTGTGCCATCGACTGAGATAGGGAAGACTGGCATTGAAGCAGGTTTCAGGTGGAAGAGCGGGAGTTCAGTTTTGGGTATTTTGACCTGAGATGCTACTTAGCCCAGTCCTGCTCCGAGAATGATTCTTTCCTTGAACTGTTTGTTACCTCTCCTGGCTGAAGCAAATATAAGGAGTAAAAAATTAAACATTTAAAAACCTTTATAGCAATTTGATGATATGGCAGTATTTTAATTGTTTTTTTAACAAAGTTTGGGGGTTTTTTAATCAAAATATTCATCTGCAATGGAATGGGAACAAATCAGTCTTTACGACAGATGGTTTAAAAAGCAATGTAGTGCAGGTTCCAAGTGGACAATTGGATACAAGTGTGAAGTTCAGGAAAGAGGTCAAGGCTAGAGATGTAAATTTCTACAGTTGGGAGACATAAGCATAGAAATGACATGTAAACATATCAGTCTGGATGATGTCTTTGAGGAAGTGTGTATAGACTGGAGAGGAGGACCAAGAACGGAATTCTGGAACATTTCAACATTTCAGTGGCAAGGGTTAAGACGAAAACAGCAAAGTAGGGAAAAAACCAACAGAGGGTGGTGTCTTGGAAATCGAGTGAGGAAAGAACATCCAGGAGAAGGAAATGATCACCTGTATTGAAGACTTAGAACTGACCAAGGGATTCAGTGATGTGAAGGTCCTGGTAACTTTGACAGGCAGTAGAGAGAGGGTGATGGGTGTGGGGGGAAAAAGTTGGAGCAGGTTGAAGTGAGAATAAGGACAAATTTGAGTAAAGACAACTCTTTGGAAGAATTTTGCCACAAAGGAGGCAGTGCATAAGTGAGGTAGAGAGGGTTTGTTTTTAACTTTATTATGGAGAATTTCAATCCTATATAAAAGAAGCTGCAGCCCACTTTCAAAAACTTCATAGCCAATATGTTTTCATCTGTACACCCCCCATTCACTCCTTTCCCTTTCTTATGAATTTGAGGTGAACCTCGGATTCCTATTATCTCACAAGGAAATATTTCAGAATGTTCTTTATAAGGATTCTTTTTGAAACTATAATCCCAATACCATTTATCAAAGACAAAAGAAAAATTAATCACGATTCATTAGTATCAAATACCTAGGATATGTTCAAATTCCCAATTTTCTAATATATGTTACAGAAATACATAATAGTTTTACTGTTTGTTCCTTTGGTTTAAGATCTGGAATGTAATAATTTCATGTTCTTTAGTTTTAGTAAATAGATTCTTTTCCCTATTTTTTTCCTTAGCAATTTATTGAAGACAAAAGATTGTCCAATAGAGTTCCGCCTGTTTGAATTTTTTTTTTTTAATTAGTCATAAGCTGAGAGTAGTAGGGAAAAGGTATGGGCTAGAGGCTGGCTTTATTTATGGAAGACTGATTGTCTATGCGTAAAATCAAATGGAATCTCAGAAAAGCTTCTAAAACTGATAAGTAAGTTTAGCAAGATTGCAGGGTACGAGACCAACATGCAAAAAATGAAGTGTATTTCTATATGCTAGCAACGGACAGAAATTTAAATTAAAAATACAATACTGTTTACAATAGCATCAAAATATGTGAAATACTTAAGAGAGAAATCTGACAAAAGATGCGAGAGGAGAACAAGATAGAAGCTAGATCAGTGAGAAAGGAAAAAAAATGGTGAGCAGTTTAGAAGCTGATATGAAGTTTGTATTAATAAAATTTAAAATAAAACCAATTAGCCTGGTTGTATTTTTTCCAGCATTGTTTAGCAACCTGTGTTATGCATAGAGAAAGCATCGGGTTGAGATCTTTCTGGGCTGGAATTTTCTGAGAGTTTGAAGGTACTGATAGATATTGTAAAGACAATGGCGTATGCCTGAGCCAGCCTAAAGATGTCTGTGTAAGACAGCTATGTAAAATTTAAGTTTATTCGGTATCATCCGTGTATACTTGTCTAGCTATATTCTGTTACTTAGCTCTTGCATGGAATTGAACTCATGAATAGTTTTCAGTTCCCAATTAGCTACTCATCGTTCAATTTAATACATATTAGTCTCAAAAAGTATTTTTGAAGACCCTTATAAACAGCTTCTACTTTCATAAGAATTTCCCATTACATTTCCAGATTCTATTCTGTATACCAGAAATTGTTATAATATAAAGGAAGGGGCGCCTGGGTGGCTCAGTCGGTTAAGCGTCCCGACTTCGGCTCAGGTCATGATCTCACAATTCGTGGGGTCGAGCCCCGAGTCAGGCTCTGTGCTGACAGCTAGCTCAGAACCTGGAGCCTGCTTCAGATTCTGTGTCTCCCTCTCTCCCTGACCCTCCCCTGCTCACATTGTCTGTCTCTTTCTCTTTCTCTCAGAAATAAAACATTAAAAAAAAATTTTTTTTAAATAATATAAAGGAAAATATATCCTTGAAATGTTTTAAATAAAGTATCATGCATACTGCTGATAGGAAGGCAGGTAAGAAAAATTACTGTGTTAATCTTTGTAGAATGAAAAAGGACTCTCCTTTTCCAGAAATAGAAATGAAAACAAAACCAAAAAAAGTATTTCATGACAGGATCTTTTTTCAAGGTAATTATTGATATTAACGGTACAATATACATGATGATATATAATAATCTCAATTATTTCCATTTTAATTAGAACTTCATTGTTTTCTCTCTGTCTCTTTTTTTCCAAGCAATGGGCCACTTTTGCTCGGGTTTGGTATCTCTTAGATGGGAAAATGCAGCCCCCTGGCAAATTAGCAGCTATCGCATCAATTAAACTTCAAGGATTGCATAAACCTGTATACCATCAACTGAGTGAGTATCATTTTAGATCTGTCATGAGTAACCATAATTTTCATGCCAGAATAGAATGTTGAAGAAGTCTACTTCTAAGCACCTCTTTTCTTCCTTGGGATCCCTTGATCCATTCTTATAAAAAACCTACTAGGGCACTGAAATGAATTTGGTTTATTCACAGGAAAACCATACAGACCAGTTTGCCTGAGATAGCTCCACTGTATGTTGTTACCCCAGCAAAAATCTCAGTAGCCTTCCTTTCACTCGCGTATATCCTGACTGGGACTGTAATCAAATGTTCCTTCTTACATGTGTCTCTTCACATGGCAATGAGCATGTGAATAGGGAATGTTCGAAACTGAAAAAATAAGTTTGTCTTTTCTTCTACGAACCTTTTCCCCTAGAAAGATGGATAGAGCTAGCTGGCCATGCCAAGTTTACTCTTTACTGTTTTGAATTGATAGATTTGATTTTCTGTAACCTTTTCCCAAAGCAAAAGAAAAAAGTTGTTTTGATACTAAATGTCTTCTGCATATTGTAGGTAGTTCCCATGGACTTCACTTACCTAGCACTGTAGTGCAACCCAACAAGATCTCGGTCAGCAATAGTTTATGCAGCTGATCCTAGTGTTAACTTTTTGAAACATGAAATACACAAAGATATATATACAGTATGTCGATACAGTATGTAGACAAATCTATTTTTATTTTTATTTTTTTATTTTTTTTTAATGTTTTTTATTTATTTCTAGGCGAGAGAGAGAGACAGCGTGAGCAGGGGAGGGTCAGAAAAAGAGGGAGTGACAGACTCCGAAATAGGCTCCAGGCTCTGAGCTGGCAGTCAGCACAGAGCCCGACGCGGGGCTCGAACCCACGAACCGCGAGATCATGACCTAAGCGAAAGTCAGACGCTTAACCGACTAAGCCACCCAGGCGCCCCAAGACAAATCTATTTTTAAACATAGGTAATATTTTAAAGAAAATTAACAGTTACAATGATGATGAAATAAATACCCATACATTCAACATTTGGGTTATTTCCAATTTTTTTGGCCACACAAACAATATTCCTATTGGTGTTCTTGTACCTTTTTTGCAGGACGCATGTGGAAGAGTTTCTCCCAGTCTGCCTATAGGACAGGAATTACTGGGTTAAAAGGCACATGGGACACTAGGTAGTCTTTATGCTAATATCTTCTCCTGCCAGAGGTTCTATAACATTTGATGTTTTCATTCTTTTTAAGTTTAACCACTCTCATAAATGTGGAATATATTCTCTTGGTGGTTTTAATTTTCATTTTCCTGCTTGCAAACGGAGTGAAGTATCTTTTCACTATTTAATGGCCTTTTATCATTTCTTCTTCTGTAAAATACCTGGGTGTGTCTTTTGCCCATATTTCCACTGAGTTATTTGTCCTCTACATTTTTCTAACTTTTATTGTAGAAATTTTCACATTTTCAGAGAAGCTCAAGGAATAGTAAGTGAATTTACACCCTCTACCTAGATTATACAATCATTAACATTTTAACATATAATTTTAATGTATAATTTAACATGTAATTTTTTTACTCAGTCATTCGAAAATACATTGCAGATGTCTTAATAAATCCCTCTGAAATCTTCAGCACATGTCTCCTAAGAATAAGTATATTCCCGTATGTAACCAAAATGCCGTTATCATACATAACAAAATAGACATGATTTAATTGTACAGTTTAATGTCCAGTGCATTTTCACATTTCCCTAGTAGTTTTTTATAGCTGTTACTTTTTTAAAACCACAACCTGACCAAGGTTTATGTATTATTGCCTTTAATTGTTATGTTCCTTTAGTCCTTTTTAAATACAGAATATTCCTTCTCTTTTATTTTTTCTTGCCATTAACCTTTTGAGGAGTCCAGGGTAGTTTTCATGTAAAGAGCTTTCTTCTTAAACACATTCTTTACTTGTTCTTGGATGCATTCTGTTGCTAACTTCTCCTTCCCAGTCCCCTTTGTGCTTTTCAACTTTCCGAACTCCCAATATTCTCTCGTTAAAAATTAGGAAGGCGGGGGCGGGAGGCGCCTGGGTGGCTTAGTCGGTTAAGCGTCCGACTTTCGCTTAGGTCATGATCTCGCGATTCGTGGGTTCAAGCCCCACGTCGGGCTCTGTGCTGACTGCCAGCTCAGAGCCTGGAGCCTGTTTCAGTCTGTGACTCCCTCTTTCTCTGACCCTCCCCTGCTCACGCTGTCTCTCTCTCTCTCTCCTAGAAATAAATAAAAAAAAATTTAAAAAAAATTAGGAAGGGGGGGCCTGCAGAGGACACCTGAGTGGCTTAGTCTGTTAAGCATCTGGCTCTTGGTTTCAGCTCAGCTCATGATCTGATGGTTTCTGGCTTTGAGCTCATGTCGGGCCCTGAGCGGACAGTGCAGATACTACTTGGGATTCTCCCCCTCTCTCTCTGCCCCTCCTTTGCTCACTCACTCTGTGTCTCTCAAAATAAATAAATAAACTTAAAAAAAAAAATCTAACAAAAAAAATTCTCTGGTTTTTGGCAGACAAGAAGAATGTTATAGTCCTAGAATTACTAATAGAACGAATTTCTTAGGACTTTAGATATTTTGTTTAATTGCTTCATTAATATGAGAGAATTAAAATCAGAAGAATAAAATTACTTTCTCCCTGTCACTCAGCTATTTTATAGTAGAACTTGGGCCAGAACTAAGGCACTTGTTTCCTCAGATAGTAAATTACCCATTTAACATCAGTGTGGTGATTCTTAGCCACTTAAACTATGTTTTCCTGCTAATGTGTTTTTTTTTTCCTTAGCAATGCTATGAACAAGGTAATATACAAGATCTTTTAGGTTGTTTTTGTAGAAATACAAACAATACAAAATGTAGGAAAAAGTAGAATTTGTTGTAATTTCTCTCTTAAAGTAAAGCATTTATGTCTTCACTGAATTAAAGTTCTGCTTCCCTACAAGCAGGTCATTATTGCAAAAGTATTCCTTAAGTATTAATGAAAATACTCTGCTAAAACACCAGAAGAGCTTTGGTAGCTGCCTATCAGGTCATCTGTTTCTAGTAAAGGAGAATAGCTTTTCTGTGAAATTAAAAATGCACTTTTTAAAGACTGAGTTGTATTTACGTTTCACTGTATAATTTAATATGTAACTTACATCAGCAGAACTTTTTATATCCACAAGATGTCACTAAAATCAAAGCTTAAATTGCAAGCAATTTTCAACTTACAAACATGTTGTAAGTTTATTTCTAACATTCATTGATTTGATAAGCATTTATCAAGCACATATTATGTGTTCACAGTTGCTGTAATCATGTTTATTTGAAAATTGACAAGAATTTCCCAGAAAATAATACTATAAATGATGGTCCTATATCCAAGAGTAGCTATAAAAGTTACCCAATAATGTATCCAAACATACTATATGCTGTTTTTGAACTACTTTACAGGTCCAGTAGACTTTGTGAAGTAGTATAGAAAACCAGCTTCCCACTTTTAATATTATTTTTTATGGAAAATGTGGTCTGAGTCTAGCTGGAAATGATGTAAAACTAGGAAAAGCATTCTCTCCTCTTTCTAATCAGAACTGCCCTTCTGAATTTGGGACCTGGGAGCTTTTTGAACATGGTGTCACTGATAAATGAAAAGAAAGGGCACATGGTAATTTTTAGATTATCCTTACTCTTCATGAGGATTCTATTCTTTTTACTGACCACAGATTAATAAATTGAAGACATTATGAACATTTAAAAGAAGCAGAGGGGCACCTGAGCGGCTCAGTCAGTTAAGTGTTTGACTCCCAATTTGGGCTCAGATCATGATCTCACGGCTGGTGGGATTGAGTCACACGGCAAGCTGTGGAGCCTGCATAGGACTCTCTCCTCCCTGCCCCTCCCCTTCTTGCTCTCTCTCTCAAAATAAACATTTTAAATACATACATACATATATACATACATACATACATACATAAAGAAGCAGAGAGAAATGCTTTCTTTAGCATTTTCTAAAGTTATTGTTAGATTATCCTAAAATGCTACTGGTCTACATGAAAGAAAACAAAAGTTGCACACAATTCTTAAAGTTAATGTTGTGAACTGTAGCACACCAGGCAGTTCAACAAAGATTGTATCTAATCTCTAACATTCTGCCTTATTTATTTCTGTCTTTTAAAGACTTGTTAGGAAGAAAAAAGTTTAGGATTCTCTTTTTAAAGTTACCAAGCTAACACATTTTTCTCTTTTACTATCCAGTGTCAATTTATTTCAATTGTAAATTGCTCTATCATTTTAATTTTGCAATTTTAATTGCACATTTATTCTTCAACTTCTAGAATATCATCCGTACAAAGCAGTATAGGAGAGTTTTGCTCCAGGATATATCTTGAATATTTAACTCCTTTAAAAGTGAATATTTAGATATTATCAATAAATTTGAACAACATACCTTGTTCCTGTCACAGTGTCTTTATACTCAGTAGATTTTGTGGTAACCTATGTGATCGTCTGTTATATTAGCTATGCACAAGTTCAGGGATGCCAAAAATAACACTGAAGAGGGACATTTATCTCTAAAGGTTGGAAACAAACATAATGGCCAAAGACAATTATGTTATTTATCACTAAATTGAAATAACTATTTTTCAAACATTTCTCGAACCAAATCTTATAAGGCAATCCAGTATATAAAAGCAGTGCTGTGCTGATTGAAAGAGGGAGAAGATGCTGGGCCCTTGCCCCTTTGAGTCACCTTCTCAGAACCTGACATCTCTATCAAATATGCTTTTAAAACCAGTAAGCTAAAGCAAAGAACTTTTAAAGAGGGATTTGACACTGTGGAGCAGATGAAAAGACACGCTGCAGACTTAAGGGAAATATTTGCAAACCATATAGCCAACAAGAAACAAACACCTAATTAGAAAATGAGTAAAATATCATGACCAGATGGTAAACAAATGTATAAAATGATTAAACATTATTAGCCACTAGGGAAAAACAGATTAAAAACCACAATGAGACATCACCGCATATCTATCAGAATAGCTCAAATAAAGGGTGGCAACAACAAATGCTGGTGATGATGCAGAGAAACTGGATTGCGTACACATTGTTGGTAGGAATATTAAATGGTACAGCCAGTCTGGAAAAGAATATGGCAGTTTCTTATAAAACTAAACATGAGCTTGCCATATATCAATTGCACTTTTGGACCTTTGTCCCAGGGAAATTAAAACACAAAAACCTGTACTAATTAATAATACTTCTGCATTGCTCCTTATCCCCCTGTATTTATCAGCCTCTGGCATATTGTATGTTTACTTATTTGTTTATTGTCTAGCTCATTCCACTAGAATGTAGGATTTATTATGAACAGGGACTTCAGTCGCATTCATTGCTGTATTCTCAGCATCAAGAACAGTACCAGACATGAGTAAGTAGTGACCGGATAAATTGATTAATCACTGGGAAAGAACTATAAAGCAGATTTTGGAAGAGATTCCAACCAAACTTACCAGATGTCTCCATCTGAATCTACCCTCGGATAGGATCTGAGCAGCTCAGACAGTTCTGATTGATCCGATTTCTAAGATAAGAACTAGGAGTGCGTCTCCCATGAAATCTAAGAAAGGAATTGAATGCGACCCAGACATGATAGAACATTATGTAATCCTATTTACATTAATGTAAATGTAATGTAATGTAAATCCTATTTACATTAAGGTGAACACTGGGAGTTTTTTTTAACACTTACTGTAACTAGTAACTCCCTTTATATAAGAGGTCTACATTAAGAGTCTTCAGAAGGGAGCTTGTAATCTAGGTGGATGGAATAAAAGTATACAAATGATAGGACTAGATAGTTAAATCGGCATCATAAGAGATACTCAGGCATCCTTGTGGAATCAAGGGAAGTAGGTTTGGTATTAGGAAAGGCTTTATGAGAGGACTGGTATTAATTTTAGAACTTGGTATTTATGTAGAACTTAAATTTTATGGATAAAATTTAGTAAGTGGAGATAAATCAGGAAAGTACTTCTACTGGAAGGAACAAAGAAAAGATTAGGGGATCTGTGTATACAATCTTCTGTATGTATGTGTGTGTGTGTTTTCAACAGAAATAATGGGATAATGCTTCAGAGAATAGCAAGTATAACAAGTAGTATGGCTCACCCAGTATATACTTTGGTACGGGAAAGAACTGGTAAATAAGGCTAGAAAGTTTGAACCTAAACTGTACGTATCCTTAAATACCTTACCTGGGGAGTTGGTGTGTGGTGAAGTACAAAGGTGACAAATAACTTTAACCTAGGATTGGTATGTTAAGAAGGATTTCTGAACTTTCCTCAGAACCTAGTAGAAAAGGGTGCATGATCAATTACTGACTGATATCCCTGCCTCCAGAATGAATGTTATTTCTCTTCCTCCCAAGGAATTTTAAGGAAAAAATATGAGTTCCTGCTTAGGGGAGAAAATGAGCCAAAACATTGAAGCCATAGGACTGAGAAGCACCCCTGACAGTGTAACTCATCATGAGAACTTCACTTCCCTGACATGAAACTTTTGAGTTTCCACTTTGATTGAATTTGTCTGAACTTATTTGGCACCTAATTTTATTCATCCATTCATTCATTCATTCACTCATGCACACCTGCGTACACACACACACACACACACACACACTCACACACCAAATATTATAAAAGAGTCAAATAAGGTTACAAATCTAAGGTGAGGGTTTTTACAGATACACTCACAATTCCTTTTTCTAAAAATTACTGCGTGGGCACCTCAGTGGCTCAGTCAGCTAAGTGTCTGGCTTCGGCTCAGGTCATGATCTTACGGTTCATGGGTTCAAGCCCCACATCAGGCTCTGTGCTGACAGCTAGCTCAGAGCCTGGAGCCTGCTTCAAATTCTGTGTCTCCCTCTCTCTCTGACCCTCCCCTGCTCATGCTCTCTCTCTCTCTCTCAGTAATAAATAAAACATTAAAAAAATTTTTTAAATAAAAAATTAAAAAATAAATAAAAATTATTGCTTTAGTTTTTTTAATCTGAAATTAATTTCTTTTGGAACATCTCTTCATCAGTAGAGTTCTAATTTACACACATTTGATGCATATTATAAAGCATAATTGTTTAATTAAAACTTAACAGTGAAATCTATTGTACATAGAAATTGAGACAAATAACTGTAGTATATTCAGGATTTCAGCCTTTAGCAATATTGGCTTTTGTTTTAATATGTAATGCAGTTAAAAACAAATATTTAATTCCTGGTTACCCTATTTAGAGTTAGAGAAGTTCTTCTAGAATATATTAATAGAGACCTGGTATAAGTTACTGAGGGAAAATAATCTTTCCCAGATTAGATGTTCATACCTTACAGATTAAAGAATGTGATTTTCATCTGATCTGTGGTATTCTTTTGAATGTCCTTTGAAAGATCCTTTTGATCTCTATAAAAGAGAGTTGATTTGTTTGGAATAGCTCAAGATGCTTTTTGCTTGTTTATTTGTTTGTTTGTTTTAAGTATGTAGACAGAGACAGAGAGTTGGGGAGTAGCAGAGAGGGAGAGAACCTGGAGCAGGCTCTGCACCGTCAGCACTGAACCTGATGCAGGGCCCGAGTTTACAAACCATAAGATCATAACCTGAGCTGAAATCTAGGGACGCTTAACGGACTGAGCCACCCAGGCATCCTGGTTTTTGCATATTTAAAGCTTAAATAACATTTAAAAAATAAGTCATCTCTTGTGTAAAGTTAAGGATTCCATTTTTCCTCAGCATAAGTGTCACGGAAAGAGCCTGAACCGGGTATTAAATAACGTGGCTTTGGGAAATCACTTAATCTTAGCAGGCCCTGGCGTCTTCAACTGTAAATGTCTGGTTGAAAAACTAAGGTAACTTCAGCATTCTCTGAGATGATATCGATATCTTCTCACCCTCTTTATTTTCCTGGTTCATTTGCCCAATTGCCTTACTAGCCCACTGTGGGTTACTTTTAGGAACTTTAGTGAATTTGCCAAATACAATCAAACTGTCTTTTCAACCCACTGACAGCAAAGCTTCCCAGGTAAAGCTTTCCTTTACACTTCTAGATTCCCTTTCACTGTGGTAAAGAAAACTTGCCTGTTTTATTCTCTTTCCTTTACCCTCATTCCGTGTAGACTATGTACTTCTCTCAGGAAATGCTGTCACTGAAATTCAAAGCTCTGCATAGAATTTTATAATGTAATTGTTAGTTTTCATAGGTGATATTTATTTATACTTATTTTTTCAGTGTTTTTTTAAATAAATAAACTTCTAAAATCTTCTTAAGTTTTTGTATTAGTAGAATAGGCATTAAAAAATAGTTTTGCCTATTTGATTTTGTGATGTATAGTGACTCATGTGAAAACTGCATGTTGACTTTTTAGGGTTTTTGGGGGTTTTTCAGATGAACAGACAGATTTAGGGGGTACTTTTCACTGGAAAACTAATCTAATACATATATTTTAATTTTCAGGTCATCTGTCATATCAAATAAACATGCTGCCGTAATTGAAACTGGCAGTTTAAATGTAGCTAGTTAAATGTGGTTGGAAAAAGCCTTGGGTTGGTAGTTAAACATAAGATCATAGTACTCTATTGTTCTCCAAATTTGAGAAGAAAAATCAATTTTGATATTTTACATTTGTTTTCAATTTGCCTATTGGTAAAAAATACCTTTTATATCTATATGTGTATTATTTTCATTTTCTATTTTAAGGGAAAATTTATATTAGATACTTAAATGTATATTAATATAAACCTTTTAGCAAAATGTTTATTAATGGGAAAAGACCATAGGAATAAGAGTAGTTTGCCTTTAAAGGATGTGTTGTTGGCATCTTCAATATATTCTCTTTTGTCTTTGGTGTTGAGATTTTCCAAATGTCTGGCCAACTCTCCCTCTTTCTGTATTCAGATGTTGTGTAAAAGAGGAAGACAATAGCAAAATCCTGTTCAAGGATTTTGGTGTTGTACTGTGACTTGCTTTATATTTTTTAATGTGTTGTTTTTAGACTTTGAAAAGCTTTATGAATAACCAAGACCACTTTTTCTTAAAATCATGACTTTCATATAAAATCTTTTCTTCTTTGTTCTTTTTAAATCTAGGTGACTGTGGGGATCATGTTGTCATAATGAACACAAGGCACATTGCATTTTCTGGAAATAAATGGGAACAAAAAGTGTACTCCTCACATACTGGGTAAGATAATGCCATTATCCAACAGACATATGAAAAGATGCTAACATAACTAACCATCAAGGAAATGGAAATCAAAACCACAATGAGATATTGCCTTACATCTGTCAGCGTGGCCAGAATCGAGAAAACATTTAATAACAAGTATTGGTGATAATGTGAAAAAGGAACCTTCATGCACTGTTGGTGGGAATGTAAATTGGTGTGGCCACTGTGGAAAACAGTGTGGAGGTTCCATAAAAAATTAAAAATAGAAATACTGTATGATCCAGTAGTTCCACTACTAGGTTATTACCCAAAGAAAACAAAAATACTAATTTGTAAAGATATATATACCTCTGTATTTATTACAGCATTATTTATAACAGCCAGGATAGAGAAGCAAACCGTGTCCATGGATACACGAATGGATAATGATGTACATGTGTGCGTGGGCACTGGAATATTACCCAGCCATAAAAAAATGATGCAAACTGCCCATTTGCAACAACATGGATGGACCTAGAGTGTATAGTGCTAAGTGAAATGTGTCAGACAGAGAAAGACAAAACACCATATGCTTTCA
The DNA here is from genome assembly GCF_003009895.1 of Hyaena hyaena. NCBI lineage: Eukaryota > Metazoa > Chordata > Mammalia > Carnivora > Hyaenidae > Hyaena > Hyaena hyaena. The sequence continues at coordinate 1,328,321 of NW_024080658.1, forward strand.
TTTATATGTGGAATCTAAAAAAACAAATGAACACACAAAAAAGCAGAATTAGGACTTATAAATACAGAGAACAAATTGATAGTTGCCAGAGAGGATGAGTGGAAGGGATGGGTGAGAGGGAGTGGGATATACAGGCTTTCAGTTATGAAATGAATAGGTCACCGGGATAAAAGGTACAGCATAGAGAATATAGTCACTGGTGTTATAATAGCCTTGTATGGTGACAGAAGGTAGCTATGCTTGTGGTGAGCATAGCATAACACAGAATTGTTGAATCATTAAGTTGTACACTTTAATGTAACATCAAGTATCTACTACTCAAAAAAAATGATAATGCCATTGTCAAGGAAGATAGGCAGTTGAAATATATTACTTTAAAAATACTCTTGGGGTGCCTGGGTGGCCCAGTCGGTTAACCGTCCGACTTCAGCGGTTTGTGGGTTCGAGCCCCGTGTTGGTCTCTGTGCTGACAGCTAGCTCAGAGCCTGGAGCCTGCTTCAGATTCTGTATCTCCCTCTCTCTCTGACTCTCCCCTGCTCACGCTCTCTCTCTCTCTCTCTCAAAAATAAATAAAACATTAAAATATTAAGAAAATTAAAAAAAAATACTATTGGGGTGCCTGGGTGGCCCAGTTGGTTGGGCGTCTGACTTCAGCTCAGGTCGTGATCTCACGCTTCATGGGTTCGGACCCTGCATCGGGTTCTGTACTGACAGCTTGGAGCCTGTTTTGGATTGTGTGTCTCCCTCTTTCTCTCTGCCCTTCCCTGGCTCTCACTGTCTCTCTTTCTCTCTAAAATAAATAAACATTAAAAAAAAATACTATTGATCTTACTACGGGCACCTGGCTGGCTCAGTTGGAAGAGCATGCAACTCTTGACCTTGGGGCTATAAGTTCAAGCTCCACAAAAAATGTATTAAATAAGGAACCATCCCTTAAAAACAAAAAAAAACAAAAACAAACAAAAAAAGAAGAATTGATCTTACTTAAAAGAAAAAGCTATTTTCAAAAATTGGCATTTAAGGAAATACTTATTTTGTACATGCTGCATATATAATTTACTCAAATCAAAAATAACCCTCAGAACTATTCCAAATAGTAGTTATTATTGACAGTATTTGTTTTTTTAGAGGCTATTCACATAACCTCTCTGATCTAGGTTATTCTAATTTTAAATCAGTCTTCTCATTTATTTCTATTTCCTATAATTCATGTTACTGCTGTTTCTTGAACTATCTTGAACATCTGAAAATACATGAGATGTTTAAGAAATGGTGAGCAAAATCCCAAGTTTGGAAGATACCTAAAATCTCCACAACATACCTTTCAAGATCCAGGTCTCTCTTCCTATGTTTGAATAATAGCAATCTCATGGCTTGTAAAAGCAGCCTATTCATTCCATCTTTGAAATGGTTTAAATTTTAGAAAAATCTTTATGCTATTGAATCATAATCTGTTTTTCTTTAGCTTTCATATTCATCTTAGTTCTCCTCTTTGGACAATGTAAAATAATCATATCTCTCCACATGACATCCTTCAGATAATTTTGAGGCAGGGATCAATAAGAGCCCATTGATTTGTCTTTCCTCTAAGCTAAACATCTGTAGTTACTTAAAATTCTTTATATAGCTTCCCGTTGACTATCCCCTTTATATCTTGGTCACTCTCTAGTGTGTTTCTTAACTAGACACACTCACCTGCCTATGTTCTGATGGCTTCCTAGTATAATGGGAGTCCTCCAGCTTTCAGTTATAGAATCCTCTATTGGTTGGTACCCTAAGTTCACTGTCAGCTAAAACTCCCAAGTCTTTCTTAAACATGCTGGTGTTCAACCATGTTGTAACCCATTTTAACCCAACTACAATACCTTAGGTTAAATTTTATCTCCAGCCTTTTAAAATCTTTTGAGATCTTGGGGCGCCTGGGTGGCTCAGTTTGTTAGGCATCCGACTTCGGCTCAGGTCATGATCTCACAGTTTGTGGGTTCGAGCCCCGTGTCAAGCTCTGTGCTGACAGCTAGCTCAGAGCCTGGAGCCTGTTTCAGATTCTGTGTCTCCCTCTTTCTCTGACCCTCCCCTGCTCAGGCTGTCTCTCTCTCTCACAAAAAAAAAAAAAAAAAAAACAAAAAAAAAAAAAAAGGAGTCATTTAAAAATAAAATAAAATAAAATAAAATATTTTGAGATCTTGATTATGTCATGCAATGTGTTAACCCCTCTGCTCCAGGTCATATACAGATTTAATTAAGCATACCTCCTATACTGAACTTTCATTCTTGATTAAAATTATTTATTTCCAATTGCACCTTCATCTTAGAGACTTTAAAGTCTCATCTGTTTCCTTTCATCTCTTGACTAAGTAGGTCAATCTTAAATGCTGAGGATAACTTTTTTTAAGATTTTATTTTATTTTTTAAATGTTTATTTTTGAGAGAGAGAGCACATAAAAGCAGGGGAGGGGCAGAGAGAAAGGAAGACAGAGGAGCCGAAGTGGACTCTGTGCTGACAGCAGACAGTGGGGCTTGAATTCACAAACCATGAGATCATGCCCTGAGTCAAAGTCAGACACTTTACCAACTGAGCCACCCAGGTTATCCACTCAGAATGACTTTTTTTGCTTCCATTCACCAGGCTTTGCCCATTCTCTTTAAACTTATTCATGAAATTGTTACATAACCAAAATAAATTCACATCTAGCTTCAGTAGTTTCTACAGTTAGGAAATCTCTATGATAAACTAAATTCTATAAAATTTAGAGATAATAGGGCAAGAAGTACAAAAAGTCGGGGTAACATAATGTGATAAAAGCATAAAGGGGGAAGTATTGACTCAAAATGCTATAGTAATTACTGTAGCAGTAATATCTGTGGAAAATAATAGCACCTCCAGTAGTGAACAGCTACAGGGTAATGTGCCCTTAGTGTCCCATTCAGTAGAGTTCTCCTATCAAGGGTTGAAAATCTAAACTTCTGTACATTTTCGGTACCCAGTTACCACCACTGCTTCAGAATCCTTCATTTTAGCCGACATCTTGCTATTTTTTGCCTTTCTGCCTTTGCATGTGTTGTTCTACTTCACAGAGTGTTTCTCAGGAGCTCTCTTACTGGTCCATTAGAACGTGGCTCAGACGTCACCGCTTCTTGAATGCCTTCCCTCTTGCCTGTCTTCCATGTGGTTAATCTCTGTTTTGTTTCTCTGTTTCTGTTGACTCTTCATTTCACTGGATATACCAGTTTTATTATGCTCAGAACACTATTACATTATGTATTCAAATTTTTACTTCCTAGTTATAAAAATTTTAATATATGATGATTTTAGAAAATGCAGAAGAGTTTAAAGAAGGAACTAAAAATCATTTTTCATCCTGTGGACTAAACATTTTAATACATATACAAGTTTACATCTTTTTTCACTTTATATAAAATTCTCAGAAAGCTTTTTTATAAATATTATTAGTCACTGAGATAATACAGACTATGATTTGCATATATAATGTTCTTTTTTTTAATTAAAATTTTTAGTTTCATAAAGAGCTGAAAAGCATCTTTATACAGTAGGCTTTTTCAACATATAGGATAATTTAAAATAAAACTGGAAAGTAATGAATTTCAAGATGAAAGGGATAACAATAGATCTTTTAGTGGGTATTTCCAAACATCACTTTAATTATGTGCTAGTAGTGCATAAGAATGCTTGGTTTCATAAAACCACTGACCCAGTATTGTCATTAATAATGATTTAATATTGATTGTGCTACTTTGATGAACATCTAATGGTTTACATTTGCATTGTTATAAGGTAACAATGCTTTTCTTAGCACTTTCTCTGACCATTGTATCTATTAAGAATATTAATCCACTATTATAGAGTTTACTTTTTACATATTTTCTTTATGATGTCCCTTGTTGTATAGTTATTTAACTTTTATGTAATTAAATCTCTCTTTTCCCTTATAATTTGTTCTGTGGTTTCCAGTCTCAGAAAATCTTTTCTTGTCCAAATATTTCATAAACATTCACTTCTCACTGTTTTAGAGGCCAGATGAGATGTGTATGTGTGCACCCTGACCTGTGTGTTGAGTCATATAAAGTGTATTGGTAGGAATTAGAAATATAGCTTACTGTTAGATGCCTCAGTAGATTCATGTAGTCATTTTTCTTGTGGATGGGATACTGTCATGTTTATCTGTATTTCCCCAGAACCCAGCACAGTAGGCATTCAGTAAGTATTTACTGAATTGATTTGAACTGAAAAAAAAAATTGATGAACATTTAAAACAAAGTTTCTCTTCCATTCAGGCTATCCCACACTGGAAAAAGAAGTGTAGTCAGTTTTTCACCAGTAAAAATCAACTGAGTATTTATTACATTATTCAAGTCTTTCCTCTACTCAGAGTTTTATTCCACCTTTCCAGATTCTTCAGCATAAAGTCCAAACTCATGAAATAAAATGTAAATGGTATTATACTTTAGAACTTGGCATCTTAATGTTAAAACAGAAAGGTGATCTTTAGTGTAGAAGTTATAAAGTACTTTTTTTCCACAGAGAGAAAGAATACAGGAATTGAAGTCTAGACAGGTATTTCTTTTTCTGAAACTGAAATTCCTTGAAATAAATGAAAATATCACTTTGAAAATTACCCATCTTTCTCAGCAAACTTCTAAATCTGCTTTGTTAAATTTTATTCCTGAAATGTGGTTCTTCCAAATATTTTTAAGTCTGATTGACACTTATGAAAGGAAGGTAATCTTTAACTTGTTATACAGAGTCCACTGAGTTTGTTTTCTTTAATCCTTCCTCAAAAATCATTTAGGCTTTATGAAACTGACATGTGTATATTGTTTTTGTTTTAACATCTGGGGCATCCAAGTTACTAAGCTTCCATAAGTACTATCCCAAATAAATATATTTTAAATCTCCCATTCATCCATTTTATATATAAATTTGATAGGAACACAATATTTTCTTTCTTAAGACCAAGGTGTAGCTCTTAGTGGTCTTTTACTGACTGTTAATAGGTAACAGGATCGTTCCCTGTTTCGAGTTTGAACTGGACTTCAGAACCAAAGTGGCCACCACTGTTTTCCATAAACCTGACCCCTAGCTTATAGGACATTCTGATTGGGCAGGGTATTGAAGCATATTGGCTCATGGCTTTTTCTTTCTTAAATTCAAGCATGACAAACTACCTCAGAATGAATGAAAATGATAGTTATGCTGAGAGTTTTCCAAGATGTGCAATTTTTATGAAATAATGATAGTTGACCACTTAAAAAGAACAGCATTTCAAATAGCATCATTACTACTTAATTTTTAAGACATTAATGAACATCAGTTTCCAGAAACAAGAATAATTTAATAATAAAAATTGTTTTCATATTATAAAACTGTATTCATTTCAAGAAATAGTATATCATAGCCTACTCCCAGTTTTAATGTCTTTGCTTCTTTTAACAGCTATCCAGGTGGATTTAGACAAGTAACAGCTGCTCAACTTCACCAGAAGGATCCGGTAGCAGTAAGTTTATTGTATTTTTTATTATTTATCATCTGTGGAAAGACTGTCTCGGGAACAGTTTTTCCCATCTTGCTCCCCTTCTATTGTAGCTAGCATTCAGGGCCACATTTTCTGCACTTTACTGTATCACACAAGTTTTGATAACAATTATTTCATTACTGGGGCGACTGGGTGGCTTAGTCTGTTAAGCGGCCTACTTCAACTCAGGTCATGATCTTGCAGTTCGTGGGTTCGAGCCCCGCATCAGGTCCTGTGCTGACAGCTCAGAGCCTGGAGCCTGCTTTGGATTCTGTGTCTCCCTCTCTCTCTGCCTCTCCCCGGCTCATGTTATGTCTCTCTCTGTCTCAAAAACAAATAAACTATAAATTTTTTTTAAATAATAAAAAAATAATTATTTCATTATCGTTCAATTCTATATATTTTCTAAACACTCTGCTATGTTTTGTATTTAGCCAAACAGGTTTGTTGCTTTTCTGTTTAATAACTTGATGCTTACATGATTACCTAGAATATATTTGCTGAAAATGTCTTGGAGAGAGAGATGTATCTATGTATGATTATACCTCCATTATATCAAATATGCAAAGCACATCCCAATCAGAAAGTCTTACTTTTTTCTGTTTATTTGATTTATTGATTACCTAAAAGAGTTATGTTATGATCTCAATTTTGGATTTATTTTTTTCCCTGTATTTCTGTCAGTTTTTTCTTTGTATGTTTTGAAGATGTTGTGTTAGATGAATTTAAGTTTGGAATTATATTCTTCCTAAGAATTAATCAGGGTTATCTACCAGCTGTTTTTGTCTCCAATTATACTTTTAAACTCAAGGCCTTTTTTTTTTTTTTAAATAAACCCTACAGCCTTCTTTTGAAAGTGTTTGCCTGATAAATCATTCTACTTTAAATTTAATTTATTTCTTTTTCTGTATTACAGGTCATATTTATTGATCATTAACGTCCTCAGATTAGTACTATGCACCTTATATGATTTTTTTTTTTAAATATAACTTACTGTCAAGTTAGCTAACATACGGTGTATACAGTTGCTCTTGGCTTCAGGGGTCGATTCCTATGCTTCATTGTTTACATACAACACCCAGTGCTCATCCTAATAAGTGCCCTCCTCAGTGCTCATCACCATTTCCCCCTCCTTCCCTCTCCCCCATCAACCCTCCATTCGTTCTTTGTATTTAAGAGTCTCTTATGGTTTGCCTGCCTCTCTGAAACTATTTTTTTGCCCTTCCCTTCCCCCATGGTCTTCTGTTAAGTTTCTCAAATTCCGTATCTGTCTTTCTCTGACTGACTTATTTCACTTAGCATAATACTCTCCAGTTCAATCCACATTGTTGCAAATGTTAAAATTTCATTCTTTCTCATTGCTGAGTTGTATCATTCCACTATATATATAAACCACAAAAATCTTCTAAGGACCTTGTTTTGATCTGGAGGGAAGTAAAGATAATTGATTAAGCTTACACTTCTAATAAATAAACTCAATCAGAAAGAAGGAAAGAAAGGAAAGAAGATTTTATTTTTTCCTTTCCTTCTTTCTTGCCTTCTTTTGGATTGAGTTTATTAGAAGTCTAAGATTAATCAATCTTTACTTTCTTCGAGATCAAAATAAGGTCCTTAGAAGATTTTTAACACCTACTCTTCCTCACATAGTCATCAATTTTCAAAACCCTTCCAATTCAACATTCTTGTTACTGTGTTATACAGTTAACTGAATTTTCATGTTTTTCTTTGCTTATAAGTCCTTTTCACATAACAGCTTTCCTTTGGGATTAATTTCCTTCTTGAAACACTTCTTTTGACATTCCTATCATAACATTCTTTTAATAGTAAACTTCCTATTTTTTCTGAAACTGTCTTTATTTTTGCCTTCTTCTTGAAAGATAGTTTTACTTATGCAGTATATGCAATTCTACGGTAACCATGTTTCTCTCTCACCTGTTTGATGCTACTGTTCAAGCAGATTTTAGCTTCTGTTATTGCTAAGTTAGATGTCAGTTGAATTGTTTATATATATGTTTTTGTTTTTTTTTTTTTGGTGATACATCTGAAATCTTTCCTTTGCCTTCCATTTTCCTGTTTCTTTTCAAGTTACTTATTTTGCTTGAGGACTGGCATCTTCATAGCTGAAAATCTGTCAGCTCTTAACTGTCTGACTGAGCCACCCAGGGAGTAGCTCCCTTAGTGAGTTTCTAATTTGACTTATTTTTTTTTCTTGAAGTTTTATTACTTGTTTCTTTTTCAAATTTGCTAGTCAGTTTTGATAGCCTTTCTTTTTTCTTTGTCATACTTTGGTCCCTTATATTATTTAAGCATAGTAAACCTAGTTCTTTGTATTTGTATCTGATTTTAATATTTGTATTCTTTGTGGATCTATAATTTATTGTTTCTGCTCAGGGTGCTTGATAAGCTCATGTACCTTGAAACTTCATCACTGAGAATTCTTTGAGACCTGTGTCTTCAAAGTGGATTTCTTTACAAAAGATCAACTTAGCTTCTGGCAAGTGCATGGGGCTTTACCAACCTAAGACCTCTTTAAGCTATCCTTTAGAGTTCTGGGTTTTGATCCCAGCAATGAGTTTTAAACCTTGAGCCTTGTGCAGTAAGGCTTGTAGTTATCTGTTTCCTATCAGGAAAGATTTGAATTTTTTAATTTCCCCACTATATACCCTGGATGTGCCTTTCTGCTGAAAACCAGGGTTTACGAGAAAGTCTTTGATCCTACCTCCTGACCAAAAAGAGGTAGTCCTTTGAAATCCAAGCCCTGCACTAAGCTGATGCCCTCTGGGCAGATGCCAGCCTTAGACTCTTTTTTTTTTTTTTTTTTAAGAAAAGGTTTTTGAAAACAATATTATTAACTTTATTAATATTTACTTATGATTTATTTACTAGGAGAAATTTCTAACCTTAATATTAGCTTTCAATACTGCTAGAAGCAAAATCTCCTTTTACCATTTCACAATTTTATATTTCCTTCCTTTACTCTTTATAATCCAATCTTTGGACTATACGCATAACATAAATACCATTTTCCTCATTAGGAGCTATTTTAGCTTTTTACCCAAAGGCATTCATAAATGAACAAAGTGTTATGCTGTGAAGACATTCTTTTTTATTTCCCTACAATAGCAAATAAAAATAAATATCTATTGTTAGGATGCAACCATTTGTAATACTGCCTATTATTTTCTTGGGGTGAGGGAAAGGGGCATATTTTACTTCTTATCATTAATAGGTATTTTACAAAACCGTATCTAGAAATTGCTTAAGAAATTTTTAATGTTGTATTTCAAAATGTGTTTTTGGACTATTACAGGTCAAATAAAATATCCTATTTTGACTATTTATGTGGATGGTATATATGGTATTAAAAAGTTGTAAGGGCTGCTGACAGTATGCACCATAAGTGCTACAATAAATTGTAGTTTGGGTATTTAATAAATAGTTTTAAATTTTACTTCTGTGGTATTCTGGCATGCTCACTGTACACTAGGAGGCAATATAGTCCTACTTTTTTTTATAAGAATTTAGCATTTGTAGAAATTATTCCAAATTATGTTTTGTAAACAAATATTAAAATACATTACAAAATGTTTGATGAAGGTCTGGAAAATAGTTCAGAGTGAATTCCATTTGAATTATTATTTCATCTAAATGATGTTAGTTCTTTTTTTTGAAGTATTAATTTTAATTTTGTATTTTGAAAAAGTACAGTTTGTTAAAGAAGAGGTCAGTCATTTTACTTCCAAATTAAATACTTAAGTGTTTGCCTAGAACAGTAGAACTTGTGCCAGCAGACATCATTTGCTAATCAGCACTTGGTATATGGACTCATAAGAGACTTTGTTTTCTGATGCATCCTTCTGATTAAGAGTACAGTCCTGGAACATTATTTGTGAAACACATTAAATAGTACATTTAAATAGTTATTAGTAGGTTATTAAATATTTCAAAATATTACAATCATATGGCATTAAACTCAAATAAATATGTTGATTGGGCTTTTCCTTATCCCTACCATATATTATGGTTCCCTTAAGAGTTTTTCATCCTTATATTGTTTCCTAACATGGTTCCTTTCTTATGTTTTTACCCGTTCTGTGGTTAATAAAGTTATTTTGTGTGAAACAAATGGCACATATCCTGGTTTGCAGGTTGTATGCGGAAGGTCGTTAGTATTTATCAATCTCACTTTTACTCTGTCTCACTCTCTGAATTCCTTAGAACTTATAAATAAGTCTATACAGCTATAAATACTTGATTGCATGTACATGTTGTGTTATTATTTGGGGGAGTATATTGTTGTGTGTATGTCTTTCTCTCCCCTGTCAGCTTATAACCTTTCTACACTTTCTGGCTTTCCCTAATTGAGTGTTATGTTTGCATTTTTTAATAGGGCAAGTTTTTAAAAAAACAACTTGTTAATTCAGGTGACTATAGCTTGCTAAATTTTGTCAAGAACATGAAACCTAAATGGCATGTAACCCTACCAAAATGATAAAATTGCTGCCAGGGTGATATTCAGAGAATATGATGACTGGCTGTCCAGATAGCATGCTGCGTAATGTCAACATTGTCCGTTTCTACTTAAGACTTTTAGGGGCACCTGGGTGGCTCAGTCAGTTAAGCATCTGACTTCATCCCAGGTCATGATCTCACTGTTCATGGGTTCAAGCCCATGTAGGGCTCTGTGCTGACAGCTCAGAGCCTGGAGCTGCTTTGAATTCTGTGTTTCGCTCTCTCTCTCTGCCTCTCCCCCCTCAAAAAGAAACATTAAAAAATTTATTTTAAAAATTTAAAATTTTAAAGACTAATATCTAGATTAATGCTGTCTAACAGAAATTTATGTCATGATGGAAATGTTCTTCTGTCTGTACTGATAAATATGGTAACCACTGGCTACATGTGGCAGTTGACCACTTGAAATGTGGCTTGTGTGACTGAGTAACTGAATTTTTTATTGCTTTTAATTTTAACAATGTAACTCTCTATTAAAATCTCCAGAACATAGAGTATTAACAGCACTAAATTGGAAAATGTATATAAGATGCCATTAGCTTTTGTATGTAGTTAGGTTTTGTAGTCTGATTTGATGAGAAAATTAAAGGAATAGGAAATCTTCTTACAGTACAACCTTGTTCTATCACATATAATTTAGTGAATTAACTTTAATACATGTCAGGTTATATCCTTGGAATATGAGCACGGAGGGTAAAACTTGTTGTAACCCTTCAGATGTCCCTGTCAGCAGTGTTATGAAGACCTCACAGTGTATTTGTGCTGTATACCACAGACCCCCAGGAGGTTAAGGAACACAGAGTGACACTCTGTGGCCTTCTCTTGACAACACATACATCAAATCACATTCAGACCAACAATGAGGATAATCTTAAAAAGGGGAAAGTAAATCACGGAAGGTTAGTTTGCCCTCTTGGAAATGGGTATGGTAGAGAGAAAGGATTTTTTGTCTTCTGGAGAAGTTACAGAGAGAAACACATTATAGGTGTGATTGTATGTACCATGTGTTTATTCTGGAAGTAAGACCTCCTGGTTTGAATTCTAGCACCACTGTTTACAAGATATATGAAGTTGGGGGAGTTCTTTGACCTTACTAAATCTGTTTCCTTATCTGTGAAATGAGACTCAGCATCATAAACAAGATAACAAATATAATACAACTAACCACCGTGCACACAGTAATTTTTCAGTGAATGATAACCTTACCATTGGTGTAGACTTGTAACTTACAGAGTCAGTCTCATAACTGTATGGTTCAGGCTTACTTTATGAATCAGAAACCTCGTGATCTCCTACCTGGAGAAAACAGGATTAAGACCTCCCTGGGTTCTGCTCATTTCAGTATATAACAAGCTTGTTCAAGCTTGTTCTAGCTATAATTGGCACATACGTAGATTATTTTTAACTTCTTCTTGTCCTTTTCCTTTAATATAAGTTAAGTCAAATAGAGCCTAAAGAAAACAGTAATGTGCAAGATAATAACAATTCTTTTGCTGTTGCTGCCATATATGTATTTAGGTCTCAATTTCTTTCATTTCACTTGAGTCTGACCCCATTTGTTTTCATTACCATCTGTAAATGTGTTTGCCTTCTTATATCTCAAGTCAGATTTTTTCTTTTTTCTTATTAAATCCTATATATATCTGTTTTTCAGATTGTGAAACTAGCTATTTATGGCATGCTGCCAAAAAACCTTCACAGAAGAACTCTGATGCAGAGGTTGCATCTTTTCCCGGATGAGGTAAGTCCATGGTCATTGGTAATGGTGCTTCAACAAGGAACCATGGCCAGGGCCCCTGTTGAATTGAGGGTACTCATTGCTGATTTCATCAGCTACAAAAAAGAATGCATTTCATTTACATTTCATGTGACTAGTAGCAAAATTTGCATGAATCATGAATTAATAATTTAGGTTTTGTTGCTAATTATTTTCATTGATTTAATTTTAGAATACTTCTTCCTACTCAAAATTTATTCAGCTAAAAATGTACTTGAAAAAAAATAACGATTTTTATTTATCAATATTAAACTATTTTAAGTCCTTAAGCTTTTCTCTAGTATAATATAATGAAACACTAGAAGTTCTATTATAAAATAGTTGAATCCAAGCTCTGGAATCAGGTATCTGGATTAGAATTCATGCTGCACCATTTACTAATGTCATGGCCATGGGTGGTTACTTATTATCTGTTTTTGCATCAGTATAATGGAAATAATGGTATCTACTTTGTAAGGTTTGTGGTAAGGCTTCAATGAGATGACATTTGTGGAATGCTTAGAACAGGGCCTGACACAGTTAAGTGCTATTGCTGTCATAACCATGGTTGTGATTGTTCTCCTTACAGTTCCTACTAGATGAATAATGTGGAAATGAATTCCAGACTATCAAGTTGTATCAATGATTTAAACCACTGTGTGCTCTATTTAGTTAGCTTAAGCAATGCATGAGTAAATTATTCATGCATTCATCAAAATTATTAATGTATTACATTTGCTTTGTATGAAAGAGTAGAATATTCCAAGATTCACTTTACCTCTGAAGTAGCAAGTATGGGAGTAGTGTCACCATCTAAGGATAAATGACCCTCATGAAAGCACAATTTTTAAACTCTTAATTCTTTTTATTTTTTTTTATTTTTTTAACATTTATTCATTTTTGAAAGATGGAGAGAGACAGCATGAGTGAGGGAGAGCAGAGAGGATACAGGGAGACACACCATCCAAAGCAGGCTCTAGGCTCTGAGCTGTCAGCAAAGAGCCTGATGCGGGGCTTGAACTCACGGACCATGAGATCATGACCTGAGCAGAAGTCAGACGCTTAACCAACTGAGCCACTCAGGTGCCCTTAAAACTCCTAATTCTTTTTTTTTTTTTTTTTAATTTTTTTTTTTTTTTTTTATTTGAGAGACAGAGAACACACGCGAGCCAGGGAGAGGAGCAGAGGGAAAGAGAGAGAAAGAGAGAGAGAGAATCTCAAGCGCTCAAGCAGGTTCAAGCAGGTTCCACACTCATCATGGAACCTGACACAGGAATCAATCCAATGACCCTGGGATCATGACTGGAGCTGAAATCAAGAGTTGGCTGCCAACTGACTGAGCCACCCAGGCTCCCCTAAAACCTGTGTTTCTGGTTGTACTGTCCCATTTTTTAGAAACCATAATTTCTAAAAGACAAAATATGATATATTGATATATAATCTTAGTTATAAGGAAGTCAAGTTTGAATGTGGATACTTTAGGTATTCATGGTAGTTCAGTTGAACAACAAATTACTTAAATAATTTTAGACTATAAAATTAATGGGCCCACTTCCCCAAAATGAATTGTCAAATATTCAGAAGGTTGATAACACATTTTGTTGTTCAGGCCATAGGGAAATAGGAACTCATAGATTACTAGGAGTACAAAATAGTGCAACCCACAAGGAATCAGAGAAGTAGGTAACATCACACGAAATATATACATAAGGAAAGTCAGGCTTGATCCAGCAATCTATTTGCTCTGAAGATACACAAGATTATTGTTTCCACATTATTTATAATAGTTAAGTAATAGAAATCAGTGTTTATACAGAGGAAATTGGATAAGCTATGTTATATCCATTCAGTTGGGTACTATGCAGTTATAAAAAAAGAATTCCAAATATTCTTGTGGTTTGATAAGTAATGCTTTCTGGGATATATTGGTAAGTGAAAAATTATAGATAGTGTACTACCTTTTGTATGCATATACACATATATATGTTTACACACGCATACATACTATAACTGCTTCTTATCGTGTAAAGAAACACAGGAAGAATAAATGAGAAAATAAAGTTGGCTGCTTACTGAAGCATGGGCACAACAAGGTGAAAGGAATAGGGAAGAGAGTGAGATTTTTGGAGTATGCCTGCAGATTATTTGGTTTTTTAATTTTAATTTTGTTATCGTGTTAAGATTTTATTCAAAAATAAAATCAGAGCAGCAGTAGATGTAAGTACAACTAGTGGACAGATCTTGTTTTCTAAGTGCTATTTCTTATTAAAAGGAACCTGGTTTTCTTGGAGAAATGGTTGATTCTAGGTCTGGAGCAGAGAAACAGAGTTATTATGGAGTACACACATGCACACACAATTATTATTTCTCCATTGTTTATACTGGTAAAATAATAAGTAACAGAAAGTAAGGCAGTACTCAAAAACGGATGAGGAAATATCAAGAGAACATAGGAGACATTTTGAATTGGTGCCCACTGACCGAATGAGGGACTGTGTGAGCCTCAAAATGAATGGTTAGAATAATGGATTACATTGAATAGAAAACAGTAATCTGTGAGCCAAAGATGAAGTCCAAAAATCATTTTTAACTTGTTGTAATTTCCCTTTTCCTTTCTGGAGAAGGAAAAGCTTTTCTTTAGAGTAGAATGTCACCCAAAAATGTAGAAATAATACCAAATTAGAAAACCCACCATTATCAGCGTATTTTATAGTCACTGGGTAAAAAATTATTGTAGAACAAGATACTCACACAATTTCAAAACATCAGGCCACAGCATACTTACTGTTTGAAAGAAGAAAAGTTACTTTTTTATGTTAAAGATAGCTGGCAGACACAACAGTCCCCAGTGACCAAGCGTTAACTTTAATATGGAGCAGCCAGCATCATGTACCTCCTGCTGTGCATGAGGAACTGAAGACCCAACGCGAACTGTGTAGCTTTCTGCCAGAAATGTTAACCGGAGTCTAATCATAAGCAAACAATGCTACAAATCCAAATTAAAGGACATTCTACAACGTACTTGGCCTGAGCTCTTCAAAAGTGTTAATTTCATGAAAGAAAAACCAGGGAAAGTCTTTGTATTAAAAGAGACTAGGCTGAAGAATTCATGATGTATGTCCAACAACACAGTAATAGCATAAATAACTAAGTATAGCATGTGACCCTTGACTGGATCTTAGATTGAAAAACAGATACATAAGACAATATTTGATCAGTTTGGGAAATTTGGATATACACTTATATGTCAGATAGAAAGTATTTCATCTATGTTAATTTTCCTAAGCATGAATTTGTAACGTGGTGATAGAGGAGACAATCCTTATATTTAGGAAGTAGACACTGAAATATTTGGGGGTGAAATATTGGTAAATTACTCTCAAATGGTTCAGCCAAAAAGAAAATTTGTGTATATGTGTTTGTATATAGGTGAAAAGAAGGAAAGCAAACATGTCCTATTTTGACAATTGGTGAATTCAGGTGAAGGTTAAATAAGTGTTCACTGTATTCTCACAACTGTATTCTCAAATCTTTTCTATAGATTTGAAATTTCTTTAAAAATTGAAAAAACGTAATAAAGTAAATTATCACCTTGCCCCTTATTTATTCCACTCATTCGTTTCCTTATTTCTTATTTAGGTTAATCATTCCATCTGTGTAGAGGACTCTTAAATCTTTTTCTTTTTTTTTCCCCTTAAATAGTTTATTATCAAGTTGGTTTTCATATAACACCTAGTGCTCATCCCCACAAGTACCCTCCTCCATGACCATCACCCCCCTTCCCCTCTCCCCCACCCCCATCAGCCCTCAGTTCTCAGCATTCAAGAGTCTCTCATGGTTTGCCTCCCTCTCTCTCCCCAACTATTTTTCCCCTTCTTCTCCCTCACAGTCCTCCATTAAATTCCTCCTAATCCACCTATATGTGCAAACATATGGTATCTGTCCTTCTCTGCCTGACTTATTTCACTCAGCATAACACCCTCAAGTTCCATCCATGTTACTACACATGGCCAGATTTCATTCTTTCTCATTGCCATGTAGTATTCCATTGTATAAATATACCACATCTTCTTGATCCATTCATTGGTTGATGGACACTTAGGCTCTTCCCATGTTTTGGCTATTGTTGAGAGTGCTGCTATGAACACTGGGGTACATGTGCCCCTATGCATCAGCACTCCTGTGTCCCTTGGGTAAATTCCTGGCAGGGCTATTGCTGGGTCATAGGGGAGTTCTATGGTTAATTTTTTGAGGAACCTCCACACTGTTTTCCAGAAGGACTATACCAGTTTGTTTACATTCCCACCAACAGTGTAGGAAGGTGCCCATTTCTCCACATCCTCGCCAGCATCTGGAGTCTCCTGATTTGTTCATTTTAGCCACTCTGATGGGCATGAGATGGTATCTCAGTATGGTTTTGATTTGTATTTCCTTGATGATGAGGGACGCTAAGCATCGTTTCATGTGTCTGTTGGCCATCTGGATGTCCTCTTTGGAGAAGTGTCTGTTCATGTCTTCTGCCCATATCTTCACTGGATTATTTGTTTTTCAGGTGTGGAGTTTGGTGAGTTCCTTATAGATTTTGGATACTAGCCCTTTATCTGACATGTCATTTGCAACTATCTTTTCCCATTTCGTCGGCTGCCTAGTAGTTTTATTGACTGTTTCCCTTGCTGTGCAGAAGCTTTTTATCTTGATGAGGTCCCAGTAGTTCATTTTTGCTCTTGATTCCCTTGCCTTTGGGGATGTGTCAAGTAAGAAATTGCTGCGGTTGAGGTCAAGAAGGTTTTTTTCCTTCTTTCTCTTCTAGGGTTTTGATGATTTCCTGTCTCACATTCAGGTCCTTTATCCATTTTGAGTGTATTTTTGTGTATGGTGTGAGAAAATGATCTCGTTTCATTCTTCTGCATGTTGTTGTCCAGTTCTCCCAGCACCATCTGTTAAAGAGGCTGTCTTTTTTCCATTGGATACTCACTCTTTCCTGCTTTGTCAGAGATTAGTAGGCCATACATTTGTGGGTCCAATTCTGAGTTCTCTATTCTATTTCATTGGTCTGTGTGTCTGTTTTTGTGCCAAGAGGGCTCTTAAATCTTAAACACATCAGTTAGCATGTTTGCGTTACCTTCTGTGTGTGCAGGTTAAAGGAGGGACTTTCCCTCTTGCAGGTCTCATGTGTAATGCCTAATCATCAAGTCTCCTTCCTCACCCTGCACTGTTTCAATGCCTCCTTTCAGTAAATTACTCTAATAGCGGGGAAAGCTTGTAAGTTCGTTTTAGTCAATATTTTCTCCAATTCAGCAAACGTTTACTAACCCACGGCGTTCCACACCCTCTGCTGTGTAAGCACTTGGCAACTTTTGAAATTGTCTTTGCAAATATTATAGGGATTTTTTTAATGGAGTGTGAAATACCCATAAATTTTATAAATATCAAACTGGCAAGAAGACTTTTTCAGGAAGTAAAAAATTAGAGCAGTGTTATATTTATATGTCCAGGCATCCTCAGTTTTGTGTAATTAAGCTTACAGATTTGAATACACTGAGGAAGGGATGTTACATATTTTTAAAATGCTTCTGAATGAAGAAACACATTGTCAATAGTATTTTTTAGTATTTTGTATACATTGATAGTGACTTACCGTATACTGACCATAACTTTAAAAAGCCAACTTAAGTTTTTTTAAATACTATAAAATTATGCCATACTAGGTTTTAGAACAAGTTTATAATGCCATAGAACTCTGATTCTTTGAAGCTGTTTCAAAATTGTATTTGGATACTTAAGACACTGAATAGAAAACAATGACTATTTTGATGCCATGTCCTTGCCCAGATATTTGATTCCCAATGACGATATGTTTAGGAACATGCTGTTATGAAAAGAGGGGAATACATTTACTACCTGAGGAAATATATGAGGAAATACTCATAGGACACTTTCTATGATATCCAACCATTATTTATGTAGAGTCTCCAAAATTAACCTAACCATCCAGACTCACAAGACCATTCCCTTTCCCTATTTCTGTATCATGAGCACAATGTAAATGTAAGTTCTTTTGGTTACTCATGGTCTTTATTTTATCATTTCCTTTACTTTGCTCAATTTCTGTTTTCCTTTTAAAATATCTCTCAAATATATGTGTTACTCTTTAGTTTTCCATTACTCAAATTCAGACTTTTTTGCATTTTACTTTTTCTTTCATTTTCCTGAACATTTGAATATATAACAAGGGAAAAGTCATTATGGGCAGAAGGAATGCCGTTGATAAAATGCACCAGGATTTCCGTGTAGAACTAGGCCTAAGAGGCAGGGAGGCTGGTGACTTCGAAGCCAGGGATGGGTGTGTGGAAAGCGCTAAAATGTCAGAGGTGGCCCAGGAGTGAGGACATGGGTTTGAGGAGTGACCTTTTAAAATTGTAAGCCTTTAGAGGCCATCATCTTTCTATTTTCTTTTTAAATTATTTTTTTTTAATTTTTTTTTAGCATTTATTCAGTTTTGAGAGACAGAGAATGAGTGGGGAAGGGGCAGAGAGAGAGGGAGACACAGAATCTGAAACAGGCTCTAAGCCATCAGCACAGAGCCTGATGTGGGGCTCAAACCCACAAACTGTGAGATCATGACCTGAGCTGAAGTCGGATGCTTAACCGACTGAGCCACTCAGGCGCTCCTTTAAATTATTTTTTAATGTTTTACTTATTTTTGAGAGAGAGTGAGTGTGAGCGTGGAAGGGTCAGAGAGAGGGAGACCCAGTATCTGAAGCAGGTTCCAGGCTCTGAGCTGTCAGCACAGAGCCCGACGTGGGGCTTGGACTCACAAACGACAAGATCACAACCTGAGCCGAAAGTCAGACACAACTGACTGAGCCACCCAGACGCCCCTCTTTTTATTTTCTTTTATATTCTGAGCACCTAGCACCATTTCTGGTTCATAGAAGGAGTTTGGTAAATGTTTTTTGGCTAAATGACTCAGAGATCCAGCAGACTTTCATTTTCCAAAAGTTTTTTCTGTTAACAACATGGAGTGTGAACTGGAAGGTTGTGGCACTGGAAGCCGCAGACCCAGTGCCTTCACTCATCAAATGGGAAATCATGAGAACCAGCCAAGGCAGTGCCTTTTTTCAGTTGAAAGGAGAGAAATAAATGAAATGGTTTAGAAAAAATAGGTAGGACTTAGTTGATAGTCCTTAAAACTACAGATGTCTAATTTGTCATGAGAAATAGCTTTGTCAAGATTAAAATATAAAATGTGGATTATTATGATAACTTTTATCATTAATGTACCTCTCGGGGATTTTCATGGGGTATTAAAGATGATATTGTTTTCTTCATTCTAAATTTTGTTTGTTTTTTAATACTTGCTGAGTAGTCCTAATATGTTAGTAAGGGATATATTTTACAAAATGTAAACCTAAATCAAATTTACCCTAGGACATTCCAGAAGATATTCGTGAGAATTTAGTGGAGGAGCTTCCTCAGCCACGGAAAGTGCCCCGACGCCTGGATGAGTACACGCGGGAAGAAATCGAGGCCTTCCCAAGAGTGTGGTCTCCGTAAGTCTTCTCTCTTTTCCTATCTTTGATTCTGTTTCTCTGTTTTTTTTAAGCTGAGTTGAGTATTCCCTGCTTCCTCAGCCAAATGACAAGATCCTTCCTTCCCGTGGTGGGAAGAGTGAACCTTTTTTTTTTTTACTCCCTTGGATACTCTGCATCTTCTACCTGCAAACAAACTCTACATGTAGATGTTAGAACCGGACATCTCAAGTCTTAAAACCTTGCTCAGTACATGCAAGGGTGTTCATAGGTGCCTATAATTGCTAGATGTTTTGTTGGGATGACATTATTTGGATCGATTGTAGTTTCTTGGAATGATAAATGAATTGTCATTACCTAAAACAAAGTGATTCTTCATTTTCCAGATTGCTTCACTAACCTGAGAATATCATCTGATGCAAAGTCATTAATTCTGGATAATTAATAACCTTGATCCAATTAGAAAAACAAAATAACAAAACCGTTTTTGGTATCATGTCTACAATTTCCTCTAAGTTCCAGAAAGCTGCTGAGTTTTGACATACTCTTTCCCATCTAATTGTTTCCAGGTTTCCTTATCTGGCTTTCCAGTCTGTCCGTGACCTGGCTCCTCTCTGACTCTGAAGCTTAAATTCTTCCCACTTCACTGGTCTAATAATAGCAGCTTGTCTACGACTGTCACCCTTTTTGTGCAATTTAATTCTTCCTTGCCTTTATTCTATTACTTTGCCTGAAACAACATGCCTGTCGCCTCATTCTCTGCAATAACTCTGACTCATTCTTTAGACCTTAGTTCAAATACCACCACCAATAGGAAGCCTTGCCTAAACATCAAGACCAGACTTCATGCCCAGCCATCTTCTGCCATAGTACCTGGTGTGTAATTCTGTCATCACATTTAGTTCTTAAAAAGCAAGGGCTGCATCTTGTTCATCATGGCCTCCCCAGTGCATAGAACAGGACTTGATATACCTAAGTCTCAGAAACATTTACAGAATTTATACAGTCTAAAAGAGAACCACACATCCTTATTGCTTGATCTATACAAGACAGCTCATCTTCCCACAGATATTACCCTCCGTGCTCTGAAAATCCATATCCCTTTATTGGCTCTTTACTCAGATAGGTTTGTGAAATATAGGTGAAATCCCATATTTGTGAAAATATAAGCCTTCACAGGATTGTCAGTATGCCCAGCAATCTAATCTTGGACTCTGTTGTCATTACATGTATATAATCTTCAGAGTCTTTCCAAACAGAAGTCTTTGGAGTGTTCTGCTTGAATCTTTTTAACTTTACTGACTTGTATCAAGGCGTTCCTTTCAAAATCTGCAGATGATGAACAAAATAATGTAATTTTTAGTGACTATTTATTATAGTCACTGTTTATTGGACACTTATCAACTGCCCAACACTGTGCTAGGTATTTTACATGCATTGTATTTAATTCTCTCCACAGGCCTATAACGTAGATATATTATTCCTATTTTTAAGTGTAAGGCAAGGGTCATTGAGTTTATAGTATAGCCTGCATTTGAACCCAACTGTGTCTGATTCCAAAGCCTATGTTCTTTCCATAGAAGCAAACTGCTTCATTAATTTATTTTTTCTACAAATATATTTTAGCTACCTCTTCTGTATAAGATACTGTCATAGGCACTAAGACACACAGAGAAACACCATTAAAACAATTAATTCGGCTGCACAAACTTTTACTGAGTTTATACTATGTGCTAGACCTTTTGATGAATGTCTAGGATATACAGATCATGCAGCACTTAAACGTAACCTCCTCCAGAAGTCCTTCCTATACTCCTTAAACTGGATTAGGCCCCCTTAATAGGGTCTCATTGTACACTTCCTTTTCATTTACTGCATTTATTCTAATGGAATAAAATAGCAGGGTGATTTTTTTGTTTACTGTCTTTCTCTAACTAGACTTCATGAGGGAGCTGCATGTTGTCTTACTTAGCTAAGCATAGCGGCATCTGGCACTCAGCAAATACTTATTCAATGAATAAATGAGGAAATCAAATATCCTTGTATCAGCTTTTATAAATGAAGTTAGGAAAGAATCTCTAGAAGAAATAAAGCAAAGGTAGTAAAATGCTCCAATTTAATACTAATTCTTCAAGCTGCAGTCAATGAAATTGACCAGCTATAAAAACACTTTGGTTTATTTCTTTTGTTTCTCTTCATTATATCATTTGAACTAGTCTGTTTTCAGTTAATATCAAATGAGAATTAAGAAACTGTTTGTAAAAAATGGAAAAAATTGATTTTATGGTGTCAGATACCATCACCAGCTAGTTATCAGGATACATTCTTGTGATAAGTATTTCTCTCTAAAATAAGGAAGTGCATTTCTCATCACTCCTTAGATTCTGGTTTTCACTGCTTGACGATGACAATGTCATAGACCAGAAACTATACATTATGTGATGTGATGTGATTCTAACAACTAAGTGTAGGGTGATTGTCTCTCTTCTTTTGACCTTTTTAGATACCTATTTAATAGTTTCCTTCTTGTCAAAACTCAAGAGTCTATTTTAAATTATTTTTATTTAAATTCATTTTTTTTTACCCAGGTTGTGTCATGCTTTATTTAGATAAATCAGTAGTTTGTGAAAATCTATGTTGTACAATTTGTTTTACACGCTTTGATATTTAGTTTCCTCCTTTGACATCTGAGAGACGAGACTTCTGTACTTGGAAAATTTTATGCTTTCAGAATTAATTTAACTTGTTCTTAGAGACTTACATGGTCATTTATTCAAGACATTCAATGGGCCTTTTCCTACTTAAACTACATAGAACTTAAATTTTTTATCTTCAAAACTGAACCCTCATATATGGAATATTTTTCTAGGAAGATATAAACATTTTTTTAATTCTTTTTTTTTAAATGCTTATTTATTTATGTAAGAGAGAGAGCAAGAGTATGAGCAGAGGAGGGGTAGAGAGAGAGGGAGAGAGAGAGAATCCCAAGCAGGCTCCACCATGTCAGCACAGAGCCCATCGCGGGCCTAGTCCCACAAACCATGAGATCATGACTTGAGCTGAAATCAAGTTGGATGCTTAACTGACTGAGCCACCCAGGTGCCCCTAAAATTCTTTTAAAGAGATGTGCAGTTCGCCACAAATTTAAATCTATTTCTAATTTATGGAAAACATTAGCTTAAATTTACACCCTGCAATTTTTTCTTTACTAAGATTTCACATAGGCTTTGCATAATACACACAACATTTACTTCAAATAAAATACTCTTGAAAGTAAACTCAGGCATTCAGTTAAAAACTTTCACTTCTTGGGATTTAAAAAGTATTAAATGTTCAATGTAGAAACTGTGAATAAGATACAAACTTAAGGAAGTAAATAATCTCACCGTAGTTAATATTTCGGTGTGTTACCTTCCACTGTTTCTTTGTGCTTGTGTTGTGTGTTAGTCTTTAGATTTTTTAATCCCCACTTTTTTCATAAATAAAAAAATGTAGGCACAGAAAGAAAAATAATTTGCCTGAGATCACCCAAGTATAAGTGGTGGGTTAGGGATTTAAACCTAAGGTGACTGGCTTCTGGGTCATGGTCCTAACCTCTCTGCTGGAGTGCCTCTTCTTGCCTCTTGTAGCAGCTTATGTAAGTGTGAGTAAGTTGTATGAAGTTCTCCAGTATTATGCTCTAGAAAGTTATATCCTTAAAAAGTATTTTGCTGGGTTATCATGCTGTATGAAGTCCTTTAAGTTTAAGAATGTCTTATCAGAGAGCTCCTGGGTGGCTCAGTTAAGCATCCGACTTTGGCTCAAGTCATGCTCTCATGGTTCATGAGTTCAAGCCTCTCATTGGGCTCTGTACTGACAGCTCAGAGCCTGGAGCCCACTTCAGATTCTGTGTCTCCCTCTCTCTCTGCCCCTTCTCTGCTCATGCTCTGTCTCTATCTCAAAAATAAGTAAACATTAAAAAAGCATTTTTTACAAAGAAAAATATTGTATCAGATTTTCTTACAGAAACACCACCATAAATGAATTTATATTCCTAACCAAGAGGGGTATGGTACTTTTTTTTTTTTTTAATGTTTTATTTATTTCTAGGAGAGAGAGAGAGACAGCGTGAGCAGGGGAGGGTCAGAGAGAGAGGAAATCACAGACCGAAACAGGCTCCAGGCTCTGAGCTGGCAGTCAGTACAGAGCCCGACGCGGGGCTCGAACCCACAAACTGCGAGATCATGACCTAAGCGAAAGTCGGATGCTTAACTGACTAAGCCACCCAGGCGCCCCTATGGTATTTCTTTTTTATTAAAAATAACAAGGATGCTACTTAATTAAATATATGAACAAACATAGATTATGCACTTGGAGTTGTGTATCATGAATAGTCTAAATGAGTTAAACCAGATAGTATAGTAATATAGTAACCGTTCACAACAAACTATATTTAGTATTATTATAATTGAAGAGTAATGATCAGGGGCGCTACTGATCAGTTAAGCACCGACTTTGGCTCAGGTCATGATCTCACAGTTTGTGAGTTCGAGTCCAACATCGGGGTCTGTGGTGACAGCTCAGATCCTAGAGCTTGCTTTGGATCCAGTGTCTCCCTCTCTCTCTGCCCCTCCTATGCTCACACTCTCTCTCTCTCTCTGTCTCAAAAATAAAATAAACATTAAAAAAAAATTTTAATTAAAAAAAAGTACTGATCAAACTGCTCATTTTACTAAGTGATTCTTGATTCCTGGTTCATTTAAAGCAAATTAGAAGGAGACTGAGTGCCTTTATTATATTAATGAAATTAGGAAGGGATTTTCTATAATTAGTCTTAAGGAGACTTGTAGAGAAATTTAGAGTAGCTTGATGCATTTTTGGGTTGCTGCTCTGGGGAGGTATTTCCCTGCCCTTTATTTTCATTCCAGATTACCCTATAGCAGGATTATGCATTAAGGCACCAGGCTTTCCTTTATACTTAATAAAAGTATAATCTTTCCTCACAAGTAGCCATATAACTTGTGTTAATTTCTGTTCACCAAATAATAATGTGGGTAAAGGGGCACCTGGGTGGCTCAGTTGGTTGAGTGTTCAACTCTTGATTTCGGCTCAGGTCATGATCTCATGGTTTGTGGGATTGAGCCCCCCATCAGTCTCCATACTCAGCTCGGAGCCTGCTTGGGATTCTCTCTGCTTCTGCCTCTCTCCCCTACTTGTTCACTCTCTCTCTCTCTCTCTCTCTCAGATACATTTATCTTACAGTTTAAGAATATATCATAAGTATACTAATTATTTAACAAATCATTCAACATTTTATTCTTCTGCAGAAGAGCTGACATCAAGTTCAGTTAGTTTTTATTACCATGGAATGCATATAACCAGGAAAAACACAGGCATTTTTGGATTAACCAAAATGCTTCTTTTCTGAGAAACAGATGATCTTTTAGTTCAGGGCTGTCTAATAGAACTTTTCACAATGATGGAAAAACTCTATGTCTGAACTATCTAATAATATGGTGGCTCCTGAGTATTTATACTGTAGCTAGTGTGACTGAGGAACTGAACTTTTAATTTAATTAATTTAATTAGGTTAAATTTCAGTAGCTGCACGTAGTTAGTGACTACTTTATTGAACGTTGCCATTTTAGTTGCTATTTCATAAAGTTCTAGTATTAAATATAATATGTTAGAATTAAAATTAAAATATGTAACATACTATATAGTGCAATCCCTTGAAAATGGGATTTCTCATTACTGTTGGGTTTGCTTTCATGAGAAATTTTTTTCTTCTCCTTTTGGATAAGGAGCCTGCTTAAAATATGCTCTTGTTCCACCCAAAATAGCTAAGCCAACAATATAATCTTCCTTTGGAATGTCGTAATTGGAACTTATTCAAGATAGATCTGATGAATCTGCAGAGACTTGACTGAAGCAGATGTACTTAGATTGCACCTAAATAAATAGACACAAAAATAGCTTGCTTTGGTTGTTGTTTCCCTAGCAATTAAACTTAAAATATGCTTAGAGTATAGAAATGTACATTTTAAACTTGGAACTATTGTTAGCTTTGGGGTAAATGTTAAGTTTATTAGCCTTTCTATTAGAGACAAAAGCTTTTGAACAACACATAGTAACAACAGTCAGAACTAAGCTTTGAACCCAGTAGGTGATTGACAAAATTGTTTTAATCTTAATTAAAAGCTCTATTGTTGAGATTTCATTTAAATTATTTTAAATCATGAAAGTTCTGTTCTATCAGGCCTAATTTCAGTTTATGTCAGGTTGTCTTATGCTAGTGTGTGTTCATTTTTAAAATAATGTTAGAGGCACCTGGGTGGCTCGGTGGTTAAACACCTGACTTCAGCTGAGGTCATAATCTCATGGTCCATGAGTTCAAGCCCCACATTAGGTTCTGTGCTGACAGCTCGGAGCCTGTAGCCTGCTTCAGATTCTGTGTCTCTCCCTCTCTCTCTGCCCCTCCTCACTCACACTCTGTCTCTGTCTCTCTCAAAAATTAAATAAACATTAAAAAATTTTAAAAAACAAAATAAAATAATGTTTGACAAGAAGGAAATAACTTGATCTTTATGAGAAAATGGAATATTTTTTAATAACTAGAAGTCATTTTCTTGTATGGTAAGTATTGCCTGTAAAGCTCACTTCTTAAATCAGTGGACATACTTGATATATTAGTATTTTTATATCTCAAGGATACATAAATTGTGTTAGAATATGTTATGAAATTATCTTTTATTTCCTGATGGCACAGAATAGATGTATGATTGCCATGTGCAAGTGATGATTGTAGGGCATGCACTTGAATTCATTCGTCAAAGAAAAGGCAGTAGCACTGTTCTTTCTTCACAGTTCTGTGGCCTGGGATTATAGCTTTCAAATGGTCAACTTATTTTAATACCATCAATAGTTATTTCCATAATCATTATAGTTTTGCCAACACATTACAAAACCACAGTAATCATGGAAATTGCAAAGCTATCACTGTAATGGAAACTTTTCATTATGTATGGTAAAAATAAAACTTGGATCATTTTAAACTTTATTTTCATTTTTACAAAATTCTGTAGGAGAGCTTTTCTTAGGAAAAACAAGGTATGTGGAAAATTTCAACTTGAATTGCTTTGCCTCACCCACTGGGTGAGTGATGAAACAATACCAAAAAAAGAAATAGATGTTTAATTCTTCACTCATTAAATCAGTAATGCTTTATTTTAAGCAAAACCCTCACCGTTGTATAGAAATGAAGTGTGAGAAGTTCAGCTTCAATAAATCTTGAAAGGAGATGTTTATCATGAAAACCCATGTCCCTGGTGGTTCATGCCCTCTTTAGAGTGTGCTGTTAGAAGTGTCCCCGCAAAGGAGAGAGTGGCCAGGAGAAAAGTGGGGAAGGAGGAGGACACTTGTGGTGCGCCCTGAATGGTCTTTGCTGAAAACAGGGTTCAGTTTAGACTTTTATAGGTGGAGCCTCCTGCTCCGTACAAGGAAAACAGGTGCGGCCACATTAGCTCTTGAAAGGGGTCGCACCAGGGCGCCTGGGTGGCTCAGTTGATTAAGCGTCCGACTTCGGCTCAGGTCATGATCTCACGGTCGTGGGTTCAAGCCCCACGTCAGGCTCTGTGCTGACTGCCAACTCAGAGCCTGGAGCCTGTTTCAAATTATGTGTCTCCCTCTCTCTCTGACCTTCCCCTGCTCATGCGCTCTCTCTCTCTCTCTCTCTCTCTCTCAGAAATAAATAAAAACTTAAAAAGAAAAGAAAAGAAAAGAAAAGAAAGGGGCCACGGTGAGCATCCTATCTCATCTGTAGCTCTAGAAAAGAGCAGTGATTCAATTTAGTGAGGCCATCTGGTAGGAAACCCATGAATCCTAACAACCTGCAGATTTTCAGATTTAGTTCAATTAATACCCAGAAAAATTTTTTTTGCCTATGCCTCTTTTATAAAATGTACTTCACGTCAGAGGCTTAATATATTTAAAGACATTAAAGGAGGATTTTTACCTTTTCAAAACCCGTAAGGAACTGGGATCTAGACATCTTCAAGATTTTCCACGACTTTATGCTCGCCTAGTCATATGGCATTTTTCTACAAGATTTAACTTAATTTGTTGCTCTTCACAGGCAGAAGTTATTAGCTGGACTTCAGGAGAGGGTTACCTTCCAATTTTCCCATTATTTCAACCAGCTCAGCATTGGCATAAACTGTAGACCTCAGTATTTCCAGAGCTGAATTTGCTCAAATTAGACATTCTCAACTTTGCTGTTCTTTTGGATATGAACAGATTAGGACTGGTTGTTAAAATTAAAAATCTCTACTTGAATAAGCAAACCAAATCATCCCTAGTCAATAGAGCTCATGACTTAAAAGTGATAATTAAATGTAACAGCAATTCCTGTTTATTTTGATTGGAAAAAAACAAGTTGATTTAAAACAATTTTAAACAGTCTATGAGTTCAGTGTTTTTTTTGTGTTTTTTTAAGCACTATTGAAATTTTTCTGATCAGGATTTGGTACGTGGTACAGTGCTTAGAAAAGTGAGTATAGAGGCACCATTATTCTGCCTCACTGTCTCCTGTACAGCTAACATCTTTAGTTCAAAGGGTTATAGTTCAAGGAATATGTGATATCCTTTCCAGTAATATCTTATCTAAATAATTTCATCAGTACAATGACAATGACATAAAACTCAATCAAACTGACCTTTATTGTTCTGAAGATTACTTCATTGTCCAAATTTTATTCTTCTCTTTTAAATATTTTGTTGGAGTAAGCATTATACTGACACATACTATTTATGAGTGAAAACACATAAGACCTAAGAGGGAATAAAATGGTTTTGAGATTTATTACACTTAAGTTAAACCTGATTTCATGGATTTACAACTGAAATTCAAATGCTTTTTTTTTTCTTCTGGAAAATAAATCATCTTAATGGGATAAATAATATTAAATGTCTCTAATTGAACTGTTACATAAACTGTGTTTTCTAGCTTTATATTTCATTTTATCCACAAGCCAAATGGATTTTTCCCATCATTTTACAATAAAAACTAAAATCTCCCTAAAGATTTTTCCTAAAGTCAAAAGATAAATTCTTTTCTAGAAATGTCCCCAGTTTCAAGCTAATTTAAATGTGTTGGTCTCTGTCATTTTTTTGGTCCTGAATTTGAATCTGAATTTCTAAGACATACTTGTTTCATTTTAAAGAGTGGCAGTATTTTGCCTGTTTCACTTAATGAGTGACTGGCAACATTTTGCATAAGGATGTCAGTGATAAAGGATTTGCTACGGAAATTTACTAATTTTGTGAGATGTGGTATATTTTAACTTTAAAGTTTGTAAGCAGTCACAGCCACCACAGAATATTTCCTGTAGCTCCTACAGACCTTTTTGTAAGTTCTGTTTCCTTATTCAAAGAAGTGATTTTTTAAAAAGCAGTGGTGTTTGAAGACAGTTTGTTGCTAGTGACAATTATTGAGTGTAAAATGAATTGTTGCTGTAGAATATTTAGTAGCTGTGTAATTTAGCACAGTTTAGACAATAAATTAAAGAAAGTCTTGTGTTGGCTAATTCTTTGAAGATTCATTAATCTCCCAAATCATCCTAAGCATATACATCAAAGCTTAAAACTTTTAGCTTTCACCTCAGGGGTCAAAGTGTACATGTATGTATGTGTGTGTGTGTGTGTGAGTGGTTGTGGGTGCGTGTGAGTGAATGTGTACATGTGTGCATCTCTATTAGAAAATGCACTGTCTAGGGGCACCTGGGTGGTTCAGTTGGTTAAGTGTCTAACTTCAGCTCAAGTCATGATCTTGCAGTTCATGAGTTTGAGCCCCGCATCGGACTCTACTGACAGCACAGAGCCTGGAACCTGCTTTGGGTTCTGTGTCTCCTTCTCTCTCTGCCCCTCCCCCTTACACTTTGCCTCTCTCTCTCTTAAAAATAAATAAACATTCTTTTAAAGAATTAATTTAAAAAAAGAAAGAAAGCAAATGTACTGTTTAAGGACAGAACTTTATCTTGCTTAGTGTTGTGGTCCCAGTGCCCATAGCTGGACCTGACCCTCAATAATCTTTTTCGAATGAATAAAAGATCAGGATCTTATCTCCCTGAAAGAGAAATTTACTTTTATTTCATGAAGTATAGTAAATTCATATTTTGGTCTTTGCTTCTTACTTAAAATGTGCTTAATGGCTATATATAGCTAAAATAAAAATTTTTCTTAAAAGTCTGTGCTTTAGTGTAACTCTGATATACTTAATTTTGGATACTTTGTATTACATATATAAAGAAAAGATTGGTAGTTTTGTTAAAATTAACATATTTCTGTCAAGGAGTAAATTTGTGTGGAAAAACAAAAATTAATAGAGGTTAGCTTTCTATAACATCATTTGAAATGTCTCTTCAAAGATTTCCTGAGATTATTGTAAAATATTATTACTTATAAAAACATTAGCCTTATATAATATAATCTTTTATTTTAAAACTTCATGATTTTTTATTTGAACTGAAACAGTGACTAAGAACTAAGGCAAATAAATATAGGATATAAATTCACTCATCCTTGCAAAGGATTAAGCCATTACATTTAAGTTCACAACAGTTAAGCATCCGTACTATCCAAAGCAACATACTAGATGCTACATGTCTTGCTTTTAAAAGCTATCTAATCTAGTAAGGACATTAGGTAGATATACACATAAAGTAGGGTTAGTTTGTAAACAACATAATCCAGGATTTTAATTCTGATCAATATAGTGTTGTCATATATGGATTAGCAAAACTTAAAGAACCAAATATGACGTTTAACTCAAATTACTAACACTACAGGGACTACAATTTAATCTTTGACGATAGATCCCAAAGGAATTTCAATGCCCAGCCTCAATACATGTTATCATAACTTAAAATTATAAATTGTTGTATCAGAAAAGCACAAAAAACTTCCTGTTAATAAAGTTCTCTCATGGTAAAGAGCTAAGAAAGGTACTGTACAACAAATGGAATCACCCCTAGCTAAGGAAGAAGTGTGTTACCTTCTCTTAGATATAGCATAGTTTCAGAAATTTACTAAAGGTGCTTCAGTTCCTTCTTCAAATAGTCATCTCCTCTGTTTTAGGATTAGCTCTTTCTGAGGTGAAGCCTTGCTAAGTCATCATGTGGCCCATGGACTGGCATTGCACCATGTGGGAGCTCATTAGAAATGCAGAATCATGGGGGCACCTGAGTGGCTTAGTCGGTTAAGCGTCCGACTTTCGCTTAGGTCATGATCTCGCAGTTCGTGGGTTCGAGCCCGGCGTCGGGCTCTGTGCTGACTGCCAGCTCAGAGCCTGGAGCCTGTTTCAGTCTGTGACTCCCTCTCTCTCTGACCCTCCCCTGCTCACGCTGTCTCTCTCTCTCTCTCCTAGAAATAAATAAACATTAAAAAAAAAAAAAAGAAATGCAGAATCATGAGCCCTTCTACAGATTAACTGAATCTGAGTCTGCCTTCACAAGAGCCCAAGTGATACATATGCCTGCTGAAGGTTGAGAAGGAGCAGATAGATAGGCCTCCCCTCCCCTTTCTTATTATCTTGGATTTCTTTTAGTGGAAGGGAGTAAGCAATACAAGTACATTGTATGTGTGCCTGTTTCGTGTGTGTGTGTGTGTGTGTGTGTGTGTGTGTAGAAACAAAACTGTATTTAGTGTAAAATCCTCACTTTTCCCAATGAGGGTATCTCCTGAATGCCATGCAATATCATTAAGTGACTCAGTATGAGTTGATGTTTCTGGCTATGCCAACATCTGAAGTATCTGGTCCCTTGGCCATGAAACTGTTCCCCTCCCCTCCCCCACCCCCGGAAGCAAATTAACCATCCATAAAAGATCCTAATGACTTTCATTAAAAAAGGAAACGAAGAGTTTGTAAGACAAAGTGGCATTTTCAAGGCAGTCTGTACTGTAATTACAGATATGTTATAAGTATCTACTATATGCTGGGCACTGTGCTAATTGCTGGAAGCATAAGGTCTGTTATATTGGGACCCCGCCCTCAAAGGAACCAACCGCCAAATAGGAGTCAAATAGAATGGAATGGTGCAAGCAGGCACTTGGAGTCAGACAGTCTTCCCTAAGTCCCTACTATCTGTTTCCTAGCTGTGTATCTTTAGGCTAGTTGGCCAGCCTCTCTGAGCCTCAGTATTGTCAACCATAAGATGGGTTTGATAAAATGTAGTTATGAAAGTAAAATGAGATAATGCATATGAAGTAGTTAGTATAGTTCATGGCATCTAATAAGCTTTCAGTACATCTAACATAAACAAAATTTATTTACATAAGGGCAATTATAATTGGAAAAACACTGTCATAGAAGTATGCATGCTATTCTTGGACAATCTCAGAGAAAGGACCCCTAAGTTAGGAAGTTTATAGAGGGCTTCCCAGATGTGATTTTTGAGGTGGATTTTGAAGGATTAGTCAAGGCTTCCAGACAGAAGAGCTCAAGTACCCAAGTCCAGAGGTATGAAAGTGCTTAATCTGGGCAGTAACAATGGTGTAATGGCACCAGAATGTAAAGGGACGGGGTATACAGAGAGTAACTCAGAAATGTTAGCTGAGGCCTGTCATGGAGGGGTATATATTGAATTCCGAGGTGTTTGGATTTTGACAAAGCAGTGGAAGACCATTGAAGACGGTTTAAGCGGGGCCACCTGCTATGCAGAAGTGGGATAGAAAAGAAGGAATCTGTGGTAGAGACTCTCACATGTCCTCCCTCTGGCCCTTTCTCCTAAACCCCAAATCCTCGCTGCTCGCTGCCTGTCAGGTCCAGGTCTCATCAGAATCCAATCCAGGGTCCTTGCCTTCTAGTTTGTTCTTCCACCTGTATTCCCTGTCCTGAAAAAGTCAATAGCATTGTCATTGGCAGCGATCTTCAAGCTGAAAATCAGGAATCCTCCCTGAATCATCCTTTTCTGGTAGCGCCTTCCTCCTCCGGCTCCCTAGCCCCTTCCCGTTCCCTTTCCACCCTCCCCACCGACATGGTACTTTTCTGCCTCTTAAACCCTGAACCTGTCCTTTCTTCTCAGTCATTACGGCCACAGCCTTCTTTGTCCTCCTCGCTTCTACCAAAAAATCTTGAAACAAATCTGGGCTTGATCAGCCCCCTGTAGCCTTCACGTCACTGCCTACATTCCATATGTCACAGATCACACCCTTCACACACATTTCTAACTTTACTTGTAAATCCCACTAAATGGTGTTTTTGTCATCACATTGTTATTTAACAAATTAACCTTTGGTGTGGAAACAACTAGATTGTGACTAAGCACATTTAATTTTATTAAGTGGCGTTGCAGAGACTTCTTGTTAGGACATTAAACAGCTTCTTTCTAAAGTATTACTATTTTTTCTATTTTAGAGAGAGAGAAAGAGAACACAAGGTGGGGAGAGGGGCAGAGAGAAAGAAAGATTCTTAAGCAGATTCCACTCTCAGGGCTAACACTGGGCTCTATTCCACCATCCTGGGATCATGACCTGAGCCTAAATCAAGAGTCTGATGCTCAACCACCTGAGCCACCCAGGGGCCCCTAAAGATTTCTTTCTAATGGCATCACTTCCACTCTTTAGTAATTATATGAACCAGCTCAACAGGAGAATAAGTTGTTTCTTTAAATGTGCTGCTGTCTCTTGACTGGGAACGGCTTTGATTGTAGTGAGTCATCTGCCAGAGATGAAAAGGGTGCACTTTGGAGCCACATTCAGCTGTCAGACCACACTGACTTTTCCTAGACTTTGGATGCAGTTTTTACATTTGGAAAGAGGTTTCAAAAACAGTGACAAAATTCCACAGTTTCTCTTCTTGTTGTTAGAGAACAGCTGATATGGTGAAGCATATTTGGCTAGTTTCCCAGATCAGAGGCTGTGTTCCTCGGAGCTAAGTAATAACTCTAAATCGTAATATAGTTTATTTACTCAGCCAGGAGACTGTTGGTCTTCATAGTTGAGCTATCTGGTATCTTGCGAGCATTCTATTTAAGAAAACATGCTGTAAATGTAGAAAGGGACTAGATAAGTTGTTTCGGGGCAAACAGAGTTCATCTACTCATTAAAGGAACTCAAACTCTCGAATATTTTTACAGCTGTTTCAAAAATATCTATTTAGTTTACTGATTATGAATTTCCTTCTGAAAATTCCATATGATCTCAACACCTACAAATACACCGATGTAAAAGATAAAAGGGCACTTCAGAATTTTTTGCATTTTGTAATTTCCTGTTTTTTCATTTTCTCCACTGCTTATGATTTAACATTTCCCTTAAATAATATTTTTTTTGTTTTAATTTACTGCTGGAAGTAGCTTTCAGGTGTGATTGATCCTATAAATGTATAAATGAGGAAAAGACCAGTTTTACCAGTTTTAATTAAACATCAAAGGTGTGGTGTTTATACATTTATTTTGTGTATGTATCATAATGAAAAATAAATTTAGGGACACCTTGGTGGCTCAGTCAGCTGAGTGTCCAACTTCAGCTCAGGTCATGATCTCACAGTTTGTGAGTTAGAGCCCCACATCAGGCTCACTGCTGTCAGCTCAGAGCCCACTTCAGATCCTTTGTCCCCCTCTCGCGGCCTCTCCCCCGTTCATGTGCACTCTCTCAAAAATGAATAAACATTAAAAAAAAATAGACAACGTAGAGGCACCTGGGTGGCTCGGTCGGTTAAATGTCTGACTTTGGCTCAGGTCATGATCTCATGGTTTGTGACTTTGAGCCCCACATCAGAAGGGCTCTGTGCTGACAGTAGGCTGGAGCCTACTTCGGATTCTGTGTCTCCCTCTCTCTCTGCCCTCTCCCTGCTCCTGCTCTGTCTCTCTCTCTCTCTCTCTGTCCCTCTAAAAAGATAATGTCTATTTAAAAATAAATAAATAAATTTAGCATGATAAAACAATATAAATAGGGAAATTACTCATTCAAAAATTGCCTTGATTGGGTCAATACATATGCTTATATGATTTTAAAGATCATAGCAATCCTCTCTCTGAAAAGGGCTTTAAGAAAGTATATTTAAAATTGGAACAGATGTTAAATTCAAGTTTTTAAGTTACTAAATACATTCATGCATAGGCACAAGATGGCCTATATTTATATTCTTGAAAGAGCTTTGGGATTGTCGTTTTATGATGATTTAGCTTTAGTGTTTTTCCCCAAAAATCTAATGCTTGTAGATGATTTCTCAGTGAACAGTTACTTTCATTTTAAATTGAAAAATAGTCTTCCTTCATCAGGCAGGAGAAAATAATATGATGATTCCTGAAGATATAAATGTTGATTCTTGTCTTTCAGACCTGAAGATTATCGACTATAGGAAAATGAAAATTGCAGATGACGGAAAGATCCATGCGGTGATTGAAACGTCTTCCTGATGAGTTTCTCCTAACCTACGGGCAGAGTGCAGCTCCCACTGCACTTTGACAAGAGACGTGTCATGGGTGCTGAGAGCTTGTGGTGAAAGGTCAGGGGGTGATATCCCTTCAATAGGAAATTGCAATAAAATACACTATTTTATAGAATTATTTCATTATGTAGTCCAATCTGAATGTTATAGGTGATAAGAATAAAATTGCTTACTCGTTTAGCTCTTCAGTTTTTCACTTAATGGGAAAAACAAACCAGATAGCACTGCCATTAACATTGCCAGCAGGTACCCGTCCATGCAGATTCCCTCAAGTTCCAGATCAGCTGTCTGGCCACCGGGAAAACAAGCCCCAACTTCACTTTTCCTCTCAGTGGTTATGTTATCTAACCCCCGACCCATCCACGTTCATCCTTCCAGCCCAGAAGGGTCAGGTTTGCCCCGAGGTATTTACAAAGTGCAGTCATCTTTTCCCGCAGAGCCTCCTGTCTCCATGACACCAGAATAAACCGAGGCCTGTCTCCCCCGTGGAAATCTCACCGACTCGCCTGTGATGCTGCTCGCAGACCCTGCACCGTGTCGCCATGCCTTCTGCCGCCTCAGTCACCTGTGCCCTGGCCGCTAGACTGGACTGCCGAGATA
The DNA here is from genome assembly GCF_003009895.1 of Hyaena hyaena. Classification (NCBI taxonomy): domain Eukaryota; kingdom Metazoa; phylum Chordata; class Mammalia; order Carnivora; family Hyaenidae; genus Hyaena; species Hyaena hyaena. The sequence continues at coordinate 1,363,679 of NW_024080658.1, forward strand.
AATACCCCTAGCAAAATCTCTTCTTTAGGAATTAAGATGCTGAGCCATTGTATTTGGGCGTTTGTGTGGGAGTTTTTGTTTTTGCTCTCCTCCTCTTACCCTTTGCCAGTCAAGGAGTGAGTCTCAGACCACCTTCCCAGCCATTCAGCAAGCACGCACTGGCAGGCGCAGCGCTAGGTGTTGGGAACACGGAAATCACACGTGTCTTCCCCCAGCACCTCCTTGCCCCACCAAAGAGGATGCAGGCTACTGCAGAGTGGAAAAGTGCTGTAGATAAACTTATGAATACGTGCACTCGGGTGTCAGAGGCACGGGTATTAACTACGCATGAGCTGTGATGGAAGTATGTGTAGGCAAAATAGTAACTACAGTTACCTGTGCCAAACACAGCAGCTTTATATAAATTAATTCATTTAGTCCATCCTTCAGCCCTATAATATGTATAGTGTAATCCTCCCCTTTTAAAAATAGACATGCTGAAGTAGCAATAAGTGAAGTAACGTGGCCAAGGTCACAGAACTGCCGAGTGATAATCAGGATTTGAATCCAGGCAGTCTGGTTCAGAAGCCCATGGACCTAGCCACCGCTAGCTGAGAAAAAGTGGGTGTTTATGTATCACAAATTCTATAAGAAAGCAAGCATAACCTGGTACAGGTCAACAGCTACCATTCGCAAGGAAGTAGTAGCTATATTTTAAGCTTTTGGACCAAAAGAAGCCATCCCCCCTTACTTTTGATGTGGTAACGCAGGTGTGAGTCAGTACGAAATAAGCCTCCAGTTCCTGATGCAGCAACTTTAATAGAGGAAATTTGTCTGGTATGCCCTGAACACCTAAAACAATGCCTGGCACATACTTCGTGGTTGAGAAGGGCTCCCTGAAGAAGCCCTTCTTTCTGACAAAACTCAGGATTTGAAGAAGTGAGGTCTTAGCACCTGCTCTACAATAACCCTGAGCCCAGTCAGTGTCATGTGAAGTACTAAGTAGGAATATGGACACCAGTCACCATAAGCCTCCCCCTCACGTGCTGTGGGGGAGCTCCTTCAGTGTGGGAGGGGCTGTCTTGCCCTGCAGGGCCGTGCAGGTGTAAACAGAGGCTAGATCAGGGGACTGGGTGGCTCCTCCCTGCTGTTGGACGCGGACTCCATTTTGCATTAGGAGAGAAGCAGAGCAGGGAGATGCGTGTACTGAGTAAATGGCCTTCCAAAGGAGAACCCGTCACGTTCCACCACCTGCCCGTTTGCCATTGCTCGAATTTGACGGCACGACTGGTTCAGATCCTACCACCTCACATAGCCAAACAAAAGCTATGCCTCGCTGTAGGGGGTCCCAGTAACCTAGGGAGGAAGGCAGGCCAGACCCCTGGAATCATGGGTTCTATTGAAGTCATGAATGAGCTGAATGGGGGAAACAAAAGAGAACTTTAAAAAATAAGAGTTCTTACAAAACAACAAAGAAACCTTAATGCTGTCAAGAATCTTCTGGGAAGGACAAGAAAGCAGATATAAATATATATCGACCTGACCCAGTGCTTAACAACTATATATATATATATATATATATATAAAACAACCATATACATATATATATAGTTATGTGCATCTGTAATGTGCAAGTCAATGCATATAAATAAGGAATCAAATCACTAAAACCAAAATTCTATTTCTTGATCTACAGTTTCGCTCAAACGGCCAATAGGTAAACATGAAAAACGCCATCCAGCTGAGCAGAACGACCTGTAGTGGAATAATGCAGAACACCTCCTCTCTCGGTTTCACCCACGTGCAATGCCTCATATATTTTCTCAGTTCAACACAAGTGTCCTGATTATAAGTAGCAAAGGAACAAGAAAAAGCCTTACATATTGCAAAGCTCTGAAACAAGAGAAGGTGTGCTATCGCAGGTACCAGTTGGCCTTAAGTAATCACGTTGACAAACACAGGAAACAGCACTGAAAACAAAAGAAGCAAGAGCTTCATCTTAACTTTCCAAGAATCCCCTGCTTTCAGGGGAACTGAAAAGTGAAAGCACTCATTTGCTGTGGGTTGAAGATGCCCCAAATCTGATGGAGCAGGAAAGCACTTTGTCATCTCGTCTCATTTGGGGCCATACGAACTGCTTCTTCATGAGAAGGGAAGACTAACAAAGGAATACAAATTGGATTTCTCCCCTAAGCTAAATTAGAGGAGCGAAAACCAGACAACAAGCCATAGCCGTCTGCCTCTGGTATCCCATTTCACTTGAAAAACTGTATTCTTCCTTTTCCCTATTTTCTGTATCTCAGAAGCCACAACTTCTCACTATAAACACCTCTACTAAACAAACTTCATGTCTTGTCAAAATAACATTCTATATTTACTATAACGTTTCTTTATTAGGAACGTGTTTATTTTTTTAATATTTATTTTTGAGAGAGAAAACATAAGTGGGGGAGAGGCAGAGAGAGAGGGAGACAGAATCTGAAGCAGGCTCCAGGCTCCAAGCTGTCAGCACAGAGCCTTACACAGGGCTTGAACTCAGGAACTGTGAGATTATGACCTGAGCCAAAGTCGGGTGCTTAGCTGATTCAGCCACCTAGGCACCCCAAGAACTTATGTTTAAAATTGTGGTCGTTTTCTTATATCACAAGATAGTACAAGGTTTGAGCTTTCTGCCCCAGCTCCCCTTTTTCTCACAAGCCCCTTTATTTTGGGGAGTGCAGAATTCCGCCATGTGGGGATTATTTGTTTAGGAATGCATATGCCATGCCATGGGGCTCATGGCCATACTCACTGTAATTCCTGGTTTGGCGCATCCTAATGTCGGGCTGACACTTGCAGGGTGGTGATAAGTCACAGTCTCTCCCAGCTCCAGCAGAAGCGACCACATAGGAAATGCTGTACAAAAGTCCAGTGCCATTCCCTTATATCTGAGCCCATAAAGGGAGCACCTCACTGGAAGGCCTTACGGGGCACGGTGGTGCTGTTGCCACAGCCCGCCCTCATCTCCAGGCATGGGCTCTCTCCGGGATTCGATCAGCATCTTGCAGGTGGGCCAGATAAAACTACGCTCTAAAGCAGGCCTTTTAAGCCATCACTGCCCAGAATGCCATCCTTTCCATTCCTGTCCTAATTCCCCCTCTACATGTACTAACTGCGTACAAGGAGCTACGATCCGTGAGACTGATAATCTCTCTTGATTTGGACAGACCGGGCCATGCACTGACCCAGAGGCTAGGGCTGTGGTAATGAAGCAGTACCGCCATCTTTAAAAGTGATTGAAGAGCAGAACTTTGTTTTACTTGCAAGGTTTAACTTAGATGAAGGAGACTTAAAAAGAAAAAAAAAAAAAAACGCATGCAAATGGCCGTTATCAGATCCCCACGACAGTTCCTCTTTTATGGTGAATTCCTTCCTAGCTGGATCCAGATACCGGCACTATGCTTGCACACCAGCTTTTTTCTATGCTGGATGATTTGTTTTCTGACCTTCTCCTGCAGAAGGGGGTTAGTACCACAGGCAGCCAAAAACAACATGAAATGTCCATGTGTCTCCTGGCCGAAAACTCCCACATGGAACAGGTAGCAAGTTCTGAGTCTGCAAAGCCTTAGAGCCCCAGGAGACGTTCTGCTGCCAAGCTCTACAATGCTGAGTTTGAATTGGATAGAACCCTATTTAAGAAGGTATGATCTTTCCAAGACAGACATGAAGGCTACATTTCAACTTAAATACAGGCCCTTACGGAGAAATGGTATTTCCCTCTCCACCCAAAAACCTGAAATAAGAGAGTTGAGTAGTTTTGCAGCGTCGCATCTGCTCTGGGCTTCGCCTTACAAGAATGTAAAGCTGAGATCAGCTACTGTTTAAACAGACAGTTGCTCCACCTGAGCCCCAACTTATATTAGGCTGGCTGCCAAGAAGATTTAGGATACACTTTCCACACGAAGACAGCATAAACAGGACCTCAGAAGGAGACACACATTTGTATCAGTGCCATTTGGTCCGTGAGAGACCCTTTGATTTCAAACAGATCTTTATTTCAAGGCTTAACTTTGCTTTTTCTGCCCTCACTTTTCAATTCCAAAGTTAATACTTATTAAACCCTTGCAAACAGTGGCTGCTAGAAGACTGTAGTGTTTCAAGAGTAACACCTGTGCTTTGTACGTTGCTGTTGTGGGGCGCCCACTCATCAACCTATATTCAGTCAACACTCTGAAATTATAGTGCCATCTGACATCTTTAGCCATCACAAAACTAAAGAGGGTCTTGATATTTAGAGAGAATTTGAGCAGAAGCAGTTATCTTTGACTCTTTTGGCAAATTCACAAAACCCCAATAAAATATTTTTATAACTTGGGAGAAAAATATTACCAGTTATTTTGTTATTATGTGCCGTTACCAGCGCCATGTATATGTACAGCCAGTAAATCAAGGAGAAAAGTGAATGTGTGTATCCTTCAGAATATTGGACCCAGAAGTCTCAACCTTGGAAGCGATGATGAATCACCCAGCTCTCCAGTCTGTATTAACAAAGGATCAGCTGCTGTATTTCATTCAGTCATTCAACCAATATTTATGTTCCAGAAACTATTCTAGGTGCTTGAAATAGATATATGAATAAGTTTCCTGCTATCATGGTGTGCTGTTGTGATTTATAATAAGAAATGTATATATTTGGTCTTCATCCTGTTCCTGGCACACAGCTAAAACTCTTGGAATTTCCTCAGTGCTGGGAGTGGTAAAGATGTATTTTGTTATGTTAATGAGATGACTTTGGGACCACACCTAAGGATGGGGATTGGTTGCCAGGAGAACCAACCATATGATTAGGAGATTGGACCTTGCAGCCCCACCCTCAGACCTCCAGGGAGGAGACAGGGACTGGAGATTGAGTAAATCACCAATGGCCAATGAATTAATCAATCATGTCTCTGTAATAAAGTCTCCATAAAACCCCAAAAGGTCAGGGTTCTGAGAACTTCCAAATTGGGGAAACAAAACAACCACTTGCAGACATGACGGTCCCCAAACTCCATGGGGACAGAAGCTCTTGTGTTCAGGACCTACCCCTATGCATCATTTCACTAGCTGTTGCTTCATATTCTTTAATACCCTTTGTAAAGAGCCAGTAATTGAGTAAATGGGCTTCCTGACTTTTGTGAGCCACTTTAGCAAATTATTCCAATCCAAGGAGGAGGTCGTGAGAACCTCTGATTTATAGCCAGTCAGGAAGCACAGGTGACAACCTGGATTTCTGACTGGCATTGACGTAGGGACAGTTTTGTGGGGCTGAGCCCTTAGCTGGTAGGATCCGACTATCTCCAGCTAAATAGTGTCAGACTTGCATTGAATCGCTTGGACACTAATCATTGTCCACAGAGAACTGAGTGAATTACTTGAGATGTTAAAGAAAAAGCATACACTGGAACTTGTGTTAGCTTCATACCGGAGTCTACATTTTAGAAAGGGCTACAGAAAGCAAACATAATGTGTTAGATAGATATAGGTTATATACAAGTTATATTTGTTGGTGTTAAGTATGAGATCTCAGCTATTGCCACAATCATCTTGGACAGCACCACTACAAAGCAATCCTCTCTCTCTCTCTCTCTCTCTCTCCCTCTGTCTCTCTGTCTCTGTCTTTCTCTCTCTCTCTCTCTCTCTCTTTCTCTCTCTCTCTCCCTCGCTCCTTATCATGTGTACAAGATGGCTGGAGTTCACCCAACTTGGACTGGGCTTGCCTTCAACCCACAGTTTGGGTCCAGGTCTGCCCCACATGTCTGTGGCTCTCCTTGGGCCAGTGGCTACCTGACGCACGTTCTCATGGTGAAAGGCAGAAACACAAGAAACCAAGCCTACCCATGCAAGCAAATTTCAAACCTCTGCTTGTGTAATGTGCAGGAACATCCCATAGGCCAATGGATGTCATGCTGTGTACCATGCTGGCTGGTGTCTTTCGTGGCAAAGTCAAGGGCTTGGGAGGTAGTGAGGGAGGGAAGTGAGCAGGAAAGTGGATTTTTTTTATATTTATGTTCAATATATAATTTACCCATAGTGCAATGGAAAGAAGAGGTTGGATTCAACGTTTTTAGTAAGCCAGAGCCAGTAGGATTTTTGACTGAATAGCATGGGAAAGGAAGAGGTGATCCACTTTCATCCATTAACCAACCCTCTGGCACTTACCTGGAGCTTCCCTCATCCAAGTTAGCCAAGAGGGTGAAATAAAGAGGAAAAGGGAACAAATTTGAGTCTTAGGGGAGTAAAAATAATGTTTTTCTTGACCCTGCTTTTCACTCCATACACTCCTCTATTTCTTTGCTCCTTTTTGTACCAAGACTCATCCAAAGACTGGAATATTATTTGCTATCTCCATTTTTTTAGCCCCTCTCTTTCTGTTCAATTCTCTCAAGCTTTTGCCCTCACCATTCTCCAAAACTGCTTCTTGAAGGTCTCAAGTGACCTCCACACTTGCCACTTATCTCAGATTAAAAGCCAACACTTACACCACGGCTCATAGGCCAGTATATAACCTGGCCCTCAGTGACAGCTCTAATCTCATCTCCTGCGACACTTCTTCTGCTCCTTCTGCTTGGCCATGCTAACTCCTTGTTGATTTTGGAATGCCTTGGGCACCTTCTCACCAAAGGTCTATGCTCTCACCATTCCCACTACCAGGAATGCTATCCCCATGGCTAATTCCTTCCCCTCCTTCAAGTCTTTGCTCCCAAATGTCACTACTCAGAAAGCCTTGTTTAAAATTATAGTCCTTGGGGCTCCTGGGTGGCTCAGTTGGTTAAGTGTCAAGTCTTGATTTCGGCTCAGGTCATCTGAGATCACAGTCTCAGATCTCAGGTCTCCTGGTTCATGAGATTGAGCCTTGCGCAGGCTCTGTGCTGACAGTGTGGAGCCTGCTTGGGATTCTCTCTCTCCCTCTCTCTGCCCCTCCCCTGCTTGTGAGCATGCTCTCTATCTCTCTCAAAATAAACATTAAAAAAAAGAAAAAAAAAAAAGGAGAAGGCTCCTCAGTGACTCAGTTCGTTGAGCGGTTGAGCATCCGACTTTAGCTCAGGTCATGATCTCACTGTTGGTGGGTTGGAACCCCAATTCAGGCTCTGTGCGAACATCTTAAGGCCTGCTTAGGATTCTGTGTCTCCTTTTCTCTGTCCCTCCCCCCACCACACTCTGCGTCTCTCTGTCTCTCAAAAATAAACAGTAAAAATATAAAATGAAATAAAAATAATTTTTAAAAAACTATAGCCCTCACCCTTCTCACCCTCAGCTTCTTCAATCACCTTACCTTTATTTTTCCATAACACATACGTCTTATGTGTGTGTGTCATTTACGTACTTACTAGGTTTATTATTTATTTTCTGTCATTCCCACTAGGATACAAGCTCAGTGAGATAGAGATTTTTGTGTGCCGTGCTTGCTGATATATTCTGAATGTCTGAGACATGCCAGGGATATATAGTTGTTGCTCCATAAACACAGTCCAATAGTTCAAATGTACATAATAACTTGGTCAAATTGCAATGGCCCTAACTGGTCTCCTGGATTCACATTTCTACCCTTCTGCTACATATCCCTTCTGCTCGCCTATGGCGTAGCCAAAGTTATGGTGGCTAGTTCCACAAATTCAGACTCAACTCTGCTGGCAGTGTCCTATCTCACGCATATGCTAGCAACTTCTGCTTCCTGCCCCATAGTACACTCGTGTAAAGACAGTCCCTAAGGTTAGAAGTTAATGCCCCAAAAAGCAATGCTCAGCCAGTGGGAGACAGGAGTTGGAGGAGGAAGCTTCAGCCTCCCCCCCTCTGGAGACAATTCTAAGAAGCAGTCTCTCATTCCTCAGAGGGCATGAAGGAGCTGAATCCCCTTTGCCTACAGCTGCCTACAGCTCTGATTATACCTCTTTACACTGGCTTTCCCTCATTCCCTGTCTCATTTGCCCTGCCCTCCACTGCTGTTTCTTTAGATCACCTCCCACATATACTACCTGCCCTGAAATCCGTGCTTCATCCAAAAGAAACCAAGGTAACACATCCTGAAATCCATCCTTACGTTGAAACCAAGGAGACACTTGTAACATAGACGTTTCTTCATAGCACTCACTCCCAAAACAAAATACTTTGGTGATTCCCTGTCACCTTGCCTAAAATCCACACATCTTAGTAAGGCCTATGAAACCTCAGATTTTTTTTTCTAAGAGGTGGGGAGGGAGAGGGAGACATGAAGAGGGAGGTTGAGAATCTTAAGCAGGTTCCACTCCCAGGACAGAGCCCTACGGGGGCTCAATCTCACAACCATGAGATCATGATCTGACCCAAAACCAAGAGTCAGACACTTAACCGACAGTCACCTAGGTGCCACCCCCATCAGATTTTTGTAAGCCCACCTCTCCATTCTCATTTCCATCCACTCCTATTGTTGGACTTTACATTTCAGTCCTTCTTAAATATTGGTAATTGCCAAACAAGCATGGCCTCATGCCTTTATGCCAAGGAATAAACTCTCTTCAATTATCCTCACCCAATCCTATTTCCACCAATGCTCATACATCTGTTCTTTCCAGGCATTCTGAAGTATTTCTTCCCCCTTGCTGTCTGTTCCCTATAAAGCATCCAATTTAACCATTATTTTATTGTGTTATAATTGCTTATGTCTCCATCGACAAGTTGAGCTTACTGAAGGTAGGGAATGCTTTTTTTTTTTTTTTTTTTTGGTACTCCCAGCACCTCTCACAGCGTGTGGCTCATGGAAACCTCTGAAAGAGTGTCTGGCACATAACAGACCCACAGTCTATAATAAATATTTGTTGAATGAGTAACAGCAGCTATATTAGCTACGGTAATACTCGCAAATATAACACACACACACACACACACACATATTTCTGGGCTGTTGTTACCCTATAAAATTTATTTGTTGGTCATTTAACAGTGTAATGCAGATGTTCCTAATCAGTCACTGGCCTTCCACAAAATCATTCTGGAACCCGAACCCCTTCCATCTCATGACTCCAGCCTCCTGAAAGACCTTGGAATCCTCTGCATTCAGGTAGCAAATGGAAAAGAAGCAGGTAGACAAGAGACACGCACACACACATCTTAACTCCCTTGACTCAGAAGTCAAATACATGTTTCATTGGTTGATAACATGCCATATGGCCACACTGAGCAATAAAAATCTAATTTGTATTCAAGAAGAAGAGAATACAGTTACTGCTGAAGCAAGCCAGTCTCCAACACAGAAGCCAATAGGAAATTATCTGCACATTAAATGTGAGGGTCTCATTGGTGATACCAGAGTTAGGAAGGTAATGAATCTGGACTTTAGGGCACCTCGGTGGCTCAGTCGGTTGAGCATCTGACCTCAGCTCAGGTCGTGATCTCATGGTCCCTGAGTTTGAGCCCCATATCGGGCTCACTATTGTCAGTGCAGAGCTTGTTTTGGTTTCTCTGCCTCCTGTTCTCTCTGCCTCCCCCATCCTCTCTCTCTCTCTCAAAAATTAAAAATTAAAAAAAATAAATAAATCAAGACTTTAATCAGTTAAGGAAAGAATGTATGGACAAGAAGTCCAAGATCATATAGCCCCTAACAAGTAACAAAGCAGGCAGTTGTTTTCAAACACACTTGATTTTGCTGTTGTCAGTGCATGCTTTGATAGGAATAAAAATTCAAAAACCAAGTAAATGTCAAGATTCAAAACTCGTGTCTAAGCCACAGCCTTCTGGTCATCATAAATGTCACTGTTCAGCTATCTAGAAATATGACGATAGAAGCCATCATTTTATTTCCATACTGCCATGCTTCCGGGTCCATGCTCACTTTGGTCACTCCCCAATCTTGAACGCTATCTTTCGCCATGCAGGTATGTTTCCAATTCCATTAGGAAACACACCAGATACAGAATGGTAGACATTTCAGGAGAAGAAAAGTAAACATCTCCAGAGCTGCAGAATGTGGACAGGCTGCTCTCGCTTCCTGCACAGTTTTTGAATTGTATCCATTTTTGCCCTAGCTTTTCTGTTGCTCTCAATCAGGAGACCTGTGGCTCCGTCCTGGTTTAATAAAACATGCTCACACTTGAGAGTTGAATCAGAGATAGAACCTGCTGGCAGCACTCCAAGGACATGAGCAGGCAGCCAGTTGACAATGGAGATCTAGTCAGCAGGGCTTCTACTCAGGGGTGTCCAAATCTGATAGCTGGAATGTGTAGAAAAGGAACTCAATTTGTGAAGTCTAATCCTTTCAGCCTCTGCACTTGCCGGTTCACAGGCATAAGGTGAGCGGTACATGAGAAAGGACAGGTAAAGTGGAAACACATGGATGTTCTAATAACAGAATTCTCTTCAATGTTATCTACTTAGTAACATTCAAATAAAGAGGATTTCTCATAGTGGAAGCTGAGCTGGCTGATGATTTTGTGACGTGGTTTTTAGAGCATAACAGGGGTACAATTTCATCGGGATTCACTGAATTTGGGTCAGATGACAGAAGAGTGAAAAATAGAGATAAATGTCTTCAGTAATTACACTCCTCTTTTCTGTCTTGCTCAGTTAGTTTTTCTCTGTTACCATATTACATCCATTTTAGACCCAGAAAAAAGACACATTTCCCTCACTGGAATTCAATTATGAATAAACCTCTTTTAACTTAAGTTAATGAAGCTGAATTTCACCACATTGGACATTTTCTAATCAGTAAGATAAAATGCAAGTCAACAAAGAAACAAACAAATAACAAAATACGGTTACTTGTGACAGCATGTTTTTTATTACTTAGCAAGATACAGAGAAAAAATAAATCATGACTAACATTTATGTGTCTACAAATGCTACAAAAACAAGCAAATCTTTCCACCACTCTTGATAATGCTTTCGGCCTCCTGCCCCTTTTATTCTGCTTCTGGAAACTTAACTGATGATGACAGGGGAAGGGAAGGGAAAGTAAGATCAAAACAGAGAGGGAGGCAAACCATAAGAGACTCTTAAATACAGAGCACAAACTGAGGGTTGATGGGCGTGGGGGTGTTAAATGGGTGACGGGCATTAAGGACGGCACTTGTTGGGATGAGCCCTGGGTGTTATATGTCAGTGAGGAATCACTGGGTTCTACTCCTGAAGCCAAGACTACTCTGTAGGTTGACTAACGTGAGAATAAAAAATAATAAAATAAAATAAAATAAAATAGCCTACCATCTTTGTTAGTATTCTAAGGTGACTCATTTTTCTTCACTTATTCCAAGTCATTAGTCTTGATGATGATATTAAAAAAATAATCTTTTGGGGTGCCTGGGTGGCTTAGTCGGTTAAGCGTCCGACTTTCGCTTAGGTCGTGATCTCACGGTTCATGGGTTTGAGCCCCGCATTGGGCTCTGTGCTGACTGGCAGCTCAGAGCCTGGAGCCTATTTCAGAGTCTGTGCCTCCCTCTCTCTCTGACCCTCCACTGCTCACGCTCTCTCTCTCTCTCTCTCCTAGAAATAAATAAAAATATTAAAAAAAAAAGTAATCTTTTGTGAAGCAGAATTTTATTCTAAAATTGTTTGTGATTTTCTGGTACAGTATCAAGCTTCTGAGAGCACAAGCTCATTGCACAATATTTTTCACACGATACAGAAATGTTAAACATCAGCATTTCAGTGAAATTGATACTTAAAAAAAATGGGAAGTTCCCTGCAGTCCTGTATATGGGAGATGACCATGGTTAAGTGTGTGGAGTTTATTCACTCCAGTCTCTCATTATGGATAGGTGAAAAGAATAATAGATAAATACCATGCATACTGTTCAGCAACTGGCTTTTTTTCATTTAACAATACACTTGAATATGTTGTATCAGCCACATGGATAATAAAATTATTTAATCTGATAAACAATATAAAATTACTACAAATTTATTCATGCAGTTAATTTTTCTTGGTGACAGAGTTATTCTAAAGACTCCGGAAGAACCAGGATTTTGTAGAAAACAAGTTCTCTGAACTCTGAGCTTGTCTGGCACAAATGAATTTTTTATGTCAGCGTTTCCAATGCCACATCAAATCAGAATAAAAAGTTATGATTTTTTAAAATCTAAGCATTTTGGTTCACACTTTGGAAACCTCCACTCTGCATCGGAAGGCCCCTTCCATTGGGGACAGCCTAAAGAGATGAAGTCCTGCCCGGCTGTTACCGTTTAAATGAGTCATCCCAAGCCACCCCACCCTGTATCATCCTTCCTAAGTCCCTATTTGTCTGCTAATATTGTACTTACTCTGGAAAAAAAAAAAGCAGAAAAACCTCAAAGCCAGTATGCTATCCTAACGTCATCCTCTCTTCCTCCTCAACTTTCTATCTCCCTTAGTGAAATTATCATTCGCTCCCTCTCCCAGACTTGAAATCCTGAAGCCATTCTTACCTTCTGCCTGTGACCCGCCCCCCACCCCTTATCCCATCACTCATCCGAGTTCTGCTCATTGTACTTCCTCATGGCTCTCTAAGCCAGCCTCCTCCTCCTATTCCCCAAGGCACCCCTGTGGTACAGAACCTCACCCTCTGATCTACTCCAACAGGCAGCATGGGATACCCAGGGAAGGGGCCATGAGCTATGGGGACAACCAGAATCAGAGTCCTTTTTTTGCCTTGTCTATGTATGTGTGTAAACATCGGACGTATTACTTACCTTACGCATTTGCTCCTTTGTAAAAAAAAATAAGAAAAAATTAAAAAAAAAAATAATACTTAGCTTACCTTGTGAAAACCAACTGAAACTAAGGTATCCAGAACAGATGCTACCAAATGGGAAGACTTCATTATGTCTTTTTTTTTCTTTCCTTGATTTTACCCAACACCAGTCTATCACGTACACTGTATCAAAATTGTGCCTTCAAATAATAAGCCCGATGGGGTCGTTCAGTTGCTTAGACCCCCACTGATTTCCTGGTGTCTTCAGGCAGAAATCTGAAATGTTAGCCTGGGATAGATCTTCTACTAATCTGGTACAAATGTCCTTACCTGCTTCAAATTACAGCAGGAAGTTAGGAAGCTCCTATGACTCTGAATTCATCTTTTCTTCTCCACCACCTCAACCCATGGCTGAACCCACGGCAGATACCGATTAAAAATCGGATAAATGGACGGACGCATGCACAGAGAGGGATGCGTACCTGAACCCATAAAAGATTAAATTTACAGGGAGACATGACTTAAATATTTCTTCCTCACATCCTGAAATACTTAATAGATCTCAATTTGCAAGCCTCTGTATAGAAGCTGATCCTTGGTTCCTAGGTATTATTCCCGTCTCCCAAATGCCATGGCTTATATCTAGAGAAAACTCTCCCTACTGCAGTCAGGTTATAAACGAAACTGTGCCAGGACGAGATTGTTTTACAAACATCCACTGAGCAGCTGTCAAGTGCTAAGCACACTGTGGGCAATTGGAGACCTGCTAAAGTATGCACATCAGTAATACAGGGGCACAGAGTTAAAGAACTACCTAGAAGAGGGGACTGTGATACCATGGTTGTCAAGGTTGTCCAGGTGGTCATGGTGGGTTTCAGGGAAGACTTCAAACAGGAAGAGGAGCCTGGCTGAGTTTTGAAGGTTAAGTATAAAGATAAGGAAGTCATTTAAACTGAGGTGAGGCAGAAAAGAAGGGCTTTCCAAGTAGGAAAAAAAAAAATCATGTTAAAGATAAACAAGAGAAAGCAAGCATCAAGAGTTTTGCAACTAGTTCCTTGTGGCTATAGTTTGGAGACTCTTTGGCTGGAAGAGAACAATTTAAAATAGAATAGGAAAAAACAGGTTGAAGAATCTATGGAAACAAAAATGAAAGAGGGAGAGTAGGAAGCAGGAAACTCTCCAGGTGATCTCATTCATTCCTGTAGCCTTTAAATGCTACCTAATGCATATGACTCTTAAATTTATGTCTCTAGCCCTGATTATTCTCCAAAGCTCCAAATCACCTACATAGCACCTCACACTCTCCTAAACTGAACTCTTCTACGCCCCTGTTCTAACGCTGTGATTCCCAGAGGGATATGCGTATCTCCATTCCCCAGTTCTTATGCCAGAAACCGGGATTGTCCTGCTTATGTTCCTCTCCTTGTCTTCATTTCTAATGAGTCCTGTCAATTCCACCATCTTGGTTCAATCCTCCACAAGCTTTCATTAGACCATGACAATGGTGTTATTATGTTCCCTTCTCTACTACAAACCCCTCCAATCCATTCTCAACTATGCAACCAGAATGATCTGAAGATAGTGTTTCTCAAACTGTAGTCCATTGATCCACCTGAGGTGCTCATTTAAAACAAAAAATGCAGAGTTTCCAACCCAGACACTTGAAGTAGAATCTTTGGGGGTCCCTCAGGGTCCAGGCATCTGTACTTGAATAAGCCCTATCTCTACTCCTTTGTGCCATTAAAATGTTAAGAATTACCAATGTGTGAGGCAGAGTAACCTAGAGGTTAAGAGTAGATATCTGGAGTCAGAATGCCTACATTTGATTTCCAGCTGTGTGTTCTCGGGCAGGTAACTTAAATTTTCTGTGCTTCTGTCTCTTCGCCAGGACAATTCATATAATAGTGAACTAGCTCTTGCATTGCTGTGATGACCAAATGAATTAAAACCTAAGTGACAGCTTTTCTTGTTTCTCAGCAATATTTCTGGCTCTCTTCACCTTCCTAGCATGTGGGAAGAGAGTTCTTCTCCACCCCTATGAAGTGAAATGGGCTCAAGTGATTTACATAGACCAAAAAATGTGAGTGGAAGTAACACATGTCACTTCTGGAGAAAGCTGGGCAGATGATTCTCCACGGCCTCTCTTCTCTTCTCATGGCAATCATGGACATGCACGTTGGTATGGAAGTGTCTAAGGCAGAAGCCATGTGGAACAATGAGCTGAGACACGAAGGACCATTTCCCTGCTCTCTGGTGTAACCAAGAAATAGATGCATATTGTGTTAAGCTCTTGAGACGTTAGGAATTGTTCTTACCACAGCATAGTATTGCCCAACACCCAACCTCACTGGTTCAACTTTAAAGCCCGTGGAGTAGGCCTGGCCTAGAGTAACAGCTCAGTGACAGCTTTAGAAAAGCTCAGCAAGGTGCTTCAATGAAAGAGCAATTTTCCCTTCACTAACCTAAAACATGCACCTGATCATGTCACTCCTCTATTGAAACCCATCGATTGTTTCTTTTTTTTTTTTTTACAAATAGTTTATTGTCAAATTAGTTTCTACATAACACTCAGTGCTCATCCCCAAAGTGCCATCAATTGTTTCTCATGGAGTTTAAAATAAAATCGAAATCACTAAGTGGCACCCTGCCTAAATTGCTCTGGTCTCCAGCCTTAGCTTGTTTACGCTCCTGCCATACTGGCCTCTTAGCTCTTTGAACATGAACAAGCACCTTCCTGACAAAGGGCCTTTGTCTTTGACAACTTCTGGCCCTGAATCCTCCTCCCACATCTTTTTTTATCTTCATGTCTCCACTGAAATCTCAGCCCCTCAGGGAGGCCATCTCTGTTCACCCAAGTGAAAGCAAATGCTCTTTTACATTCTCGCCGTATTCCTTTCTCAGCATTTTCCCTGGGTCTTTTTAACTATTCATCACAATTTGAGAGAAATTTTGCTCGTTTATTCACTCATTTCTCATCTTTCTCGAGCACTAGAGAGGAAGGTCCATGAAAACAAGCCCACATCTCTCTCATTCATATGTTTATCCTAAGAACTAGAACAGTTCCTGGTACGTGGCAGGACTGGTTATGGGAAGACGGAGTGGGGCAGAAGAGCTAGGAATGAAAAAGGGAGAGCTGTCCTGGAATTCAATCGCATATTTGCTGAATACAAAATATTACCTTAAAATGATTATTTCCAAAAGAAATTGAGAGTTTCTAACAAAAGTGATAAAAATTCTGAAAAGTGATATTCTTCTGTATACGAAAAGATGCTTTATTACTTTCAGAAATGATATAAACTATTAATTAAGGTACAAATATATTCCTGCCAAAATAGGTTAGTCAATAAATATGCAATTCAAGGGGTGTCTGGGTGGCTCGGTTGGTCGAGCATCCAGCTCTTGGTTTCAGCTTAGGTCATGATCTCGGTTTCATGAGTTATAGCCCCACACGGGTTCTGTACTGGCAGTGCAGAGGCTGCTTGGGATTCTCTTTCTCTCCTTCTCTCTCTGCCTCTCCCCTGTTCTCTCTCACTCGCTCTCTCACTCTCTCTCAAAAATAAATAAGTAAAACATTTAAAAAATGCAATCCCAGGGGCACCTGGGTGGCTCAGTCAGTTAAGTACCCGACTTCAGCTCAGGTCCTGATCTCACGGTTGGTGAGTTCGAACCCCATGTTGGGCTCTATGCTGACAGGTTAGAGTCTGGAGCCTGATTTGGATTCTGTGTCTCCATCGCTCTCTGCCACTCGCCCACTTGTGCTCTGTCTGTCTCTCTCTCTCTCTCAAAAACAAATAAACATTAAGAAAAAATGTAATGTTATTCTAAATCATCTTTTAACAAGGCAATGTACTGTAAACATAAAAGTTCTGAATCTGAATTACACCTTTTATTTTGAACATTTCACTCAATAGAAATCTGATATACTGGGACACCTTCCAAACTAATGAAACTTTCCTGTAGCCTAAATAAACAAATTTAGACCATCAAGCAAAATCAAAGCCAAGTGTATCTGCACAACTCATTAATGATTTGAATGGAATAGAACTGCCAGTGGCTTATACTTCACCGTTTATAAGAGAATTGGAGAGTCTTCTTAGTGACACGATACTGGACTACGCATTTCTAAGGGCCGAACACACAGAGTATTCTTCTCTCTACTCATCTGTTAAAAGACTAAGGAATCTGATACAAAAGTATGACATAACTAATGACACATCCTAGTCATCTAAGGAGGAGTTCTCTTAGGTGATCCTGGGTCAAGTCATCCTGATTGCTCTTGTGCAACCTTTCTCCCTCGTCCATGCTACTTACATGTGGAATGATTCGCCTTAACTGAAAGGGAACAGCTGTTGGTTATCTGCTCACTGTCTTCTTTCATTTCCTGCAAAGGCACCAAAAACTTCTTTGCCTGGATCCCCAAAGGCACATAAACAGACCTTTGAAGACTTCGGCTGGAAAGCTCTTGGATCAGATCTGTTTGGTGAGGGAAACCAAAGTTCAGAAGACCTCAGTGATCTTGGAGGAATCCAACTTCTGGTTATAAATGACCCCACCTCTACCTTTTAAAATTAGCTGTTACTAGGTAGATGCTACTGGAAAAGGAGCACATGCTAAGCTTATGATTCTCTTTCATTTTACTTTCAACGAGCAGGTAATAGAACCCAAATATTTCTCAAATATCTAGATTTTTCCTTTGTGAGCAAAAGACACAGTATGGTTTAGGTGTTAAGTCTGTTAGATTCAACCTCATGTCCCTTCTTCCTTTCTAGAGTTCTTCAGACTCTTCTTAGTATCAGAAGAAAGACACTCTTCAGTCAACTATTGGTAAATATTTATTTAGCACCAGCCTTGAATCTTCTGGTGGATTTTAAACCAATGATAAAAGTCTACCAGTCTCTTAGGCCCAAGTCAACGGCTTCTTCTGTTAAGCTTCAAACTACCCTCAGAATGAATGAAGGAATGAAGGAATGAAGGAATGAAAATTTGAACGCCTGTCTAAAGGAAGCCAACTGTTGTTTTTCTGGTTAAAACTCAGCTAAGACTACTAAAAGTTTAAGGTGATATTTAGAAATGCAGTAAAAAGAACCCACATATGTTGTTTTAAAATTTTATTTGCTTATAAAAGAGAATGGAAATGGGTTTGCAAAACCTTATTGCATGTACAAAGTCATCCATGTAGATAAAGAGGGCAAGCCTTGGAATAGTGCTGGATAAACTGTTCATCAAAATTGGGGCTCTTTGAACTAGGTCTGGTGGCAAGTCATTATTCTGCACGTCAAACCACTGAAAAACTAAAGCTATTTTTAAAGTTACCAAATTCAGAAAGGTTATATTCTAATCTATATTCTTACATCCCAGTGAAACAAGTTACCAAGTGAACTCAGAGGCGGGCATGTCAGTTAATCAAGAGGTAGTTTCTCCAATAATATCCCTTTCTCTTTTTAGCTAGCTATCGGAGATAGAGCATAATTTTTGAATCTCTTTAAATTTTTATTCTGTTTCATCTGAATACAATCATAGCTGTCTTGATACATTTTAGGACTTGAGATCATCTAACACAGAAAAGATTCCAGAGTTCACTTTTTTTTTTTTTTTTTTTTTTTGCCAATCTTTCTTTGAGGACTCTTCTCTGGAAAAACAAATCATCGAGCATGCCATTAAAATAATAGAGGGAAATAAATCCTGTGGTATCATAGATAAAGGGTTTTTAAATGTAATTTTTTGTTAATGATGACAATATTAACAGCATCCAAGGAGATTCGGGGTGATGAAACGAGCACCCAAAAGGTAGCATACAAACCACATCACGACATTCTTCTTGAATAAGTTTCTCTGAGAGTCCTTATAGTTGGTCTTCATAATTCTCTGGAGGCTCTCAGATCCCCGAGCCCCACAGTTCCAAGGCTTCCAGCTCGTCTTGGACAGGAGTAAATTCTGGTTGATCGGGATGAGGAGCTAGAGAGGAAGAGTGGGGTGGGGACTTGATAGGACCCAGGAACCATAAATTGATATTCTCTCCTCATGTGGGTCCGTATGAGACAGATTTGGTCTCTGAACTACAGAGATATCCTGCTTGGGTAGAAAGCAGTAGCTACCTTTCCCCACCACGCGCTTGCGCCTTCCCCAGGAAGTTTCAGAGGGTTAGTCAAGGAAGGGACAGATACATGGCAGAAATTGTTAGAAAACTAGAATCACAGCCAACTGCTTAAATATTATGTGTTTTATTTACAAAAGGAACCCTGAATCTCAGCAGAATTATAACAGAAAAATAAATTTTACAAAAACCGATCTCATGTTAGAAACCCATCACCAGGGGACAGTCGGGAAGGGAGAGGGTCAGAGGGGAATGGAGAGTAGGGTGGTCAGAGAGGAAGATGCCCATCAATCTTGCGTGGGGCCAGGAAAGAGGAGAAGGCACACTTCAACAATGATTACTGAGCCTTCATATAGAAAAGTTAGGGATAAATCCTTGGTACACAACCATATACCTATAGCCAGGCTGATACAGAGCAGTCAGTTTCTATGACGGTTGACCCAGGGGATTCAGTTAAGTTCCAGTATTCTCAGTGTACGTGTTTGGAGCAGGGAGGGCAAGAGATGTGACAGTGGGCAGGGAGGAAAGCAGGTGAGGCAGGGAAGCAGGGTGCCCATTGTTAGGGGCGGGGGCTGGGTGCTGGTGGTCAACAGGACAGTTCTGTATCCATAGCCAATTGCCCAGGCCAAAGTAATCAGAGTGGAAGGCATCCACTTCAGTGCTGGTAATCATTGTAAGGGATCAGATCTTAACGAGGGACAGGGAGGTTTGAGAGAACAGAGAGGGAAGAGATGAACAGAGAAAAACACATCAGCAAAACTCTGACCAGTTCCTCTGGCAAATAAGGTTAAATTTCTCCTAAAGCAGAAAACTTAAAATTCTTTGACTAATAAGTTTATTGCCCCAAAGCAGTCTGTGAACATCTCTCTTGATGCTTCCAAGTGTGACTATGTCAGAAAATGTCCCATTGCACAACTCGCCAACATGCAGGCTGCAGATGTGTTTAGGAAGCACGATCTTTCAGAGTCTCAGTCCAGTCGTTAGTAATGAGGCAAGGACAGCATGGCCACTCGTTTCTTCTTAAAGCTATTTTTGATCACCTAACTTGTATGTGGTGGACAGAATGTCACCCAAAAGAATCTAGGGGGCCCTCCTCACTAGGGAGAAGTTCTAAGTTGGAGGTTTATCCAAAACAAGAGCAAAAAAATTTACCGGGCATCATGACCACACCACAGCAGTAACGCAGAGTTAGGGCACCCAAAGAAAGTTCAGACATGCCCCCCAGCGACCAAACACGAGGTCAGGTCTGGAAGTCAAGTAGGCGTGGATTGCCGTTGGTAAACAAGAAAGGTTTACATACAATGTTATTTTCATTTTCCTCTTACGGTTTTTAAAGGGGTAGCCTCTAGAGTCATTAGCACTTTATAGAAGATGTCTCTGCATAATTTAAGGTAGTGAAGCATTCAGCTTCTGCCTCCCTCCCATAATTAAACTACTTTTCATTGTACCCTCGTCATTATAGTTCTCACAACAGCAAAACATTGCTCAAAGCCCATGAGCCCATGAGTGGCCGGCACTTACCTCCTACCCCATAGGCAGAACATGAAGAGGGGTCGCAATATCCAGGCTGGCCAGAAGGACCTTGCGGTCCAGGCACCCCCAGGTGACCAGGCGGACCCCTGGGCCCAGGAGAGCCGGGGGGCCCAGGGCTTCCTGGCCGACTCTCCCCCGAAGGTCCTAAGAAGCACCGACAAATGAAAGCAGTTGGTCTTCTACTGTCACAGAGTGAGTTTTGAGACAACCAAGAAGTTAACTGACTCTTAAAAGAAGCCACTTCACCCATTTTAACAATTAGGATAATCTGTCTCTCCCTGCTCATTGTGTTTTTATTCCTAAACTGGATCATACTGTAATCACACATTCTCCTGGAGGTCAGTGCTTTCAATGAGCTCAGGAAACTGGAAAGCAGAATGTATTCTTTTCTATCACCTCTTGGATATTAAGGGAAAGGAACATACCGCTCTCAACCTGGTTTTCGTTATAGAGCTCGTGTTTCTCAGTGCAGTTCTTTGTGAATCCAGCGTGCACACACCCACACACACAAACACACTCAATCTCAGCCTCGCAATCTATACTGCTTTATGGCCCCAGATAATTGAAATAAATTAGCCTGAGTGGGAAAGAAATTATCCCGCAAGAGAAAAAGGAAAAGTCTGAAACCGGACCTAAAATACTAATCCAACATTTCTTTAGGCTACCTTATATCAACTGAGAACTTAGATTGAGTGAAAATGAGAGGGAGATTCAAAATTTTCTCATGTTAGGAACTGTATTGAGCTGGGTGTTTTTGTTCGTTTGTATGTCGGCTTTTAGACCTGGACTCCAGTAGTGCTTTAAAGGCATTCTTCAAACAAAAATGACTTTCTTTCAACCAAAACCTAAGTGAAAAGTAGGAACAAGTATCACCTTATATTTGAAAAGTGCTGCACCTCTTAGATACATTCAGTTCCATTCAGTCAACATTCGCCAAGCATTGTTTTTGCAGAACACATGACGCTAGATCAGCTTCTCACACAGGCTCCAATGCTAGGAGCACTTATGCTCAATCTATTCCACTGGGAATACCTCCTAGAAAAAGTACTTTCCAAAATCATCATTAGATTGGAAAGAAAAGTCAGTAGAGCATTTGATTCAATGAGGCTAAAACTGAATTACAAATGTCCGATCGAACTGCAGACTTGGAATCCCAATAATGAGGATGATACTCTAAAGGCCACTCTAAAAGCACCCAGTAATGTACACAAAACTTACTCAAAACTCATTCAGTAAGGATGCCACGGTGGCAGAAACTCTGAGTGTTCATCAAATACCCGGGTGTTCCTCTATATTTGGAGCCTTCCGTGTAGTTCAGCTGAGAGTATGGCTAGGTCCAGCATGGCTGTGACATATGTCACTCTCCATTTAAGAAGGTGAAGGCTGATGTGCCTCCTTATCTCTCTCCTCAAGGTCTTTTGTTCCAAAATGGGGGAAAGCCACCCTACCCACCTCAAACTTTGGGGTGTGTGTGAAATAAACCTTTATTATGTCAATCTACTCAGCATTTGGGATTGATTTGTTACTTCAGCATAGCCTAGCATAGCTTAACTCATGAAGCCAATAGGATCCCAGAATATGCTCTAAGCTTCTGGGAGAATCATCACTTAACAAACTGGCCTTCTAAAACATTGAATGAGAAATACAGCCATTCCAGTTAGATACAAGGATGTAACAGGTGGCCATTTTATTCACCTGTGATGTCAAGTGAAATATAAAGATTTAGGGTATTCATCTTGCAGCTTCCTGTTGGTAGGGAGATTTACCTGCTGGGCCAGGGGGGCCTCTTGGACCTTGGGTTCCAACGCCTGGGTTTCCTTTTTCTCCTTTGATACCAGTTAGACCTGTTTAGAAGGAAATAAAGAAAAGAGGAAAAAGTCCTTAAGATAAAATCTAGGTAGTTCCATGTCTCCAGGCTTCAAAATTACCTCTCTGTTAAAGATAACGGTGTGGGTTGGTTGGGGGCGATGGCTTCCAGGGAACTTTTGGATTGAATTCTGACACTGAACTGTGTACAGTCACAGAGGGGAGCCTGGTTCTGTGGCTGAGCGTGCTGTCCGTATTTGCAGTACTGCAAGTTTATTTCCCTCCTTCCTACTGACGTGGTTCAGCTGGCCAGGAACCGGCCCATGTCTTTGCACGCACCAGCCCATTCAACGTATGCAGTTGGCACTCCACAGTAACACAATAGAAATCACAAGTGAACATGTCTAACATTTTCCTTTTGGTCCACTCTGTAATGTATCTGCAAAAGGCATGAATTATAATTAGGCAGCAAAGTTCTGAAGAGCGCGAGTTTCCATTAAAAACTTGGAAGCTTCAGGAAAGCCTGTGTTTGATTTGGCTGATTCAGCCCCATAAAAATCTAAACCTATTCATGTCTCTTTTCCACTGAGCAGACTCCTTATTCCAAATAATTTACAGTGCTATTAACAAAACTATACATTTTCACAGGCAAAAAACAAAGAAACATACACTTTGACACCTCATCATCCCAAAAGCTTCTATCACAAGGTTGCTGGACAGGTGGGAACAGGCCGTATTAAGGGCCACCAGTCCGAGAGAGAGAGTTGCATCAGATGAGGGCCGGGTTACCCCGGCTCACATCACAGAAGGTCTCTGGTGTCTGTTTTTCATGTACAACAATGCTTTGAAGTAGCAGAATGCAGAATTGCATCTGTATGTAATTACACTTATGAAGAAATTATGTGTGAATTGGCAAAGCCTAGAAGGAAACATAAACAAATGACAATAACCAATTTGATAGGTGGCAGGCATGCAAGTGGTTTAGAATGTTTAAAATTACAAATAACTTTTCCCTTTTACCAAAGGTGATGCATAGTCACTGTAGACAAATTAAGAGGCACCACAAGCAAGGACTTCAGCCCTTGAAAATAATCACTTTTAACATCTTGGTTTATAACTTCCAGAAAGAAAGGCGTTCATGTAGTACATGCTCTGGGAATAGTTGGCAATAAAAAGAGAAAGAGAAAGATCAGTGAGCAACTAACAGGTTTTTCTATACAACACACATAATGACTGTCCCTTGATTTGAAGCTTTGGTGTCTGCTATGCTCCTTGGGATCACCTTTTGGGGTCAAGGTATACCTGGCATTTTTTACAAGTGCTCCTTCCTTGTTAGTGGTCATCAGGGCTCCTCCACCCACTGCTACACTTACCCAACACCCATGACTATTGCACGTGGCCCCAGTGGTATTTTCTGAGCTCATGGGAGACCAGCAGGGAGAGAGTATGACACTGACCACTGAGCCTGTGATGACCTCTTGTTTTGGGTCTGACTCTTCTCTTAGGAAGCCATAAGGAAGATGGTTAATTTCTAAAAAGTAAAAATACAGTTTCATCTGAGTTCAAAAAGCACAGAGCATACTCAGACTAACCAGCACGTAATGCTCAGCTGCTATAAAGTTATTCAGACAGAAAACGATCTACTGGATATTACCCAATTAGCTACAAGTTTAGCTCGTAGTTTAGTTGCTAATTGGAAGAAGTACATTTTAGCTGGTAGGTGTTCTCTCAGATGCAAATGTGTCCTAAAGTGCTTCTGGGAATTGAGCAGAAACCGCCTCTTCTTCTGTTAGAATGAGAGTCACTTTCCCCACAGGGAACCACTAATTTTTCAAGAATCAGAACACATACACAGATGACTAATGGCAGGCTGCTCATGATTAAGTGTGTGGTGACTCAGAGGCCTCCCATGACCTTACGGTACTCAAGGATCAACATTAACAACATGGCTTCTTAATGATTCTCCAAAGTAGGAGAGGCAGTTGATGAGGCTGAACAGCACATCCAGGAAACTGTTCTCAGGAGTGACTCTCCGGTAAGAGTTTCTTGATTTATCCTTTGCTTCTTCATTACAAAAGCGAAAGGTGGGGAAGATTGGGGAGCAGAAAGTCTAGTTGTTTTAATTTTCTAGTTATGAAGAGAAAAACAAGTAGCATTTGATACTATCTGTACTATAAATCAAGGTAAGAGAGGAAGTCTCACAAATGTATTCCAGCCTCTCAAAATGTCTTGAAAAAATTCTAAGGATATAATTACATGAACAGAGAATTGTAGATTTTATTATCCTTGAAGTGAAGATATGTTCCAACTACATGTAGGCTAATATATTAATATCTGTCCATGTATTTATTCACTTATGGTTGTGAGACTAAAGGAATATTCACGTCCATGACAAATAAAATTGGCTGCAAGTGTTTTTCTTGGAATGAAAAATCATGTTAAAAATAAATAATTAAGTACCTAAGATGAGGATAGAAATTAAAGACTAAGCTTAGAGACCTCAGATCTCTAAAAATAGATCTGCATATCCTTTTGATAAGCCTTATAAGCCATGCATGATAAAAAGGAAAGAAATCAAATGTCCTAAAATGTCAGCTTGTCCTTCTTCATAGACAAAATGCAGTCATCACCTATGATCAGGACTTCCCTCATCAATCTCTTATGAGGACCGAAGGCAGAGCCTCTTGGCATTGAGGTGGAGTCACCAGAGCCAAGTGCCCGCATCCTCTCCTCAAAGGGCATGGGGACTCCCGAGTGCACAGGATGCCCCCTCCTTCTGGAATACCCTTTACACATTGGCTGTCTTCCTAAATACTTCTCATTCTTCACGACCCAACTCAAGGCTTCTCTGCAACCATAACGAGCAAAGGCACAGTGGATTCCAGATGGCATGGATTATCTGTCTGATTCATGGCCATATCCCTGACACTGCAGGAGCACCTTCCACATTGTATGGAACTTAGGGATACTGAGTGAACGAATGTATGAATGAATAACGTCTCTGCTTCCATGCTGTCCCTGCCTTCTCTGGCACCGACCTCATTGCATTGCCTGTTCCCATGTTCATCTAGCCTGAGACAAGGAGCCTGGTGACTGCAGGGATTGTGCCTTATTTACTATTAGTGTCAGATCCAAGCAGAACCTTACACAGAGTAGGTGGCCCAGTAAATACTAACCAAATGACAGTATCTACGCCAACGTGTAGCCGACTCTTACAAGCAAGCATGACCTCCAAAGGATCAACAAATTTGCTTACGCTGGAGCTTACATGTCTGGCTTCCAGGAACAAAGACTTTTCTAACAAGTGCTTTGTGTGACAGTATTCACTGCTGCTGCTTCTTAAAGATGAATATAATTGACTACAATTAAGCTTAAGTTTCTGCCATTTCTAAAAACTGAGCGCAGCTGATATGAATGAAGACCTAGCTTATCAAAAATATGACTTAGATAAGATTACGATAGCTTTAGTTTTCTTTTTTTTAATGTTTTATTTATTTCTGAGAGAGACACAGAGAGACAGAGAGAGACAGCATAAGCAGGGGAGGGTCAGAGAGAGAGGGAGATAAAGAATCTGAAACAGGCTCCAGGCTTTGAGCTAGCTGTCAACACAGAGCCCGACACTGGGTTCGAACCCATGAATCATGAGATCATGACCTGAGCCGAAGTCGGAAGCTTAACCGACTGAGCCACCCAGGCGCCCCTGCTTTAGTTTTTTTTGAGTCACCAAAAATATTTAGGATAATTCGAGAGATAATTATTATTCATTCACTCATTTGTTCTTTCTTTTAAAAATATTTTAATTGATTTATTTTTAGGTTGGTTTCAGGTTCACAGCAATATTGAGTGCAAAGTGCATAGGGTTCCCATATACCTCTTGCCCTACACATGCCTTAGCAACACCCCCCTAGAGAGATACCTTTGTTATATTCATTCTTTTTTAAGAGTCTCATTAGAAACCATTTCAGGGAGAGCTGATTCTCCCTTACCACTAACCTAACACTGAGCCTACAATATATTACTGGTCTACTAAGACAGAGACCTGTTCATTTTAGTTTTTCATTATATTCTTAGTTCCAGGCACATATTAAGGCATTAAAGAATGTGTCAAACAAATGGATAAATGAATGAAATCCTAAATTCAAGGGCAGACTTTGACAATCCAAAAAATGTGGCCAGTCAGTTTATCTGATAAGCCAGGCTTTATTTATTTTTTTTATAGTTTATTTATTTTTGAGACAGAGAAAGACAGAGCATGAGTGGGGGAGGGGCAGAGAAAGAAGGAGACATAGCATCTGAAACAGGCTCCAGGCTCTGAGCTGTCAGCACAGAACCTGATGCGGGGCTCGAACCCATGAACCGTGAGATCACGACCTGAGCCGAAGTCGGACGCTTAACCGACTGAGCCACCCAGGTGCCCCGCTTCGGTAGATTTTTGAATGCTAGATGCTTGACATGAATAAACTCATTCAGTCTCTACAAGAACCAGGAGGGCGGGCACTACTATTAACACAAGAGATGGCTGTGACACCTGCCCTAATAAGTACCCGAGCCAAGATTTGAAGCCAGGCAGGTTGGTGCCGAAGCTTATACCGCAAACCACTGCCCTCCTGCCTTTTCATCCCCAAACAGCAGGCTGCAGTCTTGCCCTGTTCGCTGCAGGTGAGGCTTCCTGAACTGGCTGCTGAGTCAGTGTGCACAGCTTCCTGGTCCCATGCTCTGGAATAAGCCCTGCGGTTATCACGCTTCCTCAGCTTACTTCCCTTAGCTTCCATACCTGCCCTCTGCTCTGAGCAAGAGTCAGCACTGAAATTATTTAGAATTTAGAGGATTTATCCTGCTCGCACTGACTGCATGCCCAGCATCAGGCCCTTGGTTGCCTACTTCCCATTTTCTTTGGCCCGCTGGTCTCTGAATAAAGAGACTGTACTCATGTCTCCCCCCGCCCCCCGCCCCCGCAGCCCTACCAAGCACTCTCTGCTGGAGTCTCCTGCTGCTCCAGGGAGCACAGTTACTCTCTTGATCCCAGACATTTTGAGCTACAACCAGGATCTATGCCCAGGCACATATGCAAAGCCTGGGCAATGCTTTCATTGTAACTGTACCAAAAAGTCACAGAAACTGTGAGACAAAGCTTCAGTTATGTTATTATATTGTCTGTTGCCTAGGAAATGCTGACAATGAATGGCAAGCACAGCCTGTTTTCCATTCAAAATACGTTTGAATGCCTGCTAGACGCAAGGCACTGGACAGGCACCTAGCTACAAGATGGCAGATTAATTGGACTTAATTCACTAAGTATTTTGTGCACTTTTCCAGAGTCTGCTATTGCTACATTTTTGGCCTGTGGGATCAAGACCAGCATGTGGGACTCCACGTTTTGGCTAAGGTCTCAGTGGAGGAGGCCAAGGTTGGAAAATACATGATTGTTTCAAATGTAAACAAACTTTTCAAATCATTGCTAAGAGTTGCGCTTCGTATTGTATTTTTTTAAATATAAAATAGCTGCCCATCTACTATGACTATATAATTCAGGACTTAGGGAAAGATCAAGCCTTCTAGGTGGTTCAGGCAGAGAGAATTTAATGCAGCAACTTGTTTACATGGGTGATGGAAGGATTGAGCAGCCAATTAAAGATGATGAGGCAATTGATAAATTAGCAAGAGCAGGAAGTCACTCTCACCTTTAGGAGCATAGTGACAATGGGAAGAAATAGTATGACTGGAGCCCAGAGCCTAGAGCCTTCTGATTGGATCTAGAACCAGAGGGAGAGACTTCTGGTGGAGACAAGAGCCATGTAAAAGTCATCACCCCACTGGACTTCAGTGGGGTGAGGGGAGAAATATCCTGGTTTTCCCCTTCTTTGAACTCTCTAATCCTCCTCAATGCTTCCTATTGGCTGAAGCTTCCCAGGAGCAGAGGCCAAGGGAGCCTGGAAAGAGTGATGCACAGCTAGAGGGAGAACAGCAGTCCCAATATCAGGCTCTGAGTATTCAGAGTAGAAGGCACCTTCCTGTTGATAGCAGGTCACCACGTAGCAGGGAAAGAGACAGACGGAGAGCTATAAGGCACAGTGTGAGAATTGCTACAACAAGATATGAAAGCACAGAATGGAGGCATCTGTGGGAAATCACAGGAAGCTTTCAGATGGAGCTGACCCTTGAAGTTAAGTTTCAAAAAGCAGGTGTGCAAGGGGAACACCAAGTAGTTCCCCCTGACTTTTACAGCTGCACGTTGGGGACTGGTAGAGTAAGAAGGCAGTCTAGGCCAGGTCATGACATGCTAAGGAGTTTGGATATGGCCCAATGAATAGCTATTCTATTGCAGAAAAAAAACGCTTCAATACCATCTACCTAATTTTTTATAACTTCACACCCTTTCTTAAAGAGGAGTCCCCAATCATTTAAAATCTGGGCCCCATAAAACCTGGGTCTGCCCCTGCTTGGTGCTACAAAGCAAGAAAATTAGGTAAGGTGGACTGGCAAGTCCTGCAGAACTCCACTCTACCAACAAACACGGAGCTAACTCCACAGCAAAGCCAGAGAAAAACATGTTGAATCACTGGGCTACCCAGTGGCCAAAGGATCCACTACCACATCAAGATCAAGACAATAGAATATCTTGCACTTTAGGCTTTTCTATCAGTTAGAGACATGGCAACATTGGTAGGAGGTCCTTTGGTCTTCTGATCACACATGTCTAAGATTAGACACACTGACATCTGGGCAGTGAGAGAGGGGAAGGGAGTGCAGCAGGGAGGGGGAGGGAAAGGGGTAGCTTGGGGGTTGTAAAGGGAGAAAGGAGAAGAGAAGAAAGAAGATGAGGAGGAGCACCCATCATCAGTGCACACCAACCCCGTGTTGTCATGTGCAGGTTAACTGTTCACAGTCACAGGTGCATGGCAAAAATGGACAGGGATTAAACTTGGCACCAGAATTCCTGGATTTCTGTCAACATAGTTTTGCAAACGGATACGATGATCTTACAGGTACATAATAAGTATATCAGACCAAATGCCCATCTCTCAGTTTCAGCTCCAAAGTTCTGTGTGATTCCCCCATAAATGCTATTATATTATTTCCAGCATGGACTGCTTGGAAAATGATAAATAATTCAAATAAAAACGAGCCAATTTCTATGGGTTCAAAAATGAACATTTTGGGTTCGGCATGAATATTCAACTAGTTGATGATACTTAAATTTGGGTTCAGCACGAATATTCAACTAGTTTTCATTCCTTGCAGAAATGAAAAGTGATATGATGATCTCTCCTCTTGGAAAATAAGAAAGCTGTGCCAGGGCATTGGGATAAGGCCAGTCTGCGTAGTGTAAAACAAAATGTGTTATGACCAACAGCCCTTCATAATAAGCATGAAGAATCCACAATTAAGATGAACACCATTTATATCTAGTTAAATCTAGAAAGAACCAAAATGAAAAAAGTTGATGAATATATGATTTCTAGATATGTTTTGCCCAGCTATACAAATGAGTTTTGGTATATTGATTGATTTTAATCTATTTATTGCTTTTAAATGTTAAAAATTCACAGAAAATGGCTTATCATAGCTAATATAAATAGCTTTAATTTTATCATCTAAATAAGTATATATTTCCATTTTATTGTTTGTGTACAAGGCCAGAAATTTAGAAAATGGCAAAGTATTTTCCTACATTTAAAAGAAAATATCTCTCTGTCTCTCAAAGGATAGATACACATAGAGTAAACACACACACACACACTCACACACACAGAGGTATTATAAACAGGAGGTCCCTTGCTCTTTTGACCACAGACATTTAAATTAGACACACCAAAATTTCATCACTGGAATGTCCAATGTATTTGCTATTTCATTTATATTTCCTACCCAGTAAAACCAAACCTCCTATTTAAAAATCTCACCCTATTTTTCTGGCGGAGTTACATGATAATGACTTGAAGAAAATGCTGACACTGTCAAGTTGGCAGTAACCAGCTATTAACAGGATGTCTTAGGATTGATGTACTATAGCCACATGGACTTCTGTTTTTATCATGACTTTAGGGTGAAGGACAAATGGCAGCCAAAAAGCTAGCCAAGTAGTAATCAACACCATAAATCATGTATGATTCATAAAATGACTATTGTGCTTCAGGTATTATGAAAAAAAAAAGGAAAACAGACTTCACGTTTGGTGTTTGGGGGGCATGTGGCCTTATTGAGGAGACAGGATTAACAGAAGTGAAATCATTAAAAGACGATTCAAGGAAGTATATTCTACCTGGGTGCTAAACGATATGTTTCCCAGCCTTATGAGGGAGCCATCTATTCATTTATCTAATATTTGTTCAAGCTTCTTGCATGGGGCATGTAGAGATCAAAGGCACAGCCCCATTCAAGGAACTCACAGTCCAGTGGAAGACAAACAAGTACATCGACAATTACGGTTTAATGAGAAACTTCTGTGGTGGAGACATGTGCTTGGGGAGCAGAAACCAGGGAGATCTTACTCAGTCTAGCTGAGCTGGAATCAAGCAGGGTAGCAACAACCAATACACTGGCCAAACAAATAAACCATGGGGAGGAATGAGTGGTCTGGCAGACGTGACTCTTGAGATGAGTTTTGAAGGTTGACTATGAATGAGCCAGAGGAAGAAAGAGGGTTCTGGGGAGTGAGAAGAACAGGTGAAAAGCCCATGAAATGGTACAAGAACAGGGCACAAAGATTAGCACTGAGGGCCATAGGAAGGGAAGAGACACGAATGAAGAATGCGGTAAACCGAATTAGTGGTCTCGACTCCTCACTACTCTGCAAAAGACTTATACACCCACCCATTCTCTTGCTTCAGGCCCATGCATTTCCTGACTTCTTGGAGCTGGGCTCCGTCGCATGACCTGCTTTGACCAATGGGGTGTTAGTGGCGATGCCAGGAACAGAGGCTTCAAATATTACTAGGCGGATGCGTTGCCCTGTTTGGTTTCTGCCGCTAAGGATTTCTGTTTCCTAAGGATTACATCCTCTAGGAAACTATTAGCTCTTCCAGCCATGGTCCCACCAGAGCAGAGCTGCCCCTGATCTCCACCGATACGTGGTGAAAAAAAAAAAAAATTTATTGTTGCATCCTACTGAGATTTTTGTGGTTTGTTATGCAGCAAAAGCTGACCAATACTGAGAGCACTGAGCAGTGCAGTTTGGCCAGAGGAAAAGTACATACTTGAAGTGAAGCGGAAAATACAAACTGGCACCATATGAAGATATCTTAACTGAAATGGCATTAACCTTGCGTGGTACTTCTAACATGATACCCATTACCCCAGACAGGGACTGAAATCCAATGCAAGAATCTGATAAGATCTCCTATGCAGACCCTCCAATTAAGGGTTTCAAAGTATTTTAAGCCACAGAAATAATTATAATAGCTTTCATGGCAAAGAAAGAAAGAAAGAAAGAAAGAAAGAAAGAAAGAAAGAAAGAAAGAAAGAAAGAAAGGAAGGAAGGAAGGAAGGAAGGAAGAAAGAAAGAAAAAATAGACCATAGCACTTGCTGACATCTTGACTCAAGCTTGTGAAAGACCCTGGGTCAGAAGCACCCAGCTAGACCCTTCCTGAATCCCTGACCCATAAGAACCAGGAGCATATATGTTTCACTGTTTTAAGCTGCTAAATTCTATAGTAACTTGTTATATAGTAATAAACTAAATATATATAGTAATAATATATATAGTAAATATATATAGTAAGAAACTAATAATAACAGGCTTCTCTCTGCCATCATGTTGAATATAGAGTCACTTTGTAATAGAGGGAAAACAAACCTTACAAAATAAAAGATGATACAAGGGGAAAAAAGAACATTCCATCCCAATATGCTAAGGTTGATATACATTAGGACAAAACAATCCACCAAACCTTCAGAGAACAGTCTTCTTCCAAAGGATATTCACACTGGACTTTATCAGATCATTATGGTGTGAGATAAGAGAAAACTGCCTTTATTTCTCTAGAGTTTACCTTTCAGGAGATGAGAGGCAGGGAATGAGGAAGCAGGAGATAAGAATAGAAACATGCATTTCAACAGATTTTGAACAGCAATGAAAAGACTATGCCTCATGCAACTGAATATTAAATGTAATACAACATCACAGGGATGTTGTAAATATTTAAGTATCAACCAGCAAATCATTACCGAAGCCCTGCCAACCCTCTATCTTTAATCAAGTTGACCTGTCCCATAAAGATAATTTTTCCAGAAATAAACCCAGATAAAAGGGACATTGAGACGTTACCACTGAGGCACCCCTGTCACATGACTGCTATACATTTATTCTGAATTTGTGACCAAAGTTTTCAGCCAGATATATCTTTGGTGCAATGGCTCTTTTCAACCACAGAAATACTGAACACAAGAACCCTACTTCTCTCTCCCAGCTTTGAATCAACCTGGGACCCAGTTTTCTCTCTAGGTTTCTCAGGCTTGTTGATTCATGCGAAATGGGCCTAAGCATTAGGGACTCTGGTTTAGCTTTCGTGGGTATGCAAGCATTTCTCTGCTCTGACTGCCATTTCTATGGCTCTGAACGGGGTTGTCATGGACTTTCAGCAACTGGATTGTGGCTGATTCCTTTCCTACCTGTGTTTGTCTGAGGGGACTTGGTTGTGGGTTGCATCTTCTTATCACATTCTCCCTTTCTTAATTTTTGGAACCAAGTCCATCTTTTTTCAAATTAACCACAGAACCTCAGGGCTGATCAAAATTGATCCTTAAATCTTGTCTTTCTTTATATTCAGTCAGTAGAAATTTGGTCTTCTGTGGCAGGGAAAGCTCGAGGGAAATAATTTTCCAACTTCAAAAGTCATTCAGGGATTTTATCCTCAAAGGACAATAAAAAATTAGCCTGGGTAACAAACCGAGGGAGAGCTGTCCTGCCATCAAGCTCTACACAAAAGCATGCAATTTCCTTGGGATTAAAGATGACGTCCCAACACTGTTATTGTTTTAAGCCTCAATAGTAACATTGCACCCAACTATTTGATTGACACAGAGCAGGTATAAAGTGTTAATGACACTTATAGAAACTAATGAGTCCCAGTGGGGAAAATCTTTGGAATGATACCTCCCAGTCATTTCCACTCAGCTTTTCCCAGGCACTACCATGGATAAAAACAGTGCCAGTGTCGCTGGGTAGGAGGAACTAGTGATAGTATAAAGCTTCTCTGCTCGGGTAGGGAAATGAAGTATAATGGAAAACTGAAAAAAATAGAAGATAATTTACATTTATTTGCAGACTGCCAATGATGTATTTGCTATCATATAGACTTCACTGTGAAAACAATAGAGACAAATACAGAAAGGCAATTTTTTTTGAGAGGGGGCATGCAAGTGAGTGAGGAGCAGAGAGAGAGGGAGAGAAAAAGACAGAGAGAGGGGGAGAGAGAAAGAATCCCATGAGGGTGGGGGGGGAGAGGTGGGGGAAGGGGAGAGGGAGAGAAAGAAAGAGAGAGAGAGAAAGAGAGAGAGAGAGGGAGGGAGGGAGAGAAAGGCGGGTCTAGTGTTTTTACCTGAAGTGAGGCTTGAGGTCAAAAATTGTGAGATCATGACCCGAGCCAAAGTCAGATGCTTAACCGACTGAGCCGCCCAGGCACTCCAGAAAGCCATTGTATTGTTAAAGTTCAGTCACATAGCCTGAATTTGTAGCTGTTGTATCTTCAGTAATTCTTTAATATAAGTACATTTAGACTTCTTCATTATGTTTCCAGTGTAGCCATGCTGAGAATTTGCCTATTAGAATAAATGACCTAACTATATATTACTTTCTTTTTACTTTTTTCTATTATACTAGACGACACTCTCGATTTAAAAAAAAAAAAAATTACGTCTGAAGCAGGTTATATTTATTATCCATGAGTTTCATTTTAGAACAGTAAAAGAGATATAAGTTATCTGTTGAAAAGAGAGGATATGTTTACTAGTGCTGAGAATCATGGCTTTCAAGGTTTCAAGCCTTTTCCCACCTCAGGACCTTTGCACATGTTATTGTTGTCTCTGCCTAGACTGTTCCTCTGATTCTCTTACTGATATGCCAAACTGCTAAACTCTCAGGTCTCAGCTAAAGCATCGCTGACTTGACAGAGTTAAGTCACAGTCCCCCCTTTACGTTCCATAGCATCCTGTATTTTTCCATGGCACTTACAACTATTGTAACTAAATGAAACTATTCCTGTATTTTTTTATTAGTCTGTTTAATATCTGTCTCCATTCTAGGTACATGAAAAGTAGGAAATATATTTTTGGTTAACCACTGTGTCATTAACACCTCCAGTACCATGCTTGACGTGGAGTAGACACACTCAGTAAATGGTTGTTAGATGACTAAATAAAGATCCAAAAAGATTAACTTGTATGACTAAGCAGCCAATCTTACACAGGTAGTAAGTGGCAGAGCTCGGATCCTGACTTCTATGTGATTGATGCCCTTACCCACATCCCATCACCTGCTTCTGCCTAAAGCAGCATCACAAGTAGTGAAGTGAAATCGGTGTCTCTTCTAAAACGTCACAAGTGACACAAGACTGAATTGCCTTGCTCTGGGTTGTCCATCCTCTATTTCCCCTAGGGTCAGGTGGTATCAGAGAAGTATACTCTATAGGTGTGCTGCAAATTGCCAGACCCATGGCCAGTTTTCCTACAGGGACTTTCCCTATTTGGACTCTGCTATAGCCTGGGAACATGCTACAATCCTAGAAAAACTCCTCAAGGGCCAAAATGTATAATCATGGAAAATAATTTATTCACATTCGTATTTACCCTGCCAATCACCTAACTTCACCTCCCAGCTGGTCACTTGCCGGGTCATGGATGTCCCCAGGCTCTCCAAATACAGCATGGAGTGTGCAAGGAACTTGCAAATAGTACACCGTGACCCACTGCCACATTCTGGTCAGTTTGGCATTGACTTCCTTTTGTGAACTGCGCTGCGAACGGTGGTTATTAGAAGCCATCATGAAACAGGGGCCCACCGGACGCTGCATGGCTCTGGCTTCTCCCATGTGACTCTCCAGCTACACAATGAATTCAAAGGTGGCAACAGGGTGGAAAGGGGCAAGCACAGATATTCTGGAATCATGTGGATGTGGACTTGAATTCTAGTTTCTTCCTGTCCAGCAGTGTGACCTTGGATAATTGACAAACCAGCTAAGCCTCAGTTTCCTCACTTAAAAATGGAGCTAATACTGACCTCATAAGACTTATGAGAATTAATAATGTGCTAAGGAACTAATAGTAGCTTTACAACAATAGTTGTTTAATAAATGCTGGCACCTTTTCTTTTCTTTTTTTTTTTTTATTTTTTTTTTATTTTTTATTTTTTTTTTTTACAAATAGTTTATTGTCAAATTAGTTTCTACATAACACTCAGTGCTCATCCCCAAGGCACCTTTTCTTTTCAAAGGCTGCAGTGATGTCTTCCTCTAAACTCTAACAACATCTACTTTCTACATAACCCACTTAGCATCTACTCTCCTAACTGGCTCATCCACTAATGTTCCGCATTCCTTCCTTATCCAAACCATGTCTCCTATTTTATCCAAATGAGAGACTGTGTATATGGGACTGAGCACAATATTGGCAGATACACTTAGTGCCTAATAAGTGAAAGCCATAAACAATAGTATTATCTCAAACACTGTCAAGCCAAAAGCCTTGCATGAACGCTGCATTCAATAAATATTTACTGATTTATTGTACCAAATAAACCAGATTACATTCCAGCTTTACGGATGTACAATCTGAACACGAAAATCTTCAGTTGGATGGTTCCTGTGATCCAATACTTTTTGGGCAATGATAGAAACTGAAGCATAAAGACTGAAATTGGAAAACCCTCCCAGTTCTTTTCAAGTAAAAAAACAATTTTGGCAACTACAGTCCAACGAACTTATTTTTGACTTGGATTAATACACAGTTCGAGACACCAAGGTAGAATATGAACATTATTTGACTAAACGGAATGAGGCAGTAACAGCTGTGTCCTCTGGGAACGGCACACAGAGATCAGAACTAGAACTGGAGCGGACATCTAGGAGTCTAGTTAGAAGCAAGGCTGTGACTGGAGAGTGAGCTCAAGTCAGCAAAGTCAGGACTCCATTGTTTCAGTTCTGGGAACAAAAAGGGGAACTTTAGAGCTCTTGTGAACTTGGGAAGCAGGGATACAGAGCCATTTTACCTGAAGACAGTGCAGCATTTAATGGGCAGAAGCAACAGAACTGTAGCTCATGGAGGAACAGCTTTTCTGTGCTGTCAATGAACCATGTAGTATCAGTGACAAGGAAAAAAAAAGCAGGTGAGAAACTGGGCTACATAACATTTTGCTTATGCTATGCAAATGAACCTCGGCACCTCTGAGTGCTAATAATTAGACAAGCCTG